>NW_028277096.1:6875000-7500000 GCF_059951505.1 Python bivittatus
GCCTACTGGCAACCACTTGGAATTCATAGGTGAACTCTCTCATGCTTTGGGGTGTTAGCTCATTTGCTCAGCCCCAGCTGTTGCAGAAGTCCTCTGACAAGTCCATGGACTGCAAGTTACTGTTTATAAGTTTATTGGCCATAGATCCTCTGAAATGACTAAGTCAACCAAATAAAGGAAAACAGGAGAAAGAATAAATGAAGATCTTTTTGGATGAAAGGAATTCTGGTCCACCTTTCTATAGAAAGCAGTGTCACAACAGTTCTAAGCCCTCCCTCTGGAAGGAGTGGTGGGAAAACACTTACTGTAACTCCCTTGCCTGATTCTTGCCCATAACTCCCTTGCCCTGGCTCAATTATAGGAAAATAGCAACTAACTTTTCTTATAACAATTGGATATAATCAAGCAGGGTGAATGTGCTCTGGGTCCCATTAATTAAACAGTGTCATCTTACGGGATCTAGGAAGTACACTTACTCTGTTGCAGGACCTGTCCTCTGGAATGATATCCCCCCAGAGATTCATGTGGCTCCCACTCTTACGACATTTAGGACACTGTTAAAGACCTGGTTGTTCTCCCAAGCCTTAGGATAGGGTGATTGTGGAGCCCTGTAATGGTATGTGGGGATGACCTTGGGAGACAGGAGGAAGAGCCACATCCTAGACAACAGACTGATAAACAAAATTTGAGTCCAAAGGAGGAGGGGTGGTGAAAGTGTCTCAGAAGGGACCCTCCCTAGTTTTAAGGGGAGTAAAAGTGAAGGGAGGGAGGGGTACTTTCAGACCTGCAAGATTCTGTTAATACAACCTTACAATAAAGACAGAGCTAGGTGTCTAGCTCTGGGTGTACTTCTTGTCTGGGTGTACTTCTTGTCTGGACTACCTCAAAGGGCTAACAAGCCCCTTTAGTTATCATTGGTTTATAGTTGGTGAACTGTTCTTCCAGTCAGTTGTGACCTTTTTTACATGTACTGTTTTCTTTTTGTTTGCAAGCCACCCAGAGTTGTCAAGAAGTCAGGTGGCTTTGAAATTTGATAAATAAAATAAAGTCATTTGGTCCAGTTTGCACAGGACAAATCAATTTTCTTTCTTTGTTAATATCTGTGCTGCATCCTGCAAGCCTAGGATTGGAACCCGGTACCTTCCAGCTTTGTAACAGATTCTGAGATGTAGCTTTTAAACTACAAATGATTTAACTTTTGTCCCCTAATCATATCATTCCCCCCTGAAACAACTGTTTAGATAGCATGAGCAGCTGGGTCAGCCATGAAGTGATCTACTAGGCTTCATACCATCATTTCCTGCACCCCGACCACCCGCCCCTGGTTGCCCCAAAGGTTTCCTACTGTGAGATGGACAGGACGAGTGCTAGGCTCTGCTGTCTAAATTAAGGCATAGATAATTACAGAGCACTTTGTTCTAATGTGCTCACATGAATCAGGCAAGGGAGTTAATTGATATTTACGCAACACTCACGCTTGCCACGGGAGAGAACGTTCAATTGTTTGGAACAGAGCAGAGAAAATAAGAAGCCAGCCACAATAGAGGTTGCATAGTAGCAGAGATCCATGCAGGGCAGCCCGCCCAACAAAAAAGAATTTCCAGCTGGCTAATCTAAAAAGCAAAGTTGCTTCTGCATGGATAACACCTAACACTACCAACCCAAGGGTATCATGCAGCCTTTGTATCTTTCCCTCCACAGTAGATTTGTTTGTGGCACAAAACAGATAGGTAGAAGTAGTGGAGAGGCGTGAAAAGTGATTGATAACATAATCTGGATCTCCTCATAAAATTCCATGAACGAGGCAGGGAAACTGCACCATGAAAAACCAAATCTGGAAGCATCTCAAGACAAACTCTTTGACAAGCATGAACACTGATGAAAAATCCAGATAGCTGAGCAGCTTGACACTAGCTTCATGTCCCTTCCAACGGCCATGCTCCATCTTTCCACTAAGTTTCCAAACAGACCATCACCCCAGTATTTCTAATCCAGCCAGTTTAAATGAGCACAGACAATGCAGTGAAGGGATTTATTCTAACTGCAACCACCATATAAATCTCTTTCCTTAGCAAAATCCTTCTGCTTTCTCGACCAGTTGTGAAAGAAGTGCAAGACAGCCTTACTCACTCTCGTCAGGGTTTGGGGCTGCAAGGATGGCACTGTGCTTTCGCTTCACCTCTTCCACATTTTCTGAGATCTTCTCTATGAACCCACGGATTTCTTCCACCTGAGGAAAGAAAGCTTGGCATGATTGCAGAATTTAAAGAATGGATACTGAAACCAACTACAATGAGCACTACGCATTTTGTGATCGGTCAAATGCTATTAACCAACTGCCTATTATTTGATCACAACCACACTGTTAAATTATTCTGTTGTTCTTTCCCTGAACAGAGATAAACTGTGCAATCCTATACATCTCTACTGCATTGAATTCCATCCTACTGAAAATATATTCAAAATATTTTTCATGATAAACATGTTTCTAATAAAAGTGCTTAAAATTGTTTGGTTAACTGAGTCTTTTCTAACTGCTGAATGTCCAGTCTCACATGCCCACATCTGTAGAATTTCCTTGTGTCTATTTAAGACTTCTTTTGTCCCTGTTCCTGGGCATATAAGGAACTGTCATGCAATAAACAGGAAACAGGTTCATCACAAAAGACATGGAAGATTCTACTGTATTCCCCAATACATTTTCATATAGGAAATAAGGGTTTGTCACCTGCTCAAAAAACTCGTCCATAAAGTGATCCCGATCCACACCAACAGTAACCTCGTCATCATCATCACTGTCCTTGGCCTGCAACATAAGGAACTTCATTAATAAACACCAAGTTTCAATATTTGGAGCATCAAAGGTATGCCTCAAAAAAAAAAAAGAATGTAAAGACCTAAATTTTGCATCATAAGGCCAAAACAGACATCTGTTGGATAGTACCTGTGATTTCCCCCAAGGACAAAGGCAGCTACATTTTGACTCCTTTTCTTCCAACTCATTAATTTCTGATTTCTTCTAGTGCCAGTAAATCATGCTTTCTCCAGGGTGAGCTAAAAGCAGAAGTACAATTGCCTCTCTGCACTATATGGGAATATTATTCAGTTTCTGAGTGCACACCCCACTATGTTCTTTCTATATCTGTGCTTTGGCTGTGTTTCTCTCTCCCTCAAGGCCACAACATGGGAAGAAAGAAAGAAGTGGGGATAAATGTCCTTAACTTTAATCAAAATTGTACTAAGCTGAATTCAGCCAGAATTTTTACTTTTTTGAAAAAATAAATAAAGGAGCAGGAGGTAATACACTCCCATCACTGCAGTAGTCACAAGTGTGCCCAGGCCCCATTTGGCTCAGGCAGCTTTATCTTGTGTTGCCAGGAGACTCCTTTAAGGAACAGGTGACAGCTATTAGCAAGGGTGCCATACTGGATCCGGAGTGCCCTTGCCCTCTTAGAATCTGAATCCCATATACCACTAGGGCACACTCAGATTGGAGCCTCTCACAGAAACATGGAAGGCCTTTTTTCCCTACAAAATTCCATAAATAATCTTCTTTTGAAGAAGTAGAAAATCAGAAAGGGTCTGCTAGCACCTTTTCCCACTAACAAATTTCATCAAAAGGCACAAACGTCTGTGGGCTGCAACTTACTTCATCACATACATCATTATTTATTTATTATTTTTATTTATCGTATTTATATGTCCGCCCATCTCACACAAGGTGACTCTGGGCAACGTACAACAATGAAAAAAAATAAATACATAAAAACAATTACACATAACAAACTGTAATACATGGAGTGGCTAAACTGATGTAGGATTAAACTGGGATGAAGCGGAGGGGGGGAAGGAGGGGAAGAGGGGTGGTTGCGCAGATGCAAAGGCATATTATAAGTGCCTTATCAATTAACATTTGCAACATGTTAAAAAAGTATTGTTTGTTGAAATCTTCTGAAATAGCTTGTCATTTTTGATATATGTGAGTTTAGCAATTTTCCCTTGATTGTGATATTAAAGTTTCTTTGTTCCAAAATAGCTACTTTAAGATCTGTAACGGACAGTCCTGGGGGACTGAGATGTTCTGATATTACTTTGTCCTTATTCTGAGTCCTGACGTCAAACGTATGTCCATTAATTCTTCCATGCAATGTAAGCATCAAATTTCAAGACCAGCTAGGAAAATATAATGCAGCCATGGATCCAAGGCCTTACTTGCTGTTCCCAGAGTAATAATTTATTTGTTTGTTTCTTTATTAAATTTATATGCTGCCCATCTCCTCCAGAATTACTCTGGGAGGCTCCCAATTAACAGTAAAAATATAAATATCCATATTAAATTAGCTAAAAAATAATGCTATATAAAAAAAACTATATACAATTCAAGATGATGGGAGGGAGCACTGGTGATGATGGGGGGAGCATTAATGACCTCTGGGTCCCCACATTAGCATCCCTGCTGAATAGCCAAGCCCATGTTCTTCTGGCTCAGCTGCCCCCAAAGTCAAACTGCAAAAGTTGTGTTTTGTGTTGCTGGAGCTCCTTGGGATTTTGGGACAGGCTGGTTTCCCAGGTTCAGGACCTCCTGCCAATCCCCATCACTCAGCTCTTAGCACTTTGCCTCCCCACATCTGACAAGCTGCCTCAGAGTCCTCACAATGGGCTGCAGGGTCAGCCAGACAGCTGACAACTGTTTTTTTATTTATTTTTTGCCTCACAGCGAACAATCGTGGTGAGAGTAAAGCAGGGACAGCGATGGAGACTGGGGGTGAGGAAGTCAGCCAGGAGCCTGTTTGGGTACTCCCTCATTGGCCAACTGGAGGGAGCAATGGTCAGCACTGGTGAGTACTCACAACTAGTATTTGGATCCAAAAAGAGGCAAAGGTGCTTTGGAGCCAACATGAGCACCCTTGCTCGGGTGCCAGATGGACCATTGCCCTCTTTGGGTACACACAGTGCACACCACAATAGCTGTGAGGGGAAGAGGTGTGGGCTGTTGTAAGACTAAACCTGAGGACTGGAGAGAGGATATGGTGTTGGCAGAGAAATGCTCTGATTTCAAGACATACGTCTCCTCCTCTGTTTAAAATAGGTAATAGTCAAAAATAGCAGTTTGTCCAGGACTAAACCAGCCCCTCCTCAAAACGTGAGATTCCAAGGAAGCACGATTCTAAACAAAGGTTTCTTCAAGGATGCCCAGTGCAGTCAAGAAGGATGCGGCGTAGGCTGTCTCTCTTTCTCACGAGAAGGAGCTGCCATGTGCTTGAGACTCCTACAGCCCTGCGTGGCAGTACAGGAGCGCAGCTGGGGAGCCCGCATGCACATCTCAGGCAATCACATTCCTTGCAGGGAAATGGCAAACCATGCGTGGGAGCACTGCCTCAAATCTCTAGAGTCGTCCTCCTCTGCAGTCCTCCCTCTCTTCTTTCATGAAGAGGGAGCATTCCAGGTCGGGGCCACCTCCCATTATGGCGGCCCCAAATCACAGCTGACAGTCACCATGGTAACATCTCACTTGGAAGGAGTGGGTGCTGCAGGGAACAGAGGGTGCCCTTCCTTGCTCAGGAACAATGCTCAGGGGTCACTACTCAGCGGCTTGGGCTGAAGCATCAGTAAAAACAAGACTGGAGTTTGGCAGGAGAAAAATACACTGTCCAGTTGCTTGTTGAGCCAGTGTTGCTATTTAAGGGAGAATGAGCTGCAGTCAAATAATGTAATGATTCATACACTTATTAAGGGTTATTTAATTTGGATTTTATACTGTTGCTTGGGCTCTTTATTAAGTATAGGAACCCGAGCGTTGGTCAGTGACCACAATAAACTGGAATGAATTGAACTGAGAAAAAATAGTTGGGGGTGGTGGATTTCACAGACACCAGGAGTCGGCTGATTTCTACCGTCAATTCTATAACGAAAATTCTGTTATTTGTATTGGGGTGGGCAATCTTTTTGTTTCTTTAGTAAAGTCCCGCATTCCCTCAGGGTGTTAAGCCAAACACAGCTGCTCCTCTGGACACACTCTAGGTAGGGTCTGATGAGCACAAAAGGAATACACACAAAAGAAGATGCAAACGGTGACTTTAGCAACCCAGGAGGGCCTTCTCAAGCATTCTAAGAAAAAGTTGGGCACATAATCAAGGATGGGCTTTCCCACATAAGCTTTCTGCTCCCCCACTCCCCACCAATAGGTTATCCAGGGGAATATCTACATGGTGCTTCCAGGAAGCTTGGAACCATCATCTCTTTCTTTCTCTATTAAATATGCTTTCTGCAAGGGCTGCACGTGGACTTCCCCACCAAGCCCTCCCTGATGCACCAAGTGCTGAAATCTTCCTCTGCATGGTTGAGGAACATCCCCTCCTCCAAATGGCTTGGTGGGCCTTTGCGTTTGCTCAACGATCCGAGCTTACCAGCTTTCTGTGCTTGAAAGCTTCTACAATGAAAGGCAGGGTACATATTTTTAAATAAATAAATCTGACACAGTGCCACCTAGATTCTGGAGAGCTTCCAAACAGAAAAGGAACAGCAGCTAAGCAATCTGGCTTGGCATTAGGTATATTAGAGAGGTTTGCGGGCTTTTGTCTGCACATCAACCAACCCTCTTTCGACGCCAGGGTTGGAAACGCACCTGTGCTCAGCTCTTCTCCTCCCCGCTCCCGCCTCCTCAGTTCCACCTCCTCCACTGTGCCATTTTTACCCACCATTGTTTCAGCCCCCTGGCCCTTTCTGCAGGCAGCAGCTGCCAGGTCCCTCCCATCAGGCACCCAGGAAACAAGACAAAGGGCGGGAAAGCCTTGTCGCCAAGAGGCACCAGCCAGGTGTCATGTCGTTTCATTTTGATTCCCTGCTAAAATATGCGTACATTGACTCTGAAGATCTTTTTAATCATTTTGCTTCAGGCAATCACAAGCTCATTCCTAGAAGCCACAAGTTCTTATTCATGTTTATTTTTAAACTGGGGCAAAGCAGAAAGACTCAACAGGGACTGCGGCCCTAGTAAAGAAGCAAAAGGAAGGACTGGTCTTCTGACGCAGTGTTTCTCAACCTTGGCAACTTTAAGATGTGTGGACTTCAACTCCCAGAATTCCCCAGCCAGCTAAATTCAGATTCACTAAATTCAGATTCACCCTGAAGAAGGAGTTTTCACAATAAGACAGGAATTATTTGGGCAAGGTTCAAATTTAACAGGGCTACTTCTCTTTCACTCCAAAACACTACTCGATAGATATCCTGGCCAGCTGAAAACAGAAAGCCAGCCAATAGAGGCTGGAAGATGATCGTGCTTGTTTAGTCCAGTGACTCTTCCTATCATCCTCTTTGCAAGCTGCAAAGAGCCCAAAGACCTTGCTAGGATCTCTGCAAACAGGAGTCTGCAGAGCTCAAGGCTGTTGATGGTTTTAAAGGTACTGAAGAGCAATGATCAAATCAGTGTCTGCCTCAAAAATAAATCATCCCTCTGTAAGCATGATGTACAATACATCAGAAATGCTTGCTGTTCAAGCTATCTCCTACCTCAAAGTCAGAAAACAAAACTGATCTGTGTATCAGGATGACTGCCAATCTGGTTTATTCTTTGGACTAACCTATGTCAGTTAGGTCAAAAGGAAAGTTAGTCCATTCAGGAAGGTTAATGACTCCCAGAGGTAGCTGCTGTATATACCAGAGTAGGATACTCTTTGATCAGGAGAGTATTTTCCTTACATTGTTTTAGAGTTCCACCCCATTTTATCATTAAGTTGCTCAGAGCTTGCAAAGATGTATCTCTCCTGTTCTGCAGACAAAATAGGCAACTGCTGAAGCACAGAAGCTGCTGTACAGTACTGTCTCAATTCCAAATCTCGGTTCTGCTACAAACTCTCTAGATATCCTTGGCCAAGCTCACTTATCCCGAAACCCCAATTTGCAGTAAGTACTATAAGTATTTATTTATATTATTTATTAAGTTATTTATTTATCTGTCATATTTATACAGCCGCCCATCTCACACAAGGTGACTCTGGGCGGCATACAACGATTAAAAAATAAATACATAAAAACAATTACACATAAAAAACTGTAAAAACACACAAAATAGGAGGGGATAAAATTAATAAGGGAGCCATCGTAAAATCTCCCCGGTCCCCTGGGAGCCCCAGGCCTGATCACATAGCCAGGTTAATTAATTAATTAATTAATTCATTCATTCATTCATTCATTCATTCATTTGAGAGCCACTCTGGTGTAGTGGTTAAGGTACCAACCAGGCTAGAAACCAAGAAAGCATGAGTTCTAGTCCTGCCTTAGGCACAAAACCAGCTGGGTGACTTTGGGCCAGTCACTCCCTCTCAGCCCTAGAAAGAAGGCAATGGAAAACCCCTTCTGAAAATGCTGCCAAAATCCACGCCGTCACCAGGAATCAACACTGACCTGAAGGAACAATGAACAACAACAACAAAAATTATAAAATTTCTACCCAACTTTTCCATCATTAAAAGCAATCCCTAAGCAGGGTACAATTTATTTGAAACAACCAGGTAAAAATGTGTTTGAAGCTGTTTCAAAGCTTCTAACACCATGTTAAAAAGCTTAATTTTTTTTTTTTTAACTCTCAGAATGAGACCAGACCTGGCCAGAAATGCAGCAGTTTGACCAAATGCCAGGGTAAACAAGCACATTTTCAACTTCAGTGCCAAAAAGTTTAAAAAGCTCAGTGCCAACTTTAATTGTACAGGGAAGGAATCCCACTGCCAAGACACTTGTATCAAGAACACCCTCTTTTGGGTTGTCACCCAGAGAATGAGGAATAATATTTATAGCCTCACCAGATTGGTGTGCAGATTGCAGCAAGACAATTAAAGCAAAGCACTTTGAACTCTGTCACTATGCAAATAGTGGAGGTTTATTATTATTATGCACTATTATAATGATCGACAATCACTCATTCCTACCATCTGAACTTTTTTTTTTTTTTTTTTCAAATTCTTGTTTCTGAACCAGCATCATATTAGTCTGGCAATATGAGCTCCTCAGCTTGCAGAGATCTCTTTCTAGTTTACTGATCTTGGACTTGGAATGGAACCAATTAGCATTCAATGCCTCTCCTTGCCTGGACTGCAGGCAACCTTTCCTTCAAAACCAGATATAATGTCCAGCTTTCATCAAGGATTGTGGATACTTATAGAGGAAGGAGATCAGCTGACCTGAAAAAAGATAAGTAAGGGCTTTCTGACATGCCTTATTTACTAAAGATACAGGATGCTAGAAGCTCATAATAAAAATACAGCCATCCATCTCCTAAAAAAGCTGCTCTGGCCCAGCCAAAACACACTAATCTGTAGCACAGAAGAATGAACAGTTTCCATAATTCTTTGATTATGATGGTATGCAAACATGTTAAATACATAAACTTTTTTTCTTCCTTGCTTTCAAGCAGAGATTTTCCCAAGTGATTTAAAGCTTAATGCAATCTGGCTGGTGGGATATAGAGCAACTCTTGATAGCATGCTGTGATGTATTTGTTACTTAATATGACAAAATAATTGCTTGTATCTGCCAAGATTTGTATACTATGGTTAATGCAGCATAAGCAATCAAGGTTCCCAAGGAACTACCTGAACCAGTTCTATAAAAGCTTGACGATGTAGACAAGGGAGTTGGCTAAGCCCAGATGACCAGATGTAGTCTTAAACTTCTTCTGCGTTACTTCTAATGCATGCAACTCTTTGGAACTTACAGTACACCTATAAATCTATTTTAATGTGTTTATACTGAATCTGTTAGAAGTTCATGGTCTGCTGTTTAAGGCACCAGGCTAGAAACCAGAAGACTGTGAGTTCTAGTCCTGCGTTAGGCATGAAAGCTGGCTGGATGATTTGGGCCAGTCACTCTCCCTCAGCCCAACTCACCTCACAGGGTTGTTGTTGTTGGGAAAATAGGAGGAGGAAGGAGTGTTAGGTATGTTTGCTGCCTTGAGTTATTTATAAAAATAAGAAAAGCAGATAAAAAAATCTAAATAATAAATAATAATGGCAAAGTTAATTATATCAGCATATATCAGGCAGAAATCCATCAGAAGTATAGGTAGGAAATAGCTGGTTTCTTGAATTTCTATCCAGATATTTGCTGCAGGAGGTGGAATTCTGTGGATGTACTATGCCTTATAGCTGGAGTCTGCACCATGTGTTTGCAGACACTTCCTCTGATATTCCTGGATTTCCCTGCCCCATATGCTTTTTTTTAGGATGATCATGCCAACCATTTTGTAAATGGGCAAATCCTTCATTCTGAGAACATAATATGCTGCCAGAATTCCAAATGTGCCCACAACCCAAAAACTATATAGATCTAACTTCAATTTATCACAAAAATCTATGTCAGGTCATTTGGGAATTTATATCACAGAACCATAAAGTTGGAATGTACTGTACATTTAGTCCAATTCCTTGCTCAAAGCAGGATCCACTAGACCATCTATGATAGATTACATGCAGCCTCTGTCTGAAGATCTCTAGTGAAGTAGAACTCATCACGTCATGAGGTTGTCTGTTCACTGGCCCAAAGTCTGTACAGTCAGAAACCTCCTCCTGATATCTAGCTTAAACCTGCTTCCTTTTAGTAGTAACCCATTTGCTATGGTCCTGCCCCCTGGGGCAACAGAGAATAAGTCCACTCCCTCTTCTGTGTAACAGCCCTTCAGATATTGAAGACTGCTGTAGGCTAAACATACCCAGATCATTTAACTGTTCCTCACATGGTTTGGTTTCCAAACTTGTCACCATCTTACAGCTCTTCTCTGAACTTGCTCCAATCTGTCACTGTCCTTTTTGAACTGTATTGCTTAGACCTGAACACAGTACTCCAAATGGGGTCTAACCAGGGCAGAGAAGGATGGAACAATTAATTTCTATAATCTGCACTCTATAGTCCTGTTGACGCACCCAAGATATCATTTGCCTTTTTAGCAACTGTATTACACTATTGACTCATTTTTCATTTCTGGTAAACAAGGACACCCAGAACTCTCTCATATGTATTACTGTCAAGCCAGGTGTCTCCCACCTTATACTTGTGTCTTACATTTTTTCATAACCAGATGGGTAACTTTACATTTCTCCCTGCTAAATTCTATCCTATTCATTGCAGCCTACTGCTCAGGACAATGTAGATCTTTTTGAATCTTCTTTCTTTCATCTAAAATATTAGCTACACCTCCCAGTTTTGTGTCATCTGCAAATTTGTTTAGTATCCCATCAATTCCCTTATTCAAGTCATTTACAGAAATATTGAACAAAGACCTATGGCATTCCTTTCCATAATTTTCTCCAAGCTGAAGTAGAGCCATTAATGAGCACTCTTTGAGTACAGTCATTCAGCCAACCCAGAGTCCATCTAAGACTAATATCATCTGGTTCATATTTTACCAGTTTATGAAGGAGAATATCATGAGGCTGTGTATCAAAGGCTTTGCTGAGGTCCAAGTATACCATATATACAGCATTTCCCTGATCTACTAAACTAGTAACTCTCTCAAAAACAGAGATAATGTTAGTCTGGCATGATTTGTTTATGAATCCTATTCTGGCTCCTCTTAATTGTAGCATGTCTATCCAGATGCTCACAAATATGCTACTTGACAATCTGTTCAAAGACTATGCTTTCCTTTTATTTCTTAACATACCCAAGAAACTTGTTTTTGTTATTTTAGTATCTCTTGCAAACCTCAGTTCATTCTGAGCGTTAACTTTTCTGACAAAGTTTCTATAGTTTTTGGAGACTATTTCGTATTCTTCTTTGGTTATGTTCTCTTCCTTCCATTTCCTATACATGTCCTTTTTTTCTCAGCATTTTAGAATGCTCCACAAACTTCCATGCAGATCTCTTTAAGTTTTCCCCATTTTTGGAGGGTGGATTGTTTGTGATTATGCTCTTGGTATCTCACACATTTGCCATCTCTCATAATTGTTCCAGTATTAATATTAATTCTGGTTGCTATTACTGGTTAAGCAATAATAGGACTATTTTGTGATAGATATACATATACATATACATATACATACATACATACACACACACACAGCATGCATGTATGTGTGTGTATATATGTCTGTGTCTGTCTATCTACACTGTCAGTATTATACATACAGTATGTACTGATATGTACTGTCAGTATATATATATGTGTATATTAAATAAGAAAATCCAGGATTAAAGGCTTTTTTTTCCTGAGCCACTAGTGATGGAAAGAGAAACTGACAATGAGGCAAATAAAAGACTATCACCAACCTACTCCCCCCTGCCATGTGATCAACATAAAATAATAACATGGGCAAGACTTGGCAACAGGAAACTTAAAGACATAGGAACCTGAAAAATAATATTTTGGCAGATAGGCTGATGCTATAGTTATAGTGTGATGATGTTTATGAAGGTGATTGTAATTATGACAATGGTGATGGTGATATGCCATGAAGTCAGTGTCATCATATAATTACACTATCTAAGCACTGAAATCAAATTTAGACAAAAATACTGGAGGACAACTAAAAAAAACAGGAGTGCCACCATATGCCAATGTCGCAGTCCAGATGTTCTGTAAAAAATGAATGAATAGGCTGACAGTTTGAGAGTAAAACAACTAGTGAGACTACAGGCTTGGAATCACATTTTAAAAAATAGAACGTAACCTCACACATTTTAACAAGTCAAGAAGCAGTCATGATTTTTTCTGGAACGATCAGCATCCAACCTGAGCTGGTGTGAAGAGAGGGTTGCTACAGGAGTGCCTAATTTATCTCACTTTACATGCAATTTGCATTTCAGGTTCTTCAACTGCGTTGATTTGGGGCAGGAACAGAGGGGGGAAGAGATACAGTCACGCTTTCCGCTAAGGAGGAAGAGCTGCCTCTTGAGGCAGCAATTGCCCACTCAGCCAGACTAAGAATAGCGCACTAAAGGGAAGGCAGACCTGGCTAATTAGCCCAGTTAGCCAGCTTTCAAACAAGCCACCTTGGTCCCATTATATATGAAGCAAAGGTTAAGCATCTGTTTGCACACCACAGAGTGTGTTGCGGGAGGCCACAGGATGCTGTCATTTTGAATAAGTGGAACATTTGAACTCGGACTTGCAAAACTAACTTTCATAAATAATGCACTTCACTACACTCAAACCACACCATTATATTAAAGGGTAGCCACTGTGATATCAAACAGTAGAGCTTCATTGCACAAATGCAATATACCTGCTTGTGCTGAATACAGAAGGATTGCTTTTGCACTGTTTTGGTGAACTTCCTGGAGCCATTAGGCTGGCTGCGGCTGGTATCGTAGAAGAACTTAGCAGCTGGGTCAAATCAAAATGGATTGAGCTTATGCCAAGATCTGTTCTTACAATGACCGAGAAAATAAATGTCTCCAGGCAGCGAGAAACAGGGAATGAAAGCTTGTCTCTTTCTGATTCCCAGAGGTGACACATCAGCATTGTCTCCGAATATGGAGATTTCATTCTACCATTGTGCTTAACAGCTATGGATAGCTCTGGCTACTCTTTTAAAAAGTGTGGTGTTTGAAGAGTCAATTCAGTGTGACTCTTAAGGTAGCCCCACCCTTTTCAAGTTTGCAGAAAAGCCTGCAAAAAAAGGGTTGCCTGAATGACTAGCACAGAGCTGCAGTGCTCATGCAACATCTGGAACATTTTTTCTGTATCATTTTCAAAGCTCATAGAGCCTGATGTGCAGTACATTCCTCAAGTTATGATACATTATGGGAAATTCTTTTGTTTGGCTGGTTTACTATCAATTTTACTGAATTACCTGAGTTTAGTATTGCTAAACTCAATACATGAGTAACATTGAATAGACCTACTACCGTGACAGAGAAGGCAGACTTCCTTCTTTCTATTTTTTGTAAGCCATGAATAATTTTATCAACCTCTACAATAGGCATCCTCCTTTTTCCAACTATCTTTTTTTATAAAGCATGAGAACATAAATACTTTAGCTTTTTCTTTTATCAGTGAGGGTGAGAAGGGAAATAACATAGATGGACCTCATGAAGAGACTGAACTCTAGGGGTGGAGAGAATTCTTCCTGCACCCCCCATATTATTTTTTTTTGACACCCTCACAGATGAATGCACAGACAGGTCTGGGCTTCAACCCACCCTCTCCAGCATTCCACTATGCCCATAAGCAGCACAAAGGGAGCCTAGAAGCCCTACGAGATGAACCAAAACTGTCCCACCATCCTCAGCACAGGTAACAGGCCAGAGGTGATGGTGGAAAGCTTCTGATCTATCAAAGAGGCTCTTGGGCTCCTGATTTTACAGCCAAGTCTTCTGTTTATTAGGGACAGAAGCACTGACAGCCTTTCTATAGTCCACTGTCTGGAATATTAGAGTCTCAAGGGAGTGGATGTCAATAATATCATTTTTAGCAGCTGTTGAAGCAACCTAAATGGTATTCATGCAACATGCTAAACCAAGGTTAAGAAACACAGTTGCTATGTACATATACTGTGTTAGCATATTATGACTTAACATGATGGCCTGATTCAGCCAATATGTAAAGAAAATATCTAAGTTCCCACAAAATGCTGATCCACAAAGCACCAGCCCCATTTCAGCCTAATTAGTATTTAGTGTCCGTATTTTTATTTGGTATGTAAGCATAGGACAATCTTCATGCTGTGTGACCAGTCAAGGATCTGCCCTTTTCAGGTCTTAGAACACTAGCTAATCCCAATACATGAGTAATACTGAATGGCTCTGCCCTATGACACTGTACCTCTGCAATTAACTAAAACCACTGTATATGGGGATTGAATCTGGATATTTCTGCATACAAAGCCTGGACTTTCCCAACTGTTCTTCCCAACTAGGCCAAATCTGCTAAAAAGCCAACATGGTATAGTGGTTAAGCTATCAAACTAACATCAGGGAGACCTAGGTTGAAGTCTACCCTTAACCATGGAAAGTTATTGGGTGACCTTGGGCCAGTTAACGCTCCTAGTTCAATCTGTTTTATAGGATTGCTGTTGTGCAGAAAAACTGCCAGAGAAAATGCTATGTGTGTTGTTATGAGTTCCTGGAGTACAGATGGGATATAAATCAAGTATAAAAAAATAAATAAATTTATGCAATTTTCAGACAGTTTAAATGGATTTATATGTATTGCAGTTTTCATCCTGCAAGGAGGGTAGGATTAGTTCTTCCATATTAAAGAGAGCTAGATTCTGTGCCCAAAACTCTCTTGTAAAATCAGTGCTGCAATGTGCAAACTCTTTGCTTTTCAGTGCCTGGATTTGCACACCACTCTAAACCACAGTTCACTTTTTAGATATGGCTCTACCCAGTGAGGACTGTGGAGTCCTTGGTGCTCTCTGAGCTTGGTTGTTTGCTTGCAGACATTTCATTACCCAACTAGGTAATATTATCAGTGCAAAGTGTGGGGTTTGCTCCCTGTTTATATACAGTAGCTTGTTCTAGTTATGGTGGGGATGTGGTTTTCTCCCTGGTAGTTAACTATATAAACAGGGAGCAAACCCAACACTCACTTGAACTGATGATGTTACCTAGTTAAATCTGTTCCAAGTCATTCTCTATTAATGTTGTTCTGACCGTTCATGAGCACCATGGGATAAGCAATACAATAGGTTGAGACCTCTACTTTTCGTGTCTTTAGCACATCACCAGCAGACGGGGGTGGGGGGGAATCTGCCAATCACAGCACTGCTGCAGGAAAGGGGTGGAGGGTTTAACACAAGGATACCAGATAGGAATTACAATGAGATTGGTTCTTGGTCCCATCATTTCACTGTCAGATTATTGCAGCCTTGGGCAAAACCATCAAGAAAATGGACTCATCACAATACTAGCTTGGCACCCTAGTGCCATAGCACAAATCCATTTAACCACTGAAAATGTTAGTTCTACATCTGCTCCAAGTACACCTTCAAAAGTAACTGAAGTCTCCTTTAAGTGAAAATGGGAAGCTGCCTGACACTGTAGAAGAAGCCAGCCAAGGAGGGCATAGGTAGGCATCTAAGCTCTAGGGGATAGACAGTGCTGCCCTACATTCTTTATCTCCCTGGAATCAGTTAGGTTAGGTAGCTACTCCCCTGTCTTTCAGTGTTTTGTCTTCCACACAAATTGTTCCAAATTACTCCTGAGTGAAGTGCATACTTCACTGTTTTGTGCAAATCCAACAGGCACCTGAAACAGTGGGGGGTCCCCATGGCAACCCATAGCATTTATTTAAAAAGTAACATAAAGCCTTCAAGCTGAGCATGAATTCTGGTGACCATGTGGAAGACCTGAAGTCTTCTTTGCAACAATGCACACCAATTATTTTTATTGCCACCTCACATGCGCACATATACAGCTCTTTAGGGACACAACAGCAGAATAGCAGCAGCAAAGGCTGGCTAGGGACCCGATAACAACAAGCACGCCTGCATCAGCTTGAAACAGCCAATAAGCATCTCTCTGTTTACACTACCTACTGGACTCCTGGTTTCCCCTCTGATATAAAGGGTGAACAACAGGCTTTCCCTCCCCAGAGTTGAGACGTTTTTACTGCTCAGTCATATTGATAGACGAAGGAAAAAGACCCATTTTGACATTTTGCACATTGCAATGAATTGTTCATTTTGAACTGATTAAGAAAATTATATTTATTGATTGTATCTTGAACCACCCTCTTGGACATCTGAGACCCTCGGTTGTATAGACTTCAACTTCCAGAACTATTCAGTCAACTGGCATTGGAGAGAACTCTGAGAGTTGGTCCACACATCTAGGAAAAGCCCAGTTTAGAGAAACAGAAGATCGATTTGGGGTCTTAATATTTGGTGGGAGGAAAATAGTACAGTATACATTTTTAAACATTATGCTGGTTCAGAGGGGAAAAAAAAATCAAACTTATAACTGCAGTTCACTAAAATGCTTTTGAATGATCTAGAACTGTTCACCAGGCTAGACAGTACCAAAACACAAAACAAAACAGTATCAGGGTAAGAAATTAAAGAGCTTTCAACTTAAACCAGATACTGTGGTCATGAGGTCTGCACTTTAGGTCAAGCAAAAGTCTCCACGCTAACTTCAGCTCCTGGTGAATTCATAGATGTATCCAAGTCGTTTTCTTGGCAAAATATGGAAGTGGTTTGCCATTGCATCTTCTGGGATATTCTTTCAAACTTCCAAGTCAAGGCTACTGAGGTGGGATTTCTTGATGATATGTCATTCAATTATTAACCTGCCACCAGCCAAGATCAGTCAACTGTGCTGCAGTTCACAGAAAGCAAACCATGGTGTGAGAAAAGGAATTATTAAGATGGGGAACTTGTTTGCCTGGCATGCCAAAAGACTTGAATTAACATGGATGTATGCACACCACTGTCTCACCCACTCCTGCAGAGTTTTCTTAATCATGATTAACGACATATCTACATGTGGGAATGTTTGAGCAAGACAATATTAGCAAGATAGGAAAGCCACATCTAATCCAATTGGCCACCTTCTGCTTCACATTGACCAAGCCAAGTCCAAGCTCTAGCATCCTTCCCTGAAGGCAAAATGTGTATTTGTTTTTTCAGTCCACTTCTCCATGTTAAAACAATATGGGCTTGCTTTGAGTCACTGCCTTCAAGCCAACCTCCTTATTCCAGGCAGGAATATATTCTGGGTGAGATAAGAAAGATGAAAGGGCATTTTGAATCCCTTTTTCTTTCTTTCCCACTTGGTGAACATGGCAAGAAGGGGATGCTCCTACAAAGGTCAACGTGCAACAGAATGCTGATATATTAACAAAAGAAAGGAAAAGGGAAGGAGGGAGACAAATGAAATTTAGAGAAAAGGTACACTGATTGATTATGTGCCATCAAGTTGCTTTTGACTCTTTGCAACCACATTAGGTTGATACAAATCAGAAAAAAACAAGTACTGTTGACATTTAAAGCTGGCTGCTAAAAGGAATATGGAGACAAATTTCACAAGTGTCTTGCCTTTATTTGAATTTCTCTTTTCTTACTGCAAATTGAAAGACTTTGTGATTTAAAAAAAGGACTGGGGAATAAATTACAATAATAATAAAATTATCCACACTGAAGGGAAAATGACTAGAGGGCAATTTTGATCAAAGTTGGGTCATTCAGTAAAGTTGTAGATCTGAGATGAAGACAACACAATGCAAAAATGACAATGCAGGATCTGCCACCACAAGACAGGTGTAGTCTTAGAACATCGACAGCTTTGTGAAGAAAAAATATGATCTAGGACGGAAAAGGCCAAATAAGCTAAATAGAATCTAGTTTACAGAAAAAGGATAACTAGATGCCAGCTCAGTGCCTATATAATCTTATGCCTTTGGGTATGATTGCCAGCTCATATGTAGCCATTTCTAAACAGCAACAAAACGGGGGTCTTTCAAATGTTGGTTAATATCTCCCAGAAGCCCTCAGTACTGGCCATAGTGATTTGGGCTGCTGGAAGTTATAGTTCAACAATATCATCATCATCATCACCACCATCACCATCACCATCACCATCATCCCATCCTTTATGGTCAACTCAAGGGGGCAAACATAGCTAATACTCCTGCCTCCTATTGTCCCCACAACAATAACCCTGTGAGGTGGGTTGGGCTGAGAGAGAGGGACCCAGTGGCTTTCATGCCTAAAGGAGGCCTAGAACTCACAGGCTCCTGGTTTCTAGGCCAGCACCTTCACCACTACACCAAACTGGCTCTCATATACAGGGCTATAGGTTCCCCAACTCTCCCTTAAGGTAAAGGGACAATCCTGTAGCCATAATATAATAAATGGGGGGGGGCAGTAATGCTCAATTCAAATAAACAAGTAACAAAGAAAAAGAAGTGGTGGAAAGTTATTAATTCACCTAGGGTCACTAGGAAAATAAGGTTATCAACACACATTAATCTTGATGGCTATGCAGTACATCCAGTTGTCAGAAGTTGTTTTCCCCTGAATATCAGTTGCTGGGATTGGGATAAAGAGGGAGGTCTGAGCACATGTCTTGATATGACATTTCCAAGGAACATCTGGTTTACCATTCTGGGAACAGAATCCCAGGCTAGACATGCTGAAGTCCAACTTCAGGCAAGCACACCAAGTTTTTAATTTATTTCTCCAAGCGTTCAAGACATAGCATTCCTTTCTTCAACTTTCCCCCACAACACCACCCTGTATGATAGGTTGGGTTAAGGCAGCGTTCCCCAAAGTAGTCAGTATTGACCCCCAATAGTCAATGGGCTATCCAAGGGGTCAATAAATGGCTGGGGATCAATAGGAACAGACTGAACCTGGAAGAGTGTGGTGACTTCAAACTAAACTCAAAAATCTCCAACCAAATATCAGTGCTCTTGTTGACCCTCATCAGATGCATTCTTCCCATTAATTATATCAACAGTTTCAGTAAAAAAGGCATGTTAAATCTTATATTTTTAATATTTTCAATATTACCATAATATTTTTAAACGAAATCATTATTTATTAATACATTTATATGGCTACCAATCTCACACAAGCCGACTCTGGGAGGCATACAACAATTGAATTAAACAGCAAACAGTTAAAAAACAATCATTATAAAAGGATAAAAACTAATAATTAAAATAAGATTATCAAAAAAATTTAAAATATACAAACCCCACAGAGACAGAAAGAATACCAATCAGAGTAAAGCCATCTAAGAATGTTTCGGGTTCCCAAAGACCCCCAGGCCTGATAATATAATCAGGTTTTGAGGATTTCCTAAACGATAGCAAGGAAGGAGCAAGCCTAACTTCGGTGGGGGGGGAATGTTCCACAAGGAGGGTGCCACAGCAGAGAAAGCCCACCTCCTGGGACCCGCCAAACGCAAGGCCCTGGCCAATGGTACTTGCGACCGGCCTTCTCTGCCAGATCCAATGAGACAGGCTTATGTAATTGGGGAGAGGTGGTCCCTCAGATAACCCAGCCACATACCATGAAGGGTGCCACCCCATCTAGCACCAAAGATGGCATAGTCCTAGAACTGGTAGGACCCAAAACCCAAAGCCGCTTAGTCTTGCCAGGATTCAGTTGAAGCCTGTTGTGCCCCATCCAGATGCTCACAGCCTCTAGGCACTGGGATAAGGCATTCACGGCATCACTTAATTTGCCAGGGGCAGAGATGTATAGTTGGATATCATCAGCATACTGATGATACTCCACCCTGAGGCAATGGATGAGCTCACCCAGTGGCCTCATCTAGATATTAAATAGGAGAGGCGACAGCACCGAGCCCTGCGACACCCCACATAGAAAGGGCTGAGGGCGGGACCTCTTCTCCCCAATCATCACCAACTGGAATCGGCCCCGGAGAAAGGAGGCAAACCAGCAAAGCACCATGCTGCTCACGCCCAATCCCCTCAGCTGATCCAAAAAGATACCATGGTTGATGGTATTAAAAGCCACCGAGAGGTCAGGTAGAGTATGGATGGATGCACAACCTCCATCCCACCCATGCCAGAGATCATCCAAAAGTGTGACCAGTGCCATTTACGTCCTATACCCAGGTCTGAATCCTGACTGAAAAGGACCCAGATAATCCACTTCATCCAAGGCTCTCTGAAGCTGTTGCGCAACCACCTTCTCAACTGCCTTCCCAAAAAGGGGAGGTTAGATACTGCATGAAAATTGTCCAGTATGGTGGGATCCAGTGATGGCTTCTTGAGAAGGGGGTGAACCAAGGCCTCTTTAAGAGGTAAAGGAACAACCCCCTCACTTAAAGAAGAACCCCACACTCAAAGGTAAACCAACACTCTCCTCACTCAAAGAAGCCTTTTAAGACTGTGCTCTGAACTTTCCAATTTCCTTAGACAAGCCAACAACTGGTTGGCCAAGCACAGCAGGAATTAATTTTGATAGGGCTCTGACTTTCGGTACACAAGTCCCTCCCACATTCTCAGTTGTGATCCCTCTCAAATATCCTTGTGTTTCCTAAGGAGTCACAACAGGGGCTTGATTTTGAAGCCCATGAAAAAGATTTTAAAAGAGATCCTAATCCAGCTATTCTAACATCAAATCCCATTAGTTTAATGAAAAAGAAGCTTGTTTAAAATGTTACATTTCTTAGATCTAGTAATTTGACAAACTACAAAGAAATTATTTATATCCTTTTAGATGGTCAGGGGTAAGACCATAATTTTCTATGTTCCAGACAAAATATCCATCTTGAGATAAATTAGATTGGATAATCTGATGAGTCATGGGAATACTTAATTTAAGCACTTAATAAATACTGTGAATTTCCTCCAGAACAAGAAAAATCTTCACATTTAAAATAACTTGGGGGTGGGAGGCATAGACTTTTGTTTGATTTAAAGAAGCTCTACTACTGATATAAAATATCTGATTCCCTATCCCCATCCTTGAAACTAGAACAGTGCAATGCTAGAGATTTGACATAGAAGAGTTGCTTCAAAACATCCAGAAAGGCAACAGAACAACAATTCATTAAAGTGGCCACCTCTGTTTCCAGGATTGCACAGCTGCTTTAATGCATTTTAGACAGATGCTATCTTTGCATTCCATAGCAACTCTCCCAAAATCAAATCCAACAGACTACAGTCCTACGGAAAATTATAGAATTATCTCTAGAAATGAATGGAAATATTTTAGGTATGGATCTGCAGATTGGCATTTTACCAGTTGTTCTTGTTATTATTCATAGTACTATTAAAGAAGTATTTATTAAATTATTTTCATATAATAAATGTTTGGGGGGATCGATGAACTATCTGAAGGGGTCGATGAGCTGAAGAGTTGGGGGATCCCTGGGTTAAGGTCACCGGGCTTGGAGATCCAATTGTTATATTGATTGGTTGTTGGGGGTTCTATTTTGTATTTTTATCTTGGCTGCTGATTATGCGTGTAATGTTTTTATAGTTATGTGTTTTATGATGTTTTTCACTGTTAGCTGCCCAGAGTCATGAATTTGAGATGGGTGGCCATATCAGCTGAAACAATAAATAAATAATAATGAGTGGGCCCATATCAGAAGGTATTCAATAAACCAATTTGAAGAATAGCCAGTCCAGATAAGGAGGGAAAAAAGGTGGGAGAGGAAATCAATCTGTTAAAGCTTCTTTGTAAAGTTACTGTCCTCTCAACACACTGGGAGATTAACAGTTTTAAATTTTTAAAAGTAAAGCATTAGTTAAGAGTGAGAGCCCTCCTCCTTTGAGGATGAAGTAACAACAGGCAGTCTTCCCTGAGCTTTAAATCAATGCCAGTCTTCCCATTTCTCTGCAGGCACTGGAAGGGTTTGATTGCTAATGAGGCCACCATGTGAAGTCTTTCTGAGAAGGAAAACTGACCTCAGCTTAGGAAGAGAGGCTTCCTTCCAGACCTAGTGCTTCCCACGTTTCTTTTTCCTTTCAAACCTTCATTATTTTCATTCAGCGTCCTGCTTCCAAAAATAGACAACCATAAGCTTCCAGATAGGTCATGATAGGAATGACCACCTTTGTTCTTTTAATCAATAGCATCTATTAGTCAGAGATATGGAAGTTTTGCTTACTTCCTCTGCAGCTAATAATGACAATCGACCTACCCACTTTCTTTATTAAAGACATTTCTCTTGTGGTGGGGGTGTTTAAAAAGGCTTCGTGTACAGTAGATCTTTTTTTGTCATACGAAGCTGTCTTCTATTAACCTCAGAGCATCATTCCCTCTACAGTAGTGTACTGGCCTGTATTCTTGCTCAAGGTGGCTGTTTCACAATCCAAACATGAGGTTTTGCACTTAAAATGGTTTGATTTGAAATATTTGAATATCACTAGCATTTTGCCATGACACCGCTTGTTGGTTTTGGCTTAGCACAAGGATGGGCAATGTTGATCTTCTGAAGGTCCTGAAGTTGGACACCTGGAGAGGATTTAAGGAAGGGAATGGGAGCAGAAGGCCAAACAAATCCACTAAAAAAATCAGAATGGCATAGACAGTCACCTTCTCTTAAGGTCTCTTAAGCAGAGAGACTTGGATATTACATTATGTCATGCCCACATGTACTGGGTTTTACATGACTTTCATCTTCCCTCTTAGAGGGGGGAGATTCTCTATTTTTGTTGTTGTTCAGTCGTTAAGTCGTGTCTGACTCTTTGTGACCCCATGAACCATATCGCGCCAGGCCTTCCTGTTCCTCACTGCCTCCCTGAGTTTGCTCAGTTTCATGCTCATTGCTTCAGTGATGCTATCTAACCATCTCATCCTCTGCCGTCCCCTTCTCCTTTTGCCTTCAATCTTTCCCAGCATCAGGGTCTTTTCCAAAGACTCCTCTCTTCACATTAGGTGACCAAAGTATCTGAGCTTGAGCTTCATTATCAATCCTTCCAATGAGCAATCAGGGTTGATTTCCTTTAAGATTGACTGGTTTGACCTCCTAGCAGTCCAGGGGACTCTTAAGAGTCTTCTCCAGCACTCTCTATTTTTACACAGTATTAAAGGCCAATGAAATGTTAATTTGTGAGGGACTGCAGGTTGCATACACCTGACCTAGTATGTCTGAACTCAATCACTGTGATTTGCAAAGCACGGCTTAGGGGTTACAACTATAGAGAGGCAGATGGTGCCCACTCTCTTAAGTGTTCTGGAAGGCCTTTAAGACCTGGTTTTGTTCCCACACCAGGGGTTACTCTGATTGTGGAGCCCCTGTCCTGTTTTTTATTGTTATGGCTGTTTTTTGTCTGGACTGTTATGCTTTGCTGTTATATTTTTAACAGCTTTAATTGTATAGAGCAATACGTTATAAGCTGCCCAGAGTGGGTGGGCATACTAAACAACCCAGGCCATGATTTGTTCAACAAACCATGATTAAATCAAAACTATAGTTTAGCACACTGTATGAACCCAGCTACAGTTTCATCCAACTGGCAGGGTGTTCTGATGATTAACTCCTGACTTTTAATTGCAGGTGACATGGATTAAATCATCATGTAAATCAAATATTCTGTCACTGAGCTCTGGGCCCTTTCATGAGAAAGCTACCACCAATACATTTCACTGGGGACCCTCCCATTAAAAATAGAAAGGGAAGAAGCTTCTATTTTCTCTCCGTACAGTTCATAAATTTATAAACCCCCAACCATATTCCTTCCCAGTCATCTTCTTTTTATAAACTGAAATTCACTAATACTTTAATCTTCCCTCACAGAGACAGGCAAATGAAAGTTACCAGTCTCAGCCCTGAATAATTTATAATTTAAAGTATAGAAAAAGCAAGACTGTTTAATATCTCACAAGTAGACATCACATACATATTAAAAGCTGTTCTTTACCAATGTAGCATAGTACTGGGCCTACATCAGAAGACCCGGGTTTAAATTCCCATTTGACTACAGTGACTTGGGGGCAATCGCTGTTTTACAGGCATTTCAAATGTGCGTATGCGGTTTGGTTAGTTTTTATTCAATGTATTGTGCTAACCCGGCAAATGGGTTGATTCAGTAACCATGTTCAGTGACTTGGGGAAATTCAGCTGCTCTCTCTCCGTCCAACCTACTTCACAGGATTGTTGTTGGGGAAATAAATTGAAGGGGACTCCCCACCCATGTAAGCCACCTTAGGGGAATGGTGGGATATAACTGTAACAATTAATTTGCAGAATGGCACCATTAGCTCACCTGCCTCTTTAATGGTTATAGCAAATCTACCCTTTCAGCGGGGATCTTTGCTGGTCCCCCTTGGAGATGCCAAATAGTGATAATGGAATTGCTGATGCAAAGCTACTGCAACATCCATTTCCTAATACGTCCACATCAAAAAAAATCACACGATGATGCCTACATTTACCAGACAAAGGTAAGTTGCCTGGGCCACAGAACATGTGGAAAAATATTCCAAAGGGCTCTGGATGTTCAGTATACACATTATATGGTAGTTTTATTGGTTTGTATAGCAGATGCGATGGGGGAGGAGGGGAGCCAGACCCTATTCAGCTGCTTCCTTTCAGACGTCAGGATTTCTCACTCAAAACAAGCAACTTGGCCCCAGAACTAAATCTGAGGAATAATGATACATCATTCACAACCGCAAGCTGGATTTTGTTAATTTATTAATTAAATTATTCAAAATTAATTGAAATTCAAAAACCATGTAAGGCCGGACAGTAGTGTAGTCCTCTTTTACTCTGCTCCCTAACAGATGATTCTAGAGCAGTGTTTCTCAACCCTGGCAACTTTAAGATGGGTGGACTTCAACTCCCAGAATTCCCCAGCCAGCTTAATTAAATTAATTGTGCTAATTCGTAACCTTTTCTTTTTGGTAGGGAAATGCAGCCATAAGCATAGTTTGTGGCTTAGCAAGGAGAAAGCAACCTGTGGCTCTCCAAAGGTTGATGAACTACAACTCCCAGCATCCCTCAGTATTTGCTACACCAACTTGGTTATCATATTTCAGCAGGATTTGGAGGACCACAGATTGCACTGGCATATCATGCAGACCTGCCAACTCTGCTTAGGCTTTGTCTACACTCAGAAGCTAAGCAAGATCAGCTTTGATCAATACCTGGAGGGGAGCTATAATTGCTATTGGATAGACCTCCTGGAAGAAAGAAGGCAACGGCAAAATATTTCTATAATGCTGCAAAGAAAACTATATGGATATGTTGATGAAGTCACCAGGAGTCCAGCTAGACTCAAATGAGTTTTTCTTTGTTTTATAATAAATCATGATTACATAATCATACAAACAAGAACATATTTGCCCCAACAATGGTATTGTCCCTATGATATGGGTGATAGTGATTATGCCTGTTCCGATGAGAAAATGAGATTTGTTCCAACCACATAAAAGGACCATTCTTATTGTTTGCCTAATCACAACTGTGTTGGGGAGATGTCTGGTGATTTGGCAAACATTAATAGGAGAGCTGCCTCCTCTTCGCTGCCTTCCACGCAAAACTTCAGAAGCCTCTTCCTAATCAAGCCAAGTCAAAGTCATTGCTTGAAATACGGCTCTCCAACCCTATTAAGCTAGTGGGCACTTTTACAAAAATGGCTGCCAAAGGGACTTGGGCTAATTCACAAAACAGCTGCCACGATCAGCGTGTCCAGAAAAATCTATCTGTGTGGTTACTAAACATCAACGTTGGTACATAACCATCACCATCCGCCTCTTCAATATTTTCATTATCAAGTATCCGGCTTGTTGCTGTGGAGGCTGCTTTTCTTATGTAGGAGACTATAAGTGTATGAAGAGATTTGTTCGATCAGACCAAAAGCCCAATTAATTTTGTTTCTTTTGTGTCACCTACTGGACAACCACATGCATTCAAAAAGCATGTAAGCCCGGACAGTACTGTAGTCCTCTTCTACTCCCTAACGGATGATTCTAGAACAGTGTTTCTCAACTTTAAGATGGATGGACTTCAACTCCCAGAATTCCCCAGTCAGCTGGCTGGGGAATTCTGGGAGTTGAAGTCCACCCATCTTAAAGTTGCCAAGGTTGAGAAGCACAGTTCTAAAGGAAGTAAATGGCCATTAGCAGCCACTGATTTTCCACAAATCTACCCAGCCTCTTTTAAAATTGCCTAACTTGGACAGCAAAAACCACAGTTTAACTGTGCATTTTATAAAGAAATCTTTCCTTTAATCACTCCTGAATCTCCCAATATCTAGTTCCAATGGCTTCAGTATTAACATTGTGATGGAAGGAGAAAAACTCTGCCTTTTATTTTTCATACCACCCATTCGTTTTTGTATAACCCTGTCATGCCCCCTTGTGTGTGTGTGTGCCTTCTAGTCAGTGTTGACTCCTGACTGCCTGGACAAATCCATGAAGTTTTCTTGGCAAGGTTTTTCAGAAGTGGGTTGCCATTGCCTTCTTCCTAGGGCTGAGAGAGAGTGACTGGCTTTATGCCTAAGGCAGGGCTAGAACTCACGGTCTCCCAATTTCTAGCCTGAGGCCTTAACCACTACACCAAACTGGCTCTTACTTGCTTATTTTCCAGTCATCAGTAATAAATGCTTCTTCTATAAGTTGCATATTTTTCAAGGAAGTCAGCAATTTCATATTTGCATTCTGAAGCAGGGAATTAAATTATTTTTAATTTGCCAGTTCAATATATAATCTCATCTCTTGTTGCCTCTATTTGACTGCCATACTGGCATCTCTTGTACATCCTCAGCAGCAAAACCAGAAGTGAATGATTCATTAAGTTTTTCTGCAATTCCCACTTTTAAAGCCTCTGGTTAGTCAGATTTTGTCTTCAAATATAATTAAATGTTTCTTTTTTTAAATTTGTCTTGATGTTCCTTGGTATATGGCTCTCAATGTCTTGTATCTTTATTGACGGTTTATATTGCTTTTGCCAAAATTTATAGGGGTTTTGTACTAATTTGGGAAGACTTCCATTTTTTTGAAGGAAGGTTTCTTCCTTCTACTAGTTTCTTGGACCCTATATGGCACCTCTTCAGATCTAGGGTACACATTCTAGGGCTACGAAGCATTGTAGATTTAATTCGAAAAATGTGCTTCAGCCTGTAACTCTTCAAAACAGCCACATTTTCCCCCAGGATTATGTGGCTGCCCTCTAAAGCTACTACATAATCCTAGGAAATGATGCAGCTGTTTTAAAGAGTTGCAGACATATGCTACCGACAGGCACTCCTGAACATAGATAGACTTTCTACTGTTGTACAGATCTTATTGTCAGGTTTTTTCTTATATTTAAACAAAATCTAGGTAGCTGCAACGTATACCTGTTACTTCTGGTCCTAGTTTCTGTAGCCGTGAAAAATAGTCCTTGACAATCCTTCCTGTAACTTCCCTTCATGTTCCTGAACCCAGTTATCATGTCTCCACTCAGTTATCATTTCCTCCACTCTGTCTTTAAAGGCATATCCTCAAGTCCCTATATATATATTTGTCACTCTGTGAATCTGTTCCAATCTGTTAATATCCTTCTGGAAATGTGGTGCCAAGAAGGATCACTCACATTTCACATCTCCATTTTTAAAGCTCTCTTTTCTCATTTTCAAAGACGATTCCCATATTATTATATTTGCTCTCAAAGATAGCATAGAATTTGCTTAAATAAACCATTTTTTAAAAAAAGAAGTTGCAAACATAATAAATGAGACATTAATTGAGAACCAGATCCACGGAGAATGATGGTCAAATAATTCAAATGATGCTTATTCTTAGCACGGGAATAAAAGAAACAGTCTATATTTCTTTATTATTTATCAACAGGTTTTCAAAGCCACAGGATCGATTTTAAAAGCTTACATGTTAATCCATAATGTGATTTGTTTGGTTTATTCAACAAGTGAGATCGCCTACTTTGGCTTATGCAATTAGTCATTGTTAAGACAAACCATGGCTTAGCACAGTAAGTGAACCAAGAAGATTGCGCTTTGGATATGTTCAAGTTGGCTTTGTTACATAACCAAAAATCAAGAAGCACTAACTTCAGACCCTTGGGTATGTCAGAAGTGAACAAAACTGTAGCAATTACATAACAATTTGTCTTTATCGTTGTCTGAACAAAAAACAACATTCCAATATGCAACCCCCTTTCGTTTCAAAAGTTACATCATTTTAAAAAATCAATCCGTCAGATTTATGAATAAATCAATCCCTTGGACTGGACTGCATGTTAACAAAATAACCTCATGTTTGAAACCGTCCTTGGTTGGCCTTGACCAGCAGTGAAATTAATAACCTCTTCCTAGTTATCTGCATGAATGTACAGTAGTCATATTCTGTATATACTCAGGGCTCCCAGTCCTCTATTAAGCCATAGAGTATTTTCAAGAGAATAGGGTCTGCACCAAATAAAAACAGTAAAACATTTTTGGAGGTGGAACACCATGTTTTTTGCCCAGTTTTGATAGCCCACAGTGCAGGCATCATGATCTGCTGGATCTATCAAAAAGGTCACATCCCCTTTCTCCTCTGATCAACAAAGCACTAAAAACTTCACCAGGAATCCTGCTGCAGTCAGAAGCAGAGCAATGCCTCTGCACACATTTTCCAGAAAAAATCACTCCTCCTCTTTCTCCTGTTATGTTTGAAAGGGAAAGAGAAAGAGGTGCATTTTCTCCTCCCCACTTATCTCCAAAGTAAAAGCAAAATGAAAAGAGAGAGTCAGTTTGGTCTAGTGGTTAGGGCACCTGGCTAGAAACCAGGAGGTTCTGAGTTCTAGTCCCACCTTAGGCATGAAAGCTGGCTGGGTGACTTGGGTCAGTTGCTCTTTCTCAGCCCAACTCACCTCACAGAAAAAGGAGGAGGAAGGAGGATTATCTATGTTCACCACCTTGAGTTACTTATAAAAATAATAAAGGCGGGGTAAAAAAAAAATCTTTTTTAAAAAAGTGTCTTTTGCCCAAACTCCCTTCATCCCTACATTCCTTGGAATTGTCCAATCCTCCACTTAGTGTGTCTCTCCAGCTTCACTCCCCCGCATGGCTTCATTCCCTTTCACGTCCTTATCTCTACAGCAGTGTTCATATGACTGCCATCGTTAAGTGAACCCTGTTTCCACCTAATTTTCAGGGTTCTCATCATGACACATAGCCCCTAAATCAATCACACTGGCTAGGTTCGCACAGTGTGGTAGGCTTCTTTGCAGTTTTCAGGGTTGGGTGAACCCAAGCTATGGATCGGACTTCCACCACCAACTTGCACATAACGATCAGAAACCCACACTTTCGGTTCCAGATCTTCGTTTTATCCATCCATCCATCCATCCATCCATCCATCCATCCATCCATCCATCCATCCATCCATCCCACCTCTTTCCAACTCTCCCCATCTCCTGGGAAAGACATCCTGTGTCCCCCCACCCCACAGACAAGGCACTCGCTGAAAAGATACCGAAGCGGAAGGAGGCACACGACCCTTTTAACCCTTTCGATCTCTGCCCTCGCCAACAGTGTAAAGAAGAGCGTCCCTCGCCTCCCGCTCCCCCGCAGGTAGATTCAGACGCACCCGGCTTCAGAAAAGGAGGGCCACTCCCGCCGCCGCCGCCCCCCCGTTGCCATCCCTCCTCCTAGCGCTCGCTCGGGTCTCCCGTCGACGGGGCGTCCCCCCGGATTCCCAAGAGCAGCAGCTGTTGGAGACCTCGGCGGGTGGAGAATCTCCCGCTGCCCCGCAAGAGCAGCCGCCTCGCCGCCTCCTTCCACCCCCGCGGGCGGGGGAGACCCTCCGACCTCAGTCGCTCGGCCCGACTTACTCACCGTGCGCAGCTCCTGCGTCCGGTCCTTCATCGCGGTCGCTTCTCCCGGCTGCGCTGCTCGGCTCTCCGGCACCGGCGAGCGATCGGGGAGGAGCGGAGAGGGGGCGGGAGGCGGCACATGCGCTGGAGCTGGCGCGTCGGAGGCCGCGGCCCCTCCTTCCCCACCCGCTCGACGGGGCTGCGGGCGGCGAGCGGTGTTCCTGCGGGGCGTCGGCGCGCGATTCCACGTGCTTGCGAAGGACCTCAAACGGGTACAGACGATGGGGTAGTTCCCACCTGAACGGTAATCCTGTAAGCTTTTCCCTGCGCACTCTAAACACGCTCAGAGGCACACAATGAATCAAGCTTGTACGGCTGGACCTTATGCAGGTTTCTTCCCAGTCCTACCCGGTGCAATAAGGCTTATTGCGGAGCAAGTGATACTGGATTGAAACTGGAGCTTCCCTTTAAATGTAGAAACGGAGAAGTGGGCTGCAGTTCCGTAATGCTCTTCTGAAGGAAGGCCCGCTGTGTTTCCGTTCGCTCTGTGCAAATTACAGATTGGTTTCAAGCGAGGTTTCTAACAACAGAAGTTAATTCTAAAAGCATCTAAGTGCGGCTTGACTTTTGAGAATTCTTACGGCTGAAATGAGATGAGTGTTTATTTGCCAGCATGACAGGGACCAGGTTCAGTTCCCCACTTTACATAGCCCTGTCAGATCCTAACGAACTATTCCTACCCCTAAACAACAACGCCCCCCGCCCCCTTCCTTGCTGAAAAGAAAGCTTTGCTTACCATTAACAAAGGCAGAATGAAATTGACTAGAGGCAGCGAAGATCCAACCCCGTGCAGTTTGACTAAGGCAAACCAAATACTACAAAGGAATTAGAACAATTATAACTGGGTAACAGGGGCCTAATCCCATCCATGTTCCTCAGCTCACTTAACACTAGACCATGGCTATTTCCAGCACCCCGGCAACATTCAGAAGCGCAGTGTATCTTAACAATAAAACAGTCTTCCTTACACAGACTTATTTGGTTTTCCCTATAGGGTCCCAAGATCCTGACAGCAAATCAGAGCCCTAGAATTTCCTACCCACAATTCAAAGTCCTTATAAAATATCTTCCTTTCTGTTGTACTCTGTTCCTCTTCCTTTGTAAGATGAAACCCAAGGATCATCTTCCTCTTCAGAGTTGCACCCCATATTTTGCATCCAGAGCAGAAGGATAAGTAGGTTTAAGAGTCTTTTGCTGAGTATTCTCTGTGCAAGTTATGTTACATGTTTTGATTTTGCTACTAACTATTGCTACTATCCCTCTGCAAAATGAATATCCTGGGATTTCTTTATTTCTTTATTGGATTTATAGGGCTGTCCAACTCAAACAATGTGACTCTGGGCAATGTAGAACAAAAATAATAGACACACACACACACAAACGCACATGTTAAAAAACAACCCAGTATATAAAAATAGTGACCAAACATGATAATTTAAACAGCCAAAAGGGATTCCACTCAACTGGACCCACACACCTGGGGAAGAAGTAGGTTTTAACTCTTTTCTAAAGGGAAACAAAGTTGGCTTTATAGGTGTGTGAGACTGTACAGGTATTGCAAAATATAAATCCTGTGAAAAAACATGAAACTATATGGGAAGACAAATAATTTATTGTTGCTGTCATTGTTATGGTGCTACAGCATTGCATGTCAACCTGTAGATGTTCATAACAACTCTTCTTCTCGTTACTCAGCAGAGCCACCAAAAAATGCGAATTGTGGTCCAACACATCTGAAAAGCACTAGGTTTGGGGTACTCTGTAGGGGGCAATCAGTTCACCCAACCTGCAATGCCAATCACTGTTGAAATAACACATTGAATCAGGAACATTCCAATCACATTTAAACCTACCTTGTGTGCAAACTTTGCCTGTGTAATTAATTTTGTGTTTTAGTATGTCGAGCAAGCCATCAAAAGTGGGTCTGTTTAATAAACCCTGGCTAACTTTTATGGAGTAATGGGTCATCTGAGCATAGCCACTCTATGGCATGTTTGCTTATGGCTTAGGATATCATGAACCCAGCTATTGTTGAAAACACTCATTTATGGCTTAGTGTATTGTGGGCATCTCACAATTTGTAGTTTATTCAGTATGCCACAGTGTAACAAGCTATACCTTTACACAATATGTAAATTCATCCTATGGGAATAGGACTGGGGAGACCAGATTCAAATTCCCAGTCAGGTGTGAAATTCTGCAGTTGTGGTCACAGAACACATTTAATCAGGTCAATTACAAATCTAGCAGCTGCATTTGAACAACGTATTAATTTTAGTTTAAATTATTTTACAATTTTTTGCTTTAGCCTGTTACAGCAACCCTGTCCATTTGGTTACTTTGTGGTTCACTGTACTATGGAAAACCAAAATGGGGTTACAATAACCTGACTAGGATGTTGTATGAATTGCTGTTGCTAGATAGATGAGGGTGAGAATTAATGAGAAAACTATCTCATCAGGGTATTGTGAGGACAAAGCTAAAGAGAATGTGTTATATATGGCTCCTTTAGCTTCTGGAGAAACACTGGGGTTATTAATGCAACAAGGAACAAAATAAATACCAGATCTTAGCTTCAAGGAGCCTCCCATCTAAAATCCAATAGATTGTAGGCAGTTACTTCCTTCCTACTGCTGTGCCTTGATTATTTATGGGGTTCTTATGCCATGTTATAAGCCATTTTCAAAGTTCTGAAGAGATGATGGACTGCACAGCTATGCTCACACATGCTAAGCCATGGTTTGACTGTGATTCATTGAGAAAACTACAATGCGCTGTGTTCACACATACACAAAGTTATGATTTATACTTTGTATATATTTGTATGGGATTGCATAGCCTGCTAATCCAACTATACATTGCCATCAAAAGCTTTTGTGGACCGCTTCCTAAGCAAGTTGTTCTAAGTGTGCTTTCGTTTGAGAGTGTTAGATGAAAGCTACTGATACATTTTTAGATTTTGCTGAACATGCATAAATAGTTCAAATTACATCATACAAAAGTACCACTGTTTAAACTCAATCTTATATTATACAGGGATGTAAAGAAAATTGCTTCAGAACAATTATACTGAGATTGTATTTGCTGACATGCTGAACCCAATTTAACAAAACATACATAACATTCTCTATCCAAACAAATAAACCATTTTATCGCTTAATATAATAGCCTTGTTAATGCAACATGCTAAGATAGATGATAGATTCTCACAACATACTGAGCCCAAACCTCTCAGCCTGATTTTGTGTATTATGTGAATCCAACTTATGGGTAATAAACACAAATATTATACAACAACATACAGGTGATTATATTATTACATTATATATAAAGCAGTAGTCCCCCATTATCTCCTAAGACAAAGGACTTTTCTTCTCAACTGAAATACACTCTGCCTATGCTCAAAAGGCATTCTGTTCAAGGAGCCATGATTTCTGAAATGAAAAATTGGCTGTTCTGCTTATTACTAGCAAAAATTAAGAGGTAGTATTCCTCAACATGAAGATTTGCTTGCATAAGTATGGAATTATGGTTTCTGGCTTAATGGCTGGCATTGGGCCATTATATTGTTATCTGACTTGTATGGCCTGGCCTGTTTTTTCCTCCTTTGGCATCAGTTTTGCATACAAGAAATGACCAGGAGAATCACACTGTAGTGTAAAGAGAAGCAGAGAAGAGCATCCCCTCCTGAGATCTGCATGTCATGTTGAATTTAAAACTGGCCACTGAGCGCACAACTCTTTTCATGTACAGTATGTTCCTTTCAGGTGAGTCTCCAAAGCTGAAGAGAGAATATAACCTCTTTGAGGGATGTTCCCTGGGTATTCTGCCACCTTCTGGGCATTGTAGACGATGTAGGAGGACAGTCATGTTAGTCAGTGTTATCCAAAAATCAGGAGTCTGATGGTACCTTTTCAAACTAACACATTCTGTTGAAAAGTATGTGCTTTCATGAGCTTCTTTCTGACTTCTGGGCATTGAAAATCTAGCAGGCAGCCCTGTAGAATCCACGCATGGTGCTTCCTGAATATGTTTTTAGATGTTTGTTTGTTTATTTATTTATTAAATTTCTCACCCACCCATCTCCCCCCGATGGGGGAACTCTGGGTGACTCACAACAAACATTAAAAACAAATCAATCAATCAATCAATCAATTAAAAGCATTACTAAAAAAGGGGAAGGAGAGTCCAAGAAGATGAAAAATCTGAGGCTGAAGACAGGAGGCCTCTATGGGACTAGCCATCCCCATGCTTGAGGTATTCCCTCCCCACCCCAGGCCAAGTGGCAGAACCAGGTCTTCAAGGCCCTACGGAAGGCCAGGAGGGAGGGGGCCAATCGTACCTCCGGGGGCAGAATGTTCCAAAGAGCGGGGGCTACTGCAGAGAAGGCCCGCCTTCTGGACCCCGCTAATCAAAGTTCTTTTACTGAGGGGGTCCGAAGCATACCCTCTCTGTGTGATCGGGTGGGACGGGTTGAAGTCATAGGGGAGAGGCGGTCCCTTAGGTAACCTGGTCCCATGCCATGTAGGGCTTTAAAGGTGATAACCAACACCTTGAATTGGACCCGGAAGCAAACTGGTACCCAGATGTTATCTTTATGACATTTTTTCTTCCACAGAGAGTGGCTTTCAGTCCTGATTTTTTATTTCTTCACAGCATCAATGTAGAGGAATTTTCCATCATGCTCTGTGGCTTCATTTTCTTTCTTCTTTTTTTACCATTATTGTCCAGGACATAATACTTGTATAAACCAAAGCCCTAAGGAATTAAAGCAACCACAATTTAAATATATTTTCCACCACTTTGATTGATTTTACGGGGTGGGTGGTTCTGCCAAGCCTTAAATAGGTGTTGCTCTACCACCTCCTCAAGATACCGTTGCTGGATCCAATTGTTCAAGACAATTTTCATCCAGTCTCCAACCTTCCCTTTTGTAGGTGGTTGGTTTGCAGCTTCAGAAGGGCCAGGAAGAAACAGATTACGTGGACTCATTTCAGACAGGATACTGAGATGGCATTGATTGCACTTGTAGATGATGTACAAGCACCCATCCTAGCCCTCATTGATCTCTCAGCAGCTTTTGATATCAATGATGATGGTATCTTCCTGGACTGTTTGAGGGGTTAGTAGGGAGAGAGACAGTATTGCTGTGATTCTCCTCCTTCCTTCAGGGTCGGTTCCAGTTGGCAGGAGGGGAGAGATTAGCCCTAGACCCTCATTCTGGGGGGTCTCTCACGTCTCTACGTTCTCTCTATTCCTGTTTAACAGCTACTGTATATGAAACTCTGAACTCCTGCTTGAAGAGCAAGTGGCAGCATAGCCAGCACAAATTCATCTTGTGCTCCAATTTCCCCTGTTCCTGAATCAGGATTATGCCCTAGTTACCTTCTGGCTAGGCTAGTGCAAAACACTCTACATACTTGGGACTGCCCTTGAAGACCATCTGGAAACTGCAACTGGTCCAGAATGCAGTGATTCTGGGCAAGCCACAGTATGCCTATCTAACATCACTGCTCCATAAGCTGCACTGGCTCCCAGTAGGATTCCAGGTGCAATTCAATATGTTGATTACCATCTATAAAACTCTTCATGGCACATGGCCAGGTTATTTGTGGGAGCACCTATATCCAATTGAATCTACCTATTCTATGAGATTCAATAGGGAAGGTTTGCTCTGGGCCCTCTCCATAAGGCAGTGTCATCTGGCAGAACCCAGGATGTGTGCCTTCTCTGTTGCAATGCTGCCACATGGAACATCTTACTCCTGAGATAAGGAAGGTCCTGACATTGCTGGTCTTTCATAAGGGTTTGAAGACCTGGCTTTTTCCCTGGGTATTGGGCCAGGAGGTGGATGAACCAGTCTGAAATGACTTGATGTGGAATGATTATGGTTTGGCCTTGACTGTGTCATGTCTTTGTTTTGTATATTGCTGTTGTATTGGTTTAAATCCTATATTAGCTGCCCAGAGTTTCGATTTGTGAGTTGGGTGGCCATATAAATTGATTAAATAAATTGATTGAAGATCCATCTTTCCATCTTGTTTGTGTCTTTGTTTCCTGCTTCAGTTGCTTAAATCAAAACCATCAACTCTCTTTATCAACCCCCCCCCCCAGTTTTCCCACTTCCTTCCCCATTTTCAGCCTTTCTTCTCCATCTTACTTGCTGAATTTGCTGCCTTAGAGTCCTTGCATAATTCCTCCATGTGCCCTGCCTGGCTGGTCCCCTTTCCACCCATTTCCTGATTGTCATATTCTATCCTGCTCTCCTCTACATTACTAATAGTGGGTCCACCCACTATTTTCAAAAAGGCATCCTTTGAGTCATTTTTCCTCTCAGCAACTGCCCTAATTTGCCTCTAAATTCCAGGACGTTGCTGCTTTTTCCCACTTCTACAAAAATGTCTACTCCTGTGGTTCCCCTGCTCCCTCTTGAGCTGGTTTCCACTCTGAAACTGCTCTCATTAAAAGTACTGTTAGCCTCCTCAGTGCTAAATTTAAAGGGCTCTGTTCTCTCCTTACCTTTGACTTCTAGCTGCCTTTCATCTGGTTAATGTTTCTGTTCCACACAAAATGTTTAACCTGGTTACTGAATGAAACCGTATTTCTGATTTTATACAATACATTGAAATACATTAACCAAACAAGGGTATTTTCAATGTGCTAAGCAATAAAGTTTAACTAAGCTTAGCATGTTATGCAAGTATAGCTGCTAGGTCTTTAATTGACCTAGTTAAGTGCTTTGTGTGAATACAACCATTTTCTCCCTATTTGTCCCCTTTTTTTCATATTTGCACAAAAGTCTGAAAAAGGATGCAGCTGCTTTTAAAGGCATTACACTTTCGCCCTTCCTGGATCTAAGTGGTTCTCTACTTAGCTGACTGTCTTCCTATTTCCAATATCTTATTCTTTTAATGTTTCCATAGACAGAGTTCTTCCTCTGCTTTCTCTTGCTTTCTCTCAAGAAGCTGTGCTTGATCTCCTGCTCTTCTCCCCTGTATATTGAATGTATATTTTGAAGCTTCTGACTTGAATGATCCTGTATCCTGATCAGTGCACCAGTGGGAAACAGATTACTGTTTTCCTGTAGCTAATGGTAATGGCAAATCTGCAGTCTATAGTAGGGTATTGGAAAGTTAGCACGGAGCAGAAGCAAAATAAGTATTTGTGAAATTGTGAATGGAGTCTAAATGTAAATGTATGTGAATGAATAATATATGGTTCAAAATGTCACACCTCTTTAAAGCAGCTGCATTTTTCCATGCTTCTGGGAAACATGAAAAAAGTGGCTGCTTTAATGAGCTGGCTCCTTAAAAGCAGCTTTGTCTTTATTTTGCAGGCTCCCATGAAAGCCTGAAGCTTTAAAGAAATGCTGCACATACAGTTCCATACTTTTCAGAGCACTTCTTCCAAATGATCTTTGAAATTATCTTGTATGTATGTATGAATGGCATGGGTATCTACAAGAGGGAGGGGGAGGGGGAATTACAAAAGGTGATTATGTCATCACACAAATCCTGTAATTTATATACTTGCATCAGATCTCAGGATGTTGTAGCATGTTGTAATTCTGAAAACTGTAGTTTGCTGTGAACATTCTGGTGAATAAGTGTCTGCATGAGGTCTCCAACTTCTACATTTTGAGACCACCATCTTGCCCATCACCATTATATAGTTTGGCAGTTTTAGGAAATTGGACTTAACTCTTTAGGCATAAAGAACAATAATCACCATAATGCTCAGTAGCAGAAAAACATAAAATCATAGCTGAGTAACACTTTATTAGGGCCAAACAAATTAACATAAAGCTGTTGCAATTGTAAGGTTCTTCAGAACTTCATGGAGATGGTATAAAAAAGAGTAAGAAAAAGAAGATTTTTTTTTAAAAGGCTGATTGTTTAAAGCCAAGAGTTTGCATTGCAAGACAGTTCTGAGCTGGAACAGAAGACTGAACGGAGACAATTTAGATGTTAGAGATACCATGTCAAGATCAGAGAGGGGAAACATTCTTCTGTCAGATCCCTTCTTCTAGCCAGAATTGCTGAAAATTCAGCAATGTTGTCAGCCATGTCTTTCCCGTTGGAGAAACCCAGGTTCAAGTTCCCATTCGACAGAACTCACTGGTTACGTTCACGCTTAATACGGATACTAAATTAACCCATTTGGGGGGGGGGTTGTACAACACATTGAACTGTAACGGTGGGTTTTGCACTAAGCCACAAAATGCTAACCAAGCTAACATTAACTCAGGTTAGCGGGTTGTGTCTGCTAGATCTTTACTTGACCCAGTTAAATGTGTTGCATGAACACAGCCAGTGAATGGACTGGTCACATTTCTCAGCCCAACTCACTTCAGGTTGTTCTTGTGAGGATAAAAAGGAAGGGTGACCACCACATACTTTATTGTCAGCTCCTTAAACAAAGGCAGGATGTAAATGAGATAAATACTTAAGGAATGAAAACTATTATTATAGTTTGTGGTCTGTATAGATGTTGCTCTACCAAGGAAAAGTTTCCGATTCAAAGTGCTTAAAGTCAGCTGTTCAACACAGCAAAAGAAGGGGGCAGAGGGAGAGAGGGGAAACAGGAGAATAATAAGCATTTATATTAATTATCTGTCCTAAGATTGAGACTGCAAACCTAAATACGCATACAGTACCAGGTATAAAATAACTAACAGAACCTAAAGCAGATTCCATAGTTGGGCCATTGCTGCAAAGCAAGGGGGGGTCACTTCACGACTTGACTGACTGGGTTCATGCATTGCATGAAGGCATGTTTTAGGCATCTTAAAAACACTTTTTTCCATGGCCACTGAGGGCTGCTGCAGGGGGCAGTGACAAGGTAATGTCACCAGAGAAAAGGGGACCCTGTCAGTCTCCTGAAGCTTCAGGGCTTGGTTTAGTGATGAAAATATGTGTGCCACGCATACTGAGGACTCCAAGTGCTGTTTCACTTTTTTAAAAGCAGTAAGTTGCTGTTCTGCAGAGATATGTTGCCCAATCTGTTGAGACGGGGGGGGGGGAATGGTCAGTGGATGCAAAACAAGAGTCTGTGAGGCCATTGACCTCTGGCTTGTCACTCCTGCCATACACCCTCATTTACAAACTCCTGCTTTCCTGCCACACACCAGACAAGAACGTAATGGCTTCTTGCAGTCTGCGATTCTAGTGTATTTCCTCTGCATCTGTGTTGCTTGTCTGTTACAGTGCCACCCGGGCTCCCTGCAGGCTCCTTCTTGGGAGACACAGAGGGGGCATATCCGATTTTGCCGTGGATGTATTTTTAGGCCTGGTCTTCGCTAAGGCAGCCCTCTTGCATCCTGCTGACGCACCCCGTGGCCTCACCCGGGGCCTGTTTCCACAGGATGCCATAGCAACGTAGTGTGTAATGATAGCTCTGGAGCCTGGCGTCTGCCCTGATAGGGAAGGCCTTTCTGGCGTTCGCCCTCGCCAGGGTGACAGACCATTGTACCTTCCTGACAAAGGAGCTTCACTGGAAATCACGCCCCCACAGCTGCTCCCAAGGGCGGCTCCCTCCTCTCCGCACTGCTTTGCGCCTCTGCTTGCCATCTGTTTCCCTCTGCACCCCCCCCCCCAACATCTCTTAAGAGGAACAGCAGCAGATTCAGGACAGAGAAAAAGAAATCAGATTTTTGTTGTTGTTGTTGCTCAACTTACCATCAGTTTATTATGGAATGTGTGGCCACGAGATGAAGAGATAGCAGCTGTTTTAATGGCTTGAAAAGGGGGTTGGGCAAATCTGTTGAGAAAAAGGGACTGTTTCGCAAGGGTGTGTGTGTCTGTCACAAAGACTAAGGGGCATTGCTAGTTGTGGGGCATTCTCTGTGAGGTTGTGGGTGCCAGTGGAGGGGAGCAGTCCCAATGGGTGACAGTTAGTTTGGATCCTGGCAGCAAGAGTCCTAAAGGTTTTGTTGGGTCACTGTTGGAGACAGATGTGGTAGACATCACTTCATTAAGTTATAAGGATATGAGTTATCTGGATCCTCTGTAGTTAGGGTTCGGGTTTGGGCATGGGGCCAAAATGGCCTTGGTTGCTTTGGTGGTCGCCCTCTTGGTTCTATAAGTCCTTACAGTGGCATCATCAGCCCTTGCAGATGGGTCAGAAAGATACCACAGTCCTTTGATATGAAGGACTGTGGTATCTTTCTGGCCCATCTGCAAGGGTTGAGAGTTGGGGGACATCATTTTGTGGTGGTTCTGCTCTTATCTGAGTGAGTAGTTCCAGTTGGTGATAATGGGGAGCAGTGCTTGAGCTCCTGGGATCTCTAGTGTGGGGTTTGCCAGGGCTCAGTGCTCTCCCCCATATCTACATGAAACTGCTGGGGGAGGTCATCTGTCCATTCAAACTGAGGTATCATCAATATGTTGATGATATCCACTGATACATTGTCACCTGGCCTGGACTGGAGGTCCCATAGAAGTCCTGAACCAGTACCTGGAGACTATGAGGATGTGGATGAGATGAAATGAACTCATGTTAAATACTACCAAGATGGAGTTGCCCTTTGTCAGTAAACAGCTGGGCAATCTAGTAACACCAGTCCTGACAGTTACTCTGGACAGGGTCAGGCTCCCCATGAAGGAGGTGGTTGTGACTCAGTGTCCTCCTGGACTCTCAGCTCCTGTTAAAATAGTAAGTGTAAGCTGTGGCCAGGAGTACTTTGCTCAACGTCAGCTTACAACTCTACTTGGAGCAGGATGCCCTGATGTCAGTAACGCATGCTTTGATCACCATCTGGTTAGATTGCTATAATGCACTGTTTGTGGAGCTGCCTTTGGAGATGACCCAGAAGTTACAGCTGGTGCAGAATGTGGTGGCTAGACTATTGATAGGAGTATCCTGCCAGGAAAAATAACATCAATCCTGAAGTCATTGCATGGGTTATCAGTATGTTTCCAGGCCCAATTAAAAGTGCTGATTATTACCTTGAAAGCTGTATACATACAGCTTCAATTGGTCTCCCATTTATCAAAACATTTCCATGTTGGGGAACAACTACAACCCTTTAATTTCTGCTTGCTGCGGAGCAAGAATTAGAGGAGGAAAACCAAGCAAATATTTAGGGATTAAGAACTATTTTACATCCACTCTTCTAGGAAGGTGGTTCCTTCTCCTACGCAAGCGGTGAGGGTGCCAGTTGGACTACTTCAGATCTTCTGCTGCCCCAAGTGGTTGTGTTGTACATTGTCCAAAATAAAATCCCAGGTTTGTTTCCATTATTGCAGACAATGCCTTTTTGGCAATGGCGAAAACAGCATCACTGACAAGTGACTACTCAACTTAGAGCACAATCATGCCAAATTCAGTCAGCTCAATGAGCAAACAGGTCAATGAGCAAAAAAGCTTCAAAGGCAGATGTAGACTGTGTATTTATACTCTAGGTTTTGACTTTTTATTTGTGTCCTAGAAGGAATCCTCCCTTTATGACCCCCACCCCCACTTCAGTCTTATCTTCCAGCTGTTTAAGGGTCCCAGAGAACCTGGGCGTGTGCATAGTGCTACTAAATTTTCAGCTTAGGTGTCCTTGACAAAATACACCATTGAGATGGATCACCGTGACTCCCACATCTATTCATCAATTGCTTAACCTGATTACAAACCCAGCAGTGATATTCACACAATATGCTACTTTGGTTAGTGTTACTCGAGGCTAATTTTTTGTTGCTTGGCATATTGTACAAATCCAGCCCATTTGATTTACGGTCCACTGTGTTGTGCAAACACAGAAAATGGGTGAAGTCAGCCATCAAGTGAAGCATGTTGTGCGAACATAGCCAAAATTACCCTGACCATGTGTCCTTCTATGATTATGTTCCACATTTCTCCTGTGAGTGTCCCACATACCATCTGGCCTTCCCCCATCTTGGCAAAGGCTGGAAAGAACCCTGCTAGCTGTTGTTGCTGTTTTTCTAGGGTCCAGGGGTATAGCTTTTTATGTTGATTCAGGCTGTGCTGCACATGAGTTGCTATGATTTTACTTATTTTTGTCTCTTAATCTGTGTTTGCTTGCTGGGAATGCTGGGGGGATGCATCAGTACTGGGTAAACACAGCATACAACTCTCTTTTCTTGCACACGCTCCCAGCAGTTCTTAGCCAATGCAAACAAAGTCTGTTTTGCCAGCTCATTGGCAGCTCTGCTTGGGGGGGGGGGCGGGGGTGTGTGTGCATGTATGTGTCAATTTAGGGGTGTTCCTGTCCCATCCTCATCAACAGTATGAGGCAAGTGTAATTGCCAATCCAGCGCAGATTAAACTGCCAACTGACTGGGGGAAAACATGTTGAGTCCTTTGGCCTTTAACAGCCATTTCACCTGCAGGAATCAGTTCTGTAGGCAAATCTTCTTTTCACTGCCGAGAAGTCGACATTATGGCCCCACTAATGATAGAAGATTAGATTGCTATTAAAGGCACAAGCACCAGATCAAAAGTTAGCCAGCTTATCTGGAGATATTTTACGTGGCTGCCTCTGAATGCACCCAGCACTGGCAAACAAAGGGTTAATTTTTCCCAGCAACTCTTTGCGTCCACCTTTCCAGGAGGCAGAACCACACCAGGCTGATCTATAAAGACAGCTACTGGAGTCCCAGCCCTAGTGAGTGCCAGGTGAGGTCCTGCCCATGCTGTTCTTAGGTTAGGCGTTCATTGCACAGGACACTTACGTATGTGGAACTGGCTGCCTCCGCAAGGGACAGCCTGGGGTTGGCTTTGACAGCTCGGCTGGAAGGAGCTCTCCAGCGAGTACCATTTCCCTCACCATGGCTGTGATTCAGCCCGGACGATCTGGGCCTTACCTGGAACTGCAGATGGGGTCAAGGCCCGACTCGGACTTTGATTCAGATTCCGACAGCCCAGCCTTCAGCAGCACCAAACCTGGCTCTGGTTACCCTGCCTGCTCCCAAGTGATCCACAGTGGTCACTTCATGGTATCATGCCCGCACAGCGACTTGGTGCCCCGTCGGCGCCATCACCAGGCTGAGCCAGAAGTCCCTGATCCTCCAAGTATTGATCCCACTCTCACACGCCTGTTTGAGTGTATGAGCCTGGCTTACAGGTGAGTCTGGGAGAGCCCCCTGGCTCCAGCCATGTCCAATTCGTTTGCCAGTTGGTTTTGAAATATGGCAGGTATCTGCAGTCTGGCCACGGGGTGTCTTTTCTCAGGAAACCTGGAGGTTCTGTTTAGGTGCAGGCGCCCTTTTCATCCAGGAGGGGAACAGTCGGGGAAGGCAGCACAAGGGATTCAATGTAAGAGAGACAGGACTGGATTAATTCCAGAATGGAGGTCCTGGTGGCTGAGAGGGTCAGAGATAACTGAATTACCTGGCATCTCACGGTGGAAAAAAAAAAATGACCCTTGTGCATTTCTTCTGCCAACCTACTCTGATTTTTCACTGACTTCTTTCTTTTTGAGCTGAAGTTCAGTTTCTTTATAATTCCTTGAGTTGCAGTCTCTCAGCTAGCAGAAAAGTTAGGCTGTCGGTAATGATGCGTCCTGAAATTCATCCTGTGACTGCACAATTGCAGTCTTGCAAAACTGCAGATTGTAAAGCTGTTGGGGTACAAGATTTAATGAGCTTCAGTGAAAATTTGACTCCAGATTATCACTCCCGTCCCCAAAATTTTAGAAACCTGTCTGCCGAAAAGCCCCCTCCCAGGTTGGGAAAGCGTTGGTTCAGTCTCTAGAACTCCTTATTTGCTCCAGAATCCAGAACCCAGATCAATGCATTTTCTCCAGTGCTGCTCTGTCAGCTGCATCTGGCTAATAACAGCTTTGCTCAGAGCATAATTTACTTTGGAACTCCATGCCACAGGACATTGTGGTGGCTCATGTAAGAAGGGGGAATTTCCCTTGCTGCTTTTTAATTACTGATTTTACCCATTGTGTTAAGCCATGGTTTAAACATCATAATCATCATCTCTGCTGCCCTTCCTAAATAGCTTAGGGCAGTTTACATTAACATTTAAACACACTATAACAAAATCACAAATTAAAATCCACACAAAATTGGTAAAATAAAAGGTGAAGTCTGCTATTGTCACCTTCTGAGATATTTTGCTTTTTTTTACTTCCCTGCCTGGCCTATATCCCTTGTTTCTTGGAAGTCTCCCTCCATGTGCTCATTGGGTTTAAACCTGCTTATCTTCCAACCCTGGGTATGATTGGTCAAATACTACCTTTTATTAAGGAAGATAGAGTTGGTTGGGATCTCAAATAAACTAAGCTATTTTGCCCGATGTTGATTTAGTCTGTTGTGTGAACTGATAGTCAGTGGTTACAAAGTCTGGTTCAAGTGTGAAAGGTAGCCTTTTCTCTCAGTCCCAGGGAAGAAGGAAAAGGATAAAGTCTTGTTACTGATGGAAACTTGTGGGGACCTGCTTCTGTCTTTGGCAAAAGGACTTTTGACATTTTTTTTCTATCGCCACTGAAATCTTTTGATCAGAGGGAAATAAATTATATGCAACCCTTTCTTTTAATCTAGTTTCAGCTCTTTCCCATAGAACTTTCGTGGTGAAATCACCCTGCGTCCTCCATGGCATTTTAATGAGAGTCCAGACGTAGTTATTCATTTGAATCCCTCCAGTGTTATTTTTTTTAGATTTTTTTATCCCGCCTTTATTATTTTTATAAATAACTCAAGGCAGTGAACAGACCTAATACTCCTTCTTCCTCCTGTTTTCCCCACAACAACAACCCTGGGAGGTGAGCTGGGCTGAGAGAGGGTGACTGGCCCAAAGTCACCCTGCTGGCTTTCATGCCTGAGGCGGGACTAGAACTCACCATCTCCTCTTTTCTAGCCTGGTGCCTTCACCACTAGATCAAACTGGCTCTTTTTTTCCCCCACAAGATCTTCCACCTTTTTTTAACCCAAGAAAGGATGAAAAGAAAACCGCAGAGCATTTGTTTCTCAATGGCCAACCAGATGCCTCTGAAGCATTTGCAAGCAAGGGACAGGCATATCTCTCTCGTGCCATTGTTCCCTTGTACTGGCAACACTGGGTCTTCAAGATAGATAGCCCTTGGCAGATGAATTTATCCAGTCCTCTTTTAAAGCCATCCAGGTTAATGGCCATCACCACATCTGAACCATAATGAATTCCACAGATTAATTGTGTGCTGCGTTTGTTCTAATTCTCCTTCCAGCCAGCTTCATTGGATGACTTCTGCTTCCAGTGTCTGAAAAGAGGGGGGGGGGGGAAATACGCTTTATCTATGCCATACCCTTCAATCAGGTTCCCCTTCAGTCTTCTTTTTTTCCAGGTGAAAGCACTCCAAATGCCCTATCCTTTTCCTCTAGGGTAGAAGTTCGAGCCCCCTGATCATTCTTTGTGCTTGCCCTCTCTTGCCCTCTCATTTGGATTCATACTGTACATTGTGCTAAGGCTTATTAAGAATTTGTTACAGTTAGTTATTTTGTGGAACTAGCCATTGCAATTTATAGACCACGGCTTAGTGTGTGGTGTTGCCAACCAATTCTGGTTTGGTTTAGGTCAATTTGTGATCCTTATCCCTCTTTCTCTGAAAGAGACAGCATCATTCTCTTGCCCAAAAATTATGGCCTTGAATGTTGCTGTTCAACCTGACTAGATCAAAAGTCTGCTTGTATCAAGAAGGTCAGAAAAGTAGCATTTATTTTGTAGCAGACCATTCTCACCAACCCACTGGCAGCTGGGACAGCCTTAGTTGCTGGGGTATTGCAGCAAAGATGATGCCATTCTCTCTGCTTCCAGAGGCTGTTGACTTCTGGACATGCTGTTCTCAAATCTTGTTTACCTTGATCAGTGGGGCGGCCCCAGCACAGGCAAATTCGGACATAGAAACACTGTGAGGACACCCCCCCACCCCCGCATACACATACCAGTAATCTCACTGCTGCCTAGGCACAACTCTTTCTGCTTTGATATACACGGTGCTCTCCACTGCACCCACCCACCCTTTAAAGAAAGGGTATGACAAGAATGAATATGGAGAAGATGACTCACTCTCCATTCATACTATGGAACTTGGGATCAGCTGGTTAAACTGACTGGGCAGAGGATGTACTCTTCAAATAGGTGGCCTGGTGGGTGTCGTGTGGTTGGATCCTAGCGGTGGTTAATTCTTCCTTGAGAGAGGGGGTTGTTCCACCCCCCCCCCTTAAGGAGGCATTGGTTTGTCCCTTCCTCAAGAAGCCATCACTGGATCCTGCCATACTGGACAATTTTCATAAGTACCGAACCTCCCCTTTTTAGGGAGTTGCTACGTTGTACACTGCCCAGAGTTATGTTTTTGTGAGCTGGGCAGCTATATAAATACGATAAATAAATAAATGCAAGCGTATACATAGTGAAGGTGGCCTTGGAGTAACTTTATGCAGCCTTTATATTAATTTTAGAAGCTCTTTGCAAATGATGAATTCTAAACTCTGATGAGGATAAGAACTTGTGCCTTCCCAAGTTCCTGAAGTACAACTCCCATCTTTCCTTGGTTATGCTGCCTGGGGCTATTGGGAGTTGTAGTTCTGTCCTTTCCCTTATAGTCTTATCATAGGGGGAGAGAGAAGAGGATATTAGAAAGAGAAAAGTTGGGTTCCCACAACATGCCAGACAAGGGTAAAATGGCATTAGGTAATTTGTAGTTCACCTTTCTTTCTAACATCTCTGATATGGCGTATTTGAATCCAGCATATTATGTGGACACAGTACTGTGTTTTGCTAATCTGGGTTTGTCATGTTGTTTGACATGAGTGTGAGAGAGAAAAGAGCATAGGAAAAAGAGGTTGTCAGAAAGAGAGAATTGAAAGTCATGCCCACTTTTGGATTTCACTCCACCCACCTCTTACTTCAGTCACCATTGTCCTGTGGCCCTAATAGATTATCTCCCACTCCCAGAGTATGTGAACCCCATTCGATAAAAGGCGGTCCTTCCCTAGCTTATGGCATTCATTTCCATAAGAAGTTGTGATGGCTATGTTCCTTGTAGACTGAGTGCTTGAGAATACATTTACTAGCAGCTGTGAAAGCAGAATGGAGCTTCCATGATGAGAAGTGACACTTTTCTAAGGGTCATTAGAAAGTGGAGACATATGATCAGTTTTGCTTCCTGACATGCTTATGATCTTCCTAGAGCAGTGTTTCTCAACCTTGGCAACTTCAAGATAGTGTATGTGACTTCAACTTGCTGGCTGGGGAATTCTAGGAGTTGAAGTCCACATATCTTAAAATTGCCAAGGTTGAAAAACACTGTCCTAGAGGAACAGAATGGAGGGCTGGATAATCATATCTAATTCTTATCCAACAGGATAGCACTAATTAGTCATTGGCATCAGGAAGCCAGAGCTAAGCCTAAGAAGCAGGGCTTTTTCATTGAGGCAAAGGCCAATATGGTAGAGTGGTTAGGACTGGGGACTAATTCTGGGGAGATCTAGGTTCAGATCTACACTCAGTCATGGAAGTTGGCCCAGTGATCTTGGATAAGTCCTTCTACCCCAACCCTGACCAATCTGACAGGATTGTTGTTGCGGAGAAGAAAATGGAAAAATATGGTGTGCCTGGCTTTAAACTCCTGAAAGAAAAGAAAGATAGAAATCTAATATACTTTTTTAAATAATTCATTTTAATGGAGGAGAGTTCCATTAAACTCTTTGAGGAAGTGTGTGGTAACTTTCCCTAAACCAGAATAACCTCATGTAATGCTATGTGGGAATGACCTTGGGAGACAGGAGGAAGAGCCGCAGCCTGGACAACATTCTAATAAACAAAATTTGAGTCCGAAGGAGGAAGACTGGCGAAAGCGTCTCAGAAGGGACCCTCCCTAATTTTTGGGAGAGTAAAAGTGAAGGAAGGGAAGGGTACTTTCAGACTTGCAAGATTATGTTAATGTAACCTTACAATAAAGATAGAGCTAGTACTCCTGGGTGTGCTTCTTGTCTGGACTACCTCACAAGGCTGACATTACAGTGAAGGCCTGCATATTAGGCAGAAAAACTTCCAAACCAGAAGAAATAGGGGAGGGGGGATGACAAAACATGTCTCATCACGATGCAAATCCTGTGATTTATGTACATGTGTGTGACACTGAGATACAAGTACAGAAGGGTGGGATTTCCATTAATGACATCACTGCATGCATGCTGTTCTTTCATTGTGGTTAGGCACAGATACCTTTGCAATTAAATCCGTTCCTTTATCAGTGCATTTCCTCTTCCCCATCCTTTTCTTCCATTTGCTTATTCTTCTGTGTCATGTTTCTTCCTGCAACCCTTTGTTTGATGGCAAGGTCGAGACATTCTTATTTTGAAAGTATTCCCAGGGGTTTGTTGCAAAAAAATGGCAACGCCATTATGATGTTTGCTGGATGACATCCTGGGCAGTTTTGAAACTTTGTGCCAAGAAGAAGCAAGTCCTGTAATGTAAACGAATTATGATATTTGGCCTGTTTACATAATTTCCTCAATGCTCTGTTCCTCAGTCCTGCAATTTATTCTTAATTGTCAGTTTCCTACCCTTGGAGAAGGCACTAATCCTGCTCTTGACTACAGTAGCAGAAATCTCCCTATACCAGCTTTGAGGTTTTAGAAAGTGCTGTCCATGTTTTCAAACATATAGCTGTTACTGTAAGAGATAGAATGAACAGAAGCTGGGATTTACCGATAGCTGAATCTTGGGCTGGGCCCAGGCTGATCTTCTCTCCGTGCACTCATAATTCTCTACTAGCATAAGCGTGTGAATGCCTGAAGTCTTGTAACTGAGGTACATTGCTTAAGCCTTCCCTTTCCAGCTACTTAGAATCATAGAGTTGGAAAGGACTTTTGAGGTACAGTAATTGGATCACTCCTGCTCAGTGCAGGAATCCGGATGAAAGCGCTGCTGATAGATGACTGTCCAAGCCTCTTTTTGATATCTCTCTGGTATTTGGTTCCATTGTCAAACGATTCTTACTGTTGGGATTTTTTTTAGCATTCAGTTAGAATCTTACTTCCTAAAATTTGAATCTGTCATCCACATCTTGCATTCTGGGGTGACAGGGAAAAATCTTGACTTTCTGATGTATGACATTCTTTCAGATGTTAGGAACATTTCATTATATTCCCATTCAGTTTTCACAAAGCTGAATGTTTCCAATTCTTTCAACCTCCCTTCATGGGATTTAATGTCTAGCTTCCTAATTATCCCTGATGCCCTTACCTGAACCCGTCCCAGTTTGTCTAAATCAGTGTTTTTCAAACTTGGCAACTTTAAGATGTGTGGACTTCAACTCCCAGAATTCCCCAGCCAGCAGTGTTTGAAAAAAACTGGTCTAAATCCTTGCGCCCATAACTGGACACAAGACTTAAAGTAGGATCCGACAAATGCAGAATAAAAGGAACCTATTCTTTTCCATAATTTGGAAAGAGTACTCCTGTGGATGCAAATGGATTCCAGTCTACTTTTGCTGCAGCCATGTTACACTGTCAGATTATACTCCATTTGTATTATTGGAGTATTATGCTAAGATCCTTTTCACACAAGTATTCCCCATCGATCCTTGTGTATTTTATTTCTAAATAAATAATTTTGCACTTGTCTGTCTTGATGAGCATTGTTTGAATACATGTTTTGAGCTAGCTATGTGTCCATCTAATTGCCATGCCATTCATGCTTAAGTCGCTTGCTAATCAGAATGTAATGGAATCCTTTGTCAGATGCTTTTGTGAAGTCAGGGTATCTTATAAGATATCTTGTTACATAGCTATAGCATTCTCACAATTTACTAAGAAAATTGCCCAACGAAAATATGAGATAAGGTTAGCTTGGCGAGATTTTTCCTCAGTGCTTACAGGTCAATCTCTTTATAATTTGTCTGAGAATCTGCTCAGATATCTGTGTCAGGCTGACTGGTTGGTATTTCTCTGGTCTTCTTTTTTCCCCTTTTGAAGATGGGGACACTACTTGCCCAATCCTGTTTTATAGGAATACTCAAAAAATGGTATATAAAGGTTCAGCCAAATTATTAGTGGGTCCTTTCGAAGCCCCAGTATGCAATTCATCTGACTCTGGAGAATTGAATTAAATAAATATTTCCTGACCATATTTCTGTCCACCTTGAATTCAATCCTGCTCCTTCACTTGTGCTTTTGACAGTTTTCTGGTAGAGCATATTCTTTTTGTTTGCTTGGTTTTTTAAAATGAAATTGTAATTATACATTTAGGAACTCCCACTTGCCTTGGGCTGCTTTTCCCATTCCTTCAGGTTGTGAAATCTTGTTTATCACCGTTCTGTTTATTAAAATCTGTTTCCTTGAAATAGGTCTTTAAATTTGTGGGGACAATAAGCACTACATAAACCATTAATAGGGTGTTGTTCTTTTTACCCTTGTATTGTAATCAGTCTCCCCTTGTTATCCTGGCAAAGGATCATGGAGAAAGTAATAGGTTTTCCTATAATTTTTTCATCTGTCCCTATTTGTTCAGGATTAGTCCAGGTTCTAGAGAATGATGGATATACTTCCATTCATATCAGTGGATTTGCTCTGGATCGAACAATCTTACATCAGCAAAAGTACCCTTTGTTTTTTTCTTTAGGAGTTTTAGAACCAGCACATATGCAAGGTTAAGGTGGCTTTCTGTCCAACTCTGACTGTAGGGCAGAGAAGCCTTGATTCAAGGAACAAGAAGCTGATGCATGCTTGAAAGAAGGAAGATTTCTCTCACTAGCTCTCATTCATGCGTCATCTTTGGGCCAGCAGCCCTGCATCTAGACAGCTTGTCATCTGGGAATGTTTTCATTTTGATTTTATAGTCTAACATTTAGATTTGAGTGGCCTTATAGGGCAAGTTATTTTGTCCCTCCCTCCCTTTCTTCTCTAGGGAAGAACACAACATAGTTCATCCCAATGAGTGTAGTGCTGCAGGAAAATTGCTTCTCCTTACTTCTCCTTCCCACTTATTTCTCTTGAGTTGCAATCCTTGGCCGCCTCTCCATGCTTCCAAAGGTTTGGCTAACTTTGCCAATAAGGAATTGGCCCAGAGTGAGATTTCACAGTCTTCTGAACATGTGCTAACTGCTTTTTCCTTATTTACAGAATAAACTGAGCAATAAGCTAGATGTAGTTAGACATTGGTCCTAGGTTTCAAGGGGAGAGAAGGAAGACACTGATACAGGACTCCTGTGTCATGCCAGTTTTCTAGATAGGCTGGAGGACAGAATATATTTCTATGGAACTCTCTTAAGTGCTCAGCTCTTAAAGAAGTTGTTCCTCCAAATAGCCTCCCTGAATCTAGTGCCATACAAATAGGTTGTCCAACAGCCAAAGTGCCTGGAAATTCTAATAGTTGTAATCCCAACATCTCTCAAAGGCACCAGATTGAATTATACTGACCCAAGCTCTGTGGTTGCACAACACCATTAACCTGGTCATTAAGTTAATCCATTTTCTGAGTTTGCACAATACAATGAACCCTAAACAAGCCAAAGAGATTGAGTTCACACAATGCACTAAAACACATATGCATCACACAAACTAGCCAAGATTAACACTAATCAAATGTTACATGTGATGCAAAGCAGTTGCTAGACTGTAAGTGACCCACCTGTTTAACTGTGTTGTGTGAACTCAGAGTAGCAGTAATGTGTTTTGTAAAGTGTGTTTTGCTTAGTTTTGGCTGAGTGAATACAATATACCCAGACATATTTTATTCAACTGGATTTCAGCAATGTGCCCTTGATCTCCAAGGTGAATGTAGGCTCCTGATATTTAAGGCTCTTAATATTTAAGAAGCCCCTTTTATATTAACTATAGAACCCTGTGTACACCATTGCACCAAATTCTGGGAATATTGAGCCCCAATTGGAAAAGTGACCGGTGAGAGCTTCCTGGTGTTGAATTCTAAGACTGTTTGGCTGACTGATAAGGTGTGGGGAAGTTCCACATCGGTCTAATTCCATATTCATGTAAAATTAAAATTATAGTCCTCTGCAGCATTGAATGCAACACAACATCCTCCATTTCCTATCCCATGTAAGAGAATAGCTGGGTTTGCAGAACATGCTAAAACATAACATGGGTGGTTTAATAATGTGGTTTAGCATGGTGAGCTAATCAAGCCATTGTGGCTTGTAAAAACAAGGTTTATATCTTAGGAAGTTGTACAAAGCCAGTCATTTATGTGGTATTCAACCCATATTTAAACATACGATGGCTTAGCGTGATTTCTGAACATAGTAAGTGTTCCAGGGAGTCTATCTCTTCCCCCTCCTCCTAAAAAAAAAGCCAGAGGAAAGGATACAAATGGAATAAATCTATTTTACTAAGAAGCACAATAGATCATATGAATTATCAGTCAACCTGTGGGGCCCTTTGGTTCCTAGGCAACTGAATAGCCTTGGTCTGTGGGGTGGCTGGCAAATGGCTCCCTTGCCTCATTCACCTACTTGGCACTAGCAGAGAGAGTGTTTGTTCTGGATCGGGGCGAAGAGTCCAAATTCCCCAATGACAGCTCAGAAGGAAGGCTTGGCTCAGTACTTAACGCTGCTGGTGTGGGGCCTTGATTTCCTTAAGTACAGCTGAGATCCTGCAACCAGTTTTACCCTGACTGGTGTGAAATAAAGATGGTGAGCATTAGAGCCTTTTCAACCATAAGTGGCATTTTTTTTCAGCTTCTACAGGCTGCCCATTGATGTAACTCTGTGTTTCTCAACCTTGGGAACTTTAAGATGTGTGGACTTCAGCTCCCAGAATTCCCCAGCCAGCTGGGAATTCTGGGAGCTGAAGTCCACACATCTTAAAGTTCCCAAGGTTGAGAAACACTGATGTAACTGGTGAGACAATGGTTGCTCTTACTGGAGGGGGAGCCATTTTTGTTCAGCCTTTTCTTTTTGCTTGTGGGGAGATTAAGGGTGGGAAACAGATGCTTTCTACCTTGAGAAGGTTTAGTGCACCCATTTCCACTCTTATTTTAGCTTTTTTTTTTTTTTTGCTAAAATTAATACTTTTGAAGTTGAGGTCAGGACCACCAAATCTCTATGGCAAAATTGGCCAATCTATCCTGGGATATTGGGGAGGTCATGCATTTGGATCTGGGAGCCAGTTGCAATTTGTGGGCTGTTCTTTGCCTGTCAGAGAAAATGGATTCAACCTCCTTTCATAATAATATAGCAATTTTATTGGGTGTTCAAAATGCCCCATTTATCTCAGCAGTCCTTACAATATTCTTCTCATTTCTTTTATTTATTCAAATGTGGTTAAACAGGACTTTCAGGGCAGGCTGCCCGCATAACGTAGCTTTCAAAATTATAAAATGCAATTACAGGTCAGGCATTCCAGATGTTTTCTCCATGGTCAGTTGGTGAAAACTTCAGATTCAGTGGTCAGCAACTCATTGTTGGAGGGACAATCTGCAGATTATGTGCAACCCTCTGAGGCTGTGCTATGGCTCCCAACCCACCCTCCCATCTCTTTCTCAAATATTGGTGGTAAACTGCTATATGGTTTAGAGTTAAAGTTATGGGAGGAAAAAATTGACAGGATAGTATTCTAAAAGTTATAGTAAATGTTATATTGTTAAATTTCAGAAATAAAATTCAGTTGATAGATTTTATTTTTATTTTATGATGACCTTTATGCTACTTCAATCTAATCAACTCTAAGCCAGCAATATCAACAACATGACAATAAAAGAATAACAAGAATAATATACAAGAATACAGTAGAACATTCCTTGAACTGCATCTTGGTCAGGGCAACAATATTAAACCATCTAGTTCCTGAAGATCTTATAAAATAGCCTTTACAAACTTTCAGAAAATCATGAGAGAAGGGCACAGGGGCCACTCTTGGAGGACAAGTGGTTACATAAAACACCACCCAGAGTCACTTTGTGTGAGATGGGTGGCTATATAAATGTGATAGATAGATAGATAGATAGATAGATAGATAGATAGATAGATAGATAGATAGATAGATAGATAGGGAGCCCCATAGAGAATGCCTGCTTGTGAGCCTTTTCCTGCAAAATGGGGACACTCAGAAGGCACCTTCTATTGGCACATTTTGGATGGGTATATTCTATCTGAAATAGGTGCTCTCAAAGATACCCAGGTCCCACGTGATACAGGGCTTTATAACCAGCACCTGAATTGTACTTGGAAACAAAATGGTAGACAGCGCAGCCCTACAGCAGTGTAATGAGTCAATAATGGGTAGCTGCGTACTACATCAGCTGAAATTTCCAGGTGGCCTTCAAGAGCAGTCCCAGCTAAAGCAGTTAGAATAATCCAGGTTTGAGATCTTCCCTTTTTTCTTCTGGCCACATCCACAGCTGAGCACAGCTCTTGCCCTTCGCAGAAGACTGGATGGTTGTATTCACACATCATGCTTGACCTGGTTACTGAAATAACTCATTTTCTGGATTTGCATAATATATTGGAACATAAATTAACCAAAACAGGCTGCGTTTCCACAACACGGTAAAAAAAATGACAAGATAACACTTGAGTTAGAAATTATATGAAAGCAGCTCCTAGGTCTTTAACTGACCTACTTAAGCATGTTGTGCAAACATGGTCTATGTGACCTTGATCCCCCACACCAAATATGCAAACTCAGTTTCTAGTCCTAGGTCTGCATACTGCCTTAGACAAATTTTAGATTGCCCTCAGCCTCATTTCAGCCAAAAGAAAGTAGATTTTGTTGGATATTGGGAAAACTTTCCTAACAGAGGTCTTCAACAATGCACTAGTCTGCCTCAGAAATTAGTGGACTCTTTTTCACTGTAGGTGTTGAACAGAGGCTGGATGGCCATCTGTAGGGATGATGTAGTAGTGGATTCTTGCATTGAAGTTGCATGACCTTGATGATCACCAAGGTCCCTTCCAACTCTTCCATTCTGTGATTCTACAGTTCTGCAAGAAATCAGGTCCCACCACTGCTTGCTTTAGCCCCACCCACCATATCTGGCCCTTGAAGAATGTGGCCATCAACAGAAAAAAAAAAAAAAAAAGGACTTGCTTAGCCCTGCTGTAGACATTTTGTGGAGACCTAGCTGGTGATTCTGCAATCCTCGGTTACATGTATTTAGGAGATTAGGAAATGATGGCAAAATAAACAATACTTCCCTCTTTCTGCTGGCATTGTGGTCCTTTGGCAGCTATCTAATGTTCTTTGGCAGCTGATGTAATCATGGCTGCTGCCAGATGAAGGCTGGAGAATGGAGACATTTGACAAAAAGATGACTGTGGTCCTCCTTCTGTTCACTCCCACTGCTGTAGGCTGACATAATGGATGCCCATTAAAGTGATGCTATCACTGTCTTGCAAATTGCCAGGAGTATGAGTGAGATGCAATTAGATGGAGAAGTGTGTGGGGTTTTTTTCCTTACAGAGCTCAAGATGAAAGAATGGGGGGGGGGCCTTTGGCTAACGTTAGGTTTGTTTGTTTCTTTGCTCCATTGCTCCTAAGAAAAGTAGGGTTTGCAGATGTGGGGCACTATAATAAATCTATAAACCCTCTTTGATCAGGGATGATTGACTGATCAGTTAATTTTAATCTTAGAGGACGTTTGCTCTCTCTCTCTCTCTCTCTCTCTCTCTCTCTGTGTGTGTGTGTGTGTGTGTGTGTGTAAAATGGTTTAGTATACAGTATTAAAAATAGCCTGTTTGGTTACATTATGGTTCAATTCAATAACTTGACTAAGCCTATTGCATGAATAGTCAATATAGTTTATTTATCTTTAATATATTATGGGGACACAGTAACTTTATTTAACCCAGTTTTAGGATTTAACATGTGAATCCAATGAATGAATCCCTAGCTTAACATGTTTCTTCTACCCCTTTCACCTTTTGGAAGGAAGAAAGCAGAAAAAGTTACTGAAGGCTATTTAGAGACATGATATCCAGACTTGTTTTGGAGGGGGGAAAAGATGACCTGCAAGACAAGTCCTAAGACATGGGTTGGAGCAACTTTTTCCAAAGTGGTACTTTTCCAATGTATAGGACTACAATTTCCATTTGACTTTCTGACTTTTGCCTTTCTGATCTTTGTGTAGATCAGATCCCCTGTCTCCAATTTTAATCTTTCCCTGATTCCAAAATTTAGCTAAGGATCCACTTGTCTGCATAAAACTTTGTCTTATTGATTTTATTTTATTTTATTATTTTATTAAATTTGTATGCCACCCATCTCCCCTGGAGGGTAGATAGATGTCTTGATGCTCTCCTGATGATAATTGTTGTCACATACTGGCAGGGAGTAACTGAACTAAGGGCAAGGAATCAATTGTGGGTACTGCAATCTAAAACAATGGAGTAATGGGGTAACAGGTTGCATACCCTATTCTGTCTACTGTATCAATCTGTGATATCTAAACATGATAGGATTTGTAGTCTAATGTCACTGGAAGGCACTAGATGGAGGAAAGATTACACAACGCCCTGAACTGTGTTGAATCTCTGTTTTATAATTCAGCATTGGCGTCCATTGTGCAGTTTCCTCCATAACACTACCTTCTTCAACATTTGGCTGCTATTTTACAGGGTTTTCCATCCCAGCTGGTGTTTGCTTGCTTTCCCATCCAGGAGATGAGGAGGGCTGGCTTTAAGCATGGGCCTCTGCACACAGATTAGCGAAAATGTGCTCAGCTTTGCACACTGAGTAAACAGCCGGCTGACTGTTCCTGGAAACTTGGATACAGTGAGGGAATAATTGGTACAATATGATTTTACTCTTGCTTGGATTAGTCCTCCCTTAGACCACATGTGCTTTTTTAAAAAATGTGCTTTGAGACTCCTCAGATGGATTCACATAGTATAATAAACCCTAAACATACCACACCCAAGTAAATAATATCCCAAGTAAATTTGTGATCAAATAAATAAACCACAGTATAGTTTAATATTCACAGAAGATGCTGAGAAATTGCTAGATCTGTACAACATGCTGAATCAGAAATTAAAAAGCAAAGCTGCCTTCAGATCGAACTTGACTCCTAGGGACTACATGGATGCAACCATGCAGTTTTCAATTGTCTTCTTCCAGGAGCGTTTTCCAATTTTCCAGTCTAGCTTACACCACTTTCCCGGTGGTCTCAGACAAGCCTGGACAGCGTCAGCCAGGTACTACCCAACCAGAAACTACACAACTGGACTTCAATCTAGTTCAGTATACAGAGTGAACTCAACCACTTAGATAAAACAAGCCCATGAATAGAGGGTCAGGCCTTGCCTCTGAAAGTACCTGGGTTCAGATCCCAACATCTGCTGTATACCTACCAACATTTCAGAAAAGCAAAAAAAGGGTGGACCTGTCTCAATACTGCCATGACATGTTTCTGAAGGTTCTGCTCACCTTTCAGAAGCTGCCCATTTCTTTATTCACTGTAACTGAAACAAGGTGCCCTAAAATAAATTATAAAGATAAGGTATTGGAATGTGTGTGCAATGGCAGTCTGGACAGAGCAGAGCACTTTGGTGGCCATATGTGCACATGTACAAGAAAAAGGATACATCCTCATGCTTTCACTCATTTCTAGTGAGGGACCCTTGGGAAGGTCCTTGAAGTTTTATGCTAACACAGCAGCTCCCAAAAACAAACTACGAACCATCTCTCTTTAGAAGGCAGTGACATATCTAGAACAGGGAACTCTATGTGGAGCTCCATAAACTCTACTTCTCATAACAATCTAATGCTTTAAAAGCATTTCACATGCATCACTCTGTTATTATAGCAACACATTGAGGCAGCAGGACAATATTTCAGTCTCATGTTGTAGTAGAAGTGATAATGAGCCATTTGCCACTTGGCCATAATAATGACCTACCTTGCAAGATTATAATGGTTCATTTACAAACAATTGTGCTGGACAGAGAGGCCTTCTAAGAATCAAAGATCCACTAATTCAACATCTGGCTTCCAACTAAATGTCTGTAGGATGCACACATAATAGTACCATTCTATTGCTGTTTGTCTTCAGCGTCCACAGCTGAAAGGTAGACTGCTTCTGGACTGGGAAATTCTGATTTAGGATCTGCAGCTGATACCCAACAGTAGACTTCTGAGGCATAAGGAATGCTTTGTTTGATCAGACCAAGTATTCATCAGGTCTAGTTGTCTCCAGCAGCAATCAGCCAAACGCCTCTAGGAAGCCCATAAACAAGGCATGAAGACAACAGCATTTAAAAAAGGAATATAGCCTCTGATCATGACTGCTCAATTTAGTTGTTCTGGTAAATGACTGCTGATAAATATAACCGCAGTTCCATTAGCCCTGGCTTGTTAAAATGATATTGGATCAATTCAAAGACTTATGAACTTGGCCAAGAAAAGGAACTGGGGTCTGTCTGTTCCTCTTTTGCATCCCCCCCTCTTTAAATCCATGTCTTTTTCCTTGACATTTCAGTGGGAAGTTGGTATCCCCCAAATGGAAGAATTTCAAAGGGTTACAGTTGCTTTGTCGGGACAAGATCCGCCTCAACAATGCCATTTGGAGAGCTTGGTACATCCAGTGTGAGTTTTGGGACTGTGGGGGGTGGGCTAGGGAGGTAGATGGTTGGGAACTCAACTCATCTTCAGCAAATAGGAGCCAAGGCTAGCTCTCTAGGGATGGGCTTCAGTGTTTGGATTGCCCCCAGCTGAAAAACATTTTAGATCCAAGTATAAGTGTGTGGTTTTTTTTCAGGTTTGATCTTGATTTCATTAAAAATCTGAAGAGCAATTTTTCAGTCCTAAAGGGAAAAGGAACTTGGGCCTTTGCAGAAGTAAATGAATAAGTCCAGGCATATTTATACATACCCATCAAGCTATTAGCTTTTAGACTAAGCAACATGACATAAAACACAATTGTAAAAAGTGAGAAGTTACGAGGAAGACAAATGATAGGCAAGAGATAAAAGGAAAGAAAATCTAGTTTACACTAACATTATTCACTATACCTCCTCATATTTTTTTGTCCTTGCAAACTATCCTTGTTTCCACCATGTCCATACAATCATATAGTCTTTAAAGCAGGGTTCCTCAACATTGGCGACTTGAAGATGTGTGGACTACAACTCCCAGAATTCCCCAGCCAGCCATTCTGGGAGTTGAAGTCCACACATCTTCAAGTTGCCAAGGTTGAGGAACCCTGCTTTAAACTTCTCATCAGTTGTGACTTTTTCAGTCTTTCCCTTTCTCTTGACCCTTTCTCTCTTCCTTCATATATTTGATCTTTTACTGGATCCTTATTCATTCTCCCTATATGATAGAATTACCCAAATTATTACCCATTTTTGTAAATATTCCACATTCATTCATCATCCAATCTTTTCTTATCATACCACACACACCCTTTTTAAGGAACTCATTCCCACTTCATTCAACTTTTATATTTCTTTCAGCAAGTATTCATTTCTCACACAGACCACATACTAGCTACTTCCATTCTCCCAACCTTTGCATGAAACTTCTCCATTTTTCTATCTTTAGTAAACATTCTACCAAGGGACACAAATTTCAGCTGTTTGCTCTATTTTTTATCATTAATGTGTAATTTGCAATTATTTACTCAATTTTCCCTGCCAAACTACTTGGTCTTTGATACTTTAATTTTCAGATTCATAGTCGTTGTTGCATCATAAAATCTATCTAATATTTGTTGCAAATCATTCAGTGTGTTGAAAACAACATGGCATTATCTGCATCCAGAAGTACATGCCTAATATTTCCACAAACATTCCTTATACATTTAGCCAGAAATATATTAAACAACCCCGGGAAGATCACACATACTTGTCTTACTCCCTCCTCAGTGTTGAACCATTTCCCAAGTATTCAATTGATTCTTATGCATGTTTTGTTTCCATAACATACCACTCATATTACATTCATTCAGCAACCAGCCTTCAACATATTTGCACAAAACTTTTGTAACTGAAGCCTATTCAGTTATACACTTCCTCTGAATCAACAATCCTGTATGTAAACAATCTTTTTCCTGTATCACAAAATAAGCCTGGAACTTCTTATGCTGTCACGTTGATGAGAATATTCACTTTTATGTTCCTGCTGGCTGAATGTATTCTTCTTGCCCAATGCGCTTGAACATATGATGCCTCCAAATCATACTTACCAATAACAAGATATTGGGGCTTTTTTATTACATCGTGCAGGAGACTGTTTCTGGAACTACATCCCAGCATTTTACTCACACCCATGTTTTCTTTTCTTTTCTTTTCTTTTTGCACTGTCAAGCTTGCTATGGCCTTGCAAATTGCTGACAATAATGTACTAGATGTTTTGCTCATCCAAATGACACAATCACACCATTATAAGTCTATTCCATAGCATCATATCTAGCCTCAGACATCTTTTTCTTAAACAAACAAAGTGCTTAGATTAAGGAGCTCTCTTTGTCCCCATCTAGCTGGGAACAGGAACCAGGGGGTTAGTCTAGCTGTAGGTAATGATTGCTAGCCTAAAAGAAGCTCAGATATATAAGAAGCAAATGGCAACTGGGGGAAGTATAGGAACCACTGAAGTAGAACATATTTTCACAATTTGGTACCCAGCACATGTTTTAGACTACAAATCCAGTCAGCCTCAGCCAGCATGACTAGGGGTAATGGGGGGTGGTAAGGAAAAACTGGAATTAAAAAAAGAGTATCTGGGGGGAACATTTCTAGATGGATGGGTCCTTCTGCTCAAGGCATTCCAAAGGCCTTGAGCAATAGCTCTATCTTCTCCTCCTTAATGGATTTTTGGGGGAAGATGAAAGAGAGGCTGGGGGCAGAACAAAGTGAGGTGGTTGTCTCATAAAACAGATACTGAGAGGCAGTAGGAATAGCCTGTGCCCCCTCAGCTTGTCTGGAGAATGGACTAATTTGAAGAAAGATTCAACTCTCATGACAATTGGCTTTTCTGCATGGAATGGGAGAAGGCACCATCTTGTTTTTTGCCTTAGGCAGCAATATGTTTCGGGCTGGCTCTATGCAGGGGTAGACAACATGGGAGAGTTACAACTGGAAGATGAAATAATCTGAAGACCCCATTTAGTTAAGTGAAAGAGGCAAGAGCCCTTCTGGAGTTTTGCTGGCAAGCAATTGAGAGCAGGTGGTAAAATAAGAAATTGGATTATTCTCCTGCTAGATGCCTGGCTTGGTTTTTGCCAGGTGGGAGACGGCTGAAGAGGCCTGGGAGCAAAGAAGAGAACTGGGTTGAAAATTCTGTCAGGGGTGTGAAGTGAGGAATGTTCACTGTAATGGATTCTTTGCCACAGATGTGGAACGCAGGAAGACCCCTGTTTGTGGATTTGTTACTCCCCTGGATGGGTCTGAGGCAGATGAGCACCGAAAGCCAGAAGTGAGTGGCATTGCATTTTCCCCAAATCTTGTATAAATGTGTGTGTCTGTGTGTGTAGATGATGCTGAGGGTGGGGTTTGAGAAGATGGGTATTAGGAAAAGTCAGCAAGATTCACACAATGTGTTTGATTGTCATGGTTAGTGCAATTTTGATCTTCTTTTCAGTACCTTAGGATCCTCTTCTCCCTCTGGGCATCCCTCTGTGCCAGGTAGACAGATCCCCCATTGCATTGTTCTCCTCCCTGCACAGTGATTTCTAGGTCGTCTTCAGAGATTTTGGATCACCCCAGAATCTGCATCTCTTCAGCAGTCCAACATGGCCTTCTATCTGTAGCCTTGAATCTGAGAGTCTGGTGACAACTTTTCCAACTAACAAATTTAAGGCATAAACTTTTATGAGCTTTAGCTCACTTCATCAGATCCATACTGGCTAAACTGTTGTAGGATTTAAATTGGGATGGGGAAAGACTGATTGGTTATGCAAATGTAGGTTGCATGTGAGACAGATTACAAGTACGTTATCATTTAACAACTGTAATATGTCACAGTTAAATGACCTTTTAAGATAGCCTGCAACCTTTTGATGTATGTGAGTTCAGCAATCTCTCACAGTCGTATTGTTAAAATTTTGTTTTCCCAAAATGATTGCTTTGAAATCTGCAATAGAATATCCTGGGAGGTTGAAATGCTCTGATATTACATTGTCCTTGTTTGGAATCCTGATGTCAAACAGGCTTTGAGTTCCAAAACAAGGGCAGTGTAATATCAGAGCATCTCAACCCGTATGTCTGATTTATAATTCTGTGAAACTAGAAAAATGTGTTACTTTACCATATAGGTTACACATGTTGTGTGAATGTAATCATAAACTAAACACAGAGGCCAGGCTCACAGAACATATTAGGCTAATACATAGTTGGCTAATGGTTCAGTATGGTTCAGTATGTTATATCAGGGTTCCTCAACCTTGGCGAGTTGAAGTCCACACATCTTCAAGTCGCCAAGGTTGCGGAACCCTGTGTTATATGAACAAAGCTTATGCTTGTCTTTTCCTTCTCTCTTCCTTTCTTTGTGCTATGCCATGAAGTGGTTATTCCTGTTCTTGTCTTAGGCTGTTATAGGGTTCCAGACATCCTGTTTAAAAGCCACAGTTTATGGTTTAGCATGATATGTGATCCCACACATTTTAGTCCACTCCGCAAGGCTTGATTAAGCCAAATCATGGTTTAGCATTGTGATGGAGATGAATCCATTTAAACATCTTTCACTTCAGTTACATTGTTAATACAATATGGAAATGGCTTTTATCATCCCAAGAGCCAGGGAGAACTTGAAAACTTGCAATTAAAAACATGGGTAACAAAAAAATGAGGGTTTTCTTTTTGATTTATGATTCTTCTGGTTTGTGGTCTTCCTTCTCAGGCCGTTGTGCTGGAGGGGAACTACTGGAAACGACGGATTGAGGTGGTAATGAAGGAGTATCACAAGTGGCGGACGTACTACAAGAAGAGGGTTAGGATTTGTGTCCCTCCTTCCCTAAAAGATACATCTTATCTACACTCTTATCAACTGACCTACTGAATGGATAGAAAAAGATAGACTTCATATCTGTCCTTGGATACTCCCTGATATAGCTATCATCTGACTGTATCTGCCATTCATCATTTGCTGATGGCAGGTTGATAAAAGAGGACCAAAAGTGGTGGAATGAGTCAAAAGCCATCTCCTAATCATGAATTGGGCAGCAGCTCCACCTAGGGGCTCATTTGGTCTTTGATTAGGAATGCCCGCTGTTTGCCTTTTCCCAAGATTCGCAGGAGATTAAAACTTTTGGCTCTGGAATTTCTGCTTAAAGAGTGCTGGACTAGCAAACTGTTGTTGTTATTATTTAAACTTGTATGTCACCTGACTCTGGGTGGCTCACAACAATCAAAGAAATACAATAAAATCAATAAAGCATAAAAGTTAAAGATAAAAGATGGCAAGTGCAATGAAGCAAGGGGTCTCCCTCTCCCTTGTCAAAGCCTTGGGTGAAGAGCCAGGTCTTCACGGCTCTTCTAAACAACAGCAGAGTGGGGCCACCTGGATCTTGGGAGGGGACCTCCTTCCAGAGAGCAGGCACTGCTACAGAGAAGGCACACTTCTGGGGTCCCGATAGATGATATTAGTGCCCCAACCCTGCAGGATCAAGCTGGCTGGGTAGATGCTATGGGAGACAGGTGGTCCCTCAAGTAACCAGGCCCTATACCATGTAGGGCTTTATAGGTAACAACCAGGGCCTTGAATTAACTTGAACAATGGCTCTTATAGCTAACATAGGATCATGATTAAAAAGAAGCAGATGTGATTTGAGCCTCTACTGTGAAGGTGCTAAGTGGATTTAGGACAGCAAGTTTACCCATTTGGAAGATGGCATGAAAATGGTACTGTACATTATTGGAATAATATCTCAGATACTTAAAGTACCATGTCAGAGGCAAACAGATCTAAGCTGATTGGGGCTCTCTCATTTAGGTTTTCTTTTGCCTAGGTGTTGGTGATGGTGATGATGATGATGGTGATGGTGATAATGTCTGCTGACCTTTCCTTTTTCTGTACTGATGATGCCATTTCATCAGCAATGGCACTACAAGCCTAAATATTAGAAATAGAATAAATCTATGGATTCTAAAAATGCATAGAGAATGACCCCTCTTTAATTTACTGCTTTGGACAAAGGTCATCATAAAATAGTCCCTTCTCTTCCTTACTATTTTCTTACTATGTATGACAACTGCTATTACTTCAAATGGGCCCTGATTGCATCGGCAGCACATTTTGAAGCTTAGCCCTGGTGAGCCATGACTTCAAAGAAGCTCAAGCTTTAATGGATGAATCTTTTAGTTTTTTAAGGTGTTTTATTTTATTTTATGATTATTTTTATTTTCCCCTAATCTAGCTTGAACCCACCTAGTGGTTTGACAGTGTATTGTGACTCTGCAATGCATTTGCACTGAAGATCCCTGGCCCAACTTGCCTCTGTGTGTTAATACCACATTTTCCTGCCTCTGAAAGGATATTTAGAAAGTTGCCAGATGAACTCATCTGATACATTAGTTCTTTGTGGGCATGATTCAGAAATGATAATACATGCATGAGCAGAATCACACAGTTTTTCCTCTCCATGGCAGAAGAGCAAAACTTTTTTCAGGAGAGATTCCAAAATCTAATGCAAAAAATAGATTGTGTGTTCAGCATAGGGGAGGTGAAACCTTTTGTACATCCCTTTATCTTCAGGTATCAGGAATTACCTAAAAGAGTATTAGGAACCACTGGAGCCCACTACCCCCTTAAGATTCTCCAGCATTCACTGTACTGGCTCAAACTACCTGTCAAAATTCATTCCCACCTAAGCCAGGGTGACTTTGCATTATCCTTTACAGTTCCATCCAGAACAGGTGTCATTTTCCAATTGGAATCCAACTCTAATGTGGCGTTTCTCTTACAGCTTCACAGATTTAGCCGGGAAGGGGAAGTTCCCAGCCCAAAACCGGTGAGTGAAGAAGAGAGAACCTGGTTTAATCAATTTGGAGCTATATACCAGCTCTTTATTATAAAAGTGATTCTGATGGGATCCCAGCTGAAGATTAATTTCTCTCCCATTCAGGATGATGAACCTTGGCGATCAACAGAGAACTGGTGCAACCAGCTCTTCTCCAATGTGGTGCCAATGCTGCTGCGGGACAAGGAGGAAAAAGAGGAGGAGGGAAGGCAGCTCTTTGATATGGACAGCTTCCTCTCAGACATCTCAGACACCCTATTCACCATGACTCAGGGCAGCTGTCCCCCTCAATCATCATCATCAGAAGAAGGTATTTCTGATGCCTACCTAAGCTGGCTTTGGGACAGTCTGAAGAATTTTTCTACTATGCTGGAGCAAAGCAGTGGTCCCTCTAGTTTTGCATTCTGTTTTGTGGTGAGCCAGGGACTTTTAGGGACCACACAAGCCAGTGAGATGGTATTTGATGAGAGCTGTGCTTGATCAGACCAAAAATGTCTATTAGCCTAGTTCCCAAGAAGCCAACCAAAAGCTGTTGGAAGCTCAGTGACAGCATTGACAAGAACTTGTAGATAATAATACAGCCATCCTGACCAGTAACTTTTGATAGTTTTAGCTTCCATGACATGGCCTAATCCCTTTTAAAAGATACCAATGTTGCTGGTTATAACCACAATAGAAATCCATAGTTTAGCTTTGTGAAATAAAGCTTTTTCCTTTTTTCTATCCTGAATTTTCTATCATTCATCTCCATCTATTGACTCTGGGTTTCAGTATTATAACAGAAAATAAATGTAGTTCTGCCTATTTCTCCCTGTCACACGTGTACCTTTAATCAACTCAACCACATTCCGCTTACACGTTTTTTCCCCTAAGCCAAGCATTCTCACATGTTGTACTTTTTCTTCATAGGAACTTGCCCTGAGCCTGTAAGCATTTGAGTTGGTTTTTCTGTATAGTTTATAATTCTGCTGTTTTTTTAAGATGCTGTGACCAGAACTATGCAGTATTCCAACTGTAGTCCTACCACATATTTTTATAAAGGGATGTTTTTATTAGTTTTATTTTCAATCCCTTTCTGAAACATCTGTTACATGAAATTAGCTTTTTCATAGCTGTCACAGGTTGAGTTGGTGTTTTCCTTGGCTTACTACCACTACTCTAAAATACCTTCCTTGGCCAATCATCCTGAAAGAATGTGCTGTATATCTGATCAACTACCTGTGGCATTGAGTCCCAGAGGATAAAAAGAAGCTATGTGTCGTAGTTTTATGACAGTAAGCTTTTAATCATGTAACATTAAAAAGCAATAAGGTAAACATTTTCTAAATTGTGCCTCCAAAAGCATAATTTCTCTCTATCACTTTAATAGCATGCTATGCTTAATCTCATAAATCCCAGTGCCTGCACTGAGCCACAGTAGCAAATCATTACAATCATGGGGATAGTCACTGTCTTATAAGCCTTTTAAAGGGATTAATTCAGATTTAGACAATGTTGACAAATTCAATAGAGAATTGATCTGTCAATGGCTATTAGCCGTGACAGCTAAATGTAACATTCATGTTCAGAGGTGATCTACCTAAATACAGGTAGTCCTCACTTAGCGGCCACAATTGGGACCAGCAACTCCTTTGTTAAGCAACACGGTTGCTAAGCAAAACATCATGTGACCGCGACAGGCTTATGACCTCACTTCCACTGCAGTCATTAAGTGAATCACTGCAGATGTTAAGTAAGACATCACATGACCACAACTTGTGATTTTACTGCTGGCTTCTCCATTGACTCTGCTTGTTGGAAGCCAGTTGTGAAGTGTGTGAATGTCGATTGTGTGACCGCAAGGATGCTGTGATGGTCGTAAATGTGAGGACCAGTCATAAAGTTACTTTTTAAACACTGTTGTAACTTCAAACGATTGCTAAATGAGGCGGTTGGTAAGCAAGGTCTACCTATATATCCGTTAGAGCTGGCAGCAGAGGACACTATGAGTGATGATTGGGAGCAACAGAATTCTGAATTATGTGGCCTTTTAGTCTGTTTCAAAAACAGTGTTCTTACGTTCAGACACATTAATCACACCCAATCCATGGCTAATTTGGAGGGCCACAGATCAAGTATCCAAGGCTTGCAAACACAACCTCTCTAAGAAAGTAACTAGCTGTTTTCTGAGATCTGGTAGATAGATGAGTCTTCATTTTGCAAGGCAGCGATAGATTGGACTAGATTACTGTGTACTTTTCTAAACAGACAATTGTTTAGAGCAGTGTTTCTCAATCTTAGCAACTTTAAGATGTGTGGACTTCAACTCCCAGAATTCCCCAGCCTGCATGTGGCTGGCGTTCACTCTTGGGAAAACTCCACTTAATTTACTATTAGAAGATTTCAGGAAACCTCAGCATAGAGCTGGGTGTTTAAGTAGAACCTGGGCAGACCAGATCCAAGCCCTAAAGTTGCTCCCCCTAAGTAGTGCCTCCTGCTCTGGATGAGGCAGTGAAGCTCTATGATAAGCTTTTGCTTGGCTTTCTTCTCTTACAGCCTACGTTGGCAACGCTGACATGATCCAACCAGACTTGGCCCCGCTACAGCCAAATCTTGATGATTTCATGGAGATATCTGGTAGGAACCAGCCTATTCTGGGGAAGGCGGAAGAGATCATGGGAGAGATCTAGAATGGGAGCTTTTTGATGGTTATGATCTGTGAGGGGCATTCAAGGCCTTGTGTACTAAGCCCTTTAGTTCTACTGTTGTGTCGCATTTTCTCAATTTACTGGAAGTGGGGGAGAGGAGGAGGAGGAGGAGGAGTCCTCAACACCAATCCCTCTCTTGGTGCAGGAATCCAATTTAAAGCATCCCTGACAGATGGCTCTCCTGCCTCCACTTTTAACAGTTCCCCAAATATAGCTTGTGTTACATGAATGTGGAACCACGCCAGGGGCTACTCAGAGAGGAAGGAAAAGTTTCTACCCAAGAAAGAGGAAATTTATGAGGAGGGGATGCTTGGGGGCTGCAGACCAGGAAGCAGCCAAAGAGCAAATGAAGGCCTGAGAAAGAAAAACGTGAGCTGGAGGAGTGTCACTCCACTCCCTTTACCGATGTGCTTCTGATACTAGGAGGCTCTTCCTTAGAACCGAGGAATGGAGAAACAACACCCTGGCTCGTGCTGGTTTTGTGTGAGTTACTTGCCCGTGAAATCCTTTCCCCAGCATCCTATTGTGTAAACTCATGACAGGTTTTGCACAATATACTAACTAGGCTGAAATGGGGTTGAGTAGTTTGGGGTTCAGCAAGTTTTGGGGAACCCAGCTGCTATCTTAGCATGTTGTGTGAACCAAGCCATCATGTAATACTGGCTTTAACGTATTGCGTGTACTCAGCCAGAGGTAAGGGGTCAGGAAGGTAGTCTTTTTCCTTGAGGGCAGTAGGCTGTAATTCAGATTTCCCCAACTTGGTACCCCCCAGTCCTGCTGGTACTGTAATTCCCAGCAAGCACATACTGGCTTAGAATCATTGGAACTGAAATCTCAATATACCTAGAAAATGCCAGGTTTGGGATGAGTGATGAATCCTTCTTAGAGTGCCTGAGAACTGTAAAGGATCATGATGGTTGTCCTTGAATGACGATGCAATTGAAGGGGTAAATTGTGGATGGGTTTCTTCTTTCCTTGTTTTAAGATGACTGCGGTCTGTACCATCACCAATTTAGAAGAGTCATTGTTGTTTTTAAAATGTATCTCCATTGGCTGTGCTTCTACCTTGGTGGCTTTCAGCAGAAAGGAGACAGCAAAAATACCCATAAATACGGCAATAACTCCTGAAATGCGACTGCTGTGGTCCTAGCTGTATAGCCCAGAACACTAGAGACACAGGTGCAGCTAATACTTAGTTTCTGAAATCTCTTTTAATTAAGAATGCAGGAATTAGATACTGTTACCAACTTTTGTTTGAATGCTATTGTGTTTTTAACCTCAGTGCTGATGCATAGAAATGAATGATGCTTTTTCTGGTGTGAAGATAAAGTGATGATGGGGGCAACTGTGGTGCCTGTGTGCTAAAAGTTGATTTAAAAATATGGAAGGAAAGCCAGTAAATAAAGGCTAGGTTTAGGTCTTTTGTTAAGCTCAATCCTCAGATAGAAGTAGTCAGAAAAATAGAATTCAGTGATATAGATAGATAATTCAGTGAAGAGAGGTACTTCAGACATGCTCAGAGGCAGAGCATTTTGAAGTGCCTCTCTTCACTGAATTATCTCACCGCTGGAATTTTAGGGACTGTGGTTTTCAGTTAATCCTTCTTTCTTTTAGGTAGGTCTAAAGGGCTGGCCTCTTATCCTTCCAGAACAGCATTCTCTTCTAGACTGGTAGCTCTACACCTTGGACATTAAGCTGATTGTATTCCAAAACTTCCATATCCTGGAAGACTAAATTGAGTCTGCTGGGTGCTAAATTTTAGGGGGCTGAAAATGTTTCTAAAATGTCTCCTTCTTTATCCAGATGCTCCAGAAGCCTCTTTGGCCTTTTTATGGAGGGAGGGAAGTTCAAGGAAGAAGGTGGGTTAGCCCCCCAAAACAGTGCTGCAATGCAGAGGAATGGCAGTAAGGTCACTACCTCTGTCCCCAGGCAGGCTGCAGAATCCTCTGCCTGTCAATCAAAGGGCAGAGGCCCCTGTTGAATGAGGAACCACCCCCACCCCCCCTTTGCTGCCCTGAGTGCCTAGAGAGGAGAGGAACCTGAACCATATGGAGAAGTCCTGATGGCAGGACCACGGCAGTCTCTGGGGATGGTGACAGACTATTGCTGGCCTTCCACTGCAGGTAGGAGATATGGTGGGGCAGATAGGGTGGGAGTTAATTCTTGCTTTTATTCAGCCCTGTCCCTGTTCCCTAGCCTAGATATCCCTTCTCCATTAACCCGGGGGGCCGGGGGAGAACTGGTGCTAAGAGAAACAAGTAAGTGCTCTCTGTACTTGTATCGGGCACTCTGTTTCGGTAGAACTGGGCCATCTGATTTTGATCTGTACCCCAGAGGTGAGGTTCAGTTGTGAAGATGTAACAGTATATAACAAAGCAGCCGGAGACCAGGAAGGAAAGTGGGGAGTTCTTGCGTCTCCCAGAGTTGCACAGGGTGCGAATTTTGCCTAGTGCAACTTAGTTCACTCACCCTCGTGTGGCAAACTACAGCTGTCTCTATTCCCACTTCTGCATGGCTACAGATGCCTCCTCTGCACCTTTTTTTTTCTCTGCACTTTCTCACTTGGGCCTTCCATTCCTAGGAGGAAGCTGCTTGGGCACTGGGCTTCTTGAATATGTGGGGACAGCTAGGAGAGGTGGTTCTGTTTGCTCCAGAGGGGTAAATAAATAATGCGTCTTCTCCACCTTTCTCCTCAAGTAACTGAAAAGAACTCATGGGGCAAGGAGCAACTGCAGAGGAAGACCATCCCTGGAAATTATGTTGGGGGGACAGTATTCTAGATGGTCCTTACTACTACTTTGTTTTCCCTCTTGCCAACTGATTCTACCCAAGTCTTTGGAGAAATTGGCAGTGGAGCATTTAGCATTCCCAGGGCAACAAGACAGAAGGAACACAGCCAACTGACAGCCTATTAATTGATCAACCATGGTCTCATACTGACTCTCAGAGATGTGGTAGACTACTTGTTTCCTCTTACAGTAATGTGTCTGTCTCACTGCGATCCCCAGCTATTCATACAGCTGTGGCGTATTTGGGTTTCCACATTTTCTAATTCTCTAATTCTCTTGCCAAGCCTTTCTGTATACTGGCCATTTAACAGTGAAGTGTGATGGATGTATGAATTTGTGTTTTTTCATTACGGATGAAATCGAGAGTTCTTTTTAACATCTTGGGGAAAAATGTGTCTTCTCCACCTCCAAGGAGATATGGCTGATGCAAGAAAAGAATGTAACGTGTGACCTATATGGAAACTCAGAGCTAGCTTTTAGACTCATCATGTGTGTCTGGCATAATCTGCTGCTAAACCATGAAATCTCTGTTCTCTAGTTTAAAAGCCAGGGAACGGAGTGCCCTCATAGCTCTTTTGGTCTGGGATTCCCATGGGGCAATCTCCTTTGCTATAGGGAAGAATGGCAAAATTAGATGAGGCCCAGCCTTGTCTGACTTGGAGTGTGCTGGTTATCATATCATGCCTGGTTTCATACACCATGCCACATAATTAGCTGAGTTCGTACATGTTAAGTGATGTTTTCTTTAACCATTGTTTACTGAATAAACCACAACTGATTGGATTTATACAACATATACTATAGTCCAGGGTTTACTAACTACAGTAGTTGGTTATTCAGTAGTTGGTTATTTTGGCAGGCTTAACATGTTATTCATATAATATGTTATGCCTGCCAAATAAGTTATGTTATAGTTTACATGATATATGACCTGGAGTGTTCTAGAAAAGTGGGATATAAATAATAAAAATAAATGAATAAAGCCAGTGAATGTGGATTGGATTGCCATTTTTTCCTTTGCTTGACGTACAGTTATGGAGTTTCATATATTGATGCAAACATTTAAGACTGTTAGCTAGCCTGCGTTTTGCAAAGTAATATGATTGATTGATTGATTGATTGATTGATTGATTGATTATGTGCCATCAAGTCATTGTCGACTTTTAGTGACCACATAGATACATTTTCTCCATGATGATCCCTCCTTAACCTAGTGTTTTAGGTCTTCCAATGGTGCACCCGTTGCCACTGTAATTGAGTGCATCCACCTTGCTGCTGGTCATCCTCTTCTCTTTCCTTCCACCTTTCCAAGCATTAGAGCCTTCTACAGGGAGCAGGGTCTTCACATAATGTGTCCAAAGTAGGATAATTTGAGCCTAGTTATTTGTGTCTTGAGTGAGAACTCTGGGTTGATTTGTTCAATTATCTTTTCTTTTCTCTTTTCTCTTTTCTCTTTTCTCTTTTCTCTTTTCTCTTTTCTCTTTTCTCTTTGGCTGTCCATGGTATTCTCAGGAGTCTTCTCCAACCCCAAAGCTCAAAAGCGCCAATACTCTTCTTCAAAGTTCAAAAGTAACCTGAGTGAGAGAGAAAACCCTACCCTGAAGAACTTAAATTTGGTAGGGAGATGAACAGTCTGTGGCTAGGACAGGACAGGGCCAGAATCTGATTATGTTTGGCTTTCTCAGTTAATACTTGCAAGTGAGGGTGGTGAGCCAAGGAAAGCTACAGTAATGTAATTTACAGAGTTAATGGCTGCATTTCCATAACATGCTTAAGCAGCTCAATTAAAGACCTAATCACTATCTGCATATGCACAAAGGTAGGTTTGCTTTACGATTTGGTTCGCTTAGCTTCTTTGCGGTTCATCATATGGTTCAAAGACTGTTAGTTTATTACTACCATAGTAGTAGTACCAGCAGTGATAATAATTGTAATTATTAATATTATTAATTTTAGTCTCCAGGAGCTGCAGAGAGAGAGAGGAAATGATATAGCAAGAAGGTTGAAAATGTTGGTGCTTTTTTAATGGGTTTTTTTTTAAAGCAAAATAGATACATTAATCCTAACTCACCAATGTTGCTTGTTATTTATTTAAAATTCCTTAAAATTTTACCAAAGAATGTTGACAGTTCATAGTCTTGGGGGGGGGGGGGAGATGGGGAGATTATCTACCTTAGCAAAGGATATTTATAAAGAAGGAATGCAATATAACTAATGCATATCTGTGAATGTAATTGCACAGCTGCAATCCTAAATAGGTTTACTCTAAAGTAGGCTGCAATTCTCTATGTGAAAATTAAGTCTTTTGAAGGTAACTGGGCTTTTGAACAAGTACCGAATTGCCCTGTGTATTATGGTGGAGATGGTGAGACCCAGTAAAGAAGTATTTGGGGGGAAAAGACTCAGATTTTCTGTGGATTTGATGAGGAAATAAGGTACATATGCCCTTATGTAGCCTATCTTTGAGGACTATTTCAGACACAAATAACCGAAAGGTTTCTTTTGGGAGGGGGCAGTTTCAGCAATAACAAATATTTCATGTGTTAATGATCCAATACTTTAAATGCAAAAGAAGCTGCAGTTCAGGGGAAAGGAAAACCTATTCATTGATTTATTGAGATTAGGGGGGTGTGTGTGTCAGTTTGGTAGAGGAGGAAGCTGTAGCATGGCCTATATTGTGTTTACATGTGAAAAGGAGCTACAGGGTATTTTTGTGTAAGTGCCAATGGGGAAGGGCACGTATTAGGAAACATTGTGGGGGAGGATGCTTTGAAAGATTGGGGAAAGGAGGAAGTGGCTGGACGTGGGTGTGCGTGTAAGGGTGTATTCTGTTGTCAGAGAGGGAATTATTTTTGGTGGGGTCAGAAATCAGGGTGGGCATTTACAGTGTTGCAGAAATTATGGGTGTGGGCAAATCAAGAATGCAGAGTTGGGGAAATTTGTGGGTAGTGGGGGTGCCTCTTAAGACTGAACTATCTCTTCTGCAGAAGCAACAGTCTTATTTACGTCACCTTAAGGACTAGTAATTTGACAGTGCATAAGTGTTCAAAGATCAGATACATAGAGTGCAGTCCAGTCAATATGTAAAGTGCCACGGGTCTTTTGGCTGCCTTCGTTGCAGAAGATTAACCTGGCTAACCCTATCTGGCGTCTTTTTGGCACATCAAGTACCAATTGTGGGGAAACTTCATTCCCCAGCACAGTCTGCTATTGGAAACATGATTGTTTCACTGTTGGTGTATAGCTGTTTCTGTAATGCAGTTTCCCCCACATACATACAAGTAGCTTGATGCATATTTGTGGATGCAACTTTGGTTTTCCTTGGGGTTTCTTTAGCGCTTCCCTGCAAATACCGTAGAGAAGACAGAAACCAATAATGAGCTACTATGATAATAACAATAGTCAGTGACCCAGCGATCCTGAACTGCATACAGCTTTACTGGAGACCCAAACATTTCTGACAAGCTACAGTTCCAGTGAAGAATAGGATGTGTTGAGTACTCTCTTCCCCCGCCCCCCAGTGAACCCTCACTGACTATATTATAAGACCCAGCAAACAACAGTATTAATTTTTATTCCCCCATTTCAGAGAGCTGTTCAAAGTAGGCTGCACTACAAAAAGATGAAATTAAAAATAAAATCAGCACAACAGAAATAGGTAGTATAGTTTCATCCCCACCTAAAACCATTGAGCAAAATTAAGAGAGATTTAAGAGAACTTGATAGTTCTGATACACTACAGCTATTGCATCTATGAACAATAGCAACAAAGACAGTGTTGGAAAAGCCAAAATACAATTATCTTCATCTATCTAAAAACTTCCCTTGTGCCTCTTGGGTGGCACTAATAACACCATTGGCTGATTATGGAGGCTGACATTTTAAAAGTAGTCCATTAGGTGTTCCAGTCAGGAGGCCACACAAAATGTTGCACATTACAGCTGAAAAGCTGAGCACATTGACTGGGTTTGCCCATTAGTCAAGGGTAAATGCCATTGGGTAGTGCGTGTTGAGGGTGTTGTGGGAATCCACCCATTGATGTAGCACATTATGTGAATCAGACTACTTGGATAAACTGTCTGCATCAGTTTTACATTCTTTAGTGCTTCTAAAGAATCAAAAGAAAGCAGAAGTCTGTGGACACAAGATGCAAATCTGATTAATCCAACTTTAGATAAGTTACTCTTGAAAGGTTAGCTATAAATGTATTAAAATGAAAGATGCCAATAAATCTCATTTGAGAGATATATTTACTTGCATGTATTATGAATTCTTCAGTGGGAACAGGAAGGCTGTTTTCTCAAAAAAAAAAAGTGCCTTAGGACTCTTAGGAGATCTCTCCCTATGTAGATTTAACACGTCTTGATGAAACATTTTGGGGACCAAAAAGTATTAAGGTTTATTTTGAGCGCTCTTTTTATGTTAGCTGTCTTACTGTTAGGCTTTGTCACCAAGTTCTAACTTGCATATTACTAGCAGCAGCCAACTTTAGAAAACAATTATTGGCCTCACTTGGAGAAGCTGGCAAGATGAGTGTGGTCAGTTGCCTTAGCTGAAAAGTTTACACAAAAGCTTCAAATGACTCCAAGTTCTACATCAAGAGACTCATTTATAGCCATAGAGCCGTTCTTTTGCACCACATACGCATATGGAAAGGATGGTCCACCTCTCGTGGTTGCTACATTCTGGCGAGATGGATTTTGTCACGTAAACATGTTTTTTACTTGCCCGGGTAGGGTTTGGGCTTTTGTAATTATATTAACAAGACAGTGAAGTTACTTTAAAAACACATCCTAAACTTCGTTCAGCAAAACACAGTTGTTACATTCATGTAATACGCTATGCTCTAACAAACCACATTATCATGTAACATGATGCCTTGGTTCATACAACATGCTAAGACAGTGCCTCCATACCTTACTGAATCTCAAACTAGCTTAGCCACTGTGCAAACAGCCAATGTTTTAACTGTGAGTGGTTGATGCCACCTCAGAAGAGACATTTAACCTTTTCTTGCCCGTGTGTGCAAAGGAGAACGTTTTCTAAGCTGCTGCCTATGCTGTGGGCCAGGTATCTTTTCCCCTTGTTTACACCTACTTATTTTCAAACGTGCCAATTCTATATTGCTAAAAACGACGTTCTAAGTCACAAAAACCATTGAAGTGGATCAGTTTAAAGTTGGGAATTAACGTTGGAAAAAGCACAACCCCCACGCACCAAGTGGAAAAATCTTCAGAGTGCTTGATGTGGGGTTGTGGTTTTCAAAATTTCCACTTTGGATTGAGGAAGAAAACAGGCTCGGAATGACTGTGCCTGTTTAAGGCAGCTCCGAAAGTGCCAAGGCAGCGGTTTGGGCCGTCTGACCCTCCAGAAATGAGAGAGTTGTGTGCTGCAGGGACCGGAAGGGAGAGTGAGCCACGGCTGGGTCACGGGGCTCAGCTTCGGGAAGACCATGGGATGTGGTTAGCCACAGGCTGCACGCAAGGCAGGCTCAAGAAAGCAGGCGCAGAGACCTGTTTGATCCTTCCAGGGAGGTGTTTGACCTTCTTCGCAGCAAAGACCGTTTGGTTCCTTTTCTCCTGGCCAAACTGCATCCATGGATTTGTGGGAGGCGCGTGCTTGCCATGTTTTCTTCCACAACAGTGGGAGTCTTGCATTTTGAGATTTCAGAGTTGCCTATGGCCCCGAATAATCTTGGAGAGAAGCCCCACAGCTTTATTACATGGTTTTCCCTATGACCGAAGGGGAGAATTATTAAATACAAGGAGCATCAGTTACGTTTCATAAATGTAAGCTTGAATTAATTGTAAGTTTAAATTAAGTCATTTTAGCTTTTCTGCTGGCCTCACCCATTAGTTGTCCTAGCTCCAACCACTGCCCCAGCATGGTGCTTCACCCTGCAATGGCCAAGTGTAGCCCCAGCCTACAAAATATTGGGTGCGCCAGCTCTTCATCTACATGGTTGGTTATTGCTATTTAACAAAGAAGAGAAATGCACTCACATTCCTTATTACTGAAATATGCCTGAAAGACCTCCAGACTGCAAGAATCTTTTCTAAAAGGAAGGTTTGATTCTTAGCACACTTTTCAGGCAGAAGGCTTTTTCCCTCAGCTTTCCAAATCTAACCAACCAGAAATTCACTAGATCATAATATTCTTTGAGAAGAGAGATTGCAAATGTGGCAATTTTATCCCCCAGCATCCACCACCCTGTTGTGGTCAGGGCCCTGGAAGGTGTCGGGCAAATCTTTTGTGGCCCATGGGTGGGATCTGACATGTGATTGCTTCTCTATGTGGTAAAAATGCTTGTTTCACAATTGCAGTCACCCTCCCTGTCGTGCTGCTGCTGCTGCTGCTGCTGCTGCAAAGCCCAGCCAGCTGCCTTCAACCATCCTTGGCCAGGTGAGAACATGCAGCAGCTTCTCCAAGGCAGCAGCATCAGGAAGGGGGTGCAAAATCTCTTAAGCTCAATGACTGTGTTCACACAGCATGCTTAACCGGGTTACTGAGGGAACCCATTTTCTGCATTCACGTGACTTTGAACAATAAATTAACCAAATCTTCATTCATGCTAAGCTACACAAAACAAAGCAAAGTTCACACGGATCCAGGTTCGCAAGTTGTATGACTGCCTCTGCGAAACCTTCGCCTGTCTTTGTGAAGGGTGCAAAAAGTTAATTTCATGCTAAGAATCATTAGGGGAAAAAAATCAGAATAAAACTGCCAATGTGATAATGCCTCTGTATAAATCTATGATGTGACAATTCGTGGATTTCTGAGTCCAGTTCTAATCACTTCATCCACACTCTTTTAGAGTTGAAACAGCTGCAGGAAAGAGCAATTAAAATGATTAAGGCAAGGATCCCCAAATTTAATGGTACCAAAATCCCCTAAAATGATAAATGAATTTGTGCAACCTCCACCATGAATAAAATAAATTGTTTCATTGGGCAAGACTCGGGCAAGAAATACGATAGCACTACTAATAATTCAATTTCAATCTATATATCATAGGGGTCTCAAATTTTGCCAGAACACAGTTGCTCACTGCAGGCTTATGCAGGCAAAGAAGAGCAAAGCCCAAAGTGAGTTATGACAGTGCAAGCTTGATCAGGTTTTAAAAAATGTTGACTCCCTGACCTGCTCATGACCCTCTTGGGACACCCAATCCATAGTTTGAGAACCCTTGGGTTAAGGAATTGGCACAGTTGTTAAAAGGAAAAACTAAGTGTTTGTGGCTTTTTCGGTAACAGGTATTTTATATATGAAATTGTGCCTAGTATGGACATATGGACAGGGAAATGTGGTTTTTTCCATCTTTCACAATTTGAACTTGAACTCACCACTTTAATAAACCAAATTACATCTTTATCCAGCACAGGTTAACGATGGTATTCACTGCAATCAGAGGTAGAATGTGTTTTTGTGAGATACTAAGCCAGGACTGGTGCTAATTCTGAACAAAATAATTAACCATGGGTGCTATGCAAGAAACCTAGTAAGCCACAGCCTGATGTGGTGCTTTGCTGGTAGTCCTCCCAGGTCAGAGCAATATTTTATTTGAGCTGGACACCAAACATCTCCTTTTTATAAAATAAAGTCTTGTAGTAACCCAACTGGGATAGGACCTGGTGAGCTTCCATCCAACCGCTTGGTGCCCTTATTCCACCTGACACATTCCCACAAGTACAACCTCAAGAGCAGCAAAGATGCTTCAGCTGGAGGGGGTCTCTTTTAGAGTTGCTCTTGGATCCTGTTTTGATGTTCAGAGGTCAGAAGTTAAACTTAGCTGAACTCACCACCCAATTCTGAGTTCAGACAACACCTAGAACCATAGTTAAGGAAAGTAAGCTTATAAACTGAAGGTGCATATAGTGGGTAAGGCACACCTGTTTAGTTACAGTATAATCCACGGTCCAATTCAGATATCCTATTATGGCTGCTTTCCACAACACTCCTAACCTGGTTGCTGAATTAATTCATTTTTCTGTTTGCATGATGCATTTCTCATCCAGCTGAAAGAGTTCCTCAATATTTCTGGGGAGATTGTTGTTTCTTGGTTAAATAAATGGTTGAAAGGAAATAATATTGTATTCTCTATTGAAATTGGACTGCCTCTTTATGAAGGTAGGGGTGGAGGTGAGGTGGAGATGGCCTTAGGGAGTGCAAGGAAGCAATGAATGCTGCATATTGCTTTCTGTTTCTGTTTTGGAATATCTACCAGGCCTATAATTCCCAACATTTTGAGACTTCCGTAACTCCATAACTCTTCATTCTACAGAAACAAAGTAAGCCATGGAAATATAGTAGATACAAGCAGAGTGAGCATATATCATGTATGCCTCTTGTCAAATTTGGAATGTTTTTGTGGAGTGTCCAGCTCTGACTACAATCTCTCTTTTGTTGTCTAGATTTCTTGTCCAGCCCTCGGCCAGTGCCTGCACAAACCCCTTTGAACTACACAGATCAGCCTTGCTTTGTGCCCATGCCAGACACCCTTTTTGATAGCAGTGGCAGCAACCTTCTTCCCAGCCCATCCAATGCCTTACTTCCAACAGGCCCTGCCAGTTCTCCTGTCTTGAGCAGCCCTCGTCTTCAGGTGTGCAAGGTTGATCCACTTCTCCACTGCTGCGTCCCAGGTTTTGATTCAGCTTGGGGGGGGCGTTCTCTCCTTTTACAGTCCTCTGCCCTTTCCAACCCAGTCTTGGTTCAGCATAGATTCCTGCAGTATCAAGACTTTAAGAGGGAGACACTTGCCCATTTGGAGGAAATGAATTCTTGATATAAATTGAAGCTGGAATAATAAACAGAATCATGTGCTATTTGGATGGGGAAAATAGATTGAAGTCCAAGAATCTGTTCTTGCCTGTTGCAGAGACCTGATCTAGTAATGGGATGGACTCCAACAGAGTATGTAGACTGGCAATATTTCAGCGATCTAAATATGAATAATCCATTCCACTGTTATTTTCTACTTGTAAGTTTCAGATCCACAGTATTGCAGGAATAAATAAATTGCCAGTCATGGTTCTATTTTACCTTATTTGGCTGATTTTACAACAGTGCAAAACCAGGAGAATATTCCAAGTGCTAAATAAACTTGCAAAGTCCAAAGTATTTCAGATATCATAGTGTGGGCTTCTACAGGTCATATAGAATTTGGAGTCTTCCCCTTTTTTGACTTTGGTGCCACTTTTCCCTTTTTCTGGTTGGTTGTCCACCTCAACAATGAGATGGGAGGATTTTTTTTTTCTGCTGCAGCATCTTTCTCCTCTCTTTTCTTTTTCAGTCTGCAGGTGGTTGCCCAGCTCAGCTTGGTTCACCTGGTGCCTTCCTCAGCCCTGAGCTCCCTCCCATTCCTCCCCCATCAACCTCCCCCAACAATTTTGGTCCTGATCGCAAGCAGAAGCCCCTGCTTCCCTACACCCCCCCCAACAAATGGCTTAGCCTCGATCACTATGGATCTTACTGTCCTGCCCCACTGCCCAGGGCCCCTTTGCTGGGCCAACAGCCAGTATGTCCACCACTGTCAGCCCCTTGCTCCAAGCTCCACTACCCATCTGCCCCACTCTTTTCCTGTCCCAGTTCCCCATCACTCTCCACAGCCTGTTTTTCCCCAAATATGCCAGGTTACAATGTAGACTTGCCTTCTGGGTACTATTCTCCCTTCAGTGCATCACAGCTGCTCCCTGGTTTGCCAAGCAGCCCTATTTCTGGCACTGCCAGAGGACAGCCTCCATCTGGAAATGACAGGCCCAAGACCAAGGGGGCAACGATCAAGAACAAGAGGTCCCCAAGACTTCCTGTTCCATCACTTGCAACAGTATCCGACCAATGTCTGACGCAGCTGTTGACCACAGGTAGGACTACAAGGCAGGGATATTTCCTGAGGGGTTTTGCCAGTCTGGAAATGTGTTGGGATTATGACTGCAAAGTCTAATTAAAGAATTGCTTGCATTCTGATTTTTCAAAAAGATCTCATTCTCATTTTAATTATTTAACAGCATGTTCAGACTAATCAGGCAACTACTTTAAAGCATTGAGTGAAATCCAGATTTAGACATACTTAAAGGAGATTTGTCATGAATTATGTAAGGTCCAGTGGCCTACCGTTTTTAAAAAATCATATACCACTTACTATCAAGTAGACATCATTGAATCTAAGCATGAACCTGGATCCATTCCATTATTGTTATTAATATGTATAACAGTACAGATGGTAAGCACCTTCTGAGAAAAGATGTTCCATTAATTGTGCTGGAAAAGTAGGGGCAGGTATTCCTCTTCTAAGATCCACATTGCATACATTTTGCTTGATTTTTTTTTAAAGCTTGCCATGTAAACTGATTCCAGAACAGCACACATTACACCTCTGCTCTGCGAGCTCCATTGGCTGCCAGTTTGCTTCCGGGTCCAATTCAAGGTGCTGGTTTTAATCTTTAAAGCCTTCATGGCATGGGATTGGGTTATCTGAGGGACTGCCCCTCCCCGATTACATCTGCCCGTCCTATTAGATCCGGCAGAGATGGCATGCTTTGACTCCCATCTGCTAGGGACTTACACTTGACGGGTCCCAGGAGGCGGGCCTTCTCTGCCATGGCACCTGCCTTAGCGAACATTCTCCCCCCCGAAGTGAGGTTAGCTCCATCCCTGTTATTGTTCCAGAAGTCCCTCAAGACCTGGCTATGTCAACAGGCCTGGGGCTCCCGAGGGACCGGTATCATTTTAAGATGGCTCCACTATTGCAGTTAATATTCACTCTCTCCTGTGCCTTTAGTTTCATATATTTTAATAATGATTGTTTTTATATTTTTCATAATGACTGTTTTTTATATACAGGTACTCTCCGGGTTAAGAACGCCCAGTTTACAGATGACCCATAGTTAAAAATGGAGCCTACAAATTCAACTTAAGGACAGATCTTAGGAACAGAACTTGTTCTTAAACTGGGGAGTACCTGTATTTATTATACTTCATTGTTCTACATCGCCCAGAGTCACTTTTTTGTGAGATGAGCGGCCATATAAATTTGATAAATAAATAAACAAACAAATAAATATAAATAAATAAATAAATAAAATTAGTGACCAAAGATGACATTTCTCAGATATCAGTCCATGCACCGTTTCCTTAGCTGGCCACAGTTTGGTTCCCTTTGTAGGTTTAGGAGGCCGCCAAGACATGTTTGGTTCACTCAGTCCTAAAACTAAGTCAGCAAACAGAAATCTTCAGTGTTTTGGACTATTAATTCCCATCATTTCCAGAGTAGCCAAAGTCAAATTGAAAATTCTGGGGACTGTAGAAGCAATGCATTTGGAAGGCAACAGGTTAGGGAAGACAATAATATCAGGACCTTGTGTACGCTTTAAAGATGATTTGGAAATACTGTTTTGTACCATTTGTGAGCAAAGCATCTCTTTTAATGAATAGCAAAGAGATGCTGGGCTTATGTGAGGTCCAAAGCATTTCTTCCAAATCAGTTTCAAAGAATGCACAGCCCTAAATTATATATACTTTTTGAAGACTAAACCCCATTGAAATTTCATTTTTATTTATTCTATTTGCATTCTGTCAAATCAGTAAAGACTTAGAGTGGTTTACAAAAGAGTTAACAAAAACATATCCAATAGTTAAAACATCCACAGTAAATATAAATGAATTAAAGCAACTAATCAAGCTTTCAGGGACACAAGAATAAATGTATTATTAATGAGGTTAATTCTGAGTAGACATGTAGAGGATTGCAATGTTTTTTTAGTCCTCGAACATTTTTACAAGTAATAAATTGATCTGACTGGTTAGTTTACTGGTTACAACTTTAGCTAATGAATTTATAGGAGATTCCAATTTAAATTGTAGATGATGCCTCTGCATTTTTTGACCGTCAAGACTATTTTGATGCTGTAGTGGAGAATGCCAATATTCAGAGGGGCTTTTAACAATAAATAGCAATTTTCATTGATATTAATAGCAAATTTCATTGATACTAAGAAACTACTGCCCTGGGTTCTGGAAAACTCTACATATGGGCCATATATTTTTAGGATAACAGGCAGGTAGCTGATTTTTTTTTTTTAAAAGCAACATTTTAATCATGACAGAGCTTATTTTCTTCTTCCCTGCCTGCCCATGTAATATGTAGTAGTTTGTGGGTTTATAAACACCTGGTATATGTAAAATTTCCTTACGGGAGGTAATTCTCGTTCCGCAATTACTCTTTGGCCACGTCCACCCAGCCGCCTTGCCCTGGCACGGAGACACCCCACTAATCGTTTCCAAGGGACATGTTCAGTGCTGCCACCTGTAGAGTGGTGGAGAGACCAAAACATATTTTAAATTCCTTTGGTAGAAAACAAGCCTCTCTAGACTCCAGCTGAGACATTAAAAAATGACATGTGAATCATCATCATCATCAGTATCATCATTTATATAATCCCATTATCCCAGTGTTGTCCAAACTTGGCCACTTTAAGATGAGTGGACTTCAACTCCCAGAATTCCCCAGCCAGGCTGGCTGGGGAATTCTGGGAGTTGAAGTCCACTCATCTTAAAGTGGCCAAGTTTGGACAACACTGCATTATCCCATATATATTTTTATCCTGTCGTTCAGGCAATTATTGCCTTTCAACTGGGCTCACATAAATAAATGTTAAAAAGGACAGTTCCCATCATCAGGTTTATGAACACGCGCACACACACATGGTAGAAAAGGAAAACGAGATCAGCTCTCCAAATCCAGAAAAAAGGACAAGCCTGTGTGCCAGTAGTCCACTTATTTTGGATTGGTAGCTGTTCCTTTGCTGGAGGTCTTACTTGTGCAGATCTTTGGCAATCTTTGGTCCTTTGCCAATGGGGGAAGCCAGACCATTCTCCATTTCAGATCTGTGGCCCCAGGGAAAATAAAATCTCTTTTGAGTCAAGCTCCCTTCAGGTTGACTTTTTGGACAGGTCCATGTGGTTTTCTTGGCAGCAGCAGAGGAGTGATTTGCCTTGCCTTTTTCTGGGATGTTATTTTAATTTCCTCATCTAGCACATGGACCTGGTATTCCCTTGAGGTCTCCCATCCAGTACTAATGAGGCCTACCCCTGCTTAGCTTTCAAGCCCAGGCCAGGTCAGGCAGATGCTGCCGCCTGCTGAGAAAGCTGTAAATAGGAACTGTGCGACAGAGGGATAAAAGCAGCTTTGCTTCTTTCCTGTTGCTCAGGTCCTCCACAGGAGAGGGGGATCTCCTTCATCTGGAGGCCTCTTTCCTGTTAACTAAGAGAACATCAGCATCTTTCTTTCAACAACCTAGAAAGACCTTCAGAGAAAGGGGAGGCTGGGCCCATCTCTGGCTAAGGTTCATGCACACATGCGGTTCATGAGCACAGATTCCCCTTGGAAGAGAGTTTACGCTGCCCTCCCTCCTTCACTGTAGCTCAGCTTCACTGGAGTGAAAACATCCTGAGCGCTAGTTGTATTGAAAACATTCTTTGGTTGGGTTCACACAACATATTAAGCTAGATTAAAATGGGATTGGGCAATTTGTGGTTCAGCATAATGTGGGAGTCCAGTTATTAGCATGTTGTGTGAATCAGACCATCCATTAAACAGGGTTTATCTGCTGCACCATCACATGCTGTTATGAATGCAGGATGTGTTTTATTATCCTTGGTTTGGACTTAATTATCTTGTGTGAACCTTGGTGTGCTCTATAAGTAGGTTGTCTTACCTTTCCCTTTTTACAGCAAAACCAGAACCTAGTTTAGAGGACCTGTCTGCTCCCAGCCATGCCCTGGCCCCCACAGCACCTGAGACCCTGGTAGGTGTTGGTGACAGAAGGGTTTGCGGGGGGGGGGCTTTTTTCCCTTGAGTTTGGAACAGGGTTAAGATAAAGTACTTCTAGAACTGGGAGAAATGGACTTGTATCTCATCTGGACAGTTTGAGATGCTAAAACCTGGCACTTCGGGAGAGAATGAAAAGCCCTGATTGATGTTGGAGGATATAAGGTTAGAAGGTTGGAGAGAAAACTGCCATAACCATGGGTTAAATATCAGTCATTGAAATGAACTAATATACATACCGTATCTAGATTGCCAATACTAGCTTTTATTAGAAGAGAAATTGTAGCAGAAAAATGGTAGCACTTCTCAGACCAAAAGCCCCAGGTTGTTCAGCTCCTTTTGTCCACCAGTGACTGGGCAGATCTACCTCTGGGAAGTTCATCAACAGAGCTGGAGGGAGATAGCCAACTCACTGTTTGTCTCAAGAACTACTATTCCCAGGTATTATATTTCTGACCATGGAAATTCCATTCCTGGCTGTTAGAAGTCAGGACTATAACTAATAGCGCTATCTTCCATAAAATCTTTTCCCCTTTCTAAAGCTATTTCTCCCACCGATTATCAGTGTCTGGTGTCAGAAGGTTCCATAGACACCCCTACCATGAGCCTGATGTTCCCTTGTGCACTGCTAACTTTTTTCCTTCCTTTCTGTAGCACAACCCTTTTTGTGAAGAACCTGCCGGCTTCTTGCCCCGAATAACAGAGCTCAGCCCTCAGCTCTCTCCCATCTCCAGCCCCTCACAGTCCATTCCAGCCACACCATCAACAGGCCCACTGCTTGTCCCCAAGATAGAGCGTCTCTCCCCCACTCCTATCTGCGGTGAGTAAGTAGAACCAGCATCCACCCCCAATTGAACTGGCAGTTCTACTTGTTCTGGACAGTGTTTCTGTGCATATATGTTCCATATCAAGTCAGTAATGAAAGAAATTCTGTGTATGCTCAGAAGCAACTAATAATTGCAGTGGGTTTTTTTTTCTCTACCCCCCACAGCAGCCAATAACCTGAGAATGACACAGGGACCTCCTGTCTCCCTTGAGGGGCTAATTCCATCCCCTCTCTATTCAAGCCAAAATAGGACAGAACCAAGCAAGGTAAGATCATGTTCACTCAGATCGTGTTCACCCTCTCCAGCCCAGAAGCTAATGAATTGTGAAGCATTAATAAACTCCTTTGATTTATCACTGCTAGTTTCTCATGTGCTTCATCGGTCTATGGCATTTCCCTTGGTGTCCTCTGTACAGCTTTTAGAAATACGCTGGTAAGAAAATCAATCATCAATGATGGAACGCATCAAAGAATACATGAGGTGGCTGTGTCCAAGAACAAAGGGGCAACCTGAAAATACAGCTGCCTCCTTATACCCTGCTCCAAATGCCCGGCTTCAAAGGCAGTCCAACCGCCCAAGCTTACCCATAGAGAAGGACTGTTCCCCCCCCCCACCACAAGTGATAGGAAAAAAGCTTGTCCTGTTCCTATGTGCTGCTCCTTTTTTTTTTTTTTTTTTGCAGCCTTCTCTGGCCATGCAAGCTTTGAAGAACCATAACACTTTTTTAATGTGTCTGAACTGAGACAGTAGGGAAAGGGAGATGTGTATCCCCGTGGGCAATTCAGTTTCTCTTACAAGAATAGGGGAACAAATTGCACATCTAATCTAGTGAGACTAGAACCTCATTTCCAGTACCTCTAAAATCCCCATTTGCAGGGTATACATGAAATGGTTGCTACCTGCTATTCATCTCATAAGTGTTTTCATAAGTGAAGCTCTCTTCCCTCATCCCAACTGTGAGTATTTCAATATTCATAATGCAGAAGTGATCCCAGGAGGGTGGGGGTGGGGGTCATTGGTAATGCACAGGAATGCACTCTTCCTCCTATCAATGGAGCTTTATGGCTGGATTTACACAGGAATCTGAGTCAGCAACAGATAAATATATTGTCTGAACCCCATAAATCTTGGGACAAGAGAGGACTAGTTTTGATCTCAAACAGCATTAGATTACTTTTGGATTAAATGACATACATGCAGTCATTTCTGTTGTGCAAACATAAAAATCCCATCAAAAGCGGGATAGTTCTAAAGCCCCATCTAATCATTCCTAAAAGAAAACAATTTGGAGGCCTTTCTGAAGAAAGACTGACACACATTGCTTTTTCCTGATTTTTTCTATGGAAAGCTAGCAGGAATTACACTCCCGTAATATGACAGTTTGGTGCCAGATTTTGGCAATGTGATTCCAGGTGTTCAAGAGCTGCCAAGGTGATTCAGGAGCTGCATATATCTTTGGGCTACTCATCTTGGTTTTATACTGAAAATACCCTTCTTCCCTTCCAGACTGAGAGCCGCAGAATCATCCACATTTCTGCTGAGCAGAAGCGCCGTTTTAACATCAAACTGGGGTTTGACACATTACACGGCCTAGTGAGCACTCTGAGCGCCCAGCCCAGCCTTAAGGTGAGTGCTGATCACGGTTCTCGGTCTTTGCCAGTTTTCTCAGCAGAGGCCACAAAATTGCCCTTGCAGCTCTTGAGGCTGTCTTAAAGAAACGGGCTTCTCTAGTCTTAAGTCAGCCATCCCCAACCTGAAGGATGGGTGGTTCTGCAAAATTTGTAATCCACAGCTGGCAGGCAGACCAGACGTTATAGGAGCTGTGGAGGCTGCCAGGCCAGGGAAGCTGTCTAAATCCATTTCTCCTCCTTCTTCACCCCACTGTGCAGATCAGCAAAGCCACAACCCTGCAGAAAACAGCAGAATACATCTGCAAGTTGCAGCAGGAACGGGCTACCTTGCAGGATGAAGCCCAGCGCCTGCGGGATCAAATTGAGGAGCTGAATGTTGCCATCAAGTAGGCCTGTTGGGAACACCACTGGCTTTCTTTGGCAAATGAAGTGATTTGGTTGCTGAAATGGAGCTCTGGCATGGCATGGGCACACAGGAAGCGGGGAGGCCCAGGCAACAGGCTGGGGGGGGGGGGTGTGGCACTTGGCTTTTGTGCCAAATCCAGGTTTCTTCCTGACTTGTCATTCCTTTGTTATAGCCTCTGCCAGCAGCAGTTGCCTGCCACAGGGGTGCCCATCACCCGCCAGCGCTTTGACCAGATGAGAGAGATGTTTGACGAATACGTCCGTTCATGCACCTTACAGAACTGGAAGTTCTGGGTTGTATCCTTTGGGGAGAAGGTTGCTTGCACTCCTGAGTGGGAACCTGCAAAGCTTTGACCAATTCTCTGAAATTGGCAATGATTCAAGCATTTCTTGCACTAGCCACAGGTGGCAGGGTATCTGATTCGCCCCCTAGCAAAAGTAGCAGAGCGAAAAAAAATCTGGCTCCTTAACTTCTCCTCCTCCATCAGTTCAGCATCATCATGCGCCCTCTCTTTGAGTCCTTCAATGGGATGGTGTCCACTACCAGCCTAGAAAGCCTCAGCCAGACGTCTTTGGCCTGGCTGGATCAATATTGTTCACTTCCAGCACTGCGACCCAGTGAGTCATTGACTTCTTTTTTTGTCTTCAGTTAGGGTGGTTCTGGATGCAAAGGGCAGGGATTAGCGTGGGAAAGAGGGATTGAATAAAATCAGGAAATAATGTTTAAACCTTAATCCAATGGGATGTTGTGGTTCAAATGCTGAACCACGACATCTGGTTTAATATCAGATTGTAAAGCAATTAAAAAGGAAACCCAGATTCAAGTTCTTGTTTAGCTATGGAGCTTGCTACAGGTAGTCCTCACTTACTGACTGCCTCATTCAGCAACCATTCAAAGTTATGACAGTACTGAAAAAGGAGATTTACAACCGTTCTTCATAGTTGTGGCCGTTGCAGCATCCCCACAGTCATGTGTTCACAATTCAGGCTTTTCACAACCAGTGCACATTTATAACAGTAGCAGCATCCCACAGTTGCATGATCACCATTTGCGAGCTTTGCCGCCAGCTTCTGACAAGCAAAGTCAATGGGAAGCTGGCAGGAAGTCACAAGTCACCATCACCTGATGTCTCACTTACTGACCGTGGGTGATTCACTTAACAACCACCGCGGAACTGATGTCGTAAGTCTAGCATAGTCATGTGACATTTCACTTAATGACCACGTCGCTTAGTGATGGAGTTGCCAGTTCCAGTTGCAGTCGGTAAGGACTACCCATACATGATTTCATCATTCTCTATCAGACTCAGTAAAATTGGGAGAAATATTATATATATCACTGAAATGCCAGAGGAGAGGTGGGATATAAACACAAATTATAATCTGGATGCTGACTTACACATGACTCTAATTTCTGAATTGTAAATGGCACTGCTTCTATTAGAATATGATGATGCCTGGACAAATACAACCCAGTTCTGGGCTTGCAGTCATCCAGGGATTAATATATTTCCATAAGCCTGCTCTGTTTGTCAGTTTCTATATCCCAACTTAGTTTCATACTGGTCAGACCCGACAGGAATGTTGCATGTGCTTCAGAAAGATGGGCATTTGGCATCAGGTAAACAGAAAGCACTGTCTTGGAGGGACATAGATGCAAAAATGTCAAAGCTGTGTGACTGCCAATATCTCACTGGGCAGGAAGCTCAGGGAAGGGGCCATGCAGGGAAAAAATATTTTTTGCTATAGGGCATGTATTTTAAAAATTCCTAAAACCTGCAAAACTTTCACTGAAAACATGTGGGTTGCTAAAACATCAGTATTTGTTATTATTATTTAAAGGTTAGGATTCAGTCCTTTGTATAACCCGTTATATTTACCAAAATTACGGTTATAATACTGTACAGTATTATATCAATTTTTTAAAATTTCTCCTTTATGCCTAAAGAATGTTAAGGTGACTAAACATTACACATAGTACAGTAATGCAATTTTGACAATTCCTGCAGACCAGAGAAATCATTTTCCTTATTAGGAAACTTATACAATGTAGAATGGCTATCCAAGAGAATATTTGCAGCAGTCTTAAACATTCTTGCTTATGCATTTCATTAGATTCAATACCTGCATTTACTTGTTACTCTAAACCTGAATTCTGGCTTACTATGAATGAGCAATGTGCTGGCATGTGTAGTCTGATTAAATATGATTTCTTAGCATGAAACTTGATCTTTGCTTTGCCCTTTCTTCTTAGCTTCTGTCTCTGACTTGTTAAGGAAGAGAACCAACAAGAGTCTCTGATTCACAAATCAAATTACTATCATGTTTATTAAGGAAATAAATTGTGATTTTGTAGTGGCATATTTTATGAGTCCTTAGGATGAAAGGTTTGAGGTTTTAGATCTCCTCCCCCAGAAGCTCTCTAAGTCCACGTATCAAACTCTGTCTCTTGTCTTGGTACAGTGGCTTGGTAATTACTGCTGCCACAATCACCTATCTTCTAGGTCAGTGTTTCTCAACCTTGGCAACTTTAAGATGTATGGACTTCAACTCCCAGAATTCCCCAGGCAGCCTTGGGAGCTGAAGTCCACACATTAAAGTTGCCAAGGTTGAGAAACACTGTTCTGGGGGTTAAGTCCAATGGGACATTTCTAAATGTTTAAAATTGCACTATATTACACAAAGTAAAGAAATTCTGGGGTTGTACAGCTTTGCTTTTGAAGTGCTTTAAAATATGCTGGGAGCAAGAAGGTAGCGTGAACACTAAACCTAACCCAGACACAGTTTTAACCCAGACCTATCACAGTTTTTTGTGGGAGAATCTCAGCTTTTCCAACACCATGCTTCCATCTTTTATAGTAAACACAAGTCACGTTATTTGTGCTAGTCCTACGTTTTCGCCTTCTGCTCTGGTTTTGTATCTTTCCTTTTTGTTGTGATGTGTTGGTTCTTTTTTCAAAGAAAAAAACTTGTTTATTAGCACTGGCCATGCAATCATGATAGATAGATCTTTTAATTTGCTTCCATTTATCAGCTCTAAATTATGCCAGTTTTGTCTGTATTCTTCAGATTTCTTATTCTGTTCTTCTCTTCGCTTCCCTGTGCTGGTCAGCTAGTAATAGAAGAATACCTATAGAGCAGTGTTTCTCAAACTTGGCATCTTGCTGGCTGGGGAATTCTGGGAGTTGAAGTCCACCCATCTTAAAGTTGCTGAGGTTGAGGAACCCTGCTATAGAGCATAGGAGGATTCAGAAAGACTGTAACAGGATACAGAGAATCAAATAAAGAATGAAGATAGTATATATGTGAAGGTATTACAACGAGAGTACATATATGTATTTCATATCACTTATGCCTTCCGCAGCGCTATTTCTCTGGGGAGAAGTCTTGTTGTACTTTGCACTATTCTGCCCCTAAGGAAGCCTACCAGAGCAAAGGAGCAGTACCATTTTTAGAGATGTCTCATGCTTTTATACCCCTCCCCCCTTTTTTCCCTTAGCTGTCTTGAGCTCCCTTCGCCAGCTGAGTGTTTCTACTTCAATCCTGACCAACCCCTCTGACATCCCAGAACAGGCTACTCAAGCAGTGACGGGAACAAGTACCAATGATGGTTCTTCCTAGCCCAAGAATGGGATGCTAGCCAGAGGATGACAGCTGCCAGAGGATTCCTTCATCCCTTCAGAAGAGCTGCTTTTACGAAATAGCTGATTGGTCAGTTCTCTGCAGGAAGCTTGTAGAAGATGCTTCTTCTGTGCTGACTTTTCTCCCAGTTTTCTCTAACTCAATGCCATCTGGCCCAGTCTCCTCTCTCTCTTGGCCTGGCCAATGAAACAGAAGTGACTTTGCTACAAGATCTGTGTGATCTGTGTACTTTCTCTTGGTGGGCTTAGCTGATACCTTCCAGTTTCTACATTAGTGATTCACATGGGTGATGGATCTTCAGTCCTCCGTAGTATCTTCTCTGATGTCAACTAAAAGTCTTAGAGATAGGTCCAAATCCACATTTTGGAAGTCCAACAGGAAACAGAGGTGACATCGTGGCATCTTTTTTGCTTTGTAAAGTTATGCACCATCATAGGCAACTGTCCCTGATTACGCCTGGGAAAGGAGTCATGCTTTAGTTCCTGTTTACTAGCTCATCATCACTGCTTGTCTTTATTGAGAAGGTACAGTTACAACTTCAATTATGTTTTTGACCCTCTGCCCCCTTTCCGAGAATATACATAGCTCCAGAGCCAAGTTTGCAATGTTTAAGTAAGCCTGCCTATGTGTACATAGTTCTTTAATAGACAACAAGTCTACCCATACTCAGAGGAAACTAAAAGCAGAAGAAGACATCAGTTCAGACCAGTGATCCATTTCACCCAGAATCTTGTTTCCAGCATAGCCAGTCTGATGTGTCTAAGAAGCCAAATAAAGAAGACCCAAAAAGTGATGTGTTTATCACTTTCCCCTTCTGCTTGATCCCAGCATCTGCTATTCAGAGGAATATTGCTTCTGCAGCAGAGACCCTATTTGAAATATAACTGGCAGTATGACTGGGTGTCCTTATAAGGTCCATCTCACCCAGCGTTTCCAATGAAGGCTAAACAGGAACTTTTAGAAAGCCTACCCGCCAGGATAAAAGCAAGAATTCCCACAGTGGATGCCCCAAAAGTATATTGTCTCTCAATACTGGTATTCCAGCTAGCCAGCAGAACTAAGGCCCAGGTATTAGTCACAGAGCACTTTCAGATCACCATCTGAATAGTACAAATAGTTCAGCAGAGCCACATCTTTTCAGTAAACTGCTCATCAAATCCAGGAGAAAGCCCATTTCATATAAAAAGAGTCCACATTGTGGAAGAGCGGGCTGCTGGAGAAAATGGCAGGCCCTTGTGCTCCTTCCTTTCCTTCCCATTGGAATCTTTCCTCCAGCATCAGCATGGCTGAATTGCCAATAAAATAACAACCTTGACACCCCAGGTGTGGGGTGGAAGAGAGGAGATGCATTGTCTTTGGAGCTCTGCAGCCACCAGCAACAAAATGCCTTCAGTGTACTGCATATTCAAAGTATATGGCATAATAAATTCATTGGTCTTTATGGTGGCAAAAGTCTCTTGGTTATTTTGGTTCCAACATACTAAGACAGTGTGGTCCAAACTTGGCCATTTTAAGATGAGTGGACTTCAACTCCCAGAATTCCCCAGCCAGCATGGCTGGCTGGGGAATTCTGGGAGTTGAAGTCCACTCATCTTAAAGTGGCCAAGTTTGGACAACACACTACTAAGATGTCTACCCATTCTAGAAAACAATTGCAAGAAATTGCAATAATATTGTGGAATCACAAGCCCAAATACAGCTAGTAAACTACTGTAGAAGCTTGCTTTGCTCTGGGATATACAATAGAATCAGGATCCAGGGAAAGCTGATACCTGAATACACCATAAAACTGGTTTCACATTGTGCTAACCCACCATTTTGTTTGATTTCTTAGTTTAGCACAGGAGCCACATGCAGGAATTTCGGCCCTGCGTGTGGCTCCGAAAACTTTGCTAGATCATACTGTCAAAATTAGGCTACCAGTTTTTGATATTGCTATTGTATTTTTTGAAATTAAAGGCACACGATAGATACATTAAGGCTCTACAAGGGTTAACATACCCTGTTTTATATACCCCCCCCCAGCTAAACCACAATCTACTTTTCAGTAAGCAACATTATACAGAGTAAAAGAGGAATAATAAATAGTAAGTTAAAAAAAATAAAGGCATGAGATAAAAAGAAAAGGAAACATGGCTAACTCTAGCGTACATTAGCACCATTCACAACTGTTCTCCATCCCCTTCCATTGGGACAAACCATCTTTGCTTCTGTCATACGTGTTTTTTCTTTAGAGTTTTCACCTCTCTCTTTGAGGGTCTCTTGAACTACAGCTTTCTCAGTCTTCCCCTCAATCCTTTCTTTCTTCAGAAATTTGTTTTGCAATCTGGTCTTCATTCATTTCCTCTATATAACCAAACCATATGCTCATTTCATATGGATTACTCACTCTTGTATTCAGTCCAAATTTTGTACCTTCTTGTTTTTTCACACACAGTTCTTAAACATCCTGTAGCCACTGCATCTAATATATGTGCTAAGTTTCTCCTGACAAACACAACTCTCACTTTGTTATAAAAAAAGTAGGCAGAAGTGCACTGTCATATACAACCATGTTTGTTTCTTTTGACAGACTTTCAGTATAACAGACTACACACCACCCATTACGTTTCTACCAGTATTTGCTTGCTTTTATCTCCATTTTCTCATCCTTAATGAACATTCTACCAAGTTTGCAAATTCATTTTTTTCTCTCTCTATATTCTTTGGCTTTTATGTGTTATCCTGCAATAATTCACTCCATTTTCCCTGTCAAGCACAACTACCCGGGTCTTTGGCACATTAATTCTCAGATCTATACTTCTCATTGCATCATACAACCTAACATTCACTGCAGATCGTCTGGGTTCTTAGCCAACAACAGAACATCACTGGCATCCTAAAGTACACGTACATTTGTAGCCATAGAGTAAGAGGTAATTTTGTATTTGTAATTACACTTGCTGTAAAGGCAATCAGAAACATTTCTTTCTATTTCTATTTTTACATTATGAACTTTTGGCTTTTTCTTTGTTCTTCTTTCTCTTTCCTTTTTACTTTACATTAGTTCTTGTTAGTTTTTATCTTCTGTTTAAAATTCTTAATAAAAATTATATTAAAAAAGCCTAAAGTACACATACATTCACATCCCTAAGCAACACACGACCTACCAGCATTCCTTATACTTTTACCCACAAATACTTTAAAAATACATTAAGGGGACATCACATACCCTTGCCTTACTCCTTGCTCAGTGTTAAACCACTCATTACACATTCCATTTCCTCTCACACATGCTTTACTTCCATTGCATACATACACCTCTTACTGCATTCAGCAACGTTCCATAATTCAAGGCCACTCAGTTTATCGTGTGCTTTCTCTAAATCAACAAATGCAGAATAAACTTTGTTTCTCAAAGTTTTTGCTGAACAGCAAAAACCTGGACTGCAGCCAGCCCTGCCCAGCATAAAGTCACTATGCACTTTCTAAATCTTGCTTATTATCAACCTGCCATATCCTTTCAGTTGGAATCCTGCCAATCACTTTCCGAGGCACAATGAACAGGCTAATCCCTCTGTAGCTTTTGCCCTCACTCTTGTTATTTTGCCCTTTGTATAGGGCAAAAAATAACCGCATTCTTCCAGTTGTCAGGCACAAATGCAGCCTTCACACACACAGACGTTAAACAAGTCACATAGTCACCCCATAAGCAAACCACATTCACATGTTAACATTTTTCCAATTACACCATCTACACTTGCACTCTTACCGCTTTTCAACTTTCTCATGGTTTTGTTTTCCTTTATTTTCTTAGACATTAATATTTAAAGTATTTGCTTCACTTCCATTCTTTGACTCTCACCAGAATTGCCCCACAAATCTCTCAAATGTTCCTTCCAGCATTTCCTCACTTTGGTCTCATCCAACAGAGTTCTGTTTATTCTTGTTGGAGTCTCTTTGTGTAGCTGACTTCACCCACTTTCAAAACAAAATTTTACTTCATCAAAATCACTCTGCCTCTTTGAATCTTAACTGTTCCTTCTGACTACATTCTTTGCAACTATTTTTTTCTGTCTGTACATATTTTACGGTATCTTTCCTTTGTCCTCATTTTTGCAGCAATCATATCCACTTTCCTTCCCCCAAGTACTCCTCTCATATTTCCCATCAAGGTAACTCCCCACATGTTGGAAGACCAGGTTAGGGACAGATGGTCATGGAGAAAATTTATCTGGTCACTAAGAATCAACATCAACTTGATGGCACATAATCAACTCCCCAAATTTCTGTGGTATTCTGTAGCATAATTATGTTTTCCTCTGTTTCAAGGAGCTTTCACATCTTTTCCCCCTTCATTCAGTTTCCATTCATTCTGTTGGGAGATTAATCTTCTAATACTCTTTCATATAGGACTTTTACCTGCTTCTTTCAATTTATTCTTTTTTTCAAGATCCACTGTTGACACTGTACAAAAATGGTCTGTCCCACATTCAGAACCTATTGTCATCAGTCTTCTGCCCTTTGTTTTCAGTTTCATCATGCAATCAAAAGAATCATGCTTTTAGATTTCTATTCATTATTTTGCCACATGTATGATACATAGATTTATTCTTAAACTATATATTCAAAACACTCCAACCTTTTTCTAAGTAGATACTCATCAAACATTACCCATTCCCATTAACTCTTGGGTCCCCCAGTGGTCCAATCACTTTTTTGGTACCTGTCTTGTTCCCACCCATCATCATGTCACCTAGCAGAATAATTTTTTCCCAGATTGCACGTGTTCAGAATGTTGCATATTTTTTTCCCAAACCTGTTGCCCATTTTTGCTATTTATTGGAGAATAACATGCAACTATCACCCACCTATGGATTCATAATTTTATACATACCCTGCAAGAACCAGCATGGTATCACTTCACATGTTCAGACATAAATTTTAGCTTTTCCAGTTCTAATTAAACCTACGCCATCATTTCCTGGCATGTATTCATTAACTCTACAAGACCAAACCACCTTAATTCAGATCTATTACAGCCTTGTCTTTTTTCTTAGTTCACAGACACATGTATATGTATTTTTAAAAACTTCATTAATTCATGCCATTCAGTATGATGGACCAGAAACTTCCTATATGTTTATGGTATTAAAGTTCTGTTGCATAGATCGTGGTGGGGGGCAGGAGGGAAATGACATATGCATCATGTCATGATGTAGCTTATGTATTTGCAACAGTTATCATGATGCAAGGATATAATTACATAATTTGGATGGTGTAATAATGCACATGTCATCATTTTGACATCACTGTGGCTTGTTACAAGTGCCTACGTTAATCTCTTGTCACTTCATATTCAACCAGAGATGGACAAATAACCTTGCAAGTAGAAGTTCCTGGTTACATTTTATTCATTCCTCCCGCACAACTTTTTTTGGGCAAAGTGTTTGTAAGAGAAGAGCAGAGAAATCCAGTCCATCATTTAACCATGACTGAAAAGCACCAAGACTCCCTTACTTTGCTTTCAATGTTCTTATATTCATACACTTCACTTGCTCTATGAAGCAAATGTGAAGTCTTCAAGTAACTGATAATGCAAATTAAATGTGCTTACTGCCCAACACAGGGGCCACCAATCCTGCGGTAATTCAATATTTAAGCTACTGTATTATAAAATGAGACAGAGATTTTGTTCACACATCATGCCGAGCTTTAATCGGGCTTGTTTCATTCCGATTCAGATGCTGTATGAATTCAGCCGCTGTAATTTGCAATCCACAATATATAGTTTAGCATTTCAAATCAGCCCAGTCCACTATGTTTGCTCATACAAAATAATTAGGTTAGCTACTGAATTAATCCGTTTTGCAGAATACGCTAAATCATCAACTAACCAATAGGTCTGAGTTCAGTGACCTGATAAGCCGAAAAAACTTCAGACGAATAGCGTGTTGTCCGAATGCAGCTATTAGGGTTGTAACTAGTCTGGTTAATGTGTTATGTAAGCACAGCCACAGAAACCTTACAAAGGCCCCACAGAACAATCTTTATTAACAAGCTTAATAACAGGACAATGCTAGGCAGTACCGACCTGTTATTAAGCCCATCCACTCTCGTTTGATCGGCTGCCAATAAAAGCCCCCGAGTTAAGAGCTATGCGGCTTCTACTCCCAATAGATTCAGCTTTGGATTCCGAACCCACGCTATAAAGCCTTCCCATTGGTGGACAGGTGGGTGACGCAGAAAAAGAATTCACCAGACAGACAATCGCTGCCTATGACGTACTTTATCCCGTATTGGCTTTTGTCCCACCTACCGGCTCTTGAATTGGACAAGCTCCCCGTCTGTCTGTAGAACACGCTCTTACCGGAAACGAAACCGTTGACTGCTTCGCTCACGCGCCTGCATTCCACGCGTGAGGACGCACCGCCTCTCTCTAGGACTGCCTTTGCCCTGCTTTCGCCGTCTTGTTAGTGGCTGCATCCAACTTCCATCAAGAGCTCACCAATAGCTGACTAGGTCCCGCCTTTTGGCCGGCCAGGAAGAATTTTCCAATGGGCTTCCTTTCGGGGTTTGGGCTGCCGGTTGGTTTTGCTTATCGCTCGGGTAATTCAAGATGGCAGAGGTCGCGAACGAGCGAGCTGCCGTTGGCATTTAAAGACGCCGCCTATGGCCTTGGCAAGATCGCAGTGCCAGCCAAGGGCCTCCTATCTCCTCAGGTCGTCCTGTGGAGCCGGTCCTAGGCTCAAGGCAGCACTGCCTGTCCTGGTCTTTCCCGTCGTCTTTCGTGGGCAATCAGGCCCTGGCCAGGGTAGTGCCGACGAAGGAGGAGGAGTTGTTTGGCGCCGTCCTCCCCCGAAGAACCTCTACGAACTGCTGGGAGTGCAAAGCAACGCCACTCAGGCCCAGATTAAGACTGCTTACTATAAACAGTCCTTTCTCTACCACCCAGACCGCAATGCGGGCAGCGTGGAGGCAGCTGAGCGCTTCATCCACGTCACTCAGGCCTATCAGGTGTTGAGCAGCCTCAGCCTGCGCAAGAAGTACGACCGTGGCCTCCTCACCCAGAAGGACATTTCCACTGCTAAGAAGCCCTCTGGCAAGGATAGAGCAACGGCTCAGACAGTGTCCAAGAGGAGCCAGTCTTTCACATTTGGTCATCCTCCAGGCAAGCCCATCTTCAACTTTGACGAATTTTACCGAGCCCATTATGGTGAGCAGTTGGAACGGGAGCGCCTTATGCGGCTAAAGCAGCAAAAATTGCAGAAGCAGAAAATGGCCATGAAGGAGGAGACGCACAGACTATTTGATAGTTTTCTCCTCGTGCTGTTTTTATCAGGCGTCATGATCTTACTCAGATTCCAGTGAAGAGACAAAATCTGTGCTAACCTCATATGCTGATTTCTTGTAGAAGCTTCTGAAGCAGGCAAAACAGGACATTGCCAAGAGATTTGTGATCTTCTACTGCAGGGCACCCAGCAGTGTTTGGGTTATATGAGCAATCTTTTGGGGAGCCTTCATCTAGTGCCCAGAAGACTTTACAATTGCAGAAGGATTTGAAGCAATCATAGCTTTAAGTGGGTTAATTGTCCACGCTTAACAACGTTGGGAGAAGAAATGTAGGTGCTTGCCAATGTCAAATACTAAGTGATCACCAGTTGCCACTTCTATAGCATGAAATTCTTCCTCCTTCTCTGAGTCAAGAATGGAAGGATTTGAGGTTGTTTTTCCTTTCTTTTCAGAAGAGTTGAAATTTTGCTGCTTTTGGACAGGCTTATTTATATTATTGTTGAGACTTGTTCTGGATTTGGGCCCAAAGCTGCTACTGTAGAACGTAAAAGGGAAGAGAGAAATTTGAATGTTACAAACAAATATTTCATTTTTGTTAAGCATTCAAAGAGAAGGACTTTTCTGCACAGTTTGACTTCTAGTGTTGATACCCAATCATGTCTGTACTGTAAATGTCATTTAATTGGATAAACTCTACTTCACCACTGTGGGCTTTTTGCAGTTTGTATTGTAATAGCTGGTGCTCTGGTTTCCTTTGAATTCCTAACAGATTCAAGCCAAATATATATAAACTTTGTTTGAAAACTTCAAAAGGACAAAGAACGAGGATACATGTTTTTGAACTGTCTTTAACTGTGACATCTTTTACATTAAACATTGGGGATGACCTAGAATAGTGGCAAAATGTGCTTTTTAATTGAAGATTGTATTCTCTCTGCAGTAATCTTTCCGGGGCTTTTTTTTCCACTCTAAAACTGCATTCACACAGCATGTTTAATCTATTTTATTTGCCATGTTTCTTAACTGCCCCAGCCAAACAACTCTGAAATTGAATTATCCCACTTTCACATACTGTATATTAAACCATTAACAAATCAAACAGAATGGGATTGCATAACAGAGCCCCAGAAATCAGGACATAACACTAGCCAAACTTAGCATATTGTACAAATGCATCTGCTAGGGTTTTGTAAACACATGTCTTCTCTTGCACTCATTGTCCTTCATATGTGTAAAACCCATATTTCTTTTCCCCTTCCTGCATGCTTGTCTTGCTAGGTCTCCTAAGCTGTACACTGTCCACTCCTAGTCTGGATGATAGTGAAAAGGTACCTGCTCTTTTCCCAGTTTTCAGCCTACAACCCCTCCTCTACGGCAATTCTCCTTTGTTTTCAAAAGCTGGAATGTTGTTCCTAAATAGTGCTATAGAGGGAGTCCTAGTACTGATGTACAACTGCTAGTGAAATCATTTAGATTCATAAGCTGGAGTGCTTTGTTCTTCTTGAACTAGCTGGATTTAAGAAGAATGAATTCCCATATATGGGTAGTGAGAGGAAATAAGTTTCTTGTGATTGATGACTGTCATAAAAGCAGCCATCAATCTCAAACTAGAAAAAAACTAAATAGTCCTTTTCTTTTGGATATAAAGAATCACCAGACCAGATCTTCCTTGTTCTTTGTAATTAGGCATATTTGTTTGAACTGTCTTTAGATTGTTGCTGTGTAGGTAGATTTCCATTAGATGCCTGTTTGTGATATACCTCAGATTGTTGCTCCTGTTCATCCTTAGGTACTTTAAGGATCACTTTCAAATAAAGTTCCTTAGATGGTATAGAATCCAGTTTAGATGTTTTTAATAACTGGTGTAATAGTGGAGGAAAAAAGCACTCTGACTGTATTGCACAATAGTATATGATAAATCATAAATAAGCAAATTGCATTTTGGCTTAGCATATAACCAGCCTTGCATTTTAGGGGTACTTCTATGAAAGTACACGCTTCATAGGTGAGCACCAAGCCCTGTGTCAAATTAAGCATGGCCATGGAGAATCTAAGAAGCTCATATGAAATCTTCCTAGCTTTTCTGTTGCCCCCCCCCCGCAATGTAGTTGATCTGAGAGACACTGTAAGATTTCCTGCAGTGTGATAGTATGCTGAAATATATCTGCTAGGATCTCCCAGGCATTCTCGGCAACATTTCAAGGAATTCTAGCCCCCATCTTGCATTGTGTGGCTTAGGTTCAGGTGGAACTGCATTGTGGTCGCTAGGGCTTTCTGGAGAAGCTTGCAGAATCTCTGTTGCCTTGCCTTCACAAGCGTATCTGGATGCTGCTGTTGCCAAGGCAACGGGTGGCCCATCAGCAAGTTGGAGAGCCTAGCTGGCCCTCTCCACCAATAGCAGAGCCTGACTGGCATCCCAGAGACAGCGGCTGCTGCCTGTAACCAAGGGCTACCCATTGGCAAATGGGAAGCAGATCTTTCTTTCTCTTGCTCAACCTAAGCAGATAGAGGGCTAAGATGACTCCCCTCCCCTTCTCTCCATCAGCAGTTTCTGAGCAGCCAGTACATGAGCAAAATAACCTGTCCCTTGAGATTTCTGTGAGGATGGGGGTCCAGCCAACTTTACCAGCTACAATTTGAACAAGCTGTGCTTGATTTCTAATGTGGGAGAGCCCAGGAACTCAAAGCAAGGCTGAACTTTGGTTCTGTTCTTCATTTGAATGGACTTGTGGGAACAGCCTGAATTAGAGGACTGAAGTTTATGTCTAGTGTGTTGTCAAGCTTCCACAATAGAGATGTGATCTCCTATGAGATACCCTGGTGTCACTTTGAACCCAGAGATATGTTTTGGTGCAAACCCTTCTTACCATGATGTTCCATGCCAAGAATGAACAGTTTATTTGGTATCAGTGGCATAAGTTCTTCAAATTTTATTTTGGGATAAATATTTTGGGATAAATATAGTTTAAGATTTTGTTGCTACCACTCTCAAAATGATAACCTCAGTGTTATGCTGAAGTTATGTTCTCTGTTATAAATTATTTTTATTGGTACTATAGTATCGTAGACATAAGGGTGGGGGTATTAATGATTGTCTCTCACTTTCTCAGAGAACTGATTGTTTACAAACAACATTTAATAATACTCCATGAATAATTCAATTTATTAGATTTGTTACAGCCACCCCACTCCATTAGACTCTGGGCGGCTTACAAAATTCAGAAAACAATAAAAACAAACACATATAAACAGGCAGTCTGAACTAAAACAACCATAATAATAAACCGTACAAATACTACAAGGGCCCCACCAATACATCAATGAATACATTAACCCCTGGCCTGGGAACAGAGCCAGGGCTTAAGGGCTTTCTGGAACCCCAGGAGAGTGGGGCCTGTCCATATCTCTGAGGGATGCTAATCCAGAGAGCCAGGGCAGCAACAGAGAAAGCACACTGCTTCCTCAGCCCCACAAGATGGCATGGTTTAATAGTTAGGGACCAGGAGCGCACCTACTCTGAATGTACCAGGTGGGCAGAAACAATTGGAGGCAGGTGGTCCCTCAGCCAGGCCCTATACCATGAATATATAATATGGATGTAATTCTGTTTAGAAGTACAAAACTACGTGCTTATTTAAAGAATAAATTTACATTGTCATATGAGTCACCAATATCTTTTTAATAATAATAATGTCTAGCTTTCCTTTCCCTCCTTTTTTATTTTATTTATTTGTTACATTTATATAGCCACCCATCTCACATACATGAGGGTTGGGGGGGGGGTTAGGTTCACATATAGAGGGGTGCACCAGTTCAGGAGAGTTATATTACATTGATAAATATTGTATCTTAAAAAACAAAAAAAACCTTAAGTGCTGGGCCAAGTCAAGGCAGGTTCTATTTTCTTTTACTGGAATATCAAATTGGGAGTGTTGACAGCATGCCTTTATGGCAATGATCCTTACAGAGAAGTAATGGTTTGCTCCATACAGTACTTTAAACCTGTTCCATGGCTAATGTTAGCGTGCACAGTATCGGGCTGGGGCCTGCTGTAAGTCCTGTGTTGCACATTATAGTTGCAAAGCTGGAGTGTTTGTTTCTACAGCTTACTTGTATCCCATCCATCCTCTGTGGATAGGAGTAAGGACTCTCTGATCCTCCAGTTGTTATTAAATTACAACTCCCTGCATCTTTCACTACTGATCAACTTAACTCAGACTCCTGACAACTGAAATTCAGCAATATCTAGAAGAAATTCAACTGCTCAATGGAACTTTCCTCCCTTCTCAGTTTTAGGCTTGTGTTGTTAACTGGACAGCAGCAGATAGAGTTGATGGGCTTGCTTTTATTTCATATAAAAGCTAAGCAGAGCACTCTATATAATAAGTTGGAGATTTCAAAGCAAAGTCTTCAGGACTCAGAAGAGACCCCAGTGCTAGTTTTGATGTAGAAATGTTATCTGAGTAAAAATAACTTGTTTGAGTCTTAGAAACCATTGTTAAACCCCAGATCTTCTCAGTACCTACCAAAACTGCTTCTCATTAATGGTCTATTCAAGAGACAGAGAGTAGGCTAGTCAGGATCCCTCCCCCACACATCTAAAGAAACAGATAAATACCACATATAAATGGAAGACTTAAATGGATACTGCTTATAAAGCACTGATTGATTGTGACTGATGATGTGCCATTAAGTCAGTGTCAACTCTTAGCAACTACACAGACCTTCTCCAAGATGACCTGTCCCAAACCTGGCCCTTCAGGTCTTCTAATGGTACTTGCATTGCCATAGTACTTGAGTCCATCCACTTTGGTCATCCTCTTCTTTTCCTTCCACCTTTCCCAGCATTATAGATTTTTCAAGAGAGTTAGGTCATCACATAATGTGTCCAAAATATTATAATTTGAGAATGATAATTTGTGCCTCAAGTGAGAACTCAGCATTGATTTCTTCTGTGATCTGTTTTTTTTTTCCTTGGCTATCCATGATATTCTCAGCAGTCGTCTCCAACACCAAAGTTCAAAAGCATAAATACTCTTTCTATTATGCTGCTTCAAAGTCCAACCTTCACATTCATAGTGTGTCACAAGAAAAACCATTGCCTGAATTATTCTGATCTTTATGGACATAGATACATCATAGCATCTGAATATTTTTTTCCATGGCCTTCATTGCTATCCTACCAGGTGCTGGTCTGTGGTGTATTTCTTGACTTCCTTTTGTGTTGATAGATGATCCCAACAGCTTCATTGTCTGCACTGCCTTCATTGTCAGTTTGAAGGCTGGTTGCTGTATCTGTTGTCATTATTTTTGTCTTCCTTATATTTAAACTTAGCCCCATTTTTTGGCTGCTCCTTGACTTTTATTACTTGAGTTTGCAGGTCTGTTGCATTTTCAGCTATCAGGGTAGTGTCATCAGCATATCGCAGGTTATTGATGTTTCTTCCTTCAGTTTGAAAACCACATCTTTTGCCAATCCAGCCTCCTCAATATATATTCAGCATACAGATTGAATAAATAAGGAGAGAGTATGCAGCCTTGTCTGATTTCTTTGCTGACTTGGAGCCAGTCTATTTCATCATGTTCCGTCTGGACTGTGGCTTCCTGTCCTGTGTACAGATTTTATATGAGGACCCAATGAGATGTTCTAGATTCCCATTTTCCTAAAAACATTCCACAGCTTGACATGGTTGACACAACTGAGGGCTGTTCTAGAACCAATTAAGCACACACTGATTTCTTGTTGGTATTGTTTAGCTTTCCTAATTATTCAGCATGCATCAGCAATAATGTGTCTTGTTCTTAGCCTTTTCTAAAACCAGACTGAACATGTAGTATCCCTCTTTCCATGTAGAGCTCTAATCTGTATTGGATTAATTTAGCATTATTTTGCTAGCATGTAAAATTAAGGATATCATATAATAGTTTGCACACTGTTGAGTCTCCTTTCTTTGGTATTGGTACATAGACCAACTGCTTCCAATCTGTTAGCCACTATGTTGTTCTCCAGGTTTGCTGGCATAGTTTGGTTAGAGCTTTTATTGATTCTTTTGTTGCTTGCCATATTTCTGTAAATAGAAAATGTTTTCTAAGGTCACTTGGATATTGACATCTCTGTTGTACAGAACTTTAGTATACTCTATTTCTTTAATCTTCTTTGAGTCAGTTACTGTCTGTCCTTTGAGGCTGATTTGAGGCTGGAGCTTCCTTCTGAGTTTGGAGAACTTTTAGAAGACTTTCCTTGTTTTATTGTGTCTGCTTCCATCTTTGATCTCCTTAGAGATGTTGGTCTAATACTGCTCCTGGTCTTTTCTCACAGGTCTCCGAAATTCTTTGTCACATTCATTCTTGCAGTCTTTGTCTTCCTGGCTTTGGTTTCTCTTGTCGTCTTGGCAATTTCCACCATTTTGCATCCAGTTTGCTCTGTGTTTCTTGGTCTTTGATGGTCTCTTTTTACAATCATCCTTAACAATTTATTTGAATTTATTCCACAGTTTCTCTGGTTCCCTATCAGTAAGGTTCCTGACATTCTCCTTGGTAAAGGTGAATATATACTCAAGACCATATCGTGAAAAGTGGTTGATGTTGTTCTTCCACTTTAGCTTGGCTTGAAGAATGTGTTAGTAATGAAGAAATAATTGGACTGGCAAAAACTGACAAGTTGTTCTCTTTCATTTTGGCTTCCTAAGCCATACAGTCCAACCATATTTTCCTCCTCTCTGTTTCCAACTTTGGCATTCCAGCCACCCACCAGAAGCAGCACATCTTGCTTGCATATTCTGTTGATTAGAAATTGAACTTGACCATACAACTCGTCAACCTCCTTTTCTTCTGCATCAATGATTGGAACATAAACTTAGATTATGATTATATTAAAGGGTTTTCCGTAGTCTAATTCATATTATTTGGTCACTGACTGCATTGTATCCAAGCACTGTATTGCTTGGTGTATTCATTGCTGTATCTTTCCTGACTGTGAAATCAGCACTGTTTCTTCTGTGTTTTTTATGTCAGTGTCCAATCCACTCCATTTTAATTTGTTGATGCCTAGCATGTCAGTGTTTAGTCAATTAATTTAATCTTTCACTGTATTGAACTTTCTATATTCCCAGTGTAATTCTGTCTTTGCACTTGGGATTTTCTTTTTCTGAATGGCAACTCAGCAAGTAGATGTTTGAAGGGCTTTAATCTAGCTCATCATAAATACTTCTCTCTCTCTCTTTCTCTTTCATTTTAGAGGCTGCCCCATTCTAAACAACTTTGGGCAGGTTACATATTAACAGTCATGAACAATTAAACAATAAAAAGAATAACACAGCACAACACCTCCAAAGGCAATGAGCTCATCAACCATCCTACCCCCAAGCCTAGGAGCAAAGCCAGGTTTTCAGAGAGTTAAAAGCATCCTCAAGGTGGGAGCTGTACAGATCTCTGGGGGGATGTTATTCCAGAAGATAGGCACCACAACAGAGAAGGCACACTTCCTAGGTCCCGATAGATGATATGGTTTAATTGAAGGGACCTAGAGAGCATCCTATGCCATCAAGGGCTTTATAGGTGATAATCAGCACCTTGAGTTGCACTTGGCAGCCAAATGGCAACCAGTGCAGCTCACAAAGCAGCAATAATACATGAATGTACCATGGTACACCCATCACTGCCCATGCTGCCACATTCTAGACCAGCTGAGCTTCCAAATAGTCAAGGACAGCCCCATGCACAGCATGTTGTAGTAGTCCAGTCTTAAGGTGACTAGGGCATAAGTAATTGCCTGAAGGGCCTCCTGATCTAAGAATGGGTGGAATGGCCACCTGCTCTTCAAACAGGAGCTGTGAGTTGAGGAAGATGTTGAATGCCATCTGACCTAAGGGACCCAACATCTAGCATTATATCATCAATCACTTTATATTATCTATCCATGTGATTTTTTTTTTTTTGGTAAAATACAGATGTAGTTGACCATTGTTTTCTCCCTGCATGGTATGAAATGACCCCTTTGCCATTGTCACTAAAGTAATCATTCATTTCCAGCATTTTCCTATATCACTACTGCCTGATATAAGTGCCAGCTTGCTTTAGCTGGGCAACTGGGATGACCTTCACCCCTTGGGTGACCCTGCTGGGACTATATATTTTTGGTATACCTGTAGTCCTTGCTTAACAACAATAATTGGAACTGGAAACTCTGTCACTAAGCAATGCGGTTGTAAAGCACATCATGTGACTGCACCAACTTATGATGGCAATTATGGCAGTTCCAGTTGTCATTGTTAAGCAAATCCCACATGGTTGTTAAATGTGACATCACATGACTGCCATTTGCAACCTCTTGCCTGCTTCCCCACTGACTTTGCTTGCCAGAAGCCTGCAATGAAGATCACAAGTGGTGATCATGTGACCGGAGGGACGCTGTGATGGCCACAATTATGAGGACTGGCTATAAGTCTCCTTGTTCAGCGCTGTCATAACTTCAAATGGTCACTGAACGAGTGGTCATTAAACCAGGACTACCTGTACATTCCTGACATTCTTTACTCATTCCTACCATGATCACCCCCATGATGAGGCAGCACAGCAGGACTTGAGGGGGTTAATAAACCATGTTATTAATCAAATACACATATTAAATACGTGTATTTAATGAGCCCTAAGTGACAAGATACAGTGGTTGCAGCATAATATTCAGTATATAAACTATAAAGCTTGAAGGAATTGCTATCTAACCAGGTTGTGTATTTGTTGCAAAGACATTTCAATCAAACTTTGTGGAAAGTGAATCGCCGATAGTAAAAGTGGGCAGCTCAGAGTCCTTCTGGATTAGAGTGGTATATAAGCCTGAGTAAATGAATAAATAATAAATAGAGCCTTCTCTTTCTACTAACAAACAACGCAAAACACAGCCTGGAACATTATCTTGAACATGGGATGGATCTCCCTTCAAGATCTTCAGATCCCTAAAGCTACTTTGAGTCTTCAGAAATAATTTCTCGATGGTTTCCCTTCTGCCTTCTGTGTTTTCTTATTACTACTGTTGGTTTGTGGTTTTATCCAGTGCTTGTTAATTAAATGCACATTCCATGTTTTGTTAGTAGCAATATTTAAAATACTTCCCCCCCCTTTCAAAAACAGTCACTGTTTACCCGACTTGTAGCACCTCGCCAATATTTTGTCTGGTGCTTCCCCTAAACAGCATGGACGCCCGTGCCAAGGGAACTCTCTGCCAGCTGCTCCCATTCTGTGCACATGAGCCCTTGGTGATGCAGATTTCTGTGTGATTGACATTCCCTGCCCATTTATCTGGAGGGCTCCAGACTGCTGGCCTGAGTCCTTCCAATTGATCCCAGCCCGTGTGGAATTAATACAGAGCTTAAAAATGCAAGCATCAGCTCGCTTGTCTGTTGGCTCCTGGCCACCAAGGAAAAACTGAGGCTAATGGAAAGCCCATGGAGTGGAGTGATCAAGGGTTGGAGCTGGGCCAGGGAGACCCACTTTCAAGTCTGTGCACAACCATGAGTGACTCCGGGCCAGACAGGCACTCTCAGTCACACCTCACAGGACTGTTATGGGGATAAACTGGGGGGAGTCTACTACTTAAGCTCTCCAAGGAAAGAGACAATATAAACCCAAAAGTGACTAGGAAAATTAGTTGCTTCAAGGCAAATATTCTCAGATAACTGCTTTGGTGGCCATTAACTCCCTGTGATTTCTAACTCAGTGTTTCTCAACCAGTTGCCAAGACTGAGAAACATTGTTCTAACTATTTCTGAATGCTACCCTTTCCTGACTCTAGAAGATCATCTTTCCCAATCTCCCCCTTTCTTAGAACCTTCTTGTATGGTTGCCTCTTCCGGGCTACAGTGAGGCTGTACTTAGAAAATTCTTAATCAGATTAGGTGAAGATTTAGCACAGTGTTCTCAACCTTAGCCATTTTAAGACGTGTGCACTTCAACTCCCAGAATTCCCCAGCCAACATGCTGGCTGGGGAATTCTGGGAGCTGAAGTCTACACATCTTAAAATAGCCAAGGTTAAGAAACATTGATCTAGCAGATGCATTCTCATAACATACTAAGCTTAGTCCTACCCCTTTAGATTCTTATAATTTTTTATAGATACAGTACTTTCTGCTTTTATATCTTCCAGCTTTTCATGGTTTTTTTTAGACTCTGATGTATCTTCTATGCTTTTTAATTGACTGTACCCCATCCTCTTTATGCTGGTTTATGACCATAATGAAGATTTGATTTGATTTACTAAGCTTAGTTACAGTTAATGTGGGTTAGATTTTGGGGGGTATAGATTGCAAATCCAATCCAGTTGGCTAGTTTATGGTTGAAGATATTAGGTGAACTCAAATGACAGCTTCACTAACCAGGTTAACCATGTTGCCTGAACAGCATCTGAAGTGTTTGTGAACATTCTATGGTGTTTAGTGTTCTGTCATGATAGACATGGGAGACAGGATATAAAAAGCAGAGCAATGCATGACAGGTTGTTTTTGTAAGCATCAGAGATGGGATTCTACCATAAGATATTAAATATTATTGCAACCAACCTGATATAAATGCCAGAGCAGCCCAATTTTTAAATGCTAGGCATGTCTCATTTCATAGCAACTATCAAATGGCATCAGACAGAAAATAATAAATGGATGTCCACAGAGGAGGCAAGAGGAGCAAGTGACATCATGTATGTCATTACATCATCCACCAAGTGATGTGAATAATGTAATTCACCCCTAATTCACATCATTTGCACAATGGCATCATTACTGGATTCAGACACTGTGCTAAGTCCATGTTCTGGAATACTTGGTTTTGGTTTAGTGCATTGTGTGAACCCAGCCACTTTTATATATTCAGTCAACGATAATTAACTGAATCATGGCTTAGCTCTCTGTTCAGTCCCAGCTTCACTAATACTGATTTTGAATAGTGGGCCAATGATGCCAAAAGTAGCAGTGGAATGGAATGAGCTGCCATGGTAGATACTGATCCCAACGCAAGGGTTCATGCAGTCACCCCTAAGCAAAGCTCAGCCTCTTCCAAGCTCATCCTTCGACAGCTTTGCTTTGGGAGTGCGGAATGATCCATTTGTATTAGATGCAGAGCCTAACGGGATGGATATAAAAGCAGATCAACACCTCACATTGAGATCCAGAGGAAACCTCTGACTGGGCTAATCTCCACTTTACCAGCCTTGCTATTTCTTCCAAAGGCCTTTATAACAAGTAGAAGAACAGAGCAATAGAGAAGTTTTGTTGAATCTTTTCTTTAATGCATGTGATATTAATTTGGGGTTTACTCAGTTGCAGGGCCCTAAGAGATGCATCCATAGGGCTCCACGTTTAGCTCTAGCAGGATCTATTCACCCAGTCACTGGATGCTTGATTAGAATGCAAGACCCATCTACCTTCCTTGTTCACCACCAAGACAGTTCAACACTTTGTATTCCTCCTGATAAAAATCTGCCTCCCTGGATTTTAATCCTAAGGCCTTCCTCTTCCTTTCTTTTCTCAGATTCTTTAAGAAGCCTGAGAAGTTAACTATTGCAAAAGTGTACCTGATACTGAATTTCTAGAAAAAGGCAGAAAATTATGTTTTGGGGTCATAAAATAAGGCCACATGTGGTCTAGTGATTAAGACACCAGGCTAGAAAGCAGGAGACTCTGAGTTCTAGTCCTGTCTTAGGCATGAAAGCCAGCTCAGTGACTTTGGCCCAGTCATTCTCTCTTAGCCCAACTCACCTCACAGGGTTGTATTGTGGGGAAAATAGGAGGAAGAAAGAGTATTAGGTATGTTTGCTGCCTTGAGTTATTGATAAAAATAAGAAAGGTGGGATAAAAAAATCTAAAAAAACCCCCATCATAGTTATGTTGAGAGGAGATCCACTGGCAATTCCTACCAATTTCCATTGGGATCAAAAGTGGCATTCTGCACTGAAATCTTTCCTTGATGTGTGTAATCTATGACTCAGCAATGAGGGAACTGAAGTCATAAGTCTACTTTTGTCCCACCTTTCTGGCATAGAGCTCAGTGATCCCATTTTATCTACACAACAACCCTGCAAGATATGTTAGACTAAGAAAGATAGTCCCATTGGCACACTCATCCAGTAAACTCTGCTGAATGAGAATTCAAACTGGATCTCCAGGATCAAATTCAGTTTGGGGGTCAGTTTAAAAAACCAAGATGCCGAGGCTTAAACACGCTATTCTTTATACTGTTCCTTCATTTCAGGGCTGTGGGGGAATATAGTTTTTGTTTTGTTTTTTTGGTATTTGTCAATTGCAGAGGTCTAAGGTCATAAATAATATTGTTGTATTAATAGTAGCAATTAATAAGAATAAACATGTCACTTTAATTATTTTTTCCGAATTGTTTTGCTCACATTTGTCTCAAAAAGCTTTAAAGCAATCTTCTAGGGGTAGGTCAATTATCACTGACTCCCTATTATATATAGCAGATGGCAATTGGTGACTTATCTAGACCACCTATTGACCTCATATACTGCTTTATTTAGAACATGGATATGGTGTCTACAACAGCTCTGAACGGCTGAGCTCTTGCACGAATCCAGCCATTAGATACAGTCCAAGTCATGATGCTTATTTACTTCCGTTCAGTCCCCTGCAGACCATTGGGGAGACCGGCCAAATTCAATGCACCCCAAGGTACAAACAATATTTTCATTCAATCAGGCTTGATTCACACCTTCCTTCCTACTTTCCCCCTTCAGCTGACCCGGTGCTCCGGCCAAATTCTAACATGCAGCAACAGCCAGATCGCGCTGTCTCCCAGGGGCTTCTGCTGCCCCTGATCCTACAGGATCAAACCTCCCTCGTAGCCAATTGCCGAGATCACCCGGTGGTGCCTGTGGAACTCTCAGCTGGATTGGCATCCGATCAGCAGAGGGCACTGCTAGGGTCTTAAGGGGGGTGTTCTTTTCCCTGGTGGCTGTGTTCAGTACTCTCCCCAACATTTGGGGAATTAATTCACACTTCACTTATCTAACAGCCCTTCACTTCCGCTCTATAAAGCAGCGTTTCTCAATCTTGGCAGCTTGGGGATGTGTGGACTTCAACTCCCAGAATTCCCCAGCCAGCAGGCTGGCTGGGGAATTCTGGGAGTTGAAGTCCACACATCCCCAAGCTGCCAAGGTTGAGAAATGGTGGTATAAAGACACATGTATCTGGGCTGCTCCAATCCGGATGACCACTTGATAACAAGCAAAGGACTCATTTTTCTGTGGGGAGTTTTTGCAGCTCGGATACACTGTGCCTGGTAGTAGCAGATGACAAACGATAATGAAAAGCCAAGTCACGTTATGCTTTCAAACAAAGCTGGCAAAGACTGCCCACAGTCTGACATGCATGCTTCCGGAATGAATATGTGCTGATCTGAATGTGCAACCGTAGCGGTAAACATAGTCACTTTCTGAATTGGCTTAAAATGCTAGATACTAGTAAAACAGGATCGAGTGGTTGGTCATTCAGCTTGTTGTGGAACCAAGGCCATAATCTTAAGCCCTGCTATGATTGTTTTGGGCATAGCATGATACGTAACCACAGCAAGGAGAGGTGCAGACCCAGTCTTGGAGATTCCTGCTGAGGAAACCTGAGCATAAAGGGAAGAGCGACAAATATTCTGCCTTCATGCCAAAAACATGGCCCTCCCCGGTTCCTTCCCCACATACAGAATAAGAAAGCTTTTGAAAATGCCGCATACAGAAATGTAGTATTTAAATTTATTCCAAAGAACATTATATATATATATATATATATATATATATATATATATATATAATCTCCACATTTATGTTTCCACACTTATGTTTCCAAAAAACATTACATGGAAAAAAACGTTCACGAAGACAGCATGAGGTCTACCTTGAAGCTGCTGGGGGGCACTGCCAGAATCGGATGAGCCCTGGGAAAGACACCCCCCCCCCTTTCACACATGTATAAAGTTTTGCAGCAAGTCCCCAAAGGAAAAAAAACCCAGTTCCGGCTTGTGCCTTATGTCATTGAGGGAGGGGATCCAGTGAAGTCCGAGAGGTAGAGGAGACTGGAAGTGCCCCTCCTCCCCTCCTGTCCCTTCCATCTTGTGGAAAAATTGAAGGAGCAGATTTACATTCCAAGAGCGTGTGGCCTCCAGGCTTGTTTGAGATACTGAGGATTGTTTTCGATGGTAGGACCGGTTTGCGCTTTTTGTCAATGAGAACCCACACCTGCTTCCCACCCAAGAAAACCAGGATCTGGGCACCTGCCAAGGGCCCAACCAGGTTATCATAGTAGGTTGTTTTGTTTTTTGAACCTAGCCATCAAAAATAAAAACAATTCAGCATCAATGCTAGAAAACTAGTGACTTTAAATTTGCATGCATTTAAATGAATGAACATATACTTGAGAAATGGCCTTCTCTTGTTCCCTTTTTCTTGGGAGCTGAAATAGATTTGAGTGGAAATTTTCAAGCAAATGTTGGTAACTCAAACATCCTTGTAAATGCTGGCACAAATATTCTCCTAATGTAATGCCCTCTTCCTCTATTCTTTCTTTCTTTTTTGGTAATTAAATTGTGGAGGCAAACTCATGAATGAGGTGTCTAACATTGGCTGTAAGACATGAGAGCATAAAACAAATCTTCTCGTTTCAGAGGCAGTATACCTTTAAGAAATAGTTGCTGGGAGCAAACTCCTAAAAGATGCTCCATTCATGGGCTTTCCCGAGCCTTCTGATTGGCTGCGGCTGTTACAAAGACAATGCCAGACCAGATACATTGGGCCTTGCGTGTGACCCATCCGCATGAATTATAGATGCTGCTGGACTTAAAGGATGCAGGGGAAAAACTGCCTGCGAAATGTTGAACTTGGCCAATGAATACGTCGAACAAAACTTGGCTCACATTTTCTGGCAAAAGACTCTTCTTTTATATTAAACACAGCATTTGAAAATGGAGTTTCTTTCCAACCGAATTTTGGAGTTTGAAATTTCAGACTGAGTTGGTGCAATGATTTATTTTAGCTGTCCAGCATCTTACCTCTGAGGAGACAGGAAGGGAGGACTTCTCAGGGACGGCTTGCATTGCGTTGCCTCAAATGCCCTCCCCCCCCCACCCGCTTTTACTCTTCATTCACCCTGCTGTCTGGGTTTTGTAGCTGGCCCTTGCAGAAAAAAATAGGTTATTGTACTCACTGGCTGGTGAATCTAATGGAGAAAATATAAAAGGCAGGAACTGAACTGGGGATTGTCTACATTCCAGCTTAGGAGAGCAATCTGAGACTGGTCTCCTGGCCTAATTGGGGTGAGAACAGGATAAGGTTTCAGTTCTGGGAGATCTTAAATGCTGGTGTTATCTCTAACTATGAGCAGAGATTCTTTCCTTCATTGTGATCATCCTCCTTCTCTCCACCCCGTGCTCGTTCCCAGGATGATTGCTATTAAGGAAAGGCCTGCACCCCCCTCCCACAGCAGTCCTTGGCGAGTTGGGAAATGCCCCATATTTGGTGTGCGTGTGGGGGGGAAATAAGATTCCTTTTTAGATTTCACCACCTTCCCTTTTCTTTTTAGAAAAAAGCGGGAACACTGAAATCCAACAACTGGAAAGGGTGGCAGCAGTTTTTCTAAGGCTCTCTCCCACTGCAATAGGGCTTCTGACCTTCTAGCCTAGTACAAAGTTCAGGGGGTAGTTTTGCAGCCCTGGATTTGAAAAGATGCCCAATATGTCTTTCCTGGTACACATTTCCATTCCCTCACCCCTGACCAGCTGCGGTGGGCTCAGTTGTAGGACGTCATTACCCACTGAAGCAGGAAGTAGCTGTTCCTCACATGGTGAGCCCAGGCAGTCTGTATCCTGCTTTTTCCTCACAGTCACGCCTTTCCCACTTCCTAGTCACAGGCCACCCAAAGTCCCTTTCCCTAGTACAGTGTTTCTCAACCTTGGCCACTTTAAGATGTGTGGACTTCAACTCCCAGAATTCCCTAGCCAGCATGGCTGGCTAGGGAATTCTGGGAGTTGAAGTCCACACATCTTAAAGTGGCCAAGGTTGAGAAACACTGTGGGAATGACGCAGTCAGGGGCAACCACTCCACACTAGCCCAGCTATCCTTCTCTAAATGGCTGTTCTACCACAGGGCTTCACAAACCCGACCTGCTGGAGCTGAAATAAAACCTCATTGCACAGAAGTGAAAAGCGAAACACTTTTGACATTTGAAAGTCACATTTCAGGGTTTGAGAATTTTGATTTTTAAATTCAATTTTGGAGAGAAGCGTTAACCACCACCTTGAACTCAGGCTGAAGAAGGTCATTTATTTTCTGGCCCGCTCTGAGGAGGTCAGAGGGCCGGGTCTGTCCATCGGAAACGGCCGAATGCCCACTTATATCCCAGGCAGTGAAATAATAACAATACTGTATTATCCACCACTTGGAAGGCTACTGCAGAGAGGAAAAGCCAAAGCAGTGATTCACTCAGAGATACTGCAGGCAGCCTCCACAGAGGGGATTATAAAAGGCAATGCATTTTTACATTCTATTCAAGGAGAGCTTTGCTGCTGGACCAGATGTGGAGCAAATGCCTCTGGCACTCCCAGCCGTGTTCCACTTGTTCTGCCATCCTTTCAATGGGATCTTGGCATGGCTAATTTAGGCTGGATTGTACCCTCTAAGTCCAATCGCACCTATAATTGCTTGAGGGGAAGGGATTAATATTAGGAGAACTTTTTTTTTTTCCAATTCAAATCTGCCCTCCCTGCTGCCCCCAGAATTTCATCCTTCAGTTTTTGCAAGCACATTGAATCAAGAGAAAAGTTTGCTTGAAAATATTTCCTTGCTCCTTCCCCCCGCCCCCATCCTGGAAGGCATATTCCCCATAGAGCATTGCGGGGCTGCCTCATCCTCTCCCGTTATGCATACCCTGTTGAGACCGTGTGCCTATGCTGGTACTAACCCATTCTCTAGCCGTGGCATAAACTTTGGGCTAAAATGTTCTACCCTGTGCTTTGCAACCTCACCCCCCCATCACATCAATAGACCCCCTCCCCACTTCAACTGCAGATCCCCCTGCCCCAATAGAAAAAATGAATAGGAAGGGGGGCAATTTAGCTCCTAGTTCCCAAAACTGCCCCCCTCCAAGCAGTTGGCCTACCCCTCCTTTTTCCACCCCTGGAAATGTGCTGTGCTCTATTCCCTACCCCCCTCCCCTGCCATGTATGTTCTCTTCCTACTTGCTACTGAAATGGAGTCCCTTGTGCGATAGAGAAGATCAGTTGGCTGACTGCCTGGGGGGGTGGGGGTAGCACTGCCTGAAATCGATCACACCCAGCATCCAGAAAAGCAACAAGCAGCTTGCAAGGGGTTTTCCCCCACCTAACTCGAGAGATAGGTGTAATGAGTGCATGATGGTGAATTCAGGCTCCCGAAAAAGAAGGGGGGAAGAAGTGACATAACTTTCCTTATTTCTCAAGTGGGAAAGGGGGAGGCAGGGCGCAACTCCCTGCAGTCTCGGCCACCTATACATATAGTAACACTGGATCACCCCAGCCAGCCAAGCTGCCTGGGGAGGTTGGGGATGGTAAGGGGAGGAGTGGAGATGGAATCTAAATTATTTTGGCAGCCAGAGAGAAAAGGGAGCCAGCTCTCTGCCATCAGCCCACCCCCAACTCCCACCAAGTCTGGGAAGGTGGAGTTCTTGGCAGGCTGGCATCACACCTCAGACTCTGGCCCATCGTAGCTGGTGTCAGAGGCTCTGGTCAAAATGTCCTGTTGGCGCTGTGGCAGCTACCGATGCGGTGGCTCTTTCTTCTTCTGCTGGTGAGGCAGGTGGGCCTGGGGCAAGTGGATGTGCCCAATCAGACTCAAGGGGGAGCTCACAAAGTTAGCGGTGGAGTGTGAGGTGGCCAGAGTGGGCAGGCAGCACTTTTGGGGGGCTGCTGTCATGGGGATGGGGAGCACAGCCTCCGATGGGATCAAAAATGCTGGCGCCAAGCGGAGCTGGAAGACCTTGGGAGGTGGCCCATTCTGAGCCGGGGCCGCTTGAGCCAAAGGTGGAGGAGTTGGAAGTGCTGGGGAGACCGCAGGCTGTTCCTCTTCACAGCTTGGGCTTGGCTTTTCAGGAGTTTTTGCCTTTTCCACCTTCAGGATCTCCTGCAGCTTCTCCAGCTGAGTGCGACGAAGATGAGAGAGCATGCGGCTGTGCTGGAAAGACTCCACAAAGGTCTCAATGGGGAGATCCCAACATAGGAACTGCTCCATCTGTTCCTGTGGACACAGGAAAGGAATATGAAAATGCCGTTTGGGATAGTTTGAGTGCCAAGCAAAATTCAACAATCAGCTCTTCCCAGTGGATTTTACTGCTGAGGCACAGACCAACATGGCGCCCTTTCCCATCCATTTACAAAACTTAAGCGAAGTAGTGGGAGTTTAATCTTTACTTGGCAGTAGTGATGGTACAGTGAATTTAAAGGCATAAATTAGCTTAGGAAGTGAAAAGCAGGGATTGTGTTTTCTCCTATAGCATTTTTCTTGTAACACCTCAGGCTCTTCTTAGACACCTGAAATGGGCATTTTTCCTCAGTTCAGATCCAGGACACTTCCTATTCCCTTTGTGGTGGTTGTGGTTAGAGAAATAAATTCCAAACGCATTTCTGGTATTTTTGAGAGCTTTATAAACTTCTACTTGGCTCAGCTTTGCTGAAAATGTATTACAATGTTTAGTAAACAGAGCAAATTAAATGTTGGGTCAATCACTTAGAAATGTAGGCTCATATAGCTTGTTTATAAGTATAGGCTAGATTCCTTCTCCCTCCCTCTCTCTAGCTGTATTTTTAAGCAGCTCCAGCAATGACAGACAATATGTACAGTGGTTGAGAGTGTTGGATTAAGACTGAGAAGATTCAAGCTCAAGTCAACCCACAGCCATGGAAGCTCACTGGGTAACTTTGGGTTGGTCACTCTCAGTACTCCTAAAGTTTTTATTGTGGGAGAAACTGGACAAGGGAATGTTATGTAGGCCACTAGGAGCCTGTGGAGGAAAGTGGGATATAAATCTAGAAAACAAACAAATGAAACCTAGTAGATGTATTCATACAACATGCTAAGTTTAGTCCTTAGTTTTTTGCTGGGTGAACCCAGTCTCTTTAGTTAGTTTATGGTTTAATTTAATTCGTTTGATTTAGGTGCTGCCCAGCTCCAAATGGCTCTGGGCAGTTATCTATCAATCTATCTATCTATCTATCTATCTATCTATCTATCTATCTATCTATCTATCTATCTATCTATCTATCTATCTATCTATCTATCTTACCATTCAAAAACAAACCAGCAAAAACAAACAAACAAACAAATAAAGAACAGGATACAAATCTGGCTCAAAACTCACAAGGGGCTCCAACCACCCTAGCCCAAGGCCCGGAAGAAGAGCCAGGTCTTCAAGGCCCTCTAGAATGCTATCATGGTTTAATGTCTTGTGCAAATCCAAAACATGGCTTAATTCAATAATCAAATTAACTGCATTGTGTGAATGCAGCTTCTGGCACAGTCTTAAAGGGAACTGGTAATTTATTGGCTCAAAAGGTGATTGGGGAGGTTGCAAACTCTAAGGCTACATTCACAATTTGCCAAAGGAATACATGGAAGAGAATGAGACCTGGGACAAGATTACAAACATTGATAGATAACCCAGTTTCTTTCAGTTGTTTTGAACTACAATTTCTGGAACGTTGCTATGTCAGTGGGTGCTGATGGGAGCTGAAGTCCAAAACAGTTGGAGAGTCCCTCACTGCCTATCTCATTTAAGAATGTGAAGCAGTTCTTTCCAAGCAATACAAACCAGCACAAACCTTAACAAACATAATTTGAATCTGGGCTCCCTCTACTTTCTTAGCCCCTTGACCATATTCTTTTGCAGGCAAAGATGCAAAATCCCCTACAAACACACGTGCACACAGACAGACACTGCATGGACACTTAACAGTATCAGTGACTTAGACTGCTAACCCAACAGTGGCATTGGAAAAGGCTTCTCAGTCATTTCTTAATGGAAAAGAAGCTGTTCCAGTCAAAAGCTCTATGATGCTCTTTGTCTCATGGCACGTTCCATTATGAGAAGGGCAGCCTAGGTGGCTGCAATACTAAAGCTCTGCTACAAGCTCTGCTACAAGGAAAGAATCTATAGCTCTGGCTATCAGTAGATGGCAGCACTCAGCTGACTTTGACTGATCTGGAAAGTTAAGTAGCATCAGCCTTGGTTCATACTTGGATGGGAGACCTCCTGGAATTCCAGGGCTTAGACTAGACAGAGAAATTGGGGGGGGAAATCCTAGAAGCAGGCAATGGCAAGCCACTTCCTTATTGTTGCCTAGAAAATAGCATGGATGTGTCCATGGCGTCACCAGATTTGAGCTTGATGCGAAGGAGGCTTTTTTATATATAAATGCCATAGGGACCTATTTGTCCCTACAACCTCATGCCTCACCTCCACTCCAAGTGTCTTGCTCTCTCTCCCAAGGAGGGGACGACGCTCCATAGCTTGAGTACCACTGAAACAGTCCAACATGTTTAATTTGATATTTTTCGTTGATACGATAATAGTAATAACATAAAGGAAGGGTTCGCACAACACACTGAACCTGGTTACTCAACCCATTTTCTGGATTTGCACAATACATTGAACCTAAACTAACCAAATAGGTTGAGTGCTCAACTAAGCCATAAAAAAAGTAAAACAAAAAATGCTAAAGTTAACCCTACCCAAGTTTGGTATGTTGTGCAAATGCAGTCACTAGGTCTTTCATCAGCCTGGTTAAGTGTGTTGTGTGTCTGCAACTATAGCCAGATAGATAGTTCGTGCTAGCTAAAAGGCTGTTCAGAGCTCCATGCTGGCCACAAGCCAATTCTTCAGAGATGCAGTTTGGAAAAGCCGTATCACTGCACCTCACTGAAGCCCAAAGTTCACGCAACAGACGAGGCCCCTTTCTCAAGCTTGGATAGAAAGAAAGGAAGACTCTGTTTCCCTTCCTTGTCCGTCACACCTCTGTCTTTCCTGGCACAGGCCAGAAGAAGTTTGGGAATTTGACCTCTGATGGGATGGCGTGGAGAAAGGTGGCCTACGGGCACTTTCCTCTTATCTCTACGTGGGCAGAAGGTGCAGAGAAACATTCATCCCTTTTATAAAGAAGAGTATTTCTGGGAGCAGGCTTGGAGAACCCTGCCTGGCTTGCTCCTCATAACTCACCTCCACTTTGGCCTCCACGCTTTCCAGTTCAGCCTGTAGTCTGCTCAGGGCGTTCTCTGGAGTCCACTTTGCCACACACGCGCCTGTGGGACAAAGGGCAAGCTCAGCTTTAGCACCCACGTCAGCCACTTGTGCCGTGATCCTTGTACCCTGGCAGGAAGGAAATCCCAAATGGGGGGGGATCCCCAATCTTTACAAGCAGAATATAATCCCAACAGAGAGACTATAATAGTGCCTTCAACTTCTGTCTCCTCCTTCTCCTGTTGGAGGGGGACTAGAAGCCTAAGTCCTACAGGGACTGCTTCAGAGACAACGTGTTTAGCTTTGAGGAAAGATGACCAAGGGAGGATAGGATAACCTTTGTCAAGTACCTGGAGGGTCATCACAAGAAGACGGTCAAGGCTGCTCTCTCTCATTCCATACTGCAGGACATGGGATACAGTAATGGATTTAAGTTACAGGAAGGCCTGATTTAATGTTAGACAAAACGTCCTCACAGTCATGTACTTGAGATAGGCGGCCAGATGAATCAATCAAATCAAATCAAATCAAATTAAATCAAATCAGATCAATCTGGGGGTGTCTCAAAAAAGCCAAGACGGTGAGTGTGACTGTGCAATGGAAGCCCCCCCCCCTTTTTTATGTGTGTGACATACAAAAAGGGAGTGGGACTTCAATCAGCTAGTCACAATCACCATTTTTGGAAACCCTCCCCCTGCCCACAGATGCCCCAGCACTAGGGTCTAAATGGCCCCTTTCAACTTCAAGTTTCATGATTCAATTGGAGCTTGTAAAAGAATTGTAGGGGTGGCTTCAGGTTGGCTCTTGTGTTCACAAACGTTCAAAGAATTAGACGGATTTGCTTATTTACAGTATTTATATACTGCTGACTCTAAAGGTAGTCCTCGACTTATGACCACAATAGGGACTGGAAAATTTGACATTAAGTGGTGCAGCCATTAAGCGAGGCATGACGTGACCACACCTGATTTTATGACATTTTTGCAGCAGTCGTTACATGAATCATTGTGATCTTTAAATGAATCACATGGTCATTAAGCAAATCATGTGGTTGTTAAATGAACCACGCGGTTCCCCATTGATTTGGCTTGTCAGAAGCTGGCTGGGAAGGTCGCAAATGGTGATCACATGACCCTGGGATGCGGCAACCATCGTAAATACATGCCAGTTACCAAGCACCTAAATTTTGATCACGTGACCACAGGGATGCTGCAACAATCATAAACGTGAGGACCGGTCGTAAGTCACTTTTTTCAGCATCATCGTAACTTTGAACAGTCGCTAAACAAATGGTTGTAAGTCGAGGACAACCTGTACATGGATTTCTGGAGGTTTACAAAGCTGAACAAAAACCAGTAAAACTTAAAATAAGTAACAAAACTACACAAAACATCCCAGCATCTGTATTGACTAATCACATCCAATTCTTAAAAACTGCAAATTAATTAATACTATTAAGAGGTTTGCAGAAAAGCCCTGCTTTGACTGCCTTCTTGAATATCTACAGGGAGGGTGCCAGCTGGCTCTCCAGGGGTAAACCATGCCATAGGGATGCAGCTTCAACTGAAAAACTCTCAACTTTTGTTGCCCCTCCCCTAATATCACTAGAGAAGAAGAGAATCTCAAAATTCCCAACTTGTGACAAACACACCAGGTAGGCTGGTTTTACCAGAAGGAAGTACTCTTACAAGCAACTCAATGCTGAGCCATTTGTCGTTTGTAGTTTAAAACCAGGACTTTAAATTGTACTTGCAAGCCTGTCAAAAGCCTATGCAATGATTGTAGACCTGGTGTGGATGACACTGATGGCTTTTACCCACCAGCAGATGAGTAGTTGTGTCTGTACCAGCAGCAACTTCTGGATGTTCTTCAAAGGCAGCCCATCCAGAGCTCACTGCAGTCGTCAAATAGTTAAAACTGTGTCTGTATCTTCTGGAGACAAGGTAGCCCTTGATTCCAGGTCAATCATGAAAGGAAAAGAGGGACGGGGGTCTCAGCAGCTGGCTCCGCATCTGATCTCCTTCCACACACACGTCCTCCATTTCCCAAAATCTAGATCAGTGTTCTCAACTTTAAGACATGTGGACTTCAACTCCCAGAATTCTCCAGCCAGGTTGAGAAACACTGATCTAGATCATATCTAGGCTGGGTTTGCATAGACGCTTATCCAATCCAGTTAAAGGCATAATGACTGTGTCAGTACAGCACATGAAGCTTGAGGAATTTTAACTCTGATTAGTTTTTCATGCATGTTACGCATGAAACCAGTCAGTTTGATTGAATTATGGTTTGGTATGTAATGCAAAGCCAGAAATGGGTTAATTCAATAATCAGTTTAAGCATGGCTGGACCCAATGCCACCAAAGCCAGCAACTACAGAACTCTTTCTCCTCTTTTCCTTAGAATGTCAAGAGTTACTCAGCCAAATCATGGCTTGCTTTAATCATGATTTATTCAATAAACCCAGTTGACATCCTGCACATTCAGCTATAAATCATGGTTTACAAACTACAATAATAACAAGCTCAAATACAAATAAGCAATTCACATTATTGGCTTAGCAGCAATAATGAACCCCGTTTCTATGTTAATGCTGGGACAACGGGAGGGAACCTTCCCAGCTCTGTCCCTTGTACTTCATAAGCTGTCTTTTCTATGTGGTTAGGGAATCTTGCAGAGTGATAACTCTACATCATGCGTCAAACATCCCCCATGTTACAGGAGAAGAGAGGATAGGTGGGTTTGTGTTCTGCTACGCCCTTTTTCTTTCTGTCTGTCTCTTTCTCCAACCACAGGGAGGGTTTATATAAAGCAATGTGGTCACCAAGAGGTGTCTCCCCAAATGCCATGTACTCAAGCTGGAATCTGTAATCCAAACACAATGAAATGACATATCTCTCATTCACATGTTGCATTTATAGTCGAAGAAATACTTCAGTGTCCAGAGCAAAGAAAGGCTTATAGTATAAAGCTGCAGAGCCTCCACTTTGCATACTCCTCCTCTTTTCATCCTTCTGGTTCCCAGGGAGCAGGGGGTAAGAGGAAGTGGGGAAAGGGGATCTACATGCTTGCAGTAAGTTGAAATTCTATACAGGTAGTCCTTGCTGAATGACCATTCATTTAACAACTGTTCAAAGTTACGACAGTGCTGAAAAAAGTGACTTACGACCAGTCCTCACACTTACGACCATCGCAGCATCCCCATTGTCAAGTGATGAAAATTTTGGTGCTTGGCAACTGGCATGTATTTACAACAGTTGCAGCACCCTTAACAACTGCATCACTTAGTGATGGAAGTTCCAGTCCCAATTGTGGTTGTAAGTCGAGGACTACCTGTAATACCAACTGTGATCATTGACCAGGTCCACCCATTATGAACAAGACAAAACTTACAGAAGCAATGTTCCACTCCCGAGGAATGTGATGCATGAGCTACAGCTAACTATTATCAACTGGTCCACTTTTGGAATCCTTGCAAGGTAGGCTTAGTTAAATGGAAGGCAGGCTGTCATGAATGAAGCCCTTTTGCTTAAAGCTGCTCTCAGGGCTGCAAAAGTCCAGACCACTAGCAGATGTGTTGCCCTCTGCTGATCATCTAGATCAGTTTCTCAACCTTGGCAACTTTAAGATGTGTGGACTTCAACTCCCAGAATTCCCCAGCCAGAAGTCCACACATCTTAAAATTGCCAAGGTTGAGAAACACTGATCTAGATTTATGCAGCCCAGATCCAATAGCCCTATCTTTGCTTCTATTCTAGGAGGTGGTGGGGTGGGGGAGAAAGGGGGATGCCAACTGTTGCTCACCCAAGCGCTGCTGCTTGTCATGACAGATTTCTCGTAGCTCCTGCAACTCCTGGTATTTGATGGCAAGGGAAGCTTTGCCATTCTCTAGCCGAGGCTGCAAACCCAAATTTTGCTTGGCGAGGTTATAGTTGGAAGCTAGGTGCATCTCCCGCTCCAGCTGAAGGTTCTGGAACTGAAAAGACACATATTTATTGAGAGTTTGGGCCAGTCTGAAAGGTCTCTGTGTGGTCATCTGTTGAGGTGGTCAGAGTTTCTTCGGGTTCTGCTAGCCTTCACGGTCATCCCGGTCATCCCGGGTTTTTCCCATGAATGCATGGAGGGGAGGATTTGGACTGGTTTTATTACAGACTTATCATCCAAACAGGGAAAGCCACTTTCCCTGTTAAAAACAGCTTGCATGTTTAGCTGCAATACCCTCACCCCACCCCACCCAAATCTAGTTTGATGCTCCTGCTGCTTCTCCTACCTTTTTCTTCAAGCTGTTGCTATACACATCTTTAGATCTAGGCTTCCTTCTGTATCTTGCAGCCTGACTTTCTCATTTGAGCTACCTCTTTGCTAGTCTTTGTTCTGCTTGTCCTTTACTGTACACACTGTTGTCTGGGTTGTATGTTTATAAGGATACAGAATTGCGCACTATGCCTATTGATGGTTCTGCTATCATCATCATCATCACCACCACCATCGTCATTTCTGTTTCAAAATATATCTGATCCCAAACTATACAGATATTTAAGAATTGTAAAATACAATTTGAAGATAGAAATTACATTTTCTTTACAAAGTGATTATGACTGATTCGGAACAAAAGAGTAAAAGAACCAGCTTACTGGCACCCAAAGGGAGTGATTGAGTTCTGGAGTAATGTATTGCAGAGAAATAACTTCCCCACAGGACCCTCAATGGCTGTGTTTATACAACATGCTCAAGCAGGTCACAGAAAGGCTGCCTTCATGCAACATACAAAACTTAATAATGTTAACCCAATGAATTGTGTGGTTAGTTATAGTTCAGAGTGTTGCGCAAACCAGAAAATGGATTAACTTGGTAACCAAGTTAAGTGAGTCATGTGAATACAGCTACCAAGCTGGTCTGAATGGATGCCTGAATTTATCAAAATAATTCTAATTATACAGCAGCTGCCACCAGAATAAAGCATGACTGAAGAATTTTGTGCTCAGAAGTCATGGATTCCAATCTCCTGAATTCATGAAACAGTCGCTTTAGGCAAAAGACCAACTTTTGGCCTTCTACAATCAGGAGCTAAAATTCTTACCTATCTTAGAAGGCTGTTGTACATACAACTAGGAAAAATAACTCTGAAGGATTAGACAAGGGAACCATGAATATACCAATGGCCCCGTTCATACAACTTGCTGAAGCGGTTTTTTTAAAATCCTGGTGGCTGCAGGGGCATATCATGCAAGCTTGATTAATTTTAATCTCGGTTAGGGATTTTGTGTGAGATTTAGTGTGTTGTTCAAATCCAGAAAGTAAATTAAGTGTTAAATGTGTTGTGTGAATGCAATCAGTGGGCATTATGGAACAGTTTCATTCTGGGAGTACAACTAATACTCTGTATTAAAGATGTGGAAGGGAGGGAATTTTTTCCAGCTAAATTCAAACATTAATGTCTGAGGTTGGAGCCAGGTTTTCTCGTGATTATTAAAGTTTTTATAATTTTCCAAACACAACACTTTTGACAGACGTATAGGCCAACTATACACACACACATTATTTTACAGATCTAGTCACGTTTCGTATGCATAAACAGGCCCCAAATGTTTTAAAAGTTGTACATACTCCATGTTTGGATCCCAAAACAATGTACAGGTGGCAACATTATTTATTAGCATTATCTTCCACGTCTTTTTTTCCCATTAATCAGCTGATTGAAAAACAAGTATTTGCCAACTCTTAGCTGTCATGATCTGGTCAATAACATGGACCCTTGAGAAGTTACTCTGGTCTGCTTTTGTTCCTTCATACTGCCAACTCTGAACCCTCTTCATGGAAGGAAAGTAACTCAGGAGCACGGCCAGCTATTCTCTGTCACCGATTGGCACTCAATCACTGAATGCGGTTTACCGTTTCTAGCTACAGCAAGCATAGAGCCACTGTGAGGCTGCCAAAGGATTATTCAGCTAGGCCTGCTGCCCTCATTAAACCTCTGAGCAAGCTGAGTTGTGAGGGCTCATCAAGAGTCTTGAAACTATGATGAATTGCCCTAAACCTAAAAGGCAACATTGTGGGATGGTCTTCTGGTCAATCGAGATCAGTGTTTCTCAACCTTGGCCGCTTTCTGATGTGTGGACTTCAATTCCCAGAATTCCCCAGCCAGCTTCTGGGAGTTGAAGTCCACACATCAGAAAGCGGCCAAGGTTGAGAAACACTGATCTAGATTACATGGTGTATTTGCGGTTCATCTTGTACTTTTCTTCAGTTCGTATTTGGGGAAGACAGATGTGCTTATTGGACCATCTTAGTTAGAGTTATGGGGGCCATTGGTGATGGCAAACTATGGAGAAAGGTCTTGACCATCTTGATGGGCAATTTTTCAAAGGGCATTGGGCTTATGATCTAGTAACTCAATACCTCTGATCACACAACACACTGTCTTGGTAACTGAATTAACCCACTCTCTGTTTTGCACAGGACACTGGACCATAAACTCTCCAAACAGGCTGGATTCACGCAACATATTAAGCCACAAAAGACTAACCAAGGTTAAAATTAACCAAGATTAACACAATGATTGAAAGCAGCCGCTAAGTCTTCTAATTGACCTGGTTAAGGATTTTGTATAAAGGCCACCAGCATCGCCTCGAGAGCACGCCAAGGGCAGTACCCGGCTCGTCTGAACTGACAAAGCTAGAGCAAAAGTGGGGCTATTTTGCCGGCCATTGTTGGAAAAGAGGCGGAGAAGGTGCCTTTCCAAAATCAACAGCCTCAACGTCTCCTTGTGAGGATGGATGACAACATGTGTGACGTTGCAACTGTGAGACCAGGAGCAGACTCCAATGAAGGTCTGGGGGCCACAAAAAGGGGTGGGGAATTCCTGCAATGGGGGGGAGCGAGGAGGAAGTTAGCTGGATGCCAAATAAATAAATAAAGGGGGAGGTTTTGCTTTGTTTCCACGCCTGTCAAAAGGCAAAAATCATACGCCATTTATGATGAAAATGCCTGACATGCTGTGGCACTTAATTCGGCAACCTTTCTCTGTTATCCAGCACAAGACATGTTGCCTGCCTGGCTAGACACAGTCAACACCCCCACCCCCCACCCCCCGCCCGTGTTTCCATGGCTGAGTCAATGAGGCTTTGCTGGATCTCGGGAAAGAAATCCCTTTCTTTTCAGCACAGAGAAACAAAACAGGGTCCGTGGTCACCATTGTGGATGATTTTCGCCAGAGAAAAAGAGGGAAGGGAGGGACTGGTCCAGGATGGGGCTACTCTGTGAAGACAAAAGCACTGAGGCCTTGGGAGCATCCTCCCCCACAGCCATCACACCCACACCTTCCCTGGATAGCTCCATCTCCAGGACCCCAGACAGAGGGAGGCTTCCTCTGGCATTTCTTCTGGCATAATAAAGGGGGTGCATTTCAAAGAGTGCTGGGGGGGAGGCTGCTTTTCAGGGAAAGGAGGGGGTTGAGTGACAGGTGGGTGGAGAAGACCAACATCTGACAACAGCCCACAAAGGGGTCTATAGCATCTCTGGGGGCTAGAGAGGGGGAACCAGAGTAGTACAACACCTGGGTCCAAACCGGATCCCAGTGGCAGCTTTTAGAGGAGGGACAGGGGGTGCCTGTAATCCCTGGAGCTAGCAGAATGGGGTGAGAAGGAGGCAGATCTTCCAAGGGCACATCCAACAGTTGGGGCAAGAAGGCCTCCACCGCCTGGGGCCCAGCTGCCACCTTTGGGTCTTGTGCATTTGGGCCAACAGCTTCTGCGGAAAGGCCGAAGGTCTGGGCATTGTCTCTGGCACCAAGCACAGGCCTGGCTGAACTGGCACTGGCCCCCTCCCGTGCCAGGCTCCCAGCCCCGTGGCAACCAGAGCTACCTTTGCTGCAAAAGAGGTCGGGTGGCACAGCCCCAGGGGTGCCACGGGCAGTCTCGGCGGGCATCGGCGCCCCTTCGGATGCTCGGATTATTTTCCAAGGGGGCGGGGGCGGTCTTTGTATTTGGATGGAGAGGGATGGCTGCTGGGGTCGGGGCAACGCAAGCCGCGGGTGCGTGCAGCAGAAGACCCCGCTGGAAAGCAGGACGCCACCCTCCCGCCGCTCTCCCCCCCCTTCGGAGGGCCCGATCCTCTCTCCGCCTGGGTTTCCAACCCGGGAGCCGCGGCTTTACCTTCCTGCTCAGCTTGACGATGCGCTCGAGCCAGGTTTCGTCCCGCATGAGGGCGCGGAGTTGCGCGGTGCTGAGCGCCCCGAAGCCCAGATCTACCGCCGAGGCCCGCGGGCCCCGATCGCGCTCCATGATGTGGACGGAGCAGACGGAGCGGCCGCACCTGGAGGAGCGGGATCCTGCACCTGCACCTGCACTGCCGCCGCAGACCGCCAGAGGGCGGCCCCGCCGCTCTTAAAGGGGCCGCCTCCGCCGAGCTTCCGTTGTTTCGGCTGGGGAGGGTGGGCGCGGCAGAAAGTCCGCGCAGGCGGCGGCGAAGGAGGGCGTTAATTGCACGTGCCGGGCAGCCCCCTCCTCTCAGAGGAAGAGAGCAGACAAAGGGGAGGGGGCTCTTCTGCCTGGGCGAGGGGAGGGAGATGGAGCGTCTGAGCATGTGTAAAGTACTCACCCCGTCGCCGCGTGTGAGTGATCTCGAGGGGAGAGAAGGAATAAATTTTGCGCCGTGGAAATTGGACTGTTGTCGCTTGGTGGCTACAAGCATGTGTCACCTCCGCCCTGTGCTACCCTTTAGGCAGGCAGGACATGGAGGCAGGAATGCTGACCTACCTCGCCGGCCTGTTGTAAGGTTTAGCCTGTTGCATTTATGTATTACTAATTTATTTAATCCTCTGTCAGCCTTAGAAAGAGCCCAAAGCAGGGTACACAGTACATGGTATCCTCATAACAACCCTGTGAGGTAGGCTGGGCTGGGCAAAATTAACAGGTCCAAGATCATCATCATCATCATCATCATCATCATCATCATCATCATCATCATTGCTCAATTACAAAAGGCAGCTTTACTTGGAACAGCTTACATCCTGCGACGGTACCTTTAAAATTATTAAACAACATCTACCTCTCCCAGTTCCTTGGAAAGGACTCAATAGATGGACAAAAATGCCAAATCCAGTCTAAACATCTGGCTGGCTGTGTGACCAACCATAATAATAATATAAATTTATATGCTGCCTGATTCTGTGAAGATCACCCCGTGAAGCCCATGGTCTGGCGGGGATTTGAACCGAGGCTCCCTTGACCCCTTAACCCCCCTTTTCTGCAATTAGCATTCCTAATAGATGATTTAAGCACCTTGTATAAATCCTTCAAAGTACCAGCTGAAGAGAAACTGCCCTGAATCCTCTTTCCAGGATGGGTGCAGGGAGATAGGATTCTTGAACAAGCATAAAAACGTTGCCTTGGTACACTCAAATCTTGTCTCCCAGTCTGGGTGGCCCCTTGGCATTTGGGAAGCATCTCGCTTGGCTGTAATGCCACCTCTGTACTGAACTTCCTAAATGGCTTTCTGCGAGCTCTTCTGTACCCGTAGCTCCCAAGGCATTGTAAAGACTTGTTTATTTATTTGTTGAATTTACATAGCCACCCCTCTCATGTGACTCTGGGTGGCTCACACGATTAAAATAGCAAAACAAAAAGTGATCGAAACAGTTACAGCAAAACTGTTAAAAACAATTAAAAACTTTAGAATAGAATACACAGGAGAGTGCAATCAAAATCTTATACACAAGACAGCCATTTCGTGGGCCCCATACTTCCATGGGATCCCCATGCCCGATGGCAAAACCAGGTTTTAAGGGCCTTCTGGAAGGTCAGTAGGGTCAGGGCCAGTCTCACCTCAGTGGGGAATGATGACCCAAAGGGTGGGTGCCATGTCAGAAAAGGCCTGTCTCCTGGGTCCCATCACATGAAACTTCTTAGCAGACGGGACCTGTAACGTGCCCCTCCTGCTGTACATGATGGGATGGGCAGGTGTAACTGGGGAGAGGCGGTTCCTCAAATAACTTGGCCCCATGCCGTGTAGGACATTAAAGGTCATAACCAGCACCTTGTACTGAACTGGGAAGCAAGCTGGCAGCCACTGAAACTCACTTTCAACTTTTAAAAAGTTCTCTTCAATTTCAGAAAGCTTTTGAGATGAAGACAGACTTCTAACAATAGCTAAGAAGTGGATTTTAAGTAAAGACCCTCATAAATTAATCCTGACTCCTGGGGTCATTTTCTTGGCAACAGTCAGTAAAGACATTTGCTGCTACTTTCTTCCTGTTTTTTTTCCTAACTTCTCAGTCTGATGCAGCTCTGAGATTTCCTGGTGGTTTCCCATCCAAGGTTGATCCTAACCAGGTTCTGCTTAGCTGAAGATCACCAAGATTGCCTAGGTGTTGCAATTTGCAGTAGGTATGTGGATTTGAAGCACATGAAATAAAACATTTAATTTATTTTTTATTCCATGGGCTCCTTATCTAAAAGCTAAAGCTATGGCTCGTTAAGTGACTGCAATTGGGACCAGCAACTTGGTCGTTAAGCGAAGCAGTCACTAAGTAAAATCGTGACTATGCTTACAATCTTACTTCAGCTTTCCTTTGCTTTACAAACCAGCGAAGGTTGTAAATGCTAGGATTGGCCGCAAAGTTACTTTTTCATCACCATTGTAACTGTGAATGGTCGTTGTATGAGGCAGTTGCTAAACGAAGACTATCTGTAATCACTAATATAACCAAGAAACAGGTCCCTGTGCACACTTGGGGTACTAGGCCTGGGCACAGAACCAGTTCTTTAAGGACTTACAGAAAGCCAGCAAGGTCAGGGCCATCCTGTTCTCCAGTAGGAGAATGTTCATTAGGGCAGGTGCTATGGCAGAAAAGGCACATCTTCTAGGTCCCGCCAACCGGCATTCCTTCGTCAATGGGACCTGAAGCATGCCCATCCTGCTTGACCAGATGAGTGGGTAGAAACAACTGGGGGAAAGATGGTCCCTCAAGCAACCTGGTCCCAAGCCATGAAGGAAGCCATGTTGATGTAGCCTCTCCCCTTTCCTATCGGGCTATGATGGTGGAAGAAGAGTGACTCTTGATGGCTGAAAATCAGAAGGAGTCTGGGGACACCTTTTCTGTAGCTCACTCCTACAATGTCTTGCTGGCTGAGCATGCCAGGGCAATATATTCTCTAACGAATCTGCTAATAGTAAGTGTATAATTTGTCTCCCCCGATTTTCTGTTTTGTAGGAAACACACTATGTTTGCCTGTAATGTAAGTTTGAGGTAAATTCTCACAACCCTGTCTCTGCACATCTAGCGTGTGCTAACTCCTTTTTCTAGGTTCGGTTGGATCTGGGTGGACAATGGGAATACAACGTGCTCAGTGGAATTTGGAATTGATCTTGGGAATGCAGTAATGTCTTTTCCTGTAGAATATCCACAGACCCATAATTGGAATGCCCCTAATTCCCCAACTCTCCTAACTGAAGTTAAGGGTGTGTTGTTGTTGTTTTTAAAGTCTTCTTGGTGAGCAACTTAATGGGGATCTCTCTGATGGATTCAAAGGAAACAGTTATTAAGGGTTTGAGTACTAGTGAGAGGCCCCATGTGGGGAAGTGGTAAATTACCAAGGGTGAGAAGAGGAGCCTGGGCCTGAAGAAGTAGAACAAACTTTGGTGGCCCAAGTGTCATACCCTGGGCCCATCCAGAAGAACAGAGCTTTCAGTGGCTGCCTTTCTGCCCAAAGTATTGTGGCTTGCTTCAGTGCTCCAGACGTTCTTAAATCGGTTGGGTCTGTGCCTTTCTTCTTCCTCTTGGGTCAACTGATGTAGGTATTAGGGCTATCATTGACGGCAGGTAACACTTGCCATTTCATGATCTCTTTGGGTGGGAAGTAAAGCTTGCTTGCTAACATGGGGAGTGCTTTAGATTTGTCTGTCTCCATCCACTTCTTTTTAATTATTTCTTGAAAAAGTTTGGGAAGAAAGCTGCTGGATCCTACAGGGAATATTTCTGCTGATTCTTGTGATTCCTTAGAGGTAGTGATTGTTGGGTTGTTAGAGGCCAGTCAACATTAAACAGTCTCTTGGTTGGAAAGAGCTGATCTGAACCAGAGGAATGGACTTCAGGCATGTCTTGTGAGTCTCTCCTTTCTCCACTTCTGGGATACAGGGGATCCCCCTCTTTGCTCTGGTTGTTTATGGCTGAAAATCCAGAACATAGCAATGTGGGGTTTTTTGCCCTTTGAACACTTCACGGATAGCTGTCCACCTCCCTCCTATGTCTGTTTCCTTCACATCTCTCCAGGTGTCTTGTCTTCCTCTTTCTTCCTTTTCCATGTGAATGTGGAAAGGAGCATCAATAGGCAGAGGATGGAGAAGAATAGGTTTCACTTGATGGGCTTCTGGAAATCAGGGCAACTGGTACCCATCTCTTTCCACCTGATCAGGAGTGTCCTCTGTTCCTCATGCCTGCTTTAGAATTGTATATAACTCTGTTCTGGATCAGCTGGTTGGTGCTCCCATGTCCTGCATGGATAGAAGGGCCGAATTGGGGCCAGTCTTCCTTCAAGACCATGAATTACTATGCTGGGCATCGCAGCCAGTTTGTGCTTCCCTTGCTCTTATGTCAGGGCTCACACCTCTTCCTCTGACATACCACCACATCTGGTGTCCTTCAGTTTTCCCACTATCATTCTGCTACTAGAGTAGAGGGTGATCCAATATTGTAGTCCTCATCATGGCCTGGGGAGGTTGGGTGCTACTATGCCATTTTTCCAGGTTCTGTGATGGATCTGGCTGCTGGAAAGTTGCTGTTGCCTGGTGTATTGTCTGTTTGCTGGAAGGTCACTGCTGTTGGTGCTGCTTAGCATCTTTTCTGGCTGCTAGAGGGTTGTTCTTGTTGGACATTTGGTGTCTGTTTTGGCCATCAAAGAGTTGGTGCTGTTAGCATTGACAGGTGCCTTGTTCATCACAGAGAAAGGGGTGTTTGGAGGCCTTCAGTCTTGCTGCATTACAGATGGGTTCAGGGACAGCACCACCACTTGCCTCCTCCACACTATCCGTTGCCTGTGTTTGACCTGGTCCTTGCAGGTGCCGACCGTACTAGCTCCAGTGTTTACCCCTTCCTCGGTCTCTTTGTTCTTTGGCTGCTATGTGGTCTTTTCAGCTGCAGCCTGGTGTCAACTCGCTGATCAACTGTTACATGGTTTCTGGAGTCACTGTTATGTTCACGCACTGCTCTGCTTTCCTTCTCTTTTTCCATTCTTTGACATTTTTTTCTCAGAAATTTTTTTTCCCTCATTTTTACCCTCAAAATGGGGAACTTCTCTACTTCTTCTATAAGGCAGAGTGTAAGACTGAAGAGAGAGGGTTTCTTCCATGGCATGGGACAGCAAGAAATATTAAGTACCTTCAAGACCAAGCAGGTGACCCTTTCCCTTTCCTTCAGTGACCAAAAAAAAATTGCACATCAGTGCTAGAGTCTTTTCTGCAAAATCATGCATAAATGTCTTCCTTGCTGAACATCTCAGTATATATTGCCAGTAGCTTATGGTGCCCTTTTGCGCTTCTTGTGTTTTAGGGCTTTTAATTATACATTTCACCACCGATTTGTTTGTTTATCCCACAGATTTATATACTGCCCATTTCTGATGGACTCAAGGCAGTTTACAAAACAAAAAGGTACATATAATAAAACAGGTGCAACAATCTACCCAACAATCTACCCAAAAAACAGCCTGCACACCATTAAGCTGAAACACTTGATGGAGTAGCCAAATCTGAAGCAATTTGCGAAAGTCAGGGAGGTTTGGGGCATTCCATACTTCAGAAGGCAAGGTGCACCACAACGTGAGGATAGCTTCAGAGAAGGCACATCATAAGGCCCTCCTTCCTTGGCTTCATGTGGGACCTTGTTTGGTAATGTCATTTTATTTCTAAACTCTTATAATTCACAAGATGCTTTGTGTATTTTAGAAATATGGATGAGTGTGTAACATTGGAGAAATAAAGTAGAAAGTTGCAAATTAGAAGCGGTAGAATTGTGTGATCTCTTAGAAAGTGTCCGGTGGGTGTGGAGTAGCTGATGTCATAGTCTAAGAGAATGACATCACTGCTTTATGATCTTGCCAGGCTAGTGTAGAACTGATGAAATAAAGGAGCCATATTAGAAGAACCAAGTGCTTTACGAAAGGCAGAAATGGCCCACTGTTAAACGGATAAGGTTAGTGTAAAACTGAAGGAGAATCCAAGGAAAATTGATCAACTTGTGGTATCAAATGACAAAGGATCATCAGCCAGGCTGGGTTAGCTGGCAGCTGAGATGTCTCGTGTTATTCCAGTCAAAGTAGTTTATGATCCATATCAGAGCCCGTTCTCCCAGCATAGTAATGAACCTCCAAGGAATGCTTCGCCTCAGCGAGAATGGACCCTTAGTCCCCCGTCCCATCGAGGGAGCAACCCCCCAGTGGCACCCCCCTCCCCGCCAAGAAGTGAGATGTCTAGAACTGCTTCACCCCAGAGAGGAAGTGACATCAACCGAAGCTCCTCTCCCCATAGAGGAAGTGATGTTTCCCAGGGCACATTTTCCCAGAACGTTTCTCCTCAAAGAGGGAGGGTAAATGAGGCTCCCCGAAGATCTTGTCCCACAGGTTCCTCCTCACAGAGAGGGAGCGAGCTCTCACAGGGTACTGCTAATTTTCAGAAAGGTAGTGAGGTTGCCCAAAGACTGTCTCCTCTGAGAGGGTTGATCGTCTCTTCTCCAGGCCCCTCTTCATGGAAAGAGAGTGAGCTCTCTCAGATTTCTTCATTTCGGCAACCAAATGACCCAGCACAGAAGATTCCTCCTCAGAAAGGAAGTAATGCCATCAGGAGTGCCTTGCCCTACAAAGGGATAGAGGTCCCATCAAATATCTCATCCCGACGAGGAAGTGAGCTCTCTCAGAGTACTTCCTCGAGGCGAGGGAGCCAACTGAACCAGAATACTTCACCCCAAAGAGAAACCAACCCTCCCCAACAAGGGAGGCCAACCGTCCGAAGCATCTCTCCTCAATCTGTCATGGACTGTCACAGATCCTCCCTCCAACCTGGGCAGGTCAACATGACAGCTAGCCGTATGCTTATGACAATGCAGCAGAGCCTGAATTCACAAAGAGATGAGATGTGCCAGAGACTCCGATCTGTATCAATTCCAGAGAAATCTGAAATGAGGAATATGCCTTACTTCCCAATGTGGAGTGACTCCCTTCCACCAGTCACCAGATACTTTGAAAAATCTGTTAGCAACCTAAAGGATGCATGGACCCAAACATCTTCTCTAAGACAGGAGTTATCGCAGCCATCCAAGATGACTTCTCAGTTAGTGACTGAACTGGGGCAGCGAGATGTATCCCGGTTCCCAAAGAAACTAATCCGCAAACATGTTCCTGGTGGAAAAGAGAATTGCACTCAAACGGAATCTATCTACCAGGATACCTTCTTTTCAAAAAATGAGATTCCTCAATTAGAGATGTGGACTTCAACAACACAGAAGCCTTTTCCTCGGCCAGAAACTAGGTCCAAAGCATCCCCAATACCAACTGTTATCATATCTTCTTATAATTCAGAGATTAAACCAAATGATAAGTCTGCTTTCCATTCACAGAATGAATCAGATTACATGAGCCCACTCCATCAAGAGATGGAAACAGTCCGTAAACACTCTCTCCCTCCAAGGTCTGAGTTACTTCACCGAACTTCTCTCTCCACAGCGGCTGAGAAGAAAAGGGACTCTCTCCCAACATGGACTGAACCAGTCTGCAGGAATGCTCTACCTGGGGAGCTTGATGTGAGGAGGAACCTCCAAACAAAACCCGAATTGACCCAGGAAACCAAAAGGCCTGTCATCCATCCAGAGACTGAGTCTGAGTATCGCTGTCAGCTCCACCAAGAGATGGAAGCGATGGCCTTCAAACCCATTCTTTCTCCTGGAGCTGAGTCACCTCCTTGGATCCCAGTTTCCACATCAGATATCAACATCAGAGAACATCACCCTATTCACAAAGACTTCTTACAGCAAAAGAAGGAAGTAAGAAGATACAAGGAGAACCAAGTAGTGCCTGACTCAGTCCACCAGGACTCTCTCTGGCCTGAATCCCTACCAAGTGACCAAAACTCTGTTCTCTGTAAACCTGCTTCCCATCCAGAGAGTGAATCCGAGTATAGGTGTCTGCTGCATCAAGAACTGGAGGCAGCCCGGAAGCAGTGCTTTGCACAAGGGACTGAGCTCCTCTCTCACAGGAACCTGCTCACCAGCAGGCCTGAAACCACACCCAAGGTCATACCTGCCCTTCAGCCAGAGAATCTTGATGCCACTTGGCTGGCTGCAGTGAATATTGACAAGGAGTCTTATTTAGATGAACAACCCACTCTGAGGGGGTCTCTTCAGCCCAACACAGAAACAAACCTCAGAGCCTTGCCATACACAGAGACTGCCATGACCCATGGAAACTTGCCTCCACGGTGTTTAGAGAAGTTTGGGCCCCAGTCGCCTTGGTGGTCTTTACTTCAAGCAGACACTAGCCACCTGTTTCCAGAGTCGTCGAAGAAGCACACCAATCTACCAGTGCCACACTGGATGGAGACATATAGAAGCTTTTCAGTTCCAGAACCTAGGAAGAATTGCATTGTCCACCTAGCTCCAGACTGTATAGAGAGACGCTCCAATGGGCCAGCTCAAGAACATTTACTGGACAAGCCAACTGTGGAGTCAGGGGCAGTTTTGGATTTTCCATCTGACGGTATTACAGCATCAAGGAAAAAGCAGGCAATATTGACAGTGCGCTCAGAAAAGCCCCCTACTTCCTTGGGTTCACAGCTTGGAGGCCACAGACCAGAATGTGCAATCTACAGCAATGCGGCTGATGACCTCCTCAAGTTACAGAGAGGGAAGTCAGTTGCCAGGTTTAGTGCTTTCTTTGTGGGTAAGTTATCAGAGTTTAAGCTGTGCTTACCTCCTGTCCCAGAGGTAGCAGGAAATCTTGCCGCTCCCCACAGCGGGCTTTTTTTGTGCATCTGTGGTGGCTCTACGTTGCACTCCTATTGCTATAGCTTTAATGTGCAACGTTATAAGAGCCACGATTGGTAATTTCCTTGGCTGCATTTCCTGCTCTGCTCAACATCATCCACCATGTGAAAAGTCTCTCCAGTTGGCATGCCCAACACCTTGGATATCTTTTGTGTTGCAGTGTAATTTCTTTTTTCTTTCTCACTGTATATCCGTCAATTGAACTTTTTCACGGTTCCTTGAGACTGTGGGTTGACTGGCCAACCATGTGATGCCTTGACCACAAGGTGGCAGCAGAGAAGGTTTTTGTGTCTCATGCCTGCCATCTGGTGGTCATCCATATTTGTGCAGCTGCCAGATAATGCTGTTGAAGAGCTGGAGTTTGAGAAAGGGGTTTGGCTATGGGGAGTAGTGTGAGAGCTGTAAAGGACCCCAAGAACAAGAAAGGGGGAGCGGAAGGGAGGAGCTGCCATCGGAAAGAAAATTCCTTGCCAGGGAATTCGATTACGTCGGTTAAGACAGGAATACTGTAGGCTAGTCAACTCATTTAAAAAAGAAAAAAAAACCCGCTGGGGTTCAGGTGGTCCTCGTCATCCAGAGAGATTGAGAGGTGGGAAAACAGGTCAGATGAAACAGGATAGTATCGACTGGTTAATTAGGGCCACCCGTTTGCAGACATGGAACACGTTGTTTCAGGCTGCCTTCCCCATGCATATGAATACACCCTGAATTGCCTGTGTGCAGTATCTGGAGGTGGGATGAGAGGGAAAGCATTGCTTCCAGAGTGGAACACCTAAAGCAGTGTTTCTCAGCCTTGGCAGCTTTCTGATGGGTGAACTCCAACTCCCAGAATTCCCCAGCCAGCATGGCTGGCTGGGGAATTCTGGGAGTTGGAGTTCACCCATCTGAAAGTTGCCAAGGCTGAGAAACACTGACCTAAAGACACACCTGGGCTGTCTGTTTGTTGATGGACATTGAGATACAGACAGTTGTATGTGGACATCTCTCTGGAAATGGCTAACAGGCTGTCCTCATGCCAGGAGAAAGAGGCTACATGGATTTGCTTTCCCCTTAGCTACGGAGCACTGTTCAGCAGCACTCTGTTGGCTCAATACCAGGCCAGCATCCAACTGACCTCTCCTGAGGCCAGTCCTGCCATCCAACCTTGCCTTTTGAAGAAAAAAGCCAGAACAGATTTTCTGGTTGTTTCTCCTGCAGTTCTGCTTGTGGACAAGAGGTGTCACCCCAATGGCGTCTTTGCAAGGGCCGTGGTTGGCCGTAGGCAGGCAGGCACACGCTTTTCATCCCCAAGATCCTGGCTGCTCCAAAGTGATCCTTAAGGAGCAGGGCATTTTATGAGGGAGGGGCAGCAGGAAGTGGCCCTAGCAGGGCCACATAAAGAAGGAGCACATGCAGGAACTCATGAAGTGAACATGCAGATTGATGCTTTTTATTCAAGCAGTATAACTCATTTTTAAAATCACAATCGGAAAGTTATTTCAGTATTTTTGGCTTCCAACCCACCTGCTCCTATTTAGTGGGCCTGGACACAAACTTTCATGGGCACAAACAGTGGAAGAAAATATATCAAAAAGTAAAGTACTCTAAGAACAAGAAGGGAGGAGAGGAAGGGAAGAGTTGCTATTGGAAAGAAAATTCCTTGCCAGGCAGGCTACAGACGTACGAGAGGTACATCCTTTCAATTGCAATTCAATTACGTGTGTTAAGACAGGAATACTGTAGGCTAGTCAACCGAATTAAAAAAGGAAAAGAAAAGGAAAAAAAAGCTGGGGTTCAGGTGGTCCTCATAGTCCAAAGAGATTGAGAGGTGGGAAAACAGACTGTGGAGTCCTTGGGGCTCTCTGATCTTGGTTGTTCTCCTGCAAATGGTTCGTAACCCGGCTGGGTAACATCTTCAGCTCTAGAATGGAGTGGGTTTGCTCTCTGTTTATATACAGTGGCTTGCCCTGCCAGTGTTGGTGGGGTGTGGGTTTTTTGTGGGGGGGGGGTAGTTCCTTGACTTCCAGAGACCAGATGAAGGGGAGCAGCATCAATTGGTTAATTAGTGCCACCCGTTTGCTGACATGGAACACATTATTTCCATGTCAGCAAACATGGACACAAACTTTTACAGGCACAAATTTTTCCTGGACACAAACTTTCATGGGCACAAACAGTGGAGGAAAATATATCAAAAACATAAATGGATGGATGGATGGATGGATGGATGGATGGATGGATGGATGGATGGATGGATTCATGGATGAAGTCTAAGGTTGACACAAAGGAGAAGCTATTATGTTCTTATTCTCACAGTAAAACATTGACATTGCTTCCAAAAAAATTGGTGATGGCCCACCAACGTGGATGATAAGACTTAAGCAAAAAAGATGCATTTTTAGCTGTGATAATTAAATGATACTCCTGGCTTAGAGGCAGTTATCTAGCTCATCTTGTCTGATATCGAAAAAGCTAAGTAAGGTTGGACTTTATTAGTATTTGGACATACTACTATAGATGTGATTTATTTGCATCTTCATGCCTCGGTTGGCCACCAGATTAGACGGACCTTTTCTCTGATTCATTCAAGACTCTCCCTCTCTTTCCATGTCTCCATTACTACAACATGCTTCGGCAGCATCTTTTTTTCTGCATGTTCCCATTACATTATGTTCCTCTCATCCCCAGCCCATGAATAAGACAGGTTTAAATCATCCTTAACTGTACTGATATTAAAGAATTATTTTCCTCCTCGTTTTAACACTATTCGAGGACTCAGTTTATACGATTTGCACTCATACAGCCTTAAAGGGGTAATTCCAGAATGTGCAATTTCCATTCGCTCAAGGACTACACTGGACTTGCACAATTTGTCAATAGCTATTTACTCCAAAGTAGCCTAGCCAGGACCCAAGTTTCTCCTGATTTTGGGGGAGGGGTCCCTTATTATTTTCTCCCCAAACTCAATTGTTTGCTGGGGGCTGCAAAAAAAAAAAAAAAAAATCCAGGTCAGTTTTTGAAGCTGTGTTTTAAACATGCTAAACTTATTTAGTATCGCTTTGATTTGTTTTTTTTCTGACTTTGGGTGTTGTGCAAACCTAGTGTATTTGGTTAGTTAATGAGTTAATTCAGTTGATCAGGTAAAGTATGTTGTGTGAAAGCAGCCGATATTTATACATTAAAAGCTCATTCTTTGTCAAGGGCAAAATAGATACAATCACAAAAAAGCACTTTTTGTGAACCATTAAATGCATAATCTTTTGAGCTAAGGCACACACATTTCCTTGGTACAGACTGTGAGCAGATCCATATACTGTATACAGTTAGTGGAAAGTAGCCAAAACATTTCAGCTCCAAGACGGGTCTTCTTCAACAGTGTACAATTGGAGCTCTTCATTCAAAAAGAGACTTGCAGTGAGACCTAGATGGGTGGAGTGAAGGATGCATCAGGACTGGCTGAAGTAGGAGTCCTCTTTACCTGAAGGACTGCCTGCACCGATACAAGTCTGCCCAGGCTTACAATCAGCCACATAAGTGCTCTAAAACTGTAGCACTTTAAATCTATTAATAAATTATAGTGGCTGAGAGTACCAGGAATAAATTATTTCAGGAGTGGCCCCATACTTACTGAACCCTTTCCTCCAAAAATATGACAGTTCCATCACTGGAAATAGTTAAGGAACTCTATTTTCATTTTAGTTGACTTGTTATCCTTTGCCATTGGCATTTTAACTGTAGCTGTTGAATTTTAAGGATGTATAATGTGATTTTAATTCAAGGTCATACAACCTGAGGCCCTCCAGGGTTGCAGGCAGCCCCGCAAAACCTTGGATCCAACCCCTTGGCTCCTCAAAAACTAATTTTAACATGACAGAAGATACTTTGATATTATTATTATGGTTGGTCACACAGTCAGCCAGATGTTTGGATTTGGCATTTTTATCTACCTGTCGAGTCCTTCCCAAGAATCTGGGATAGGCAGATGTTGTTTTCTGATGATGTTAAAGGTATCATTGCAGGATGTAAGCTGTTCCAAGTAAAGCTGCCTTTTGCAATTGACTGGTGGTGGTTTTGTCAACGCCAGTGGTGTTCAAGTGCTGCTCCAGATATTTTGGGATTGCAGCCAAGGTGCCTATTACTATTGGTACTATCTTTGCTTTCTTTTGCCATGGTTGTTCTACTTCTATTTGCAGGTCTTTATATTTCGTGATTTTCTCTAGTTCTTTCTCTTCTCTTCTTCTGTCTCCAGGTATTGCAATGTCCATTACCCAGACTTTTTTGTCTTTCTTATCAACACTTGTTAAGTCTGGGGTGTTGTGTGGCAGGTGCTTGTCTGTTTGAATTATAAAATCCCAGAGCACTTTAGCTTCTTCATTTTCTATTACTTTGTCTGTTTTGTGGTCCCACCAGTTCTTGCTTGGAGGCAAATGGTATTTCTTGCAGATATTCCTGTGCACCATTGTTGTTACTTTGCCATGGCATTGTTTATAGTCAGTCTGTGTGATCTTGCAGCAGCTAACTAGGTGGTCCATTATTTCTTCAGCTTCTTTGCAGAGGCGGCATTTGCTGTCTATTGCTGTCTTCTCAATTTTGGCTTTGTATTGCATTTGTTCTTAAGCCTTGGTCTTGTGCAGCCAGAATTAGCCCCTCTGTCTCTTTCTTCAACTTTCCTGCTCTTAGCCATTGCCAGGTCTTGTTGTTATCTGCTTTGCTTGCTAGTTGTGTGTGTGTGTGTGTGTGTGTGTACTGGCCATGTAATGCTTTGCCTTGCCATATCTTTTTCTGTTCTTCATTTGGTCTTTCTTGTAGGCCAGTTTGATCTTTTTGGTATTCAATAAGCCTTCATGGTATATTAGCTTCAGTGCATTTTCTTCACTGTCCTTCAGATATTCTTCCAATGACCCTTTTTCTTCTTCAGTTGTCTGGTGTACCTGCAACATTCCATGGTAAGTAGAGTCTGTCAGTGCCACTGCGTGGATGAAGGCCATGCTTCGTTGTTATTATTTTTCTGGTCTTCCTATCCAGGGCTTCTAGTTCTGCTTGAGTCCAGTCCACTATTCCAGCTGTGTATCTCATGACTGGAATTGCCCAGGTGTTAGTTGTCTTGATTGTACTTCTTCCCTGTTGATGGTCAGGGTGGCACATTTGTCCAGTCCAAACTCCATTGCAATATCTTGGCTGTATATGCGGACAGTATTGAGCAGTGATTCTACTTCAGATGGTGTTTTTCTATACAGCTTCAGATAGTCCATATAAAGGAGGTGGGATAGCCTGGCAGATGTTTTTGATGTTAGATAGCCATGGCCTGACTTGTTCAATATTGTTGACAGAGGAATCAATGCAATGACAAACAGTAGTGGTAATAGTGAGTCTGCTTGAAAGATTCCTCTCTTGCTATTAACCTCTCCCAGTCTATCACCATTGACTAGCAACTGTGTCTTCCATTGTGCCATTGATCTTTGCACGAAGCTTATGATGTTTCTACTGACTCCTGTTATTTCTAAGCACTTGATTATCCAATCATATGGCAGGGAGTCAAATGCCTTCTAGTAATCAATCCAAGCTACATTCAAGTTGGTTTTCCTTCTCTTGCAGTTTTCAAAAATCATCTTGTCAATTAGGAGCTGATCTTTTGTTTCTCTGCTGTTTGGGCAGTTTCCTTTCTGCTCAGGCGGAAAGAGCTTGTTTTCAACTAGTTGCTCTTGGACTGCATCAGCTACAACACCAGTTAGCAATCTGCAGTTCTTCCAATTCTACTTCTGTGAATACTTTATTTCGTATTATAAATCAGTGTTGATCTACTAGCCTCTGTTCTGTTATTTCTGATTCTGGTACATTCTTTTCAGATATCCTCATTGGACTTAATTTGTAATAGCAGATTTCTTTATTTTCATTTGTATATATGTGACAGGTAAACAACTTTTCTTCCAGTAGTCCTGCAGCTGCTAGCCCTGATTGCTCAGCCAACAGTCCTGAGTCCTGTAGCCCACTTGTCACCAGATGTCCAGGAACTAGAACACTTAGCGCAGTCCTTGTTGACCCAGGTGACGACTGATCCGGTATAGGTTTCTGTAAATTATGCCTCACCATATTGTTTATGGGAGAGGCACTCTTTGTCTGACTCCTCTGATGAGACCTGTATAGTATGGTTGAACATCTGACATAGCTCTTATCTTCCTCGGAGCACAAAAGCCCCACAACCACGTCAAGGTAGTTCCTCACTGGGGGTTGCTGCTGTTTTTGTGTTGTTATTTGCCTTCGAATTAGTGTTGACTCCTGGTGACGATGGACTAGTCCGGTGTTTCTCAAACATGGAGACTTTAAGTCTGGGGAATTCTGGGAGTTTAAGTCCACACATCTTAAAATTACCAAATTTGAGAAATAATGGACTAGTCCCTCCATTTCTCCTGGTAATATTTTTGGAAGTGTTTTGCCATTGCCTTCTTCCTGGGCTGAGAGAGAGAGAGAGAGAAACTGGCCCAAAGTCACCTAACTGGCTTTGTGCCTAAGGTGGGACTAGAACTCATGGTTCCACAATTTCTAGCCTCATGCATTAACCACTACATCAGATAGGCTCTTCATATTAATTGTTTTTTTTTTTCCTGTGTGTGTGCCTTTGAGTCAGTGTTGACTCCTGGTGACTGCCTGGACTAGTCCCTGCAGTTTTCTTGGCAAGATGTTTTGGAAGTGGTTTGCCATTGCCTGCTTCCTAGGGCTGAGAGAGAGTGACTGGCCCAAGGTCACCCAGCTGGCTTCATACCTAAGACGGGACTAGAACTCATGGTCTCCTGATTTCTAGCCTGATGCCTTAACCACTACACCAAACTGGCTCTCCATATTAATTGTACTTAGTCATTTTATATCATTTTAAGTAAATGTAAGTAAAATCCAATTTAGTTTATGTTCTGTTCCTATCTTCTTCTTTATCTTGACTCCACCTACTTTTTTCACTTATTCAAAAGCTTGTTGTGGCCCTTGATCTGAAAAAAGGGTTTGCACCGATATTTTATTAATCCTTATGATGTCCATTATTAAGGTTGGGTGATAAATTCTGGAAGCCATTAAACATTGGAGGCAGAACGGGATGTTCAGAAATCTGGCTTGCCAGCAGGAGCCTATTAAAATGAACAGGATTGGCTCAGGGCTCTGAATCTGGGTTCAGCCCATTGACTGCAAACAGAAAAACAGCACTTTTGCCTGGGACCTTCTCTGTGCAGAAAATCTCCTTGACCACTGAATAATGGGGAAATGGTCCATTTAAACATATAGGGATATATTCAATAATAAACAGCCTTTGTTTGCTGCCAGGGTTGGATTCATTCCAAGGCAAGGCCCTTATGCTAAGCCAATTACTTTGAAGTTGAAAGGTTTGCTAGAAATGAGAACATCCTACCTGGTTTGTGCCCTGCTTTCTCCCCCCCCCCCCCCGCCCATCTGCTTGGTTCAGCCACAAGGTTTTGGTGGGGGGGGGGCATCAAGCAGGTTTGGAACCAGTCCTCCTTCTCTTGAGCTCAGAATTCTGGCCAGCACCACTGGCATAAACGAGAGGGTGAGTAACTCTTCTCCGCTCAGCTGCAGCTGTACTGCAGTTCCTAACCATTTTCTCTGTCTCTGTTCCAGATGTCTCGGACAAGATGTACGCTGACGTTCTCTGGTGGCTGAAAGGTGGGTGCTTGGAGCTCATGATCTCAACTCTGAAAAGACAAAAGTGTGCCTTCTGTTTTATTTCACTTGTCCTTGGCTCATGGCCTTTCCTGAAGGATGCATCTCCTCTGTATTTGTTTCTGTACTTTACAAACATCAAGTGCTGTGGGAACAGGATGATTTAGTAGTTCCTCCACACTACTAAAGGAAATATTTAATTTCAGATATTAACCCAAACTTGTCTGTTTTGCTTCGGCTTTTCAGAGTTATATATGGAAAATGATGTTGAATTATTATTCCATTCATGGCTATTTGATTAGCACATTTTGCATTTATATTTTACTGCTGAGGACATAACCCTACATGCACCTAATGGGGAATAAGCTCCACTGAATTCAGCAGGTTTGACTCCTTAGTAAGCAATGAACAAGACTGCACAGTGAATCGATTTCAAAGAAAAATGGTTGACTTGATATATCCCATAAGAGAACTTCATTTGTTTACAGTGAAGGGGATTCTAAAGAATTTCCAAATATTTGGGAAACAACATTTGGGCACAGCTCTGTTTATAGTTATGGGAGAGTCATTCCCATTGAACCCAATAGGGCTTCTAAATAGACATGTAGAGGATTTCACTGTTAATTACATTTGATTCACATGAATACAACTCGACGGCAGACATTTCATCTTTTTTAAATTAACATTGCAAAGGTCATTTGCCATTTCTATTTCATGTGAGCTGTGGCAAATGTACCTTGAAGTGTGTGTATAACTACGAACAACAGTTTTGACTACCTTAAATCAGATCTAGGTTGATAACGTGTGATTCATGATCTAAATTGGTGCAATTGGCTAATTCATTCTATTTAAATAAATTTATCTACAGCAAAACCTCAAAGAAGGTCTCAATCTAAGCATTCTAACAGAAAGCAGTTAGACAAGTAAGTGGATAGCACAGTAGTATATAAGGATACTTAGATCTGGAGGTTTTTTTTTCCTCCACCACATTTTGTATTTAGTATTGAGATCGCACTATAAAGAATTATATCTAAAAGAAGTAAAGGCTATCATTAATGGCTCCTCCTAACCCCCCCCCCCCCTTGCAATTTAGGGCTACAGCATTATTCCTTGTGTCAGGGCATCTTGTGTAGCTTCAGCAGATAACAAGTCCAACACCCGTTATAGTGGTGGAAACTCCAGCTTTAAAAGAAGTAGCTTTCAGGTGAACCATACTAGTTTTACTGGAATGATGGTAGCATCTGGGCAGGGTGAGGTAGCGTTAAGGTGGCTCCAGCTAGTAGGTTTTGGGAGGCTGAAAAGGATGGGGTGAACATGAAAGTGGACAGAGCATGGATGAAGCCAGGATTTTCTTTTCTCTCCTGGATTTGAAGGGAGATAGAGGCTTTTCGTTATTTTTTGGAATTAAGCCAGTTTAAAGGCATATATATTTTTTCTGTGAGTCCCATTTCAAAGCTGTGAGAAATTATGTTGCTTACTTTTGGCAGTTCTGGTGAAAGAGATTTCTGGGGATTGCCAAAAAGAGATTCAGGGGTGGGGGAGGTGTCCCCAGCCCTAACGGGAGTTGTGCCACCTTCTGCTTAAGATGGCGGCTGAGTATTGCCTGGCAAGTTCGGCTGGTGTTGCTAGGCAGGAATAAGGCCGCTCTCTCACTTCTGAGACTGTAAACATGGTTTTTGTAGTTTGTGCTAGCTGGTGCCCATCCTGAAGTTGTAATCCCTTTCCTGCAACCTGAGGATGAAGACTGCAACCCAGAAAGCTGACAACCAAATGTGATAGGCAGATCTAATCTCTTTTGCACTCATTCAGGGCAACAACAACACAAAAGCAGACACGGGCTCAGTGTGCATTTGTTGAACCTTCCAGGCGTAACCTTCTCTGTTCCTTGCAAGGGAGGGAATCTCAATGAACAGCTCTGCTTATGAATCACTCCTCCTCTGTTGTAATGGAGAGCAACTGGTATGGACAGAAGGGTCCCAGTTTGGACTGGAGCTCTGCTAGTGGCAGAAATCTTCTGGGTTGGGATGGATGTGTTTTCAAGTCTGGGGGAGCATGGTGCTGTCACAGGGCTGTGCATACTTAAAAAATGCTTTGGACAGCCCTGAGCACAATATCCCTTTCTTGTACTGTATGTTAAAGTAGCTTGGCTTTAATAATAATAATAATAATAATAATAATAATAATAATAATTATTATTATTATTATTATTATTATTATTATTTAACACCATCAAACAACAACATCTGCCTATCCCAGGTCCTTGGAAAGGACTTGATAGGTGGATAAAAATGCCAAATCCAGTCTAAACATCTGGCTGACTGTGCGACCAACGATAATAATATCTGTTGTTGGGGCTATGGGTATAGCCAATGGGTATAGCTCAATGATGTTGCAAGAATGAACGGGTCCAACTTTTGGGGGGCAGTTACTTTGTCAGTTTAAGGGGCCAAAGGACCCTTTTAAAGACTCTTTTCCTGGGTGAAATGAATGCCTTATGAGCTCCTCTTTTAGTTCTAAATTCCCCAGTTTGGTGATTTTGGTTCTACTCTCTTGGAAAACAGGGGTCCTGGGGTCTGCTTGTGGCCCTGACTTTCTCTCCTGCTCTAGGTTGCCCATTGTTAATTGTTTATGTCTTCAGTATAGTGATGCTCTAACTATAGAAGTCTAATATGGACCTTTCTCTTTCTTCTAATCCTTTATCATCTTCTGATTGCTTTTCCTTTCAATATTGGAAATGATGACTCCTTGGAATCTCCTGCCTCCAGATGAAGAGGTAAGAGAGAGAGAGAGAGATAAATTTTCCATGTAATGAGCTCTTCACTAGTTTAACAGTTGAGAGACTTACAAGCCCAACTGGATTTGGTTCCACCCCTATTCTATCCGCACTTTTATGTGGTAAGGACTTTTCTCACCTCAGGTGTTTCTGGGGTAGATAAAATGTGCCTTATGTTTTGGGAAGAGGCATGATGTTAGTTGTCCTTTGTTTCCAATGATATGTGAACTGTGTGTACTGTATATGTATGGGTATAGTTGTATGTATGCATTCAAACAAGCTAAAAGGTAGCCCAAAGGATCTTTAAGTGTGGTGTGTGCCCATCAAATTCTTATGATGTCGGTTTCCCTTTTTGAGGGCTTTCTGACTCATAAATAAAAATGAGTCATCTCAGGAATGCTCACGTATCATAAAAAAGGGGAAATGGTTAGCTGGACAAGCGTCCACATTAACAAGGGAAAAAAGTAGCTCACGCAAATATTCAAGTCTGAAAAATGAACACCTTTTTTTACACATACAGGTGGGTTGATCATCTCTTTTATAGAAGATAGAATAATTCCAAATAGATCCAGTCAGGCTGGGATGCTAAGTCAAAACCAACAAAATAACATTTTATATGTAACGTCTTGCATTTAAGTATCCCCATCCTCCCTCAAGTCAGCTACCTTGCTCTTCTACCTCTCTGACCAGAGAATGGCTGGATCTGACCTATGGGCAGAGCCTAAGTGTGCTTCCCAGGGTCATCCAGATATAGCTACCAAGTTGTAATGTTTAATGTGAATGAAAAGGAAGAATATTGAATACATAAATTATCTAAAATTGTAATTTTGACCCAGTTGATTGTGGTTTTGCCTACTCCTTGGGGTGTGGCCTCCAGCACCCATCTCTAGTTTACTGAAAAGTTGCACATCTCTGAATTGTGGAGCAATCTCATAAGATAATACTGTAGAGTTCTTCCTGTAGGTGGCAACATTAAGTTAGTAATCAGCCGGCCATTCTGCAGCCTTATGAGAGACTTCTCTAGTACAATAAAACTGATTTTCAGCCAAGAGAAACCAGGACTGCCTCTGTCCTAAAGTTGGGCAGAACAACCTGTTTCAAGAGGCAAAATACTGGGGGGGGGGGGGGGGGGGCGGGACTGATGAAAACACCAGCTGGTTTTTGTAGGGTGCAGGTTTGCTTCACTGAGAATGCAATGGTTTGGGCTTACACTAACATAATGCTCCTTCCTCACATTTTGAAACACTAGAAAAGACTTCCTCAGATATTCACCTAAAATAACAGTTCTCCAGTGTAAAATCTAAAAGTGTGTTGTGAACCAGAATCTTTGGTCAACTAAGTTTTAAGAAGCATCATTGGGTATCTTTTTGTCTTGCTGCTTGGGGAAAGTCCATAACAAGGACAGCCTTTCAGTAGATAGGGAAGATGAGGACCACACAGGTAGGACATTGATGCAAAATGAGTGTGGCCACATGTAGGTGACTTCTGGGCTTTTCTGTTCCTTTTTTGTTAAAGTTTGGGAGGGCTGCATGTTTTACTACTCTATTAAGCATACGTTATGTTTATACAAAGGAATGAAACTGCCCTTCAAATCTAGGTTACAACTCCTATGAACCTTAGCTCTGGGGTCTCCAACATGGAGCCCAAGGATGCCAGTAAGTCCATGGAGCTTTTTCTTAGCTTTTTCTTTTTTCTTATGGTTTTCTGCCATACCTGACATACTATGCTTAAAAATATAATTTTAAAATATGGGAAGATGGCATGTATCAATATAAATTATCACCTCTGGCACCGTCTTTATTTCCAAGAATGCCTCTCTGCCCTAAATGAATTGCATAAGCTGTCTTAGATGGGTGAAGCCCAGAGCTTCGTTTGGAAGTGTCCCGGCTGTGCCATTTTGCAAGCCTGTCCACATGTCAAAAGTCCCAATGGACTGGCGATGCCACCAGGCGTTAATGAGATTGACAGTTGCTGCCCAGACAGAGAATCTGCTGTACATCCCTTTGCCTCAGAGAAGCTCTTCTTGACTGAAGCATTGCTGGGGAGCACATACCAAAAGAGATTCCCCATGAGACCTCCCTATTCAGAGGAAAGAGCTTTTTTTGGAAAAAAAATTCAAGCAGTTCTTCAGTAGGAAACAGGGTAGCATACTTGGGCTGGAAAAAAGGAACTAAAGAAATATTGCTTCTGAGCTTCTGACCAAAAGTTGCCACTGTATGAGAATCCAGGAAATCCAAGAGAGCAAAGAGGAAACCTTTTTCAGGAACTCCATTTGTCTCTGACAAACAGGTAAATAAATACATTTAGCCAGATATTGACATTGGGATGTATACTTTATTTGTGTATATCTAAGTCTGCTGTGAGAACCAGTTTGGTGTAGTGGTGAAGGCACTGGGCTAGAAACTGGGAGACTGTGAGTTCTAGTCCTGCCTTAGGCACAAAGCCAGCTGGGGGACCTTGGGCCGGTCTCTCTGTCTCTCAGCCCTAGGAAGAAGAAGGCAAGGGCAATCTGCTTCCAAAAATGTTGCCAAGAAAACTGCAGGGACTAGTCCAGACAGTTGCCAGGAGTCAGTACTGACTCAAAGGCACACACACACAGTTTCAACACTCCTCCCCCAGAAACTTTGTCTCCTGCTTTGGTAAAGCTCCTTGGTAGTTCTCATAGTTACTGCCTATCTTCTGAGGGTTGCCTTTAATCTTAGCGTATGAGAGAAATAAAGTTCCCACAACCTATGTGCCCCCTGGCAAATAAAAAGAGAAAAGAAGAAGATAAACATGAAGTCAATTATGTAGTGCCATGCACCTCTGTGCTGTCTTCCTGCACTCAGGAACTTGGTCTGTTCACTTCTGTATGGCTATGTTCATACAAATGCTTAACCAAGTTAGGTAAAAACCTAGTAGTGGCATGCACGAAACATGTTAGGCTTGGTTGTGTTAACTTTTTTTTATTGCTTGACCTTTTTTGCAACCCCAGCCAATTTGGTTAGTTTATAGGTCCGTGTATGACCTGGACCCATGTATGGGGTAGTTCAGCTTTTATGCAGGGAGACATGGAGTACCACCTTTGGAACACCAGTTTGAGCATCTTTCTCTAAACTATGGATTATACTTTCAATGAATGAATGAATGAATGAATGAATGGACTATCCAATCTATCACAGAAGGAATGCCTGATAAGACCTTTGTCAGTGCAAGCACAAGGATTTAACTATTTGCAAGCCATTTCAGTAGTAGCTGCCAAGTTTTGGAATTCTCTCTCTGGAAGAGATGGGAGAAGGACAGTGGTCTGGAGTTCTGGAAAATTTTGGAAATGTTCCCTCCATTTTATTGGGAAATGCGAGAGTGAGGAGCCAAGTGAAGAAGCTCTTTTTTTTTTTTTTTTGCAGACTGATGGTCTCAAGCAGGTTCAATAACCAGCCTCTTCAGGGCAAGGAGATGCACTTTTTATTTCTCATGTATTTGAGCAAATGGAAGCAAGGGGTAGTTGGGCAGTTATTGTGTTGCTGATATTAGGTAATTTGTTATCCAGTTTGGCAGAACAGGTGTTCGGGGACTGTAGGCCATCTGTGGGCCAGTGGTTGGGCTACCAGATATGGACTGAAAAAATACAAATTATCACTAGATGGCAAAAAAGAGATACAGTGTCTAACTCTTTGCTGCTATCTAGTGGTTGTCCAGATTTTTGCAGCTTAGATCTGGTAGGCCTGGCCACAGGAAATCCTCCCTTGAAGTAGGGCTAAGAAGGAATTCTGCCCCAAACCAAGGGAAGCCACTGCCCGTCAGTGTGGGCCTACTAGTCCCAATCCCAATCTTATTCCATGTGATATATTGCCAACAAATTAATACGCAATTAATTGCATTCCATTTTGACTTGTCTTTTTAGACCCAGCTTGTCATTTTTTTTTAATTGCAACACCAACTAGTTTACTGAGCAGTAGAGCTAAGCTCTACTAAAACTTTTATTCTATATAGCAAAATAGTGCATACTTTCCTAGTGCAAAGAAACCAGTGATTAAAGCCTCCCTCCCCCCCCCCACCTCCATGGGAAGAGAAAGTGACTTTGGGGCACAAGGGAGGTTATCCAAAAGTGATTAATTATTCAGTCAGTGTTTAGTAAAGATTGGGTAGGAATGATAGTGTTTCTGTGGTCTCTTTACTTAGCTACTACTTTTGAGCCAAGTAGCAGGCACTATTCCTATTAAAATGTCTAAGCATCTGGATTATATATTACAGTAATCCTAAGCATTGGTGTTCATCAAGGTTTGATCCCATAGATTTGTGGTATACAGTACTGCAGGTGTACTCATTCTTTTTTTTTTTTTTAACCTAGCAGGACACCAGGTTAGCTAAGGCTGGGAGAAAGGATTACAGATTTATCTCCTCTCCTGTGTGAATGCCATATTCTCACAATAATGTGTAAAGTAGACTCAGACTGAGATTGGCCCCAGGTGGACTTAATTATGGGTTGTACATTCAGCTGTCTCCAGCCAAAATCCAAAATGCTGGTCTCCATAGTGCCCTTTGCAGGTTCATTATTCTAGACAGTCAATTCATTGTAATTCATGTCCCACTGTTCTTTTCTGTTTGTGTGTGTAAATGCATGTATATGGGTTACTTTAGTAACCAGTTTAAATGGGTTGTGTGAATGTAGCCAGAAATGAATCAAATAGGCTAGATTCACCCAACACACACACACACACACAAAATCAAAACACAGTTAATGCTAATAAAGCATAGTGTGTTCTGAGAATGCATTAAACATACTGTGTTAACATAGTCACACATACAGATGTCGATCAATTTCAGTTTTTTATGTTTCTGGATATCCTTGGGCCATTCTGGATTGTTCCAATGTGTCCCGCAGTGTCAAAATGTACAACAGCTTCATAAATAAGGTCTCAATTAATGCTCATCAGAGATGGGCTGAAACAACAAGGTGAAAACGAGGAATTAATGCTACTGGAAATCTTTGCTGAACAGAATAAGCCTGTATGTAAACATCATAGGGCTGTGGTAATGGGGAAGGACATTAATGAATAATGTCATGCTAGGATAAGGGCTGGTGTGGAATTTCAGTCTTTAATTTATCTTCATCGGTCTGTAATTCACCTAATTGCAGCACAGATTAGGCTAGGCTGGATTCAAAAACCTCAGCATGGGAACAACAACTACAGAATCATTTTCTCAGCATGCCTGGAGAAACTTCACCTACCAAAATGGTAGTCACATCATGTAACTACTAAAGGTCCAGGAGCAAGAGTAGAGAAGAAAGGGAAGCTGGGATGGGAGAGGAGAGGGAGAACCGTCTGCCTGGGCATCCCACTCTGCGAGAGGTCTCTGGCCCCTTTGGATCGAAAGAAATGCCTGGGCAGCCAGCCAGCCAGAGGCTTCCCAAAATAATTGGGCCTCCATGGATAATTATAGCTCTCCCATGCCAGCCATAGTCTGCAGACTCCGCATCTGCAGCCTGTGGCTTGAGAATGGTCCACCCCCCTCCACCCCATCCTCGCTGAGGAGTTCACTTTTCTGCTCTGACATTGGAGTCAAGGAGCCCGGATAGAAACAGAGGCAGGGATAAAAAATTAAAAAAAAACCACTGGAAGGGATGCTAGAAGGAACAGGGTGGCAATTGATTTACTGAGCCAAGTTTGAACAGTCAGACCAGGATTGCAGGGTAATTGGCAGCCAGTGACGTATGTGCTTGTCTAAGTGTGTCTATGTCAGCTTTGTTTTTATAAAAGACCCAAACGTAGAGATTTGGGGAAGGGAGCGAGCCCAGGCAGAAGCCCTGATTGCTCTCCCCACAGGCTGCCCCACCCCAAACTGGCATTGTTTCCAATATCAATCTAGCTGGGGGAGAAGAGGGAGGAGATGAAGAAACTGGTGGTAAATGCCACTGGGCTTTGCCAGTTTAAGCATCTTACACCTGCAGTTGGGGATGCACAACTTTTTGACTATGATGTCTCTTGATGGATTCCTGTAAGCTGTAGTAAAACAAGCCGTAGCTTGCCATGATGTGCAAATCCAGCCTATATGTCTCATTCTGTTCCAGGAGAGCCATTCACATGCTAGTGGAGCTGAAGGTCTTTGGCCAGGTTCAAATCAGGCACGCAGCTCCCTCTCGCTTTTCCACCCTGATTCCCTTGGGTGGTGGAGGCTGCATTTACAGCATCTCACTATGGGTGCTGTCTTCCCTGTTCTTGCAAGAGGATGCATCTCTTGCGAACAATCTGCATCAGAGCTTGCTCTGATATTCACTGTGTGTTATCCCCATTGCTGCCTTCACAGTATTGAGGATATTCTCAGGGCACTGTCTTCATCTGGTGCAGAATATTTTAGCCTCCTCTGCTTTGGCCTTCGGGCTGTCCATACAATGTTCAAACTATAGTATGTGTGTTAGCTGCCTGCATCATAGGTTTCTCTCTTTCGGGAAGGACTAGTCCTACCCACACCTCTTATAGAAGACGGAGTGAGAAGCAGACCAGCTAGAGCCGTGGGACAGCATCCATTCAGAAGAATTGTCTGGACAAGCCTCATTCAGATGGGAGCAGCATGTGGCAGAATGTAACAAACGTGCCGCACATGGGATGTGTGGAAGATGACATTCCTTGGACTTTCTATAACAGGTGGCAGAACTGGATAGGAAAGGCGTGTGCATCTTCTGACAAATGGCATATCACAAAGCTTGTGGCATTTTATGCTGAAGAATTAGAGGCAAAAGGTTCTGCTCATTTTACAACCTGGGCTGGACTTCTGATGGTTGCCAAGTCCCTTTCTGAATCCTAAGTTTTGCCTTGGAAATCCAAGAAAAAGCTCGATAGTGGTATTGCAAGGGACAGGATAAAAAATCATGCTGTATCTGGAAGGTCTAAATGGGTGATGCCCAGTAATTCTGAATCTTGGAGTATTCACTGGACAGATTAGTTTTTGGCACCTCTATTTCCCCATTTATGATGGAGCCTTCCTTGATCCATCCTTTTTAAAATGAGTTTTCCCCAAACTGTGAGAAACATCTAGGTTTAAGGCTTACTCCCTTTTTTCTAATCCACAGCAAATTCAGAGGAAAGCGGTTCTGTTGTTTTTAATAGAGCCCGTTTTGCTAAACCTGCATTGTCGGATTGCTCAGATCCAAAATCAAATCTCTGCAAGATTTGTTTTCATGTTATTTATTTTTCATGTATTTGTTTGAATGTTCTGTAATTCTCATATCCAGAGAGGCTCACGTACATAAAAAGCAAACAGTGCAACAATGATGTACTTAATGAGATAACTTTATTAAATCCAAGCTGCCTGATAGGCCAGATCTAAAAAAGCAAAAGTTTTGTGAGACTATTTACAAGTTAAGGTGACCTTGCTCAATTTGATATCTTTGCTGGATATTAAAAACTTGCTAAAAAGAGTCAATCTTACTAGTTATGCACATTTAATATTTTTTTTCACTAATTTTGATTTAGTCTTTTCTTCCCCAATACTGATTCTGAGCAGATACTGAGGCTATTTATCAGGAAGCTAAGAGATGATTACATTAAGATTTATAGGCAATATAACATTCAAATGAAATAGGAATTTTCTGGAATTTCATGTGCATATATAGAAAAAAACCCAGTTAAGTTAAATTAGCACCCATGGAATGCTTGATGTGAAATAAGCCTTTTACATGCTCAGAAGTTCTTCTCTCTCTTCTGTCAGCTTTGTTATATTCAGAATTTGGGGGTTGCCCTGGATTGCCAGTTCTGCATCTGAAATGTGTCCAAGGACTGAAGCAGTATTTTTTTTCTTTTCTGATAGCCAATGAGTGCATTTCTAAATTTGGGGATTGTTTCTCTTTAAGATCTTTCCAGGCTGAATGCTGGCTCCAAGATTACTATTCTGCTATATCTATATACAGTTCTGAAGGTGACATTCAGAATCAGAGATTCAGTTCCCAGAACAAGTCCTGAGAATCAGAAAGTTCTGCATTCTTCACACATCCCAAGAAGTCCTGGCTATTTATCCATCAAGATGTCCAAGAGGAGTGCTGGCACAGGGAGCAGAACTACTGCTGGCAACTCTGGCCATACGCTGCCCATGCGCAGAGTCACAACCTTACGCAGATTTTTGGCCTCTGAGGTTTTTGATAATTTATAAAACAATCTAGCTCGGATTTATATACTTTGCTTAGGCTCAAGGAACAACAGGCTAAGCACAACACGAAGCCTATTTTTAACTCTGCATCCACACATCCTCACTTTGATTAGGCAAACTAGGTCCTTAAGTGACTGGGTTAAACCTATTGTGAGAACACGGCAGCTCTACAGTGCAGATTTCCAAAGCCGGGGAGAACTGGGAAGCTTGCCCAGTTCCCGAATCACGCTCCTGTGCAGGCTTCTGAACTGGCTCAGAGGATGCCGTAGGCATTCTGCTTACGCTCAGAGGCACTGCCCTTTCAAAGTTCTCTGGGCCCGGCGGGGGAAGGCTCTGAAGTTATCACCAGGCTCCTGCTTGTGCCTAGATCCCTCTCCTGCCGCTCGGGGAGAGCTGCGGCGGTTCCCTCCAGGCTGCCGCGGTGCTGCTTCGCGGCTCCCCCTCCCGTCCAGCCACCAGTCACATGCCTGCCTGCAGCCTCTGCTAATCCGGCGCCGGCCTGAGAGGGACGGAGCGAGCCGAACAGCTTCACCTGGCGGCGCGGCGGGAGTCGAGCCGCCGCTTGCTGCCCCTGCCCCTGCAGTGGTAAGCGGGGGTCTCCGGCGGGGCGGGGAAGGCAGGAAGCGTTGCGGTTGCGCGCCACATGCCGCGGCTACGCCGAACGCGCGGCCGTCCTTCCCCGGGGACCCAGATGCGGATTGCGCGAACGGTTTGCGCGTCGTTGCGCCCGCCCGGGGTTGCTGCGTGTTCCTCTCCAGCCGGGCTGGGATGCCTTGCATCTAGGCCGGGAGGCCCCGCACTTCGTCCCGTCTCCGGGGGTCACCCCGGCCGATGCCCCGAGAGAGGTTGGAGGATCAGCCGCTCCTCGAGATGCGGCAGTGTCGGAGAAAGTAGGCGCTGCTGCTTTTCAGCCCAGAAGTTTCTCCTGGGATTCGTTTGGAAGAGATGATGCTCCTTTCTGGAAGATGTGGAAGTTTTTATATCCTAGGAGGACAGTGGTCGTCTGAGCGTGTACCGAGTTTTTTTTTGTTTTTTGTTTTAATTTCGGGCCATTACGTAAGCGAGGAGGCAGCGGCGTATAGGTTAGAAGTCGGGTTTAATCGTTCCTACTTTAAGTCTGGACCGCACGGTTGGGAGATTTGGGGGAAGGGGGTTACTTTTTCCGTGCGAGCATCCAGAATGAACCTTATTCAAATTTGATGAAATAGGAGTCCAGACGGTGACAGGAAATCTGATCTCATCCCACCCTCTCTGGCCCAGCTTTATAGCCTGCAGAAATGGGCTGAAAATATCAGCCTACCTCAATAGGCCATTGACTATCGAGATAAGGTGTGATGTATGCAAAGCTTTTGATTATACTCTCAATGGCTGTTTCACCCAATTCCCCTAATTGGATCAGTGGATCAGTGAAGGACTAGCAGATGCATTACACTGCAGCCTGTGGTTAATGCTAATCTTAGTTTTTTTGCAGCTGGTGTGCTGTGCAAACCCGGAATGTTTAGTTAGATGAAGATTCCATGTGAATCCAGATCCTGGTTTAATTCAGAAGTAGGTGGGTTGTGTTAGTGTTAGCATGATGATCTTTTCATAGCCACTGTCTGGTTCTTTCTGGGGAGTCCCCTACCACAGAATGTCTCTTCCCTCCCAATAAGAGAGAGAGAGGTTTTCCTGGGACTGGCCTGCATTCAGCCCCTACTCTGCCTATTGGATAGATAGTTGGGACAGGATGCTGCATAAACAGTCCAAACATTAACTGGAAAAAAATACTTCCCAGGGTGCCTCCGATGCAGAATATTCTAAGGGGGTGTTGTTCCTAATCAGATACTCCTGGTAGTTTTTGTAACCTGCTGCCACTGGGGCAGTTGAAACAAACCTTGGGACCACTGATCATTCCAGCCAACCCATCCTCTGTGGTTTAAAACCTGGTTCTGAGGGAGGCAAATTGGTTGACATGATGGATTTTTTTTTCTTATAGCATTGGGGGTAGCCTGGAATTTGAGGTAACAACAGATACTGAGGCTCTCCAGCTTACATAGTTTTGGGGGGCATTAGACAAATTCATGGAAGATATTGACTATCTGGGAGAGGAGGAATAGTAGTGGCTTCTGTTCATAACAATAGGTTGAACTTCCAAGTTTTAGAGGTTGTCTAGACCAGCGTTGCTGAACCTTAGCAACTTTAAGATGCATGGACTTCAACTCCCAGAATTCCCTAGCCAGCTGGGGAATTCTGGGAGTTGAAGTCTACACAACTTAAAATTGCTGAGGTTGAGAAATGCTGGTCTAGATGAATATGGGCTGGGGAAGGAGGAAACAGCAAAGGTGGTCTCTTGTTTTATTTATGTATTTAGTTGTGTGATTTATATCCTGCCATTCTTTCAGGAGCTCAGTGCAATGTACATAGTGTTCCCTCCTCCAGTTTATCTCTATAATAACAACAACCTGGGAGGTAGGAAGGGCTGAGAAATAAGTGACTGGAAGTTAATCGGTCAGCTTTTTTGGCTGAGCGTGGACTGGAACGCTACTCTCTTGCCTTGGGATGTTATATGGTTGGTCTGTGCTCAAAATGAGATCTTTGAGTAAATGGAACTTCCTTCTTCCAAAGTCGTGTTCCAGCAATGTGAGTCAGTTCTGGTCTTGAGAATCAGAACATATTTTTCCTTCTTTCTAACTTGGTTGATTTTTTTTTTGGCCAGCAAATTCATATTCTCTCACCCCATTCTGGATTAGCAAGCTGTCTCCTTTATAGCTTTTATGGCAGCTTTTTACGTCATGCAGGAGGACATGCCAGTGAGTATGCCAGATCCTCGCATATTTTCAGTTCTCCTCCTAGGAGCCAGCCGGCTATTCTGTGGGAACAGGAAACAGCTTCTCAGGGCTTTCTCTCCCTTTTTTTTTTTCCTGCCTCAGCTTTGCTAGCAAAAATAACACAGATGCATAGTTGAAATCAGTGAAGGGTTTTCCACAATCGTTTGGCATGCCGTCCTGTTTTGGAGAAAATGGCCAACAACCTACCCACTTTTAATATTATTACTTTCAAACTTTATCCCAAAAATCAAGGTATGGAATGTGCTTCAAAATCAGTTTCAAAGCAGATTTTTTTAAAAAAATGATATTTAAGAATTTTATGGTTAAAAAGACACAAGGATCGCCTGCAGCAATATGGTGGAGTGCATTTGAATGCACCTGTCTTGGCAACTTGGGGAACTTTATTACATCTCCCTTTTTTCTTTTCTTTCCTCTTATTTTTCAGCTGACAGTCAGTATGCTGAACATACCCAATCTTTGTTGAATTTTGTTTTGTTTTTTTTGTTTTGCTGCCTTTTATTTGTAAAAAATGGTAAAGCATTTCTTCTGTTTTCTCCATGGTCCCATTTTGGCTATTTATAGTCAGCACTTACGGTCTTTGTTGTTAGAAGGAATGATGAGGATTGTCAGAAATCTGTGAGAGCATTTATTGTATGCATATGAAATTGCAAGCAATCAAAGTGTGGTTCGGCCTGTTTTGTGACTGGTTCAGTGGGTTCACGTTTGGGGAAATGTGCTTAAGGCAGAAAGATTATATAATCCTGTTCCACCTTTTTGGCACATGTCAGGAAGTATTGAAATATTTAGATTGGTCCAATGTTTGTCAAATGTCCTGATTCTCAGGAAATTGGAAGGATGTTTTATTCAAAACCAGTCAAGGAAGCTAAATATATCAGAGGAAGCTGCCTGTTATATCTTTGTCCTCTTCTGAACAGAACATCTCTGAGAGCAGGTAAAAAAATCTAGTTATGCCCAGAGAAGATGCTGGTCAGAAAACAGGCAAGCACATCATGGAGAGATCCAGACAGTATTTTCTTCTGATGGGACATGACATTTCTATCTCTCTGAGCTGAGAATTATTGAATAATGTGATTGGACTTCTTACTGAGTTCTGTAATGTATTTAAGACACAAACAGAGAAAAAAAAAAGACTAGCGCAGGAGACTCATATGGAGGTGTGATAGGTAGCCTTTTGGGCTCCCATGATCTTTTCTATTTTTAATACAGGCAGTTTTCGCTTAACAACAGTTATTGGGACCAGAATTTCCATTGCTAAGTGATAACAGTCGTAAAGGGCAATGTCACATGACTGCATTGCTTAGCAACAGCAATCCTGGCAGACCCAGGTGCCGTTGTTAAGCGAGGATCACAAGTCATTAAGTGAAGACCTCACGTGACTGCAACTTATGACTTTCTGCTGGCTTCCAACAAGCAAAATCAATGGGGAAGCTGGCAGGAAGTTGCAAGTCCTGATCACGACAAGCCGTTCCTTAGGCGGCTCGCTCGCAAGCAGGCTGGTAGGCAGGGGGTGGGTGCTGTGGCCTGGTGCGAGTACAGCTGGGCAGGGGGGTGCTGCAGTGTGAGTGTGGGTGCGGCTCCTTGGGAGAAAAAGCGATGGGAGCAACTTGTGATCGACTTTGTTTGTGGGAAGCTGGCAGGGAAGGTTGCAAATGGTGATCACGTGACTGCGGGATGCTGCAACCATCATAAGTGTGAGCTAGTTGCCAAGTGCCTGAATCACGATCACGTGACCATGGGGGTGCTCTAATGGTTGCAACTTTGAGGACCGGTTATCAGTACCACTTGTTCAGCGCTGTTGTAATTTTGAACAGTTGCTGAATGAGTGGTCATTAACCGAGGACTACCTGTATTTTATTTTTGCAATTTCTTATTGTAGAGTTCCTGAGGCCTGCACAGTGAAAGGTTGGAGTTCCCAAACCTCCTCTCCCAGAAGCCCTCTGGGTCTTCACAGTTTGATCCCACTTCCTGCTTTAGGGTCGTGGCTTGATAGTTCCTGTTGCCACTACCTGTCTTCCAAATTCTGGTCCCAATCACCTGGAAAGTACCTTGAACCCTGGTATATGAGAGATAGGTCTCTCACACCCTGTGTTGCCTTTTTGGCAGTTGAAAAGGCAAAAACAAAAATAATCTCAGTAGTGCCTCCTCCTGGCTGTGTGTCAGCCCTACCACGTAGACCAAATTAAGAAACCAATGCCATATAAGTCAGGGTAACTTTTATTGTAACAGCTATAGTAACAGATCTTGCAGTCTGAATGTGTTTCCCCCATTCCTTACTTTATCTACATGTGAACTAGAGAGGAGCTTGCCTGAGATGTTTTCTCAAGTTATTTTCTTGGCCTGGGCTCAAGCCCTGCTTATCTGATTGTTATCTTGGTAGCAGCTCTTCCTTCTGTCCTTCAAGACTATTCCCTATGTCCTCTACATTGTGTAGCATAGAGGTGCAGTGACTAGAACATCCAGCAGTTCTTTCTCCTGTTGGGAGAGAAATCTATTTCACAGGAGATAAAGAAAATCAAATTTTATTAGAAAAAAGAAAAGATAAGATTCAACCTCGCTTTTAACTAAGTATTTAAATGCATTCAGTGTAAAAGAAGAAATTAAGAACTGCCCAGATCATGGTAATTCAGCAACCTTGCAAATTAGTTGAAAAAGACAAAGTTAAATAAAATAAAATACTCTGGACAGACCACAAGATGGTGCTGGTCTGCTACAAATAAAAAGGCCTGCAATATAAATATTACAGATCCCAAGAAGATTCTAAAGAAAACGTTGTACCTTTATGAACATAGCCTGAAATATTAATGAAGACTGAAACTAAAGATCCAATTCCATAACTTGTACAGAGAGTTAAAGAACATGAGACTTATCACAACATAGAAAACAAATTTCCAAACCCTAGGGCAAATTTCTGGTTCTACAGGAATAGAAGACTTCCTGAAATAACTGGCCCTCTGCTTTAATTCCGTTTAAAGACTTTTCCAGCTTTTGGGAGATTTCTGACATTAATCTGAAGCTCCTGGAAATGTTGGAAACTCCATTCTTCATCTAGCCTCTTTCCATTGACTTCTACATCTGGCTTTCAAAAGGCAAAACCTTTTCTACATCTAGCAGTGGGAGAGGCTAGGAGTGTTTTGGCTTTGTACCTGACAAGGAGCTCTCTTTCACTTGTGGGGATGGGGTTTGTATGAGTCTGCAGTCTGGCATGCAGGCTACATTCACAACACTTATTTTGTCAAACATATGTACAGGTAGTTCTCACTGAGAAACCACAATTGAAACCAGCAACTTGGTCGCTAAACGCAACCGTTGCTAAGTGGAGAATCATATGACTATGACAGCTTACGGCCTTATTTCCCCTTTGGTCATTAAGCAAAGTGTTGCAGTTGCTAAGGGAAAAATCACGTGACTGCGACTTAATGATTTTACTTTCATCTTTTCTATTAAATCTGCTTGTTGCAAGCTGGTTGTGAAGCACACAAATGGCAATCACACAACTGTGGGATGCTGTGACTGTTGTAAATGCGAGGATTGATTGCAAAGCTATTTTTTTACACCATCGTAACTTTGAACTGTCACTAAACAAGGCAGTCAGTAAGCGAGGACTACCTGTATTAGAAAAATTGTCTCAAAAGCTGTTGGTTATATAGTATCTTTCTGGGTGGTTTGGCTCAGGAAGATGTGGATTATATCTTGTTCAGTTGCACTGTTTATGCAGGAGTTAAAGTGGGTTCCAAACTACATAGTTTTGAGGATGGAGTTCAAAATATGACTTGGTGATTTTCTAGCTCTAGGGAACCATCAGCCAAGAAAGCCTTTCTCCGAGGACCCTCATGGTTCAAATCTGGTACAATGTGATGTGCTTAAAAAGTTCTTTTTGAAACTGTGATGGGATAAAGCCCATGTAAAGATGGTACACTTAAAGGTGTGCAGGGACCAAGATGTTTGAAGTTTCCAAACAGCCTTCCTGAATTTCACTGGAAATTCTGTTTCAACACTTGGAGGGTGCCAGGGTCAGGAAGATGGTTTTACTTTATTTTTTAAAAAGTCAAGATTTTTGGTTTGGAGGAGCACAGAGGCTGGGGAATTATGCTCCAAACAGCTGTAGGAACCATAGCTGAGACTAAATGATGCATCAAGAAAATGGGCTGTCCAAATCCAAGACATTATCCTCTCTTTAATAAGCTTCTGGACAGTCCCAGACAGCACGCTCACCAATTCCACCAATACATGCACATGAGGTCAATATACCCACATGTGCATATACCTGCACATAGCTGTATGTGATCTGGCTTCTCTGTTCCCTGAGATTTGTGCAGGACTACAGCTGTCTAGCAATAAGTGTTTAGAGCTTTAATTGGTAGATTAATCAAATAATGCCCTATTTGTTTAATTTGTGGAGGGATAATGTGGATCTATTAAAGATACTATGTATCTGTGGGGTTGAAAAATCACCTTACTGTTGGAAGCTGTTTAGAGAGAGTGAGCAAGTGTGCATGAATATATGTATATGTATACACCAGGGTTTCCCAAATTGTGAGGTGTACCTCCCTTGGGGAGGTACAGACAGAATCCAGGGAAGGTGTGAAGGACCTTTTAGTTAGATTGTTACTATAAATTCACTTTTCCCAAAGTTTCATTGTATTGTTTTTGTTGTTCATTTGTGTTCATTTTGGTGTTTGGATTTTTTAGGGGAGGTGTGTACATTAAGACTGCAGTAAAGGGAGGTGTGATGGCAAAATATTTAGAAACTCCTGGTATACACACACATATTAAAACAGAAAATATTGACAATGGGTCATCTGTCTGCACAGTAATGGATATATTTTGTTACTCTTGCTGCAATTTATCCCATACTAAGTGCCTGAAAGAAAATCAGTCATCTTATGTTTTTAAAAATACACTTTTTAACATAGCCATATTTTGCTGAATTCATAGATGACAGGCCTGACATCACCTAGTGGGTATGATATTCATGGGTTTAGGATCATAGAATGTAAGGATTGGAAAGGATTTTGGAAACCATCTAGCCCAACTCCCTGCCCAGTGCAGGAATCCACAACTATAGCATCCTGGACAGATGGCCCTCCAGCCTCTATTTAAATCTCTGCAGTGATGTACGAGTTCACCCCTCCCCCCACTTTGTTTCTCAACCTGTCTTTTGGAACGACTCTAAGCAATTCTTCTCCATTGTACATGATAGCCCTTCAGATACTTGTGATACTGTGCTATCTCCCTACAGCCTTATCTTTTCCAAGCTAAATATACTGACACCTTCAACTGTTCCTCATGCGTTTTACTTTCCAGGACCTTTGTCCTCTTGGTTGCTCTCCTCTGGACACACTCCAGCTTGTCACTGTCCTTCTTAGACTGTGGTCTTGGTCCTAGTATTCTAAGTGCACAGAATAGAGAGGAACAATGGCTTCTCTTGATCTTGACATTATACTTCTGTTGATACATCCTTGGATTGCATTTGCTTTTTTTGCAGTTGTATCACATGGTTGATTCGTATTCAGCTTGTGATTCACCAAGACACCCAGATCCTTTTTACATGTACTCTGGCCCAGTATAGTCCCACACTCCATAGATTTTTCCTAACTAAATGTGGGACTTTACATTTGCCCTGTTGAAGTTCATCTTGTTTTCTGCCCATTATTCCAGCTTGTCAAGATCCTGAATCTTGATACTTTCCTCTAAGGTGTTTGCTATATTCCTATCTTTGTATCATTTGCAAATGTTATAATCATCTTTTCAAATGCCTGATTTAGGTCCTTTATATGTTGAACAACAGGGAGCCTCAGTAGAGCCCTATGGTACACCACTTACCCTTCCCTTCAGCTTGACATGGAACCATTGATGTATACTAGTTGGGTACAATTGTTCAACCAGTTCTGTATCCAGCTAATTGCAGCATAGTCCAGCCCATTTTTGGTCATCTTCTCTACTAGAATCTTGTGGGAGATTGTCAAAGCCTTTGCTGAAGTCAAGGTACACTATGTCCACCACATTCCCGTGGTCAACTAAATTGGTCATACTACCAAAAAAGGACATCATATTGGTTTGGCATGATTTATTCGTGATAAACCCACATTGGCTCCTGCCAAGCAGTGCATTCTTTTCTAAATGCTCACAGACCGACTGCTTAATAATCTGTTCCAGGGTTTTGCCTGGTATCAACATCAAGCTGACTGGCCTGTAGTTAGCTGGGTCTTCTTTTTGCCTCTTTTTGTTTGAGGATAGGAACAACATATGCCCTTCTCCAATCCTGTGGCACTATGTTCATCCTCCATGATTTCTCAAAGATTGCAGAGATTTTTTAAAACCCTCACATTTCTTTTTCTGGAAGTGGGTTAGCAATGACCAGAAGTCATAATGATCTGGAGAATTAAGATAGGAAGTGTAGTGAGAGGTAATTCTGACCTGTGTTGCTTCTGAAGGAGTGAGTACACAGCTTGATGGTGCCCTTAGTTCCAGGTTAGTTACTTGCTGCAATACATGCAGAACTTTCTTTGGCTTTATCTGGTATAGGGACATTTCTGGAGCTCACTGACCTTGTTGTCAGATTGATTCATGCCCCTTTCCCCTCTCAGTTAGATTGCCACAATACTTTTTCTATATCTCTGCCCTTAAAAACCCTTTGGTCCAAAATGTGATAGCTAAAACTTTGACTTTAAACTCCAAACATCACTCTTTTGCTGGTTGCATTGGTTACCAGGCTGCTTCTGGGCACAACTCTGTGTGCCAGTTGTGACCTCTAGACCCCTAAGTAGTTTGGGATCAAAATACCCAAAAGATGATCTGCTCCTTTTGGAATCTGCTCCAGCTCTGAGTTTTACTTCACACTCCAAGGAGTCAGGCTCCATGGAAGCTGTCTTTCTCAGTGACCATTCCAATTTCTGGAATTCTTTTTTCCACCTGAGATCCATCTGGCGCCACTTCCCTAGCTGGGTTCAGACACACACTAGATTCCAGTTGGAATCGATTCCCAGAGCACCCAACTGGATCTTAGCCTAGGCCCTGGGCTATCATATAGTTGAACCCAGGCTTTTTGTTTTTAGGCTTCAGCTGAGAACTCTTTTTCTGATATGGAATTTGCTGGTTTTATAGCAAAATTATACTAAAAAGGTACTTTTTTTTTTTACTAATTTATGGAAAACCAGTAGAGTGGCGTTATGATAGGCTTCCATTGGAAGAGAATTCAACTTTGAGATGCAGTCATTGGAAAGGCCAACTCCTTTAGTCTCAAACTTCCTTCTAGGATATTGGCCTACTTAACAGGCCTCCCATGACCAGTAAGGGGAAGAGGTTATCAGATTTCACATTGAATATGCTTGGAAACAATAGGAAGCTATGGTCAACCATGCTTCTGACATCTGGTCCCTCTTAACAGTCCAATTCTTACATTCTAGACCATGGTTTCTCAACTCAGCAACTTTAAGATGTGTGGACTCTAACTCCCAGATTTTCTCAGCCAGCACGAATTCTGGGATTCTGTCCACACATCTTAAAGTCACTGAGTTGAGAACACTGTTCTAGACCAAATGTTATTTCCAAGTTAAGGGAGTCTTCTATGGTCGGAGGCAATCTGCTAATGTCTGCCTGATGCTGCAGGCAACGCTCAAAGTGGGCCATTATTGGAAATCAGCTGCTGAAATAAATAGGCTTTTCTCCCACATTATCCTTCTTAGATTATCTCAAAAAGGTCCTGTAGTCAAAGAGAGAGCAAGAAGGATTTAAATTGGTTGACAGCTTATCTGACAGCTCAGGTTTAACTAGTTACTTAATTTCATTAACTTCTTGATATGTCCATTTGCCAGTACGTTAAGCTGGGTAATGTTTGGATTAAAATTTCCAGTTGTGAATAACATTTAAATTGACTGTTCATCCTCAGCAAGCCTGCAATTATCAATTCTGCCTGTAGTTGTAAGTTGTTACTTGATGTTTTATTGAATTTATAACATGGCTTCACACACCTGAACTGCTAAGTCAGCTTTCTTCTAGTTGTGTTGGACAAGTGTTTCTCGACCTTGGCAACTTGAAGATGTGTGGACTTCAACTCCCAGAACTCCCTAGCCAGCATGCTCTTCAAGCTGCTAAGGCTGAGAAACATTGTGTTAGACTGTAGCTCCCATCTTTCCTATTCAATCCTCTTAGAAAGATGTAGGCTCATTTAAATACCTGGAAAGGGTTTGTTGTTGTTGTTCAGTCATTAAGTTGTGTCCAACTCTTCGTGACCCCATGAACCATATTGCACCAGGCCTTCCTGTCCTTCACTGCCTCCCTGAGTTTGCTCAGTTTCATGCTCATTGCTTCAGTGATGCTATCTAACCATCTCATCCTCTGCCGTCCTCTTCTCCTTTTGCCTTCAATCTTTCCCAGCATCAGGGTCTTTTCCAAAGACTCCTCTCTTCGCATTAGGTGACCAAAGTATCTGAGCTTGAGCTTCATTATCAGTCCTTCCAATGAGCAATCAGGGTTGATTTCCTTTAAGATTGACTGGTTTGACCTCCTAGCAGTCCAGGGGACTCTTAAGAGTCTTCTCCAGCACCACAGTTCAAAGGCATCAATTCTTCAGCGCTCAGCCTTCTTTATGGTCCAGCTCTCACAGCCATACATTACTACTGGAAAAACCATAGCTTTGACTATGCGGATCTTTGTCGGCAAGGTGACGTCTCTGCTTTTTAATATGCTATCTAGGCTTGCCATAGCTTTCCTCCCAAGGAGCAAGCGTCTTTTAATTTCATGGCTGCAGTCTCCGTCTGCGGTGATCTTGGAGCCCAAATAAATGAAGTCTGTTACTGCTTCCATTTCTACCCCTTCTATTTGCCAGGAATTGATGGGTCCAGATGCCATGATCTTAGTTTTTTTAATGTTGAGTTTCAAGCCAGCTTTCGCACTCTCCTCCTTCACCCTCATCAAGAGGCCCTTTAGTTCTTCTTCACTTTCTGCCATTAGGGTGGTATCGTCTGCATATCTGAGGTTATTGATGATTCTCCCTGCAATCTTAATTCCGGCTTGTGATTCTTCCAACCTGGCATTTCTCATGATGTACTCTGCATATAGGTTAAATAAGCAGGGTGACAGTATACAGCCTTGTCGTACTCCTTTCCCTATTTTGAACCAATCGGTTGTTCCATGACTGGTTCTAACTGTTGCTTCTTGGCCCGCATATATATTTCTTAGGAGACAGATAAGATGGTCTGGTACCCCCATCTCTTTAAGAATTTGCCAGAGTTTGTTGTGATCCACACAATTGAAGGCTTTTGCATAGTCAATGAAGCAGAAGTAGATGTTTTTCTGGAACTCTCGTGCTTTCTCCATGATCCAGCGAATGTTGGCAATTTGATCTCTAGTTCCTCTGCCTCTTTGAAACCCAGCTTGTACATCCGGTAGTTCTCGGTTCACGTACTGCTGAAGCCTAGCTTGTAGGATTTTGAGCATAACCTTGCTAGCATGTGAAATGAGTGCAATTGTGCGATAGTTTGAGCATTCTTTGGCATTGCCCTTCTTTGGAATTGGAACGTAAACTGACCTTTTCCAATCCCATGGCCACTGTTGCGTTTTCCAAACCTGTTGGCATATTGAGTGCAGCACTTTAACAGGATCATCTTTTAGTTTTTTAAATAACTCAGCTGGAATACTGTCATCTCCACTAGCTTTGTTGTTAGCAGTGCTTCCTAAGGCCCACTTGATTTCACTCTCTAGGATGTCTGGCTCAAGGTCCGTGACCACACCAGCATGGACATCAGGGACATTAAGATCTTTCTTGTATAGTTCTTCTGTGTATTCTTGCCACCTCTTCTTAATCTCTTCTGCTTCTGTTAGGTTGCCTTTTTTGTCCTTTATCATGCTCATCTTTGCACTAAACATTCCTTTGATATCTCCAATTTTCTTGAAGAGATCTCTAGTCTTCCCCATTCTATTGTTTTCCTCAATTTCTTTGCACTGTTCATTTAAGAAGGCCTTCTTATCTCTCCTTGCTATTCTCTGGAAATCTGCATTCAGTTGCTTATATCTTTCCCTTTCACCCTTGCTTTTCACATTCCTTCTTTCCACAGCTATTTGTAATGCCTCATCAGACAGCCATTTTGCTTTCTTGCATTTCCTTTTCCTTGGGATGGTTTTAGTTGCTGCCTCCTGTACAGTGTTACAGACCTCCGTCCATAGTTCTTCAGGCGCTCTGTCTACCAAATCTAATCCTCTAAATCTATTTATCACATTCACTGTGTACTCACAAGGAATATGATCTAAGTCATACCTGAGTGGTCTAGAGGTTTTCCCTACATTCTTCAATTTAAGCCTAAATTTTGCAGTAAGAAGCTCATGATCTGAGCCACAGTCAGCTCCTGGTCTTGTTTTTGCTGTCTGTATAGAGCTTCTCCATCTTTGGCTGCAAAGTATGTAATCAATCTGGTTTCGGTATTGACCATCTGGTGATGTCCATGTGTAGAGTCGTCTCTTGTGTTGTTGGAAAAGAGTGTTTGCTATGACTAGCTTGTTCTCTTGACAGAATTCTATTAGCCTTTGCCCTGCTTCATTTTGTGCTCCAAGGCCAAACTTGCCTGTTATTCCGATTACTCCTTGACTTCCTACTTTAGCATTCCAATCCCCTATGATGAAAGGGACATCTTTTTTTGGTGCTAGTTCTAGAAGGTGTTGTAGGTCTTCATAGAAGCGGTCAACTTCAGCTTCTTCAGCATCAGTGGTTGGGGCATAGACTTGGATTACTGTGATGTTGAATGGTTTGCCTTGGATACGCACTGAGATCATTCTGTCGTTTTTGAGGTAGTACCCCATTACTGCCTTTCCCACTCTCTTATTCACTATGAGTGCAACTCCATTTCTTCTAAGGGTTTCTTGGCCACAGTAGTAGATATAATGGTCACCTGAATTAAATTCACCCATTCCCGTCCATTTCAATTCGCTGATTCCCAAGATGTCGACGTTCAATCTTGTCATCTCATGTTTGACCACATCCAGCTTGCCTTGGTTCATAGATCTTACATTCCAGGTACCTATACAATATTGTTCTTTACAGCATCGGACCTTCTTTTCGCTTCCAGATACATCCACAGCTGAACGTCCTTTCGGCTTTGGCCCAGCCGCTTCACTCTTTCTGGAGCTACTTGGAGTTGCCCTCCGCTCTTCCCCAGTAGCATATTGGACACCTTCCGACCTGAGGGGCTCATCTTCCGGCGTCATGTCTTTTAGCCTTTTAACATTGTCCATGGGGTTTTCTTGGCAAGGATACTGGAGTGGGTTGCCATTTCCTTCTCCAGTGGACCACATTTTGTCAGAACTCTCTGTCATGACCTGTCCGTCTTGGGTGGCCCTGCATGGTATAGCTCATGGCTTCACTGAGTTACGCAAGCCTCTTCGCCACGACAAGGCAGTGATCCATGAAGGGGTGGAAAGGGTTACCATTGTTAAAACGGAGTCCTTTATAAGAGATTAGGTAACGGGTTCATCAGTGGAATTGTCCCAGAACCCTACTTCTTCTTTGATTTAGAAGTATATTTTTATTATTTAACATATTTCCTTACCGCATGTCATGCCTTGTATTTCCAGGAAAAAGTACATTGAAACACCATTTATGCAATTTAATACTGTGATAAGGCAAATATATATTGAAATCTATAAAACATATAAATTGTTAAAGCACCAAAACCCCTCAAAACTAGTACTGTAATACATAAAGATAAATCAGTGGATGTAAGTAATGGAGCAGAATCATTATGAGAGGTCAAATGACTATTTGATTCAGAGGCAAGGGCAGGGAACTCTGCATACACTTTGAGATATTCCGATTTTGCTGTATCATATGACCTGGAGTAGAGCTGAATGGATGGATTTCTTCCTGGACAAACAGCATGCTCTGCTTCAAAACAGCTGCCTTGATGCAGATTTTGAGCCATGCAGGCATTGCCAGGATACAGCCATGCAAATAAAAGCCACTCCCTCCCCCCTTTCTCTAATTTATAAGCTCTGTTGCAAAACGTTCTTTCTTCAGTCTAGATCTCACATCAGAATGGAAAATGGCTGTATCCATCTTTGATCCAGGGAACAGGCAAGAAGTTGCTTACATCAGTCAGGCAGGGGAGGTGGAAGACGGAATTCGGGATCTAGATTTGGCACTGAGGAGGATTGCACCTGTTTTCTTCAGGGTTCTGGAGTACAAGGGGAAACATTGGTCAGACGTGTTAAAAAAAAGCAACCATATTATGCCCTTTCAGAAGCACTTTGCTACACCCTGATGACACCTTCTTAACTCAAATACTTGTTTTCTTGGATAGCACAGCTACGGTGGAAGCCCAGGAAAAGACACAGCTTCAGATCTGAAGCACAGCATATCCACAGAATATATAAATTTTTCTTCACTTCATTTGTTAATTCATACTCTTTATTATTTACTTGCGTGCCACGATTATCAACAGGTAGGCTTGTAGATATTGATCTCCAGCATCTATCATGGCTTTGGTCAATCAAGCCTTTTACCATAAGGCTTTTTAGTAAGGTCAAGAAGGTGTAGACTAGGTCTGGCAGGTGTTCAGTCCTTTCTGGGGAGCAGGTTCCAGAGGAGAGCTTTGGGGGATGTCCTTCCAGTGCTCCTGCTATGGGATGCTTCATTTATATTGAATTGCTGGGTGCTTTATGTAGAGATTTGGAGCAGGCCTATCAATATAATACAGTGGTTCCCAAACCTGGGTAAATTACCCAAAATTGGGTAAAATTGGTTTTTCTTTGGGTAACTTCACGTGAACCCATTACCCAATCACAACAGGGACATTTAAATTGGCTTAAAGATTGCCATGTGCACTAAAATATATTTGAAAATCTCCCAAAGTCTTCCTGTTAAGACAAAAATCAATGAAATTATCAGTGGTAATTTGTTGCAATGAGATAAGGATCATTCAATGATATTGTTTTTATAATACAGGTAGTCCTCAAGTTACGACCATTTGTTCAGTGACCATTCGAGGTTACGGCAGTGCTGAAGGACTTACGACCAGTACTCAAAGTTCTGGCCGTTGCAGCACCCCTGCGGTCACGTGAACAAAATTTGGGTACTTGGCAACCAGTTCGCGCTTACAACCGGTTGCAGCATCCCATGGTCATGTGATCACCCTTTGCAACCTTCCCTGCTGGCTTCCCACATGCAAAGTCAACGGGGAGGTTGGCAGAGGAGGTCACAAGTCGCTTGGGTAAGTCTCCCCCACCTCCCCCACTTTTCTGCGATAAGCAGTTTTGGGTAATAAAGAAAAAGTTTGGGAAGCACTGGTATAAACCCTCTATTGCTTGGCTTCGAGGTTCCTTCAGGATTATCTTCTTCAATGAAATCAACCCATCCTTGTGCGTGGCTCCTGTTTTAAAAGGGCAGGGGCTGGTAGACAGACCTGTTTGGTTGTGGCTCCTGTTTTACGAAATAGTTTCCCTCTTGAGGTCAGGTTAACGCCTACAAGTTTGACGGCTTCCCGAGAGTTGATGATAATTGAGCTCTTCCAGGGAGAGTTTAGAAGAGGGTGGCTGGCCCCGTAGGGGATTTTAGTATTACTTGTTAGGATGTTCTCATGGGAAGAAGAGCAAATCGCTTATCTTCAAACAAATTGTTATGGCTATAGAAATCACGCCACCTGTATTGGCCTTCTAGTTTGCACGTACTGTATACTGCTATCTACTGCCACCTATTGGCGTCTTCATGCTAGTTACCTAAGGGGAGGTGCATAGTTCCAATAAATTGTGGGTGAATATATGCTTCAGTGCTAGTAGGGTTTTAGTCATCATGTAATTGTTTTATAGGTTATGTAGTTGTAACTAATAACTAAGTAGTGTGCCTCTTCTCTGAGAATATTTGGCTAGAGACTTTGAGTTGAACTTGTATATTGGATAAGTTGTTTTAAGTCTTGGATGCCTGACACTACTATGCTTAAGTTGTTTCTATGCTGTTTTTACAGGTTTTGTTGATGATAACCTTAGGGAGTTCATGTAAATGGCAGTGGTACGCAAATATTTTTTAAAAAATGCTGATGATACTCAACTTTATTTCTCTCGGGACCTGAATCAGACCACGCATAGACATAATTGGTACTTGAGCCCAGTGTAAACCATTAAAATCTGGGCTCTTCCTTCCCCCAGGCCTTGGGTTAGTGTGACTGGGTGGCCTCTTTGTGTTTCTGTCGGTGGAGGAGAGAAGTTGTTCCCTCTGGGTGAAGCTATTTATGGAGTTTTGTTATTGATTGATTTTTATTTATTTATTTATTTTGGTATACGTTAAGCTGCCCAGAGTCATTTTGAGTTCAGCAGTCTAGACATTTGATTAATAAATAAATGTGATTAATAATTGTGGGCCAGTAAATCAGTCTGAACTCGGTTAAATGTATAATTAAAGTGTAAACATTTATACAGTGGTACCTCGGGTTACGAATTTAATCCGTTCCATGACTCTGGTCGCAACCCGATTTGTTCGCAACCCGAAGCAAATTTTCCCATAAGGTTCAATGTAATTACCGTTAATCCGTTCCGGCGTCCACGGACCCCGCAGCAGGGGCAGGAAAACGGCTGCGGACCCCGCGGCAGGGGCGGGAAAATGGCCGCAGACCACGCGGCACGGGTGGGAAAACGGCCGCGGACCACATGTCACGGTGGAAAATGGCCACGGATCCGGTTCGTACCCCGAGGTGGAGTTCGCAAACCGAGGTAAATTTTTGCAGCCAGAGGTGGTCGTAACCCAAAAAGTTTGTAAGCAGAGGCGTTTGTAACCCGAGGCACCACTGTACTTTAAAGGTATGGCTCCCAGGTCTGATAATTACAAGAACAGCTTGGGTTACATAGGTTTTTAACTCCTCCTGAAGTAACGAGCTATATGTTATAGGGGTATTCTTGGACCCATCATTTGTGATGGGACGTATCTATGAGGAGGAAAGTGATGTGGGAGATCAAGGCTATCAGGAGGGAGGAGGCAAAAGAACACAGTCTGCAGGGGGAGCGTGAGAAGAGTAAGAGGTTCAGGGTTGCCACTCCCTAGAATCTCCCAGGATATATCCACTAGTTGCTGTAGTATAGGTTTAGTTTGGCAAGATCCTGTCTATCAGGTGTAAGCAAATAAAGGAACTGTAATCGACTGGACTGTTTCATCGTTGCTCTTGGGCTGGGCCTGACATCATTTCTTTAGTAACATTGATGGCTAGAAGCATCAAATACTCTGACTCAGCTTAATCTTAATGATTTTTATTTATTGATTAAATTCGTATGCCACCAAAAATCATTCCAACTCCTGGTAGCCTATATCAGGTTAACATACGATAAAATGTCCATGGCAAGAAAACAATTATATCAAACACCCGCAATATAAAAATAAAAAATGAAATGCATAATAATTATGGCAAACAGTCATATCCCCCAAATGTTCAGCCTTCACTAGCTTCTAGAAGCCCATTACTGAGAGGCCCAGTCTGATGATGTTGCAATTGCTTGTTGATCTTTTGGAAATCCACGTTTCTACAAGGCCCAAGGACCAGAGAGTCTTCTCAGGGCAGAAGCCAGAGCTGAACACCCTTGGCAGATTGCTTGGGGTGCTGCAACAATGCTCAGGAAGGCTCAATGCAATCTAAACCATTCCACAACCTTTTCAAGGTCATGGTTGAATGGGTGGCTGTAGCAATTACACAGACATGATGGATGATATTGATTAGGATGGATAAGCCAAGCTCTACTCGGATGGTGCAGGATGGCTGGGGAAAGGAGAGTCACTGTGACCTTATTCCTGCCTTGCTTCACTCTGCAGCAGAAGATGCTGCCTTTATTCCCAAGTCACTGTCAAAAAAAGCAACTTCCAGTTGAGGAAGGATGGCCACTTTGAGTTAAATGGCAGAGCAGGTATTGGACAATGGCCTGAGGGGAGGAAAAACAAACCACATTCGATCTCTGATGGCCTTTCCAATGAAAATGCATTCCAAAAGCAGAGCTGTGAACAATTTATACCTGAGGGGCTGTAAGACTAATATAGGTGGTTCAGTAGTTTGATGTTTTCAAAGTCTATCCTTTTGGATTGGGGGAACATCTGGAATTCCCCAGAGAAACTGGAGAGGTGTAGATGTCTCCAAGCCAAACTTCCAGACCATTCATTTTAGCAGCCAACCATCAAGTTGATTTGAACCAATTCATGAGGAAGGCTTATGATTTTTGCTTAGTTTTGCATTTGATGTGTTTTCATTGTTTTAGACCCCCTTCAGGGGACTGTTGTAGAGGCATTGTAGAAAATGGACTTTCAAAAGATATATATCAAACAGCAGTTTTTCTTAAGCCAAGGAGCATCTTTTGCCTTGAGTAGCATGTTGGGATTACAAGCCAAAAATAGATGGGACCATAATAAAAAGTGAGCTGAGGCAAGAAAAAAAAATAGCATAATGTTTTTTAAATGATACCAAACGTAGATAAGTAAAACTTTAGGGTTACTTTCCTTCTGCCACAATAAAAATTCCATTTCTGCGGCAGCTTTTGGGGGATGCTTGCATGTGTTGGGCCTCAAATAGTGTGCACCTAATACAATTGTTGGGTGAAAGCAATCCAGGCAAAATTGAAGAAAAGATAAAAAACGCAGCTACCACCAGCAATAGCAAGATGGCTCCAGAGCTCTCATTGGATCCAAGGTAGGGTGAGCATGGAACAGCGGAGGCTTTCATGGGTGTTGCCTGTCACAATTGCAGGGCCCTCACTAAAGACCTCTTTGCACTTCCACCTAATTATGGCACGAACACACCCTGGCAACTTCTTTTTTCTGTTGGGTCCCCAGGGCATTGTTTTCCTCTCATTCCCAGCCCAAGAGCAAGTAAGGCTTAAGTTGTCCTTAGCTGTAGTGGTGTAAAAGTAGTATTTCCCCCTTTTCTGATGCTTTTGAAAGGCAGCTTCAAGGTGGGTAAAATCTCTTAGGTGTCACCACCCATTACCTTGAGTGACATCAGGGGACCGCAGTAACTGGGAACAGAGGAAATAGCCGCAGGTTAGGGATTGGCAACAGGGACAACAAATTTAGATCTGTTTTTCCCCCCAACACAAGCATGGTTGGAGAGCATTTTAATTTGGCAACAAGGAAAAGTCCTAAGAAGATCTTGTTCTGAGTCTTGCAACCTCCATGATCTGGTGAGGTTACCCAGACTGGTTTACTGATTCTTTGGGTATGATTGCAGTGTTTCTGTTCATTATTAATATTTGAAGTTATGGTAGCTACAGTGTTTTAATTGCTTTTTTACATACTGGCAGCACCCTTAATTTGGTTATTGGATTGACCCATCTTCTGGGTTTGGACAGTACACTGATCCATGAACTATCCAAATGGGTTGGCTCCCCAGAACTATAGTGGATGCTGAACCACCATCCAACAACTTTTGCTTCATTAAAACAAACACACACACACACAATCTTGTTTGTGTCCCCTGAAGAGGGAGGACCTGGGAGAATCTCTCAGTCTCTACAGGTCAGAAGCATCTCCCTTCTGAAGATGTGGATTCCAAGCCTGCGGTCTGCTTAAGAGGATGTCTGAATTCTTCTCACTGGCAAGGAAACTACATTCACCACCATGCTAAGCCACAAAACCAATGAAGTTAATAATAATCAAGGCTAAGTCTAATTAAGCAGCTTGTACAAATGCTGAGTTTTTACCTGACCTGATTAAACATGTTGTTATATGAATACAGACATCTTTTACATCTAGAGGAGTGATTTTTGCTGACATGTGAAAGTTTGCATTAACTTCAGTTCTGGGAGTTGAAGTCCACACAGCTTAAAGCTGCCAAGGTTGAGAAACACTGCCTTAAAATAATATAGTAGAAAAGAACATCTTCAATACAACCGTTCACTTCTTCCAGCACCTAACAACAGACACTCTTTAATAGTAATAAATGGCAGACTGTAAAAGTGAAGGAAGTGAAAAATAAGTTATGTGATAGATAGAGACTGTGAAAATTCCAACACTCGATCTCTGTCTCTAACTTCAACACAACATTGCTAATATTTATCTCCACTTCAACACAGTATAATAGCACTAATGCTAACCTCTTCTGTACAATACAATATTGCTGATATTAACTTAGCCTCCACTTCTACACAATACAGTATCTCTAATCCTAACCTCCTATCATGTATTTTCAACAGGAGTGCCTGTAGGTTCTGTGGCTGTTCTTACGCTGAATACTCCAGTGAGAGGAGTGGGGTATTGTTATTTGCAATGGCCCTTTCAAGTGGATTTTTCAGAGTTAGAGACCTGGTGTATCTCAACTATTCTCACCATAATGCTTTCCTGAGAAATGCCTGATTTCAGATGAGATGGGATCCTCAAATGGGAGTTCCAATTTCTGACCTATCCAGTTTGTGGACACCTATTGCTGCTGCAATATGACCATAAATAAGATATACCATTCACAACATAATTCTAATTCTAAAAATATGTACCAACATTGCAGACATACAACTCCCACTTATGCCTTCCTGAGATAACTGATCATTTACAGGTAGTCCTCATTTAGCAACTACAGCTGGGAGCTGCAACTTGGTCATTAAGGGAAGCAGTTGTTAAGTAAAACTGCAACTGTGCTTATGATCTTACTTCAGCTTCCCTTTGCTTTACAGACCTGCAAAGGTTGTAAATGCGAGGATTGGTCATAAAGTTACTTTTTCATCACCATTGTAACTGCAATGGTCACTAAATGAGACAGTCACTAAACTAGGACTATTAAATTAATTTAAGTCAAATTTAATTTTTCCTGGCTTCTCCTCCGCTTTGGAGCAGAACCACTGGTATGTCACTCTAAGGGCAAGTGTTGTCCTTGAAACAAAAGTTGTGCACTCATATCCTATGATTTTGTGAGATAGAATCATAGAATTGGAAGGGGCCATTTGGGCCATCAAGTTAAAGCATCCCGGAGAGGTACCTGTTTAGTCTCCTTTTCCACACATCCAGTGAAGCTCATCAACTCTCTAGGTAATTGGTTTCACTGTTGGATTGCTCTTACTGTTAGGAAGTTTTTTCTAATGTTCAGTTGGAATTTTAATTCATTGTTGCATGTCCTACTCTCTAGAATGAGAGTGTGCAGGTATGGACCTTCTTCTGTATAGCATCCTTTCAGGTATTGAAAAATGCTAGCATCTTTTCCCTCCTTATTCTTTTCTCAAGGGGAAACCTTCTCAGCAGCTTCAGTCTGTTTTCATAGGGCTTAATTTTTGCTCCCTTTATCCTTCATTCTCCCAGTTACTCTGAACCCTCCTGAAAGTATGGTGTCCAGAACTGACTGCAGTACTTGAGGTGGGGGTCTGATCAAAGTAGAATAGAATGGAACATTTAGTTCTTGTGATTTGGGAATTATACTTTGGTTGGGTCAGCCTAAAATTGTGTTTGCCTTCTTTGCGGCCACATTACACTGCTGCCTTGTATTAGTGTGCTATCATCTACAATTCTACAATCTTTTTGGAAGTCTTATTTCCAAACCAGGTTTCCTGCATTTAGACCTGCACATTTGAGTTGTATGTTGAGCTGTAAGAAGGTTCTGGACCAATGACACCCATTAGGATTCAAGGCTGATTAGTAACGTGAGCTTATGTCACTGCCTGACACCGCAGTCTCCACTCTCCCTCTGTGGGATCCAATTTGGGGGATGTGGACTTTTCTATCTGCTTTATCTGTCTTTTGCTCCCTTTCACCCCTCATTCCACCACCTTCTCTTGCTTTTCATCACCTGCCCTGCCCGATCCTCTCGACTCAGGGAGAGGAGGTGGAAGGAACCATGGCTGCCCTAGAAGACTCCAAGGAGATGCAGCCCAATGAAGCAGAGATGCCTTTTGCTGGTGCCCTGAGAGAGGGTGCTAATCCCAGCCACTTTGGGCAGACTGAAGAGCCTGCCAACATCCCCCAGGAGCACACAGTAAGAGTTTTGCATACACAATGGAGTTAATCCTGAGTTTTCCTCTGCAGACCCCAGTTTAGTCTCCCACTTCCCCCAGGCTGAGTTCTTGTTCCTAGGGTATGACTCTTCTTGAACTATCCTTTGTCTTCCCAATAGTGCAAAGGAATAATATGCATGTATTATTTATGGATCAAAAGAGGTTCTGTGATTCTTTCCTTTCCTTTCTTGAATCCGATGACGGTGAATTAATTACCAGGGATGTTCAGGTGATATGATTGCAGAGCAGTTAGTTGTTAAAAAAAAACACAAAACTTTTTGATACAGAGCTATCCCAGAATGTTCTGGACAAGAAATACTGATCAGAGAAAAGGGTTATTTAGGTAACAACAAGTTAAATAAGAAGCAAGCTAGAGTTGCACATATGTGTGAATACAAAGAAAGAAAGAATATCTTGCTGCTTTCGAGAGAGTCACTGGAAAGGAAAGGATCCTAGAGTACAGTATTAGAAATCAATATTAAACCATAAATTAAAAACGACAAGTAGCAGGAAGGAAAGGTAGAAAAAATGATACAACACCGAGGTCCATCTCTTCATGCAAGTACTGTTTTCTCTTTTTGTTCTCTGCCCAGATAAAGCACTTTCTAAAAGAAGACTCAGAAGACACCGAGCTGGTCCAGTTCCTCAAGGATTCCCCAACTGAAAAGACCTTCCAGCGTGTGAAGCCAGAAGACATCCATCAGGAGAAAAGATCCAGTTGGGGTGGGACTGAAATGTTCCCTAGTGCTGCAGTCCAGGCCATTCCCAAAGATGCCTTGGAGGAGAAGGAGCAGAAGGCCTTCTACCGCCCTAAGCCTCTAGATTTGAAACAGCAGCACATGGTTGCTCCAGCACCGCCAAGCCCATCCCGTCCCAGAAGCCCCTGGGGCAGGCTTGACCCGTATGAATCTGATGAGGTAACGCATCTCTATCAGCACTTCTGCCATAACCCTCCACCCCTTTCTGAATCTTCTAATCTCCCTTTAGTAGAAAAGGGCATGAGATTGTGGTCATGGATCCTTGAAATGTGCAGGGATACTCAACCCAGAATCCCCACCCCTGCTGATAGAAGTATTTTGCTTATGATGGGGAGTAAGCTTCCCCTAGAAATAATGTTTTGGTGGGCTTTAAATACTGTAGTAATTAAATTAGTGCCCCCAAATGATGCTTTTGAGGCTGGGTATATAATTGGCATTCCCATGTTGGAGAAAGCATGGAAATAAAACAAGGGCTATTTTGCTAATCAGATGGTGACCCACTGACATGAACAGTGGGTGTATAAAGGCACACAGATCCATTTCCTGAGTCTTATACAGAAGATTTATGTCATCTGTAAAAATGCTTTAATAAGAATTGTTTCTCTCCAGCAGTACCATTCCTGTATTCACAAAGTGCGTTTAACCAAGTCAGTTAAAGACTGAGTGGGTGAATTTCCACAACATGTGAAGCTTAGTTACTGCTTTTTGTAGTTTAATTGCGATATAGAAAGCCTGTTCAGTTAGTATTATTTAGTGTATTATGTGAACTCAGAAATAGATTAATTCTGTAACCAAGTTCAGTTTATTGTGAGAATGCAGCAGGTATCTGGTTTGTGTTCTGTGATTAAAGGCTTCTACCTGCCTTGAGAACTTGAGAACTGGATGCGTTATAACTAAAAATAACTTTTAAAAACTTATTCCAAACAAATGATTCTTGCAAAAGGCCTGGCAGTTTGTAACACTGATTTTTTTCTTCTTTTTCCTCTCTCTTAGGATGATAAAGAATATGTGGGATTTGCAACACTTCCTAATCAGGTCCACCGGAAATCTGTGAAGAAAGGATTTGATTTCACACTAATGGTTGCAGGTATCAGTGCTGAAGTTGCAAGGGCTGTTTCGGGATGTATGGTTGTTGCAGATTAAAAGCACGCTATTCATGGCAGAGAACTGTAATTAAAACTAACTTCCATCTACCTAATATTTAAATAACATGTTTATGAAAGTGTAAAGAGAGGGGAAAAGATATTCTGTTGCATTTGATCTAAGAGATCTTAGAAATAATTCCACAGTACAGTGGTACCTCGGGATACGAACTTAATCTGTTCCGTGACTCTGGTTGCAACTCGAGTTGGTCTCAAGTCGAGGTAAAGTTTCCCATAGGGTTCAGTGTAAATCCGGTTAATCCGTTCCGCCCTCCGAATTTGGTCACAACCCGAGGTGAATTTCCCCATAGGGTTCAATGTAAATCCAGTTAATCCGTTCCGCCCTCCGCCCGAATTTGGTCGCAACCCGAGGCAATTTTCTCTTCAGAGCCAGACTCCCGCCAAGCCTGCTCTGCATTTTCTTTGGAGCCATGCTAACACGCACACCAAAAACCTTTGCAAAACACCGCAAAACACACCACAAGCCTCACCAAACATCTCTTTGCTACCGCGACCTCGCCCACAGGAAGCCGCGACCGCGTGGCAGCAGGGAAAGTGGCCATGGATCCGGTTCGTAAGTAGAGGCAAGTTCGTAACCCGAGGTAAAATCTCCCTGCCGAAGCTGGTCGTAACCCGAAATGTTCGTTAGTAGAGGCGTTCGTATCCCGAGGTACCACTGTATTCTTTATTGGCCAGTCTGTATTCACCTACCTGTGCTAATGATGTATTTGAGGTTTAAAGAGGAGAGGCAGAATTTTTCTGCTTGGCTGTCTGTGATGATTTGAACATAACAGTAGGTGATCACATAAATAGTGGTTTACAAGCCAATCTAGTACTGTACCATTTTGCTAATTGGCAGTTGCTCCCCAGAGCCCTTCCGGTTCCATGGCATGTGATTTGGTGCAGGAACTTAGGAACTCTTACATATGCACATACCACCTTAGTATCTAATTGCATTCTATTGGTTTTTTCCATTATAAACTCCTATACTACTGTAGTCTTGTCCTGATAGACTCCTTCAAAGCCTAGCTCTGCTTGATTCTTCTTACTGATCAATGGTACCAGCTCATCTAAAAAAAAAAGTCTTGGCTTGGATTGTACAGTTGGATTCCTTAGCAAACTGATGGACAGTCTAAGCTGCAGATGCCAAAGAGCTAGAAATGGGAAGATTGGTTTTAACTATACAGCCTTGCTATGCAAATTGCCAGTGATTGTTTTCTTTATTTAAAGTAGTCCTCTTTATTTAAAGTATTCCTTACATTTGCCTCTTTTTCCTTCAGAAAGACTATTTCTTAAGAACCCATCTTCCTCTTGTGTAATATTAACTGTTCCTCCTCCTCCTCTTTCTCCTCAGGAGAGTCTGGGCTGGGGAAGTCCACTCTGGTGAACAGCCTTTTTCTTACCGATCTGTACAAAGATCGCAAACTCTTAAACGCAGAAGGTATTTATTTATTTGTATGTGCTTTATGCCTCTTTAAGCCTTCTAGCTCTTAGTACCACGTTTCTCAGCCTCGATGGGTGGACTTCAACTCCCAGAATTCCCCAGCCAGCATGCTGGCTGGGGAATTCTGGGAGTTGGCCCACCCATCTTAAAGTTGCTGCGATTGAGAAACACTGTCTTAGCAGCTCACAAGCAAAGAACACAATAATATAATACAATATAGAAAGCAAATATTGTAAAACAAATAGCAGACAATAAGCCAAACTGAATAATCATAAAGCAAAACTGTATAGTGGTGAGATTAAGCCCGATGGATGAAAGACTGGAGGTCTCAAGCCTCAGCTCCTAGAAGTCCTATGGATCATGGCACCCTAACTCCACTTTCTTTCTGTTTGGTTGTCACACCCGCAGCCACCTATCTTCCTGGAGGTAATTGTTATCTGGGGAGATAGAGAGGGCTCCCACAGCCTGGGTGCCTTAGCAGTGAATAAAAAGAAACTGATAAAATGAAATAATACCTATTGTGCTAGTCCCAACAGTGTAGTATGAGGTGTGTGACTAAGGGAATGAGTTTCCTACGCCTTTGAAAGACAGATCAGTGTCACAAGTTTTACGGAAAGCTAACTTTATTTGTGAAAAAAGGAAACGGGGAAATGGTAAAAGTTCCTTTTTAACTTTAAGTAGTCATGCACAAAATTAACGGTTGCAGAGGAGATAAGTGGAGAGCTATGAAAACCACAGACAGCATCTCAAGAGAATCTCCAATAGGAAAACCACACGAAGCAGTCGATGAAATGGTATTGCTCTCTGACCTAATCTATTCTGCAATATTTCTAGCTCAAACGTATTACCTACTCCTTAGAAATAAATGGATCATTGCAGCAAATATCACCTGCGTGTGTTCCCTGGATTTTTCAGATTCTAGTAGATTCCAGCCTTTAATCAGAGGTGCAGGAGCAATGCTCTTTTCAGCAGCCAAAGAATTTCTAAAGATCAGGAATGAAGAGGGAGATCTTATTTCTCATTCCACGAGAGGGATCTTATTCTTGCACAGCTGACATTTCAGTTGATTTGGAACCTTGGGGTTTTGGTTGTCTAGGATGCGCCCTTTCCAGCAAGCCTTATCCCGTTCTCTCTTTTTTCTGTCTCCGGGGGCTAGAACGGATAGTCCAGACCGTGGAGATTACCAAGCATGTGGTGGACATAGAGGAGAAAGGTGTGAAACTCCGCTTGACCATTGTGGACACACCAGGTTTTGGAGATGCTGTAAACAACACAGAATGGTATGTCTCCCAGGAAAGTGGGAAGGAATTCGCCTGGGGAAAGCCTTATTGCAGAATCATGGGAAATTGTGAGGAGGGAATCCCATCAGGCATCTCTTGCAGGGCTGAGCTAACCCTTGGATGGAAGCCAAGGCTGTGATAAAAATACTCTGCAAGAGACAAAGGCCAGCTGGCTGGAGGGCAGGTGAATCCTGCTGCAGGCACTAGGAAGAAGAACTGAGTCTTGCCCAAGAGGGCATCTTTTTTTCTGGCGCATTGTTCATCTGGGGCTCAGATACGAGTTTTGAAGTCTGATAATACTCATTAAAAAAAAGATTAAAATTTGAACTAGAGAAGAATCCCTGTCTGCCTGGTATTGCATCAGATCTTGAGAAAATTACATTTCCCAAAGGCGTTGTGGTCCTTTCTGCTGGTATCCAAGTACAATTTTGTGCCAGGTGCCACAAAAGGAGGAGGAAGGGACCTCTCTCTCTTCCTGTAGTTCTCTGAAGTACTGCTGCTACTAACCTGGAGAATAAAATTAAAAAGAAACAAGGGGACGTTTGCAGACTGAGTCACTAGGTTTACCTTATGTGCTTAAACGTATAGCATGTGTGTGAGAAGTCAGAAATCTGGTAGTTCTGGGTCAAGATTGACTCAACACCCACATCAACCCTCTTCCTGCCTTACACAAAGATAAGAAGCTAGAGTGACCCAGAAAAACAAGGCTTTTCTAGGCCTTTTGTTGCTTTTTTCTTTTCAACTCCCCAGAGATACAGATAGGTGAGAGGGTGACGTGGGCAGAAAGAGGAAGGGGGCACCCTGACCTGAGGCTCTTTCTCTGCTTAAGCCATTGCTAATTTTAAAAATCACATGGCAACAAAATAATGCTTAGGATCATCCAATCCAGATTAGAGCCCTCCATGGAAAAAGAGATGCCAGATGTTCAAGCTGGCTTTAGAAAAGGCTGAGGAACGTGAGACATTATTGCTGATGCATGCTGGATAATTGAAAAAGCCAAATACCGAAAAGAAGTCGGTATGTTCTTTGTTGGTTATAGAAAGGTCTTCAATTGTGTAGATCACATCAAGCTGTGGAATGAGCTTAGAAAAATAGGAATCCCAGAACATATCATTGTTCTTATGAGAAACCTACAAGTAGTCCTTGCTTACTGACTGCCTCATGCAACGACCGTTCAAAGTTATGACAGTGTAAAAGAATAACTTTGGGACCAATCTTTGCATTTATGACCATTGCAGCGTCCCTCAGTCATGTGATCACCATTTGCATGCTTTGCAACCAGTGCACATTTTTGCTTGTGACAAGCAGAATTAATACTGTGCAGGATGGAAGGTGGAAGTAGAATCTTGTGAGAAGGCTGCATGTAATTTGGACAAGGCCATGCATGATTTGGACAAGGGGTGGGTGCAGCCCTGGAAAGAAGGCCTGGCGTGGCCAGCAGCTGCCTCACAAAGGGCCAGACTGGGCACACCTCATCAGCAGTGGCAGGAAAAAGACAGTGGAAGTCAGCTGGGGGTGGCAAAGCCGGCAGGGGCAGAAGGGCCAGTGAGTGCAGGGCGGCAGGATGGCAGGGTGAGCAGAGCACAGGGTGGCAAGGTGGACAGAGGTGGTGGAATGCAAGGCAGCCAAAAGGGCAGAAATAGGGGGGAGATAGGCAGGTGGGGGAAGTTGAAGAGGAAGCAGTCCCTTACCTTACCAAGGCTCGGGGCTGGGAGGGACCAAGCCAGGAGTGGCTTGGATCAGGGTGGGTCCTTAGCTAACAACCAGTGGAATTCAGTTAACAACAGCAACCGGGATTGCCGTCGCTAAGTAACGTGGTCACAATAACATTGTGTTTTATGGCTGCATCGCTTAGTGATGGAAATTCCAGTCCCAATTGCTGTTGTAACTCGATGACTATTTGCTATTGATGCTTTTCAACTTTGGTGTTGGAGAAGACTCCTGAGAATAGTATGGAGAGCCAAGAAAACAAACAAATGGATCATCAAACAAATCAACCCAGAGTTCTTACTTGAGGCACAAATGACCAGGCTCACATTGTCCTACTTTGGGCACATTATGCAAGTCCTAGCTCCCTGGAGAAGGCTCCAATGCTGGGAAAGGTGGAAGGAAAGAGAAGAGGATGACCAGCAGCAAAGTGGATGGATTCAGTTACAGTGGCGATGGGTACATGGTTGAAAGACCTGAAGGACCAAGTTAGGGACAGATTCTCCTGGAGAAAAATCTGTCTATGTGGTTGCTAAGAGTTGACACCAACTTGATGGTGCATAATCAATTTAAATGTTTTTGAAAAGGTGCCTAAGATGCTGTCAGATATTTCTTCCAATATAACTGGGCCACTTTCATTCCTGAGGTCATTGGGTACCAGATCACTGGATAATTTGATTACTGATAGATTGAGTGAGCTGTGTTGGGCAAATGTATATGAGAGGTGCTGCATTTCTGGAGTAGTTCTACTGATTTCTGAGCTACAGCAAATGTGGGCCAGCAGGGAGAGATCTGAAGGGAAGGGAGATATTTAGTCTTGGCTTAGCAGGCATGAACGCATTAGAAGTCCCACTGAATTTCTCTAAACAGCCTCTCCCTCCTCCTACAAGAGGAGATGTTCAACATTTCACCCTTGCTTCCATCCTGTCATGCTGGCATGACTGTGCTACTTATGGATGATCAGTTGGAGAAGAGCATGATTTTCTCAAGAATTTATGTTGAGACTGGCAGAGGTGGGATTCAAACTTGAGGCTTCCAAGCATGAGTTATGTAGCTTGGGCCTTTCCCTAGCCATAATTATATCACAGGCATTTATGGATCTTTCCTCCTCTTCCTGCTCCTTCTCTTTCTCCACCTAAAAAAAGAACATAACCTCTTTGTTAATTGTGGATTGGCAGAAAATAGGTCCAGATGTAGATCCCTGGATGATTTGCAAAAAATCAACAGCAACAGCAACAGCAACAATACCTTAACAACAGCAACAATACCTCTCCCAAGCCTATACTATATTGCTAGTAAGAAGAAAGTTTAGGATAACCAGTTCTGGGATTCCAAATTCCATTTTTAAATTCTGTATGTGTGCTAGTTGCAGTAAAGTCTAGCTTTGATTGTGCAAACTTGAAGCCTGCCTTCCTCAACCCACCAATTCTAAATCATGTTCCCTTTCTTTCCCAGTTGGAAGCCTGTGGCTGATTACATAGATCAGCAGTTTGAGCAGTATTTCCGGGATGAAAGTGGCCTTAACCGGAAAAATATTCAGGACAACCGTGTCCATTGCTGCCTCTACTTCATCTCTCCTTTTGGTCACGGGTATGAACTGAACCAGCCTCCTTGTGTTCCTGGAGCATGCTTTTTCTTAAAAAAAGAAACTCTGACTAAAGACTTACTGACTGCACTTGCTACCTAAAAGGCTGTTAGCAGTTTTTTTCTGGTCCAGCCTTTTTAACCTTATGCTCCCCAGATATGCAATCCCTGGTTTTCCAGCCTGGAAGTTATATGGTTAGAATGTTATGCACTACTGTAAAGGCTAGGTCCAAATTATATGTTTACCATATATTCTCACATATAAGCCCATCCATAGATAAGATGATCCTTGAATGTTTTTTTAGATTCTTTTATCCCACAGAACTCAAGGTGGCGAATGTACCTAATACTATATATATAGTAACATAGTATAGTATATAAATAGAGAGCAAACCCTACCTAGCCGGGTAATGAAATGTTTGCAAGGAAACAAGCAAGCTCAGAGAACCCCAAGGACTCCACAGTACCTAATACTCCTTCCTCCTTCTATTTTCCCCACAACATAACTCTAAAATGCGTGATTCAAATAATATAATGCATTAAATAGTTGGAATGGAAGGCCAACCTCTTCTTTTAATGTTGCCTCCTACTGGAAGTTGGCAACCCCCAGCATCATTTGTTCTGCAGATGTTAGTGCATGAAACAAGGATGTTGCATTTTTGCCAAACCATGCATATAGATTTTTCATCCAGAATAGGCCAAGTCTGCCAGCTCTGCCTTTCTCTTTAATGTTTCCTTATATAATTAATTGAAATAGTAGTAATTTTTTGGAGTATCATTGATTGCTGCAAAATAATTGATACAGATTCTAGCACATGTCAGACACCCCACTTTTCTGCTTATTGGCCAGAAAAGAAATAGCCCCTTTCCACAGCTCCCAGGTTTTCTACAGTGAATTCTTGTCTGTTCTTGGCAGTTTGCGACCTCTGGACATTGAATTCATGAAAGCGCTCCATCAGCGCGTGAACATTGTTCCTGTCTTAGCCAAGGCTGACACTCTCATGCCGTCGGAGGTGGAACGAATGAAAAACAAGGTAAAAGAGGAGATCAGAACAAACTTGGGGACACTCTTCCCACTTCCCTGAACAATGTAGAAACACAACAGAACTCATTAAGATAAATAAATGGATTAACCTAAGCAAAACTAATTGAAAAAGGAAACAAAAGCCCAAGATTTTGAAATTGTTTCTTAAATATAAAAGTCTTAAGTATGTAATTGTACAACTCACTGTAATTCAGATTTTAAATGCTGAGTTAAATGTAGACCATAAGGAATCATAGTGTTCTGTGCTTGCTTGCTTGCTCGCTCGCTCGCTCTGTCTGTCTGTCTGTCTATCTGTCTATCTGTCTATCAAATTTGTCATCACCCATCTCGTTGAAATGACTCTGGGTGGTTTACAGCAAAAATAAAATTTGTTAACATACAATATAAAACAGACCTAATAATCCAAGCGAGATGGAAAGTTGGGGAATAATTCAAGGGAGTATCGTCAGGGTGCTAAGCACCCCCAAGGATGGTTAGAGCCCATCTCGCCCCATGCACACTGGCAGAGCCAGGTCTTTAAACCTTTTCGGAAAGCCGGGAGGGTCAGGGCCTGTTGCACCTCTGGGGGGAGAATATTCCAAAGGGCAGGGGCAACAGCAGAAAAGGATAATTTGATATTCTTCTCTTACACTGTCTTCCTCACTTTGGCTTTGTCCTGCCTTCCCGCTCATCCCTCCCTTCCTCCCTCCCTCTCCAACCCCCTCCCTCCAAGATCCAGGCTTTGCGATCTTGTCGTATTGTGAAATCTGTGTTCTTTTTAAGAAGAGTATAGAGAGGGCTTTCAGTCTCTCCCTCAAAGTGGCCACATGTATTTTATGAGAAAGTCAGGGAGGGTGAGGAGTTGGGGGGCGGTGCTGGCTGAATGCTGAGTTCTTCATTCCTCCATATCTGGAGGGCCCTGACTGGCTCCTGGAGAATTCTTGGGGTGGCAGCAGGTGGCTCAAAGGTGTTTCTGATGGTTCAGGGTGGGAAAACGGGTGGTTTGGGGGTGCCCTTGTCCATGTAGTTTGGTCTATAGAATATAATGACTGGAATCAAAGCTGCGATTGAGCTCCATCAACTGCTGGCACGTTCCTCTGTTCTAGATTCGTGATGAAATTGATCATTTTGGGATCCGGATCTACCAGTTTCCTGATTGTGATTCAGATGAAGATGAGGATTTCAAGCTGCAGGATGAAGCACTCAAGGTGAGGGATTGCCGAGAGTGGATGTTGGGATCTGCTGGTTCTGCTAGATCAGTGTTTCTCAACCTTGGCCACTTTAAGATGTGTGGACTTCAACTCCCAGAATTCCCCAGCCAGCAAGGCTGGAAGTTGAAGTCCACACATCTTAAAGTGGCCAAGGTTGAGAAACACTGTGCCAGATGCACCTGACTGCATTAGAACAAATTCAGAAAGAAGCCCAATTTTCTCCAATTATATTCCACATATGCCAATGCTCTGACTGTAAAGGAGCTTTTCCTAATATTTGCGAACCATTATGTTTCACATTCGCTTGCCCTTTTAAAATTAAGACGCGTTTCAAGCTGGGCACGTAGCCCTATTTCCAATTAAGCCATACTAAAGAGAGGCAGCTAGGCCTGGATTGAACTCTTACCCTAAGATATTTTGTCAGCCTTCTCCAATCCCACATAGTTATACTCGTGATGTAATGCAGCTTTTCCTGGCCTGGTGCCCTCCAGATGTGTTTGGACTGCAGAATGTCAGCTAGGAATGCAGGGCATTGCAGTCCCTATGCATCTGGAGACCCATGAGTGGACTGGGAGACATGCTTGTTTAAAACTGCTGCCACTCATTATAAACATGGGTTCTCAGTTTGGAATCCATAGGCCCCAATACTTTTTTTGGTGCCTGGCCTGAATAACTTAAAAAGAGGAAGAGGAAGAGGAAGAGGAGGAGGAGGAGGAGGAGGAGGAGGAGGAGGAGGAGGAGGAGGAGGAGGAGGAGGAGGAGGAGGAGGAGGAGGAGGAGGAGGAGGAGGAGGAGGAGGAGGAGGAAGAAGAAGAAGAAGAAGAAGAAGAAGAAGAAGAAGAAGAAGAAGAAGAAGAAGAAGAAGAAGAAGAAGAAGAAGAAGAAGAAGAAGAAGAAGAAGAAGAAGAAGAAGAAGAAGCCTTTAATTTAAATAAATAAACGAAAGGAAATTGATGGAATGCAAAGCACTCGTGCATCATGTTTGTTTACAACAGGGATCAGCTCTTTTCCAGGCCTTTTCTTTCTTTGCAGCCCTCAGACCCCCTCTGATTATGCTGCCAAATTTGGTAGCACAGTTGATGCAAGTCGATGATGCAGTTCCCTTGTGTCTTTTTGAGGAATGCACTCTCTTTTGTCCCTAAATATATGTGAAGTAGCGAAGAGTGGGGAAGGCCCCCTCCACCCTGGCTGACTCCTAATTGCCACTGTTCTCCTGCAGGAGAGCATCCCCTTCGCTGTGATTGGCAGTAACACCATTGTGGAGATGAAAGGCAAGCGGATCCGTGGGAGGCTGTACCCTTGGGGCATCGTTGAAGGTAACCTATAGCTAGCTCCGTGTGGCTGTTTGGCTCAATAAACTGGGGACCACAGCTAATGGGTCTACATCGATTGAATACAGAATTCAGCAAAAATTTTCCATGTTCCCCTAGTTGGAATTAACATCCAATTACAGATGCTCTTGTGGGATGGAAATACAAAATATTGACTTTGGCAGCTTAATGTCTTAGCTTTGGCAGTAGAAATCAATAAAAGCTTCCTGTCCCCAAGCATTAAATGAGTTGTTACGTGGGAAGCATGGCTTGAGCACGGTAGCTTTGCACCATGTGCCCCATATCTTATTGGTAAGATCAGGAGGTGGGGATGTGGGAAAATATTGACAAGATGCCACCTCGGGGCAAGCCCAACATTGTGGAACAGGGGCATTCCCAGGAACTGTCAGAAAAGTCAAGATGGTGGGCACAACCACACAATCAAAGCCAAGTGCCTTTTTTTAATATGCATGGCATGCAGTTAGCAAAGGAGTGGGGATTCAGTTGTGCAGTTGTGCCCTTCTTGGCTTTTTTGATCACCCCTGCAGATGTCCCCAATGTGGGCCTGTAAGGCCAAGAACAAGATGGCACCCTTCGTAACCCATCCAGATGCCAAGTGGATGTAGAATCATTCTTCTGTGTTACAGATGAGATCGCTTCCTTCAGGGTATTGAAGGCAAAAGACTAGTTCAGGGGCAAAAGCAGGCCACACAGCAAACACACTTTCTTCTTTGCTGGGTCCTAGCCTGCTGTCTGAAGTGGCTGCTTCAGTCTACTCAATGGCAGAGCCATCCCTCGTCACCTCCTATCCTTTTGTTCCTGCTGGCCTTGAAAAACCCAGTTTTCAAGCTGTGATTTGAAGTATGCTGAATTTCAAGATTTGTTATATGCCTGAAAATGAACGGGTGCCAAACATAGCTTGGGGATCCCAATAGGTAAGTGGGTGGGGAGAGAGATTCATTTAGAAAATATATAATCTTTCTTGATAATAGTACTACAGATAAGAACATTCCAAAAAAGCTAAACTACCTAAAATGAGACCAGGATGAATTAAGGTCCTGAATTTAACAGCTGCTTTAAAAAGTTCTTCAGCTTATTACAGAGCACTGCCTGTCCACAACCTCTGTAGCCAGACTAGAGAGAGGACCTGTGGCAAATCGCCTTTAGCAGAACTAAAGCAATAATCACAGTGTTTGTTATGGAGATGTACTTTTATTTTTTGCATTTTTGCGATAAGGAAAAAGGGAAGAGATGGCACCAACAATTCCCAGCAAAAACACTTGAAGCTGCCCATTGTGTGTAGACACTTGACGACATTTCCTCCAAATGTGTGGGTGGGAGTTGCATACTCTTCAAGTTCACTGTGTAAGTCTTATCTTGAACTGGCCAGGTCTCTCTGGACCACAGTCTCCTAAGAATGTAAGAGGAACCATTAGGCCTAAAAGGAAAAGTTCTGGCTTCAACTGAATATTAATCTTTAAAATCCTTTTTACTCCATTCCACTGTTGTTGCTAAAAGCCATCAGTAGGCTTGTCATCTTCCATGGATCTGTTTCCATTTTTGAGGTCTCTGAGCTAGAGACCATCACTGCACCACATGGCCTTGAATTCCATTCGCTTAACTCTGCCTTCTTCTGCCAGTGGAGAACCCTACGCATTGTGACTTTGTCAAGCTGCGCACCATGCTGGTAAGGACTCATATGCAGGACCTGAAGGACGTGACTCGGGAGACTCACTATGAAAACTACCGGGCTCAGTGCATTCAGAGCATGACTCGCATGGTGGTAAAAGAGCGGAATCGCAAGTAAGTTGGGGGTGCTGTGAATAAGGAGGTGGGACTGGGGAGGAGGGAAGCTGAGCAGATGGCACAGCTGAGGAGGATGAAGGAGATGTGAAAGTGGGGACCTGACCCCCACTTTCAATAACCTTGTTATAACCTCCTCTCCAACAGGTATGAGGAGGAAAGACAGGCAAAGCGGCCTTAAAAATTCCCAGGTGGAATCAGAGTCTGATGGAGACACTTCGTCGAGGAAAATTAATACTGGCTTAAATTCACAGATTTTTTTAATGATGATTTAGGCCCCCAAAGCAGGTATTTATTATAACAGCAGATGGGTAGGGACTCTTTTGCAACCAGAATAAATTACACACATTGAAATCCATTTCCCCGGTTTGTGCAGTTTTGCGCTAAGAGGGGCATCTATAGGTAGGTGATGCAGAATTTATTTATAAATAGGAATGCAAGCAGGATATATTTATTCTTTTTTTTTTTTTAACTCAGAAAGGTGCTGGTGTGTTGGATGTCCAAGTTGGCATCAGGTAGAAAACCCACAAAAGAAATGAACACACAGAGAAACAGCTCTTCTTGGCCTTGAGGTTTTCAGTGAATTGTCCTACTAGGAGAAATATACATATGTCTGGTTGCTTAACTTTTCCCTAACTTTTCCCCAAATCTGATAACTTCCAGGAATGTGGGACTGCAGTTCTCATTTTTCCCAGTTTCCCAGTTGGTACAGCCATTGGACACGCTGGGTATGAAAAATGGGAGATGTTCTACAGTACAGGCTGGGAAAATCAAAATCATAAGATGAAACAGAATACCTTGGAGCCCCTTGATTTCCTTACAGGCCTTCTTCAGCTCACCATCTTGCTTACTTGTCAAGGATGGTCTTGGATAAGCCTTTCCTGAGACGCTGTTTCTCTTCACTCATCTTTTCTACCCTTCAGCTTCTCTCAGATCTTGCTTGGTTTTCTCGTAATTCCTTAAAATCTGTCCTCCTAAACTCATTGACTCTGTTCCTTCATAGGCCTACTTCCGGCATCCTTGGCTGTTAAGTCTTACTGCATCTCTTACTCCTTTCACCACTATTCCTCTCTGTCCAGCGGTGGCCAGCCAGAATAGATGTTTCACTTTGTTCACAAAAGCCGTGTTTTGGCCGAGCAGTCGGAATGTTTCTCAACGTGCCAGTTGCACAATGAAGGAATAAGCACGGGGCACTGTTTTAGCTTGCAAAATAATACAGTAATAATAATTACTGGAAACTCTGCTGTAGACGTTGTGGGAGGAGAGGTGGGTTAGTCCAGTGTTTCTCAACCTTGGTAACTTTAAGATGAAACAGTGGATGAGTCTATAGTGGCAAAAAGGTTAGAAGGGAGTCCGTTAGCACCTTTTCCAACTAATAAATGTTATTAAAGGGCATCAGCTTTTGTGACCTGCATCTGACTTCTATCAGATGCAAAGAGTGGCTTGAAAGATGTAGGATTTAAATTGGGATTAAGGTGGAGGAAGGAGGAGAAGACAGGTTGATTATGCACATGCAGAGACAGATTGCACGTACCTTTGAATCCTACATGTTAATGCCTTATCTGGGAGCTCTACCTGTTGGATGCACAGGCCTGATGATCCTCTGCAACTCTTCCACTGCTGCAGTTCACAGTCTGCATGCTGGAAGGGAAAGGGCATGGTAGTCCATCAGACTTCTCCGTTGGAAAGCAAAGGGCAATAAGCTTGAGTGGGAAGAAATGCAGGTAGAAAAAGAAGAGAAAAAGAAATCTCGGTAAGGATCTTGAGAAAGCGTAACATTTAAAAAATTACTATGTGTTGCTGCTGCTTGCATTGGTTTGTGGGTGTTAAACTGCAGGGCAAGCCGTTCCCGGTGTGTGGTAAGCGTTGGCAGCTGATAGCACTTCGCAAACTATTTGGGGACAACCCTGCGTATTTCGTAGGAAGGGTGAGATTCATACGTCCATGTCTGTTGGTAATATTGACGGTGCACTGTTTTCTCAGCAGCTCTGACCAAAAGTTACCATTTTCTGAACAAAGCAAATAGGAGAGACAGTGATTGCGGGACAAACAGTGTACAGTAGAGCAGTGTTTCTCAACCTCAGCAGGTTGAAGATGTGTGGACTTCAACTCCCAGAATTCCCTAGCCAGCTTGCTGGCTAGGGAATTCTGGGAGTTGAAGTCCACACATCTTCAAGTTGCTGAGGTTGAGAAAGACTGGTATAGAGAAATGGGAGGAAACTCTCCTTTTTATTGGATCTTGATCCCTATTCAGCATTTTCCCCACCTGCACTATGATTCTTGTCCTCTTTCAATGGAGAGTAGCCTATGCTTATATTTTTGATGGATTGATTACGTGCCATCAAGTCGTTTTTGACTCCTAGTGACCACAGAAGTGTTCACTGTTTGGCCATCTTTTTTGCACATTTCAACCCTGCAACCAGAACCCTCTGAGACACATTCTTTCCCATCCCCCTTTTTTCCTCTCTCTACCTGGGAAAGAGTATTATTTTCTTGGCAACCCCTACTGGAGAGGATGTCCAAGAATCAGGGGTTTCAGAGGTGGGCTTTGCCTCCAACGCTCGGGCTTCTGAGCTCTGGTTCCACCACTTGCAGATTTGGTCCAGGATGCCTGAACCAGGGCACAGAACGGCCCTCTAGGCCAATGGAAAATCAGGAAGCAGGGAGTAAGTCTTGGGGGGAAACTTCTTCTCTGCCCTACCTTCCCATGATGAATCTAAGCATGGTGTCTCCATTCCCTTGTTCTGCCTGCCGCCCTGTTTGGAGGGAAAGGAGAGGTTCCTCGTCTTTGAGATTCTGCTGCAGTGACTGTTCCATGGAGTGAACGACTGAGGCCCCTCTTCCAGGTCTGCCTCCACCCCCCTCAGCTCTTGGACTGCAGTAAGCATGTAGTTGCTGAGGACTTGTACAGCCAGGCCGGGGTAATGCCAGACGCTTTCCTCCAGAGCTGCATCTGTGTGGCTTTCATGCATTTCCTATAAAAATATTTTATTTCCAGCTCATGGTTGTCTGAGCCCCTTCTATTTCGCCTGTAGGGGAGAGCAGCACAAATTGTGGTGGGCCATTGGAAGCCAGCACACCCTGTCTGTGTGCACATAAGATGCTTAACCTTACTGCTGGGTTTGCACAATGTACCAAGCCTAACCAGGGTTCCCACTAATCTGTTAGCATTGACTGCTTACAAACTGTGTAAACACAACCACTAGGCTTTTATTTGACCCGGTTAAGCATATCATATGAACATGAAGATTTGGGGGGCGGAGGGTATTGATGGGAAGGCTTACACTTGGGATTTTGATCGACATACTTGGTTCAGTATGATTATCAGGTTGTTTTTTCAATTTGCAGTCTGTAATCTACTTTCCCTAATGATCTCCTGATCTGTGAAATGCCAACAGGGAAGAGGAGTTAGGAAGCATTTGATTCATGACTTGGCAAACCAGGCCCTTCAAAAAACCTCAGGTAGCTGCCCAGCCTTCTTTGGCCCCAGGACTGTCTGTAGGTTGGCTCACAAGAAGCTACACAAAGCTAGCTCCTGGATGAAGTCACTCCATGCCAGACGAAGTCCAGCTTTGTCTCCTTTGATTGGTAGCAGTTCTCCAGGATCCTTGGCAGAGAGTAGTTTTTTCCATCACTTTCTAGCAGAGATTCCAGAATGGAATCAGAGTCTCTCTGCATGCAGTGCACGTGCTCTGCGCTGGGTTATGACCCAAGGATGGGAGCCACTCAAATGGCTCTAAAGTGGTGCTGCCCAGTGCATGTATTAGGCGTTTTCACCACTTAAGGGCCGCCATGACAGTACATACTACACTGCTTTTCATAATTGTGCTCAATCAAAGCTGTTGGAAATGGGGTGGAGGGTAAGGTGGAATGGGAAATTGGTCATGAAAAAATAAAGAAGGAAGCAACAATGTCCCTCTGAAGTCAACACAGAGAGCCTTTCTTTACCCACACTTCACCTGGCTTAGTCTACTCCTGATGAACATATGAGTATCTAAAGTAGCCTTATACAGTAGCATATCAGGCTCACCAGAGTCCTTGTTAAAAAAGGAAGTCCTTTGAAAATGCAACATTGAAAACAAAACTCATTCCTTCCATTTCTGAAGCTGATACTTTCTTCTTAAGCAAAATCCCTATTACAATTTCAAGAATTCCTTCAAAGTTGCTTGAGATAGTCAGATCATTTGTTACTCAAGCTCAATTTTGTGGGCTTTAGACAGAGTTCACATACCACACTAAGCTATATTTATTTTAACCATAATTTGTTGAACAAGCCATCATAGCTTGGTTTGGGCAATAAGTTAATCCATCATGTATTTTGTTGGCTTTGGTGTGCTTTGTGAATGCTCTTCCAGTCTGTAGTCCCATGGTTTATAGCTTAGTATGCTGTGTGAACCCAGTCCATTTTATTTTCAGTCAACTAAAGTTCAGCTTGATGTATGAAACCAGACAACTGTAGGCCATAAACCATGGGTTACAAACCACGGTAGCGGGGTTCATGCATCATGCTAAGTCAAAACCGAAGAAGCCCATTGAAGTGTGAAGCTGTTTCCTGGCCTTTGACTGGATATACTGGAGATTTGACCATGAACCTGCTGAGTTTGAAGTAGCCGCTCTGCCCATGAGTGGTGTGTCATAATGGTCCCGTGGCACAGGTAGCTGTTGCTACAGAGCTTTGCCTATAGGAGCTTTGACTCCATTTCTGGGTTTGCAGTGGAGTTCCCCAGACTTACGGTTTTGGGGGACTTCAATCTTCTCTAGGAGTGGGGTCTGAGGTGGCTCAGGAGTTCATGGCCATCAAGACAGCCATGGGCCTATCCCAGACCATCCAGAGCCCAACATGGGACAGTGGCCATACACCAGATCTGGTGTTCCTGTCAGAGCAGTGGCTATGTGATCTGAAACTGGGGGAGCTTTTGGTGTCCCCCTTGTCATGGTCAGATCACGCCCTGATTACCATGGGATTCTTTAGTATCACTATCCACTACAGGGAGGCTGGACCCATTAGATTGGTCTGCCTCTGACCACTAATGGACCGGATGGGGTCCAGAGGGAGCTGGGGGTTGTTCCTGCTGGTCTGCTGCATGGTCCATCTGAAGCCTTGGTTGCTGCTTGGAATAAAGGGGCAGCTGAGGCTTTGAATCGGATCGCGTCCATGCGACCTCTCTCCTCTTGGGGATCCTGGCACTCCCATGTTTTACAGAAGAGCTGAGGGAATTGAAGTGAGAGGAGAGGTGTCTAAAGTGTCACTGGTGCTCCACAAGGGATGAACTCAACCAAACATGGGTTAGAGGCGCTGTGAAGACCTACCCAGTGGTGGTAAGGGCGGCAAAGCGTCATTACTTTTCTGCTCTTATTGCCTCCACAGATAGCTGTCCCATGGCCCTGTTCTGGGTGACACAAGCCCTCCTGGATAAGGGGGGCTTGGAGAACCTCTTGCAGAGGCATGCAGAGGAATTTGCTCAGCATCTGTTGGACAAAGTTGCTCAGATTTGCTCTCAGTTGGACATTGGCCTTGTTGCACATCCAGAAGAGATGCCTGGGGAGGAGTCCTGCCCTGTTATCTGGGAACAGTTTGAACCTGTTGGGCTGAGGAAGTGGACAGCGTCCTTGGGGCTGTAAGCTCAGCCACCTGCTCCATGCCCTTCCTGGCTGGTTAAAGCAGCCCAGGGGGTGTTGTGTGGGTGGGTTCTAGCAGTTAATTCTTCCTTGAGTGAGGGGGTTGTTCCTTTGCCTCTTTAGGAGGCCTTGGTTCACCCCCTCCTCAAGAAGCCATTGCTGGACAATTTTCATCCAGTATCTAACCTCCCCTTTTTGGGGAAGGTGATTGAGAAGGTGGTTGCATGGCAGCTTCAGAGGACCTTGGAAGACGCGGATTATCTGGATCCCTTTCAGTTGGGATTCAGACCCAGGTATGGGACAGAAACAGCGCTGGTTGTGCTTTTGGATCTCTGGTGAAGGTGGGATGGGGGTTCTGCATCCATCCTTGCCCTACTTGATCTCTCTGCAGCTTTCAGTACCATTGACCATGGTGTCCTTCTGGATCGGCTCAGAGGATTTGGGGTGGGAGGCATGGTGCTGTGCTGGTTTGCCTCCTTTCTTCAGGCTGATTCCAGTTGGTGGTAGTTGAGGAGGAGGGATCCCGTACATGAGGCTGCTGGGTGAGTTCATCCATCGCCATGGGGTGAGGTATCATCAGGATGCTGAGGATACCCAGTTATACCATCTCTGCCTCTGTGAATTAAGCGATGCTGTGAACGTCTTATCCTGGTGCCTGGAGGCTGTGAGAGTCTGGATAGGGAACAACAGGCTTCAGTTGAACCCTGGCAAGACTGAGTGGCTTTGGGTTTTGGGGCCTTCTGGATCTAGGACTACGCCATCTTTGGTGCTGGATGGGGCGGCACTGCCCCAGACCTGGTGTGCAATCTGGGAGTCCTTCTGGACTCAGCCTCCTGCTCGAAGACCAGGTGGTAGCTGTGGCTAGAAGGGCCTTTGCACAGCTTCATGTTGTGCACCAGTTGTGCCCATTCCTGGATCGGGGGGGGGGCTCTGCTCACAGTCACTCATGCCCTAGTCACCTCCTGATTGGACTTCTGTAATGTGCTCTACATGGGGCTTCCCTTGAAGAGTATCCGGAAGCTTCAGCTGGTGCAAAATGCAGCGGCACAGGCAGTTCTATGTGTGGCCCTAGATGGTACATTTTACACTTCTGCTCCACGAGCTGCACTGATTGCCAGTCTGCTTCCGGGTCCAATTCAAGGTGCTGGTTTTGACCTTTAAAGCCCTTCATGGCATGGCGCCCAGCTATCTGAGGGACCGCTTCTCCCTGATTATATCTGCCTTTCCCATCAGTTCTGGCAGAGAAGACATGCTGCAGGTCCCGTCTATCCGGGAATTACATTTGGCGGGTCCCAGGAGGTGGGCCTTCTCTGCCATGGCATTGCCTTATGGAATCTTCTCCACCCGGAAGTCAGATTAGCTCCATCCCTCTTAACATTGCACAAGTCTCTCAAGACCTGGCTATGCCATCAGGCCTGAGGGTCCCAGAGGACTGGATAGATCTTGCGACGGCTCCCTTACTGCGGCTAATGATCCTCTCTTGTTCTTGTGCTTTTTATAGTTTTTATAATGAATGTTTTTACGTATTTATTGGTCTTTTAATTAAGTGTTATGTGCTGCCCTTGTGAGAAGGGCAGCCATACAAATTTAATAAGTAAGTCAGTCCTCTGCGCTTTGGGAGCATTTCTAAAGCTTCCATGTTAAGAACAGAAGAGCTCTCTTCTTGCTGGATCAAACCAGTGAAGGGGCAAGGCTTCCTTCACAAGAACTCTGGGCTGAGTTGCGGGTGGAGGTTTGACAGCCTTAGCTTGGGTTGTAGGTATGTGAGTTTTCTTAAGAGAGCACGTTTTATTGTGAAGCAGCCCTTTTCCCAGAAAGCAGTGGCTTGGGCTTTTCTTCAGTGTGTTAGCTTTGCATTGTTCAAAATGATTTGGAAAGGGCCATTAGCCTAAAAGTCCAATCTCCAACCCTGTTTTCTGTAGATTCCTACAAAAGATCCCAGACTTATAATTGCCCAGCCTCTGTTCCACTTCCTCTCTTGATAGTTGGTTCCACTATCAAACCGCTCTTGCCATTAGGAAGTTTTTCCAAACATGAATGTGAAACTATTAATTGCCTTTGCAAGGTAACCTCAAAAAGCTGTGGGAAGCCAGACTAGAATTATATAATGGAATAAATAGCAAAAGGAGTTTAATGGAAACCAAATTCAGCAGTCTGATTGGGAGGCAAATGGGGTGTCTTGTGGGATCGCATACCCAAGCGTTTTTCTGCCACTTTGCTCCTTGAAAATGCTTTAATGCATTTCCTCTTTTATCTCTTTTTCTGTTACTGATTTTTTTGAAAAAATAGCAAGCTAACCCGAGAAAGCGGGACGGATTTCCCCATCCCAGCTATGCCCACGGTGCCAGACTCAGAGACAGAGAAGCTGATCCGGGAGAAGGATGAGGAGGTGAGTAAAGGGGCGCTATTGTGGGAGAGATTGCTGGTGCTTGAAAGTCGACAAACAGCTGTATTGTACAACATCAAGGCTTTGCTTAATCTAGCTCAGTACAAGCCAGATTCTCACATCATGCTGACCAGTTTGTTTAACAGCTGGGTTCACGCATTGGTCCTGTTTCCACAGCACACTCAGTCTTATCAGCAGTAACTAGTGGTTCTGACCACCTGATCATAACAACTAGATCAAAGGCAAAGCTAGTCCACCTTCTTTGGGAGAGGTGCTGGGGAATTCTGAGGGTTGAAGCCCACACATCTTAAAGTTGCTGAGACTGAAAAACACTGGTCTAGGAAGTACCTAGTATCCCATGAGCCCATTTACCAGGAGAGTATGGGCAAGGCTTTGTGACATCCTTAGTCCTTTCCCCATTGGCCAGGCAGGCATGGTTTGGCCACTCCAGCCAGTGGATGTGAACTGTACTGCTGAGTCTTGGCAGCAAGTTCCATAATGAAAAGGCTTAAATTTTCAGCCACATTCTCTCCAGCTCTTTGTGCTGGAGGACTGGGTATACAAATAGGTAGTCCTCATTTACTGACTGCAATTGGGACTGGCAATTCTGTTGCTAAGTGACATGGTTGCTAAGTGCGGTATCACGTCACTATGCCGATTTATGACGTCATTTCTGGCTGCAGTCGTTAAGCGAATCACTGCAGGTTCTTAAGCGTGATGTCCATGACTTGCAACTTCCTGCTGGCTTCCCCATTGACTTTACTTGTCAAAAGCCGGGTGTGAAAGTCGCAAATGGATCACATGACTGCAGGATGCTGTGATCATCACAAATGCATGCTAGTTGCCAAGTGTCTGAATTGCAATCATGATGGCTGCAACTTTGAGGACCAGTTGTAAGTCTCCTTTTTCAGCACTGTCATAACTTCAGTCAGTCGCTGAATGAGTGGTTGGTAAGTAAGGACTACCTGTACATCTTTTGACTGGACATGGGTGTTCCCACCATATGGAAGGAGTGATTTTAACCTTGTGCATGATCGGGTTTCAGTTAATGTCACTCCTTGGGAGTTAATTGACTGGGGCAGCTGAACCCTTTTGGATGTTTCCGCAGTACATTAACTACCTTATTCACCTATGTTAGCTTGCTGCGTTTCAGCCATAAACTGTGCCTTACCAACCACTCTAACTCGACACATTGTGTTTAGCCCAAACCAAGTGAAGACTTGGGAATGGACAATCTCCTTGCAGACGGGGGCCATGTGTTTTCTTTTTCTTTAAATTGATTGTAAAGGGCTGTACTGGTTCAGATGGTAGGTTTATGGCATGACTGGAGGGGTTTGAGATTATTATTATCATTATCAATTAAATTTATATGTCATCTGACTCTCAAAGACTCTGGGTGGTTTACAAATTATTGAAAACATTAAAAACAAAACATTAAAAAAGGGTAAAGATGGCAGGATGACAAACCAGGTGGAAACAAAAGAATTTTCAGCCTCCCACTTCTTTTTTCTGTATGGGGGGGGGAAACATTTCCTTAGCGCATTAAACTTGTTGGTGGCTTAGCACATTAATGCATTTAATCTGGTTACTGACTTAATGCAATTTCTGGGTTCACATAATAGATTGTTCTGTAAAGTAACTGAATGGTCTGGGTCCTTATTACATGGGGGAGGCTAACCATAGGGCTACAGTCATTGTATCCATTACAAAGGGAACACAGCCCATTGCTTGATTCTCAGCAGTGAGACTTATGGCTGTGGAACACATTCCCTCTAAAGCTGCATTTGACCCCTGCTTTGTCAGTTTTAGAAGATACGTTTAGGTATCTCTCTTTAGGCAGGCCTCTACAGATCAGGTTGCTAATTTGTGTTTTAAGGTATGTGTTTTGGTATTTTCAATTCTGTACTTTTTGGGGCGGTATTTGTTCTGTAAGCTGCTTTGGGTGTTCAATTTGTACAGAAAAGCAGATAAACCAAGCAGATAAATAAATTCCTGGCACGTTTTTCCCCCTTCAGTTACGAAGAGTGCAGGAAATGTTGCAGAAGATCCAGCAGCAGATGGAAGATTCATAGTCATCATAAATTGCCCCCCACAACATATTCCTTTGTCCCTGCTGGCTGGCATCCTTCCGAGGCAGAAAATGTTTACATCCCACCGAATTTCACCCCATCTCCAGTGCTTGGTCTTTGACATACCTTATGAGAAACATGTATTGCTGCAATGATCGCCTTAAAACCAAAGTTGTATAATTACTTACCCATCTAAGAAATGAGAAAGTCGAAAAGGCTCCAGGATTCTACTGCAACCTTTCAACAGATGAGAACTTTTCTTTTCTCCATCCAGTCTGGCTACAGTTCATCATTGTGGTGATGTTTCTAGAGAGTGTAGAAATGAACTATTCTGCAATCACAGCACTGAAAGGAAACTTAACTCTCATCTGATAGCAGACTCTGATAATTTGTACCAGCAACTCTGGTTGGTGCGATTCTGTTCAGATTCCTTTCCAACCCATTTGTAAAAAAGATGCAAGTGTGAAAAAGCAGGCATACAAAAAACGTAAGTAAGATATTCTCTCCAAGTTCCTTTTAAAATTATTGGCAAAAATATGATATGCATACGAGAGATGAAATGACAAATTCACATCTATAAGATCTGGTAAAATGGAGAACTTTCAGACTTGCATCACAGGTTGGGAGTGCTTTAAAAAAAATCTTCCTGGAAAACATGAAGGCCATGAGCAGAAGCCAGCAGTAAATTCCCCCTTATCAGCCCCATTGAAATGAATGGGAGTGGCCCAAATCTTGCACTGAAAACTTCTGACCGGATCAAACATATGAGCACTCCCTTTGCAAAAACTCTGTTTTGTTCTGTTTTACATTTATCTCTTTATAAGTGAGAGGGTCAAAACATGGAGTTAATATAGTTTTTGCAAGCGAATATTATTAATTTTATTTAAGTTTTTCAAGCTATTTATCAAAGTAAGGTAAAAACAAAGTAAAAAGAAATTTACTCTCCCATGAACAGCCACACACCCAACAGCTGGTGAATGTGCAAAATAACCAGGCTTCTTGTGAGGAATATTCCATCTCATTAGGAATTATTCCTTCTCATGTGTCTTAAGTGATTGGGTCTCTTGTGAATACGTATCTGCTCACACGCGTGTTTTCAATCAAGAATACCTAAATTAGGACTATTCAGCAAGTGGATCTTTTAATATGTGGCTTATTCCGAATGGAGATTTTCCTAGAAGTCTGAAAAAAACACCTGGCACTCTCCCCTCTCTGGAGGGTCCTTCCTTAAGATCTGCATGCTGCTGCTCTATTGGGGAGGGGGGCAATCTTCTGAACCTGCTGAAATTTCCATCTCTGTTGATCATGCATGCTGCAGTTATGCTTTAAAAGAATATCTCAGAGAACAAAGCTACAAATCTTTCTCCAACCAGCCGATCAGTTACAGAAAGTGTTGGTGAGATACCCTCAAAGAAGAGAAACAGCCAATTCATCTACTACTATGTCTCTCTCACTTCACGGCTGTTCGAAAGGAGTATCAGAATTCCAAAATCCTGGCAACCATGGCCTGGTGTGTTATGAACAGGAAGGCACTTTCCTCTTTCAAGGAGGGGTGCTGATGGAAAGTGCCCAGAGGAAAACCAAGGTGATCTCACCGGAGATACGGGTGTATTTCTATGAAAGCCACCTGCTGTTCCAATTTGGGATTGAAGTGTGGATGGCCTCTAAGGAAACGGGCTTTTCCCCCTGTATGCAAAAGAGAAGCAAAGAATTGGAGATGATGGAGAGGAATTCAAAGTGTCAGCAGGTGGCACAGGACATGGACCTGCTGGAGCTAAGAGATGCTTCTGAATATGACCAACAGCCTTTGTTCATTTGTAGCACAGAGCATGCTGAATGTTAGCATGCTGGATCCAACCAAAGCTCTCATATTACTAGCATCTGGTAATTAGTGGTATTTTTCCTCTAACCATGGAGGCTCTGTAGGAGTCAAGTAATTGCTGTTGATAGATCCCTGTTAGTGCTCACCCTTCTGTCTCATTCTCTTTTCTAATAAGCTGCCTGTCCTAACAGTTCTCACAGTGTCAATGAATCTAGATCCAAACAGACTTGTAAGCTGGGCCAGGAAAAGCAGAATATTTGGTTCTTTTCTCTAGAAGGCTCAGAACCCACTGGGCATCATAGAACCATCCCTATAGCAACCATTATAATATCACCTGCAGAAGCTTCTGAATAAAGAAGGGCCTCAAAACTGCAGGTTTGGAAACAAGGACCCCCTAGATTTTAAGCAGTCCTTTCCATCCAGCCCCAAATGCATAGGATAGGATTGGCAATTGACCAGTGTGGGGAAAAAACCTAGCCTGGTCTGGCCTGCTTCTGTGCTTTTAAGATACCTTGATATACATAAATGTATACATACAATGTTTTTCATTGCATGGAGGAAACATTACTACTTGCTAGTATTGGTAGAGCAAACTGCTATTACAGAGGCTGACCCCATACCCTTGACTTCAATATTTATCCTTTATAGAGGTGCTTCGAGACAAGGCTTTTCTTGTGCAATTAACCTGGTTTGTTCATGCAATATTATCAGGGGGCTAAGAATGTCATCTTCACTAGTAACCTTCCTGTATTTCTTCTCTTCCATTTTTTTCCTATAACTTGAAGAAAAACTGGGAACAGGGAAGCCTTTGATTGATACTGCAAACAGTCCTTTCGTCTGAAACCATAATTGTTCTCTTCCTATTGTAATGCTATCATTTGATATACTTATTCTTGTTCATTATTGATTACTCTTTATTATTAATTTATCCTCCAGGACACACATGTGGCACTTGCATTTCTGAATTCTTTACACAGATGAAGGCAAATACCTACTCTAAAATGTCACTATTTTTAACCTTATTTAAGCATCATTGTTGTTATTACCTACTGGGTCATTCTGAAAGCTCTTTGAAAAGTGTGTTAGCTCTGCACCACTCTTAAAGCACCAGGCCACAAGGATACCCAATATCACGTACAGACAAGCTGTTGCCCCCTTCACTTCAGTCCAACTTCATTGTTGCATACAAGGAGGACTGTTCTTGTGCCATAATTGAAAGTGCAGAAAACTAGAGGAAGTAGTCCTAAATTAACCTTTTCTTTTTAATTTTTAAAAAAAGTTTCTAACCTTCATGTTGTGAAGATAGGCTGCTGTGGTTGGATGCTGGGCATAAAACATGGTGGCTGTCAGGGGTGGTGCTGCGATTCTGGAATGTGTACAGTGGGACAGGGGAGGTGTCAATAAATCCAAGAGGGTGTTCGCAAATATGTGTTGGAAACCCTGTCCTTTTTAAAGTGTATTGCATCACAACACATGTAAAAAAGGGACAGGGCTTTGAACACACAATTGCGGCCATAATCTTTTTTTTTTTAACTCCTCCCCCCCACAATCCCCCATGGATGCTCCTGAATGCGTAGTATTGTGTGCTCTCAAGAATGCCTCCAAAACATTTTATTCCCTTATTCTCACTGCCTTAACTGCTGGGTTAGTAGCCCCAGGAGTAACAAAAGATGAGTGTGTGTGTGAGAGTCGCAGGATGTTTAGGAACCCCCAAACAGTGTCTCTGCTTTTATTCGTTCATTTTTCAAATCTTGATATTTTCCTACAAAAAAAGAAAAATCCTGTCTGTTGTCTGGGGATGGGAAGTATTTATTGAAAGGTTGTAAAAATATATATAGGTTTATACATTCTGGTAGCTTATTTTTTAATCCCACCAATAAAGGTAGCTAATTTCAATGAGCCTGTTTGAGACTTCAGTTTTTTTTAAAGGTTGAGCCAAAGCAGCGATATATGAAACTCTGTTTTGATTTAAAGGCAGGAATTGGTCTGTGACTATATTACGCCAAAACAGTGAGATCTTCAATTCATGCAAGAGACCCATTTCTCCTAGAGCAGTGTTGTCCAAACTTGGCCACTTTAAGATGAGTGGACTTGGACATGGCTGGCTGGGGAATTCTGGGAGTTGAAGTCCACTCATCTTAAAGTGGCCAAGTTTGGACAACACTGTACTAGAGAATGTATGCATGTCATTGGGGTGGACAGTACTTTCCCCAAAGTGGGGAAATGATTGATTACTGTTTAAAAGAGTGGAACTGGCCTTCTGTCTGGTACAGAAGATGCTTTTGGAACAGTCATCAGCCAAGGCAGATGAAGCAGGGTATTCACCATCAAGGGCTCATGTTGCCAGGGAAACTCAGGGCCCATTGCTCAGAGGTCCAAGTCAGTCTGCAGAAAGGACATTCCAACACAAAGATGCTCATTCATAGACGTAAGGTAATCCCAAATAATTGGGATATCTGTAAATTATTTGTATCGAAAGATCCCAGCCAACTCCCGAGGGAAAACCCCATATTACCAGTGGTGTCACTACAGACTTCCGGCTCCTTCTGACCTGGGCTGGGCTGGGCTGGAGGTGGCGTCATGAGGACATGCCCCTTGGAAATTGTTAGTAACTTCAAGATGTGTGGACTTCAAGTCCCAGAATTCTCCTGCCAGCATGCCAAGGTTAAGAAACCCTGAGCTGGATGGAGCACCAGAGTCCCTCAACCACACCCTGGATGTTATGCAGAGTGGTGGTTGCTGTTTCCATTGGTATGTGATGCTGGGTGGTAGGGAAAAGGAAGCCGAGGAAGCCAAAGATAGGTACCCTACAACTGTCCTAGTCTGCAAGGACAGCATCACTCCCCAGCCTCATGGTTGAAGAGAAGTAAAGCTTGGCGGCGGAGACAGTCCAAATTATTTTGATGGACTTTTTTCCAGCTCAAGGACAGGGAGCACATGTTAATGCAGCTGTGGGGAAATGCTCTATGGATGCTGCTGCCTGGTTGAAGGAAGAAAGGGGTGCAGCTTTTAAAATAAAGAGTGAGGAAGACCAATGGGCCTTCCAAGGGATAATGTCCAAAGAAAGAGGGTTAAGGAAAATACTTGCTGATGCTAAAGTCCCAGTCCTAAATTGACAGTTTATGTTACTCTCTGGTAATGGCACTAGTAATCATACTTTGGCCTGCTCATATCATTAATCATAGATTAACCAGAGCTTTATGAATAGGCTGGAAGAAACCTGAGTAACCTTGTGATCAGCATGGGGAAACCTGGGTTTAATTCTGGCTTGACCCGAGCCTAACCTACTCCCTAAGAGTGCTGAAAGGATAATAGGAAGAGGATGTATGCGCTTCAGCTTCTTGGAAAAAACAAGAACACATCTAGGATTTCAATTAATATATTTTATATAAAGCATCCTTGGTGTCCTGCAATATATTACAACATATAGTAAGTACCTGGTCCCTAGCTCAAGGAAGTTGCAAATTCAAATTTGAAGGAACACAAAAACTAGAAATAGGTGCCAGAATAAATGCTGGAGGTAAAGGAATATAAGTTTCCAGGTCATTTGAAGCATTCCCAATATTTCATCTGCATTACTGCCTTGTAAACCATCTGACAACCTTGTAAGGGAGCTCGGTATTGTTGACTTAAATGACTTAAGCCAGGAAGTGGGTTGATAATGTTGTCTAGAATATTTAGGATAAAGGCAAGAGTTGACATGAGAGCTTGGCAAATCCTTCACCCCATGACTGTGACGTTGACTTTGGCTCCCTGGACAAAGGCAGCACAGGGGTCATGTTTAGGGCTCATCCAGTTCTTAAGGCTGGAGGGATGAATGAATGGAGCCAGATCAATGAACGTAGCTCTATGGAGCTATCCTTCTGAATGCCAGCAAAGGGATCTGAAAAACCTTCAAACACCCTCCAGAGAAATCTCAAGAAAATCACAGGTGGCTAGAACATGGGGGTGGAAGGACTTTTATTATTTCCATGTAAATTAATTTTACATCACAGTTTTGTGAATTCTGATCTTTGTCATCAGAGAGGGTATCATATTTCCTTTCCAGGTCAAAGTGCGTAGAAATGTTTCACAGTCTTTGTCTAATTCATGTTCCTTCCCTTAACACTTCCCCTAAAGACAACTGAGGCAGACTGATAATATGGTAGACTCCTAAAATCACCAAGGTTGACTGGCTGAACAAATGATAGGAACTCTTCTCTTCAGCTGTGTTACAGAAGAATGACCCTGGGTGTGCAGGAGGGGCTACCCAACCCCAAGTGTGCCAGAGCCGTGTGAAAGAGCCGCCTGACTCAGGAAAACTCACACACTGGCTGCAATTTGCAGCACCTGAAGAGTTTAAAAGAACCAGGGGAACAGAATGGGAAACACATAGAAGATGGAGACCAGACCCCCTAAAAAAAGGGGAGAAGGATGGGAAACAAATGAGTTCTCTGTGCATGATAGGATAGTGTCAAACATGGTCTAAAACCAAGATTGTAGGCACGAACTCAGAACTTCTAAATGGCTTTTAGACATGCCCATCAGTTAACAAAGGGACCCTCTCCTCCATGAGACCCATTGGGCCTGGGGGAAACAGATTCCTCTTTCACCCTCCACTGCAGACCTCCAGCCTCTCTTGCTTCTTGGTAGAGCCACCAGGTTTTCTGCATGGGAGAAGTGTCTCTCTTACACACAGCCGTAGTTAGGAGAGACCAGTTTCAAGCAGCCTTCAAAATTCTAGAGAAACATAATTCATTTCTAGAGATGTACATAGATGTGCCAATGGAGTAGAGACATTTGCCTACACTGCCCTCTGAAGATCATCCTTAAAATACACAAGGTCTGTCATCTTTTGCATCAAACATGAAATGCAGTTTCACAAAAATCTGAGCCTTAGCCTTTTCTAACAGATGTTCATAAAAATGCTGATGGATCAGGCCAGAAGCTTCAAAGATATGCAAAATCAAAATATAAAAACTTTCTTTTCCCCCAAATCTAGTACACAGTGGTGAGGTACACTGCTCTTAAATAGGGGGTCTTGATTTGGTTTTGACTCTTTGAGGAGCGCCCTTAGATACAGGCCAGACTTTGGTGATCAAAGCCAGAAAGATTTGAAATTTCACCACAGATCAGAGTTGTTTCCCCAAATCCTTCAAATCATACAGTGGATGTTATACATACTTTCAGTTTGGGACAGGGAAGCCAGAAGAGAAGAAATATGGAACGATAAGAACCTGTTTTTCCAAACTCCGTTGCTTTAGCCCAGTGTATCTCAACCTTGGCAACTTGAAGCATGCAGGCTGGGGAATTCTGGGAATTGAAGTCCACACATCTTCAAGTTGCCAAGGCTGAGAAACACTGCTTTAGCCTGTTTTATCTGTAGAGAGTCAGAGACTGAAAACTATATAGTTCATATAACAATGTGATTCATATCATAATCTGGGGGCATTCCATCCTACTGCAAACCTGTCACCCTCTTTTGAATCTGCAGAATCCCAGACCACTATTGTTAGTTTTCCCTTGTTTCTAAGCAAGAAGATCCAGGAAATTCACATTTTTGTAGCCAGGTTGTCTGGATGCAAGTTTGGCACATAGGACCTACGAAGCTGGACCACAAGTCTATGGAGGGAATTCATTTTGAGATCGCAAAGAATCTTTTCTTTCTCCATGTTTTCCTCCTCCTAAAAATGAAAAAAAAAAAAACAACCCACCCTATAACATGAAAACTGGCCTTCATTTAAAAAGAAAAAGAAAAAAGATGCTGGCGTTTCCCTGAAAAGAACAGGAGCGCATTAGTAAGAGTTTAAGAAGATCCATGTTGTCTCCTTCAGCAGCTGGCCAGATACCTCTAGAGAAGTGCAGAAACTGTGGGTAGTCCTGACGTTTCTTACCAGCACTAATAATCAGAGGTAGGTTGTCCCCAGGGATTTCCTAGCTGGCATGGCTAAACTCCCTCAAGCCTTCCTGCCTGACCCTCTTGTACTTAGGTTGTACAACCAATGTTTGTCCTGGGTGCTGGAATGCCGGGGGTGGTGGTGGTGGAATGGTCTGTTTTTCCCATTGGCCACTCACACCGTTAGCACTGCAAACCCAGGAAGTCTTCCATGGTTCAGGTTCTTATGAATGCACTCTCAGCAACTGAAAAAGCTCCATTCTTCCCCTTCTTTGGGAAATTAACAGACCATCAAGCTAATCTCCTCCTCCTAAATTGAACAATATAGGAACTTGCCTTTTTTCAAGTAGCAGATCTGAATGGCTGCTTCACATCACTGTCCACAAAAAGCTTGCAAGGTAAGGAAAACGTTGGGTCTACTCTCTTGCTTCTAACATAGAGAGTTTTAATATGCAGGGGTGGGTTTTTTGGCACAAGAGGTCATTTAGTCACGTAGCCCCACAACCCACAAGGGTAAGTCAAAAATTAGTCTCTGCATTGTGAGGATCCTTGGGCAAGATGCACTTAGCTGGTCTCCCTTCTGAAGGCTCCTTTCTACCATGCTGATCACACAGATGGAAAGTACCTGCTGCCCATTCCCAGGTAAGGCTCCAATAATGCTTATTTTTGTTGCTGATCCTGGTGCATAGATTAGCTCAGCCTTCTCCAATCTAATACTCTCCAGATGGGTTGAGACTGCAACTCCAGAATTCCCCAAGCAGCCTGGCCTCCAGACCCCTGGCTAAGAATTCTGGAAGTTGTACGGTTCTGAAGGCCACGTTGCTTGAAGAGTTCTGGGAGTTGAAAACAAATCTGCAGGACGCCAGGCTGAGGAAGGCTGGGGTTAGTGCACATCCTGTAGTTCTACCCTGAACCTGGAGAGAGTTGGCTAGATTTTCAAACTATGCAAGAAGATCTCCCTTTAAAAGGGTGACTGAGTTGTTTCCTCCTCTCTCCTTCTAGAAATCCAGACTGCCTTTTCGAGGGCCTAACAGCACATGGGAGTACGCATGTGCACACCCACAAACACACACACACTAAATCTTGCAACAAAACGTTGACACACCTTTGCCTCTCCAGCAGTGGGCAAGCAGTTCAAAAGGAATGGTAATTTGGAGCAGAGAAGGGGTAAGAGGAGAAGGTTTCAGCTCCACCTTATAGTTTCTCTCTGGGGCAAACTGCCTGCTTAGGAAATAGTTTTTCACCAGAAAAAGCAGCCTTGGAGTTTATGTACTTTTGCCAAACATGTTTGCAACAGAAGGAAGGAAGGGAGAAGCTAAGGTGTGCACACAGTGAAACATGCACACAGCGCACACAAGTGGGCACTGACAGAGCTGCATTCATGTAACACATTTCACCTGGTTACTGAATTGTGCCATTTTGTGGGGGGGGGGGATTTTCACAATATATCAATCTCAAATTAGCCAAATAGGCTGGGTTTGCATAACATGCTAAGCTATATAAAACATAAAATACTAACCAAGGTTAACAGTAACAGTAAGCTCAGTATGTTGTGCAAATACAGCCACTAAATCTTTAGCTGACTGGGCTAAAGATGTTGTGTGAATGTAGTCAGACACTGGCTCCAGGGAGCCCACAGACCAAACTTCTGCACAGATCTCTCAGTCTTGCAACTTCCCAGGAGCACGAAGGTGAAGCACATGCATAGACTCCCGTGGCCTATTCACAGAACAACGAAGTGGGGCTCGAGAGTCCAAGTGTGCAAGTTCACATCAACCCAAGGCACCACTTTATAGGACAAAGGTTTAAAGAGGATCTGTAGAGGTGTATTTGGGGGACAGGGAAGGAGCCCCCACCTTAATGCCAGCTGATGGCGGAAGCTTTCGTGCTCAGTGGGGCGTGCAAAGCTTTTCGCAACCACAAAGCATACAAGGAGAAAGTCAAGGACCCCTCACTTCTCCTCCACTTTGCAGGATGCACATGAGGAGAAGGACCTATTCACAAGGAGTATTTACAGGAGCCCAGCTGCCCAGACGATTTCTGCGCAAGCCAGGCACAGAACTCATCCCCCAAGGAAGGAAGCAGGGAGAACCAGCTCCCAGTGGTTCGACAACCAGCTCTAGCTGGCGAGCTGCGTGCAGCTGGTGGCAGGGCTCAGCAGGAGAAGCTTTTCTTCAGCCCAGCTCATACGGAGACATGCAGGCTTGGCTTGGGGCTGCTTGCCTGCCCCTGCTGTACTCATTCAGACACTTCAGCATGTGCACACAGTCCACTCTCAGCTCGCCGGTGCGTCTCCCAGAAGGCCCGGTCCAGCTGCTCCAGCTGTGAACTCAGGGGAAGTTGCATAGCCAGGTGCATGCGGAGAGCTTCCAGCCACTGCTCTAACCGGCTGAAGGAAGGCCTGGAGAGAAAGAGGAGAGCAGAAGAGTGTGAGGATTTTTGCTTGGTCAGGCTAAGAGCCCCATCTGGTTCCAAAGTGGCCTGGAGGGCCATGGGCAGAGTCTGAAGTCAGCACTCCTCTATCACGGTGCTTCTCAACCTAGGCAGCTTGAAGATGTGTGGATTTTAGCTCCCCAGCATACAAGCGTAGGCTACTCTGCACTGGAAGAGGACAAGAAACATGGTAAAGGTGGGGAAAATGCTGAATAGGGATCAGGATCCAATAGTAAGGAGGACAGTTTCCTCCACATTCTCTATACCAGTCTTTCTCAATCTTGGCAACTTGAAGATGTGTGGACCAACATGCCAGCTGGGGAATTCTGGGAGTTGAAGTCCACACATCTTCAAGCTGCCGAGGTTCAGAAATGCTGCTCTATCATTACGTAGAACCATGGAATGGAAGGGTTGGAAGCAACCTTGGAGATCCTCTTAGTCCAATCCCCTGTCCAGTGCGGGAATCTACTTCAGCCCAATTGCATAGGAACTACAATGAAGAGGTATACTGTTCTGGAACGTGGAGGTGCTACTCCATCTATCACAAAAGCCCCAGTGAATTAGCCCAAAGGCCAATTCAATCCAGCTGATGTCACTGGAAACCCACAAATAGGGCAGGAAAGTGATGACCTTTTCTTATTACTTATGCCCAGTATCTAGTACTCACACAGCCCCAAATCAAGTCTTCAGGAATAGGTGCAATTATGAGTATTATGTCCATCCTAGCTGCTAAATGGCCATAGCAGATGATTTTCAAAATTGGTCAGCTAGATGCCTCCTGGAGGCACACAGTGGAATCTGATATGCTTGCCATATCATGTTGTTTATTTATTCTCTATACCAGTGTTTCTCAACCTTGGGAACTTTAAGATGTGTGGACTTCAACTCCCAGAAATTGCTGGCTGGGGAATTCTGGGAGTTAAAGTCCACACATCTTAACATTCCCAAGGTTGAGAAACACTGCTCTATACCTGTATCTGTAACTACACACATGCACACGTGCGGGCACACACACACTCTCAATCAACAAGAACCCTGGCATACACTAAAAAAAAAAAGAATACAACATGGTTAAAAACCATAATAACCTTGGTTCTAAGGACTGTATATTATGCGAAGGCTAGAGGAGACTGAGGGCCAGTTGCCAATATATATATATATATATATATATATATACACACACACACACACACACACACACACACACACATATATATGTATATATATATACACACACACATATATATGTATATATATATACAACTGGATATGGAGCAGCAAAAGAGCAGCCGAGCTTCTCATAGCCTGAGCCTTACCAGAAGGTTGTGAACGGCTTCCTCTGTCCCTCCAGGCTGGACCATCCATCCTGAGGGAAACATCCCTTTCCCCAAACCACATACCCTCCCCCCCCATATCCTCCCCAGAAGGCCCTCGCTTCTGACATGATTAAATCTTTCTCCACCCTCTGGCCCCATCACTCACCGTTTCTCAGGATCCAAATCGCAACAACAAACAGCAATGGGGAAGAAGCTGGGAGGACAACTGGGAGGGCAGTAGCGGTCCAGGAAGCCCCGCACGTTGAGGCCAAAATCAAAGGTTCGAGGCAGGTAGTCGGGGTCAGCACTGACTCTTCCGATGATCTGTGCAAAATAAAAAAGGAGCTGTTAGTAGCTTCTCTGTGCTGATCTAGGATTGGTTAGTCATCTAGAACAAGTCTCAAAAGATAGCCCTTGGGAGATAAACTGAGCCACCCCGAAGAGCAAAGTAGAGCTCAGGCTGGCCAGTGCCAGATGCCTCAAGGACTTTTAAAAAGTCCACGTACAGCATTTGTATATGTCACCTCAGTAACCCTTGCAGAAATATGCATGACGTGAGTAATCCTTACAATAATGCTAATTTTATAAGGCTAGTACTGTCATTCTCACTTTACATATAGGAAGCTGAGAGGGGTCTGTATGCCTAAAATAGCTTGGTGAGAAATCCCAAGCAGGTAAAAATTGAACTGAGTTTCCTTCCTTCCTTCCTTCCTTCCTTCCTTCCTTCCTTCCTTCCTTCCTTCCTTCCTTCCTTCCTTCCTTCCTTCCTTCCTTCCTTCCTTCCTTCCTCCCTCCCTCCCTCCCTCCCTCCCTCAATTTATGACAGTGTGGGTTAAGCTGAGGGTGTGGGTTGAGCTGTGATACAGCAACTGGTTCAAAGTTACCAAGTGAGCTTTCATTATGGACAGGGGACTTGTCCCTGGACCTCTCCAGTCCTAGACCAATACTTTAGCCCTTATTGAGGGTGGCAAAACATCCAGATGATCATTAGGTGGCAGTAAACAGTTACATGTTCTGCATTTCTCTGCTGCCATCTAGCGATTGTCTGGATTCTTACATATCACACCAGATCTTGGTCATAATGTTCCTTTGATTCTTTTTTTCTTTTTCTTTTGAGGACTACAATGGTTTTGGTGCAATCTACTGCAGCTGCGTGCAGATGCATTTAGGACCCAAAAACAAGAGACACAGAACCATCCCTTCTCCCTCTTTCTGCTATTCCATTTTTTGCTCTTGCTTTTCCTGCCTATCAGGTTGGCTGTGGAAGAGCAAATCACCGATGCCAGTAATCTGCCCTGGTCTCCAGTAAAGAGCTTCTTGTTTCTCCTTCTCCTCTCCCTTGGCTTGTTTTGGCTTTTCCCCACTTTTCTGCTCCCACCCTCCTCCTTTTCCTCTGGACTCTCCTGCTCAAAATGAGGCTGAGTGTGACAACCTCCTTTAAAGTAGCCAAGAGCAAGGATAGTGGACGCTTGCTTCAGGCATCTGCCAGAACTGTTCTCTGGAAATGTTCCTCTAGATTTCTCAACAGCACCATCTAGCAACCCTTCCTTCCTCCTTGAATGCTTTATGCTCCTGGGACTTGCCTCACAAAGGATGATGCCAAAGGAGAAGACATCCACTTTCTCATCATAACTTCTCCCTGCAAGAGGATGACAAAGGACAAAAGAACATATTTAGCTATCAGGCCCAGAGGTCCTAGCCAGCGGTAGACTATTTCTTGGAGTTGGTGGGGTCATCTGGAATTTGGAAAGCAGCTCATTGGCGCTCTCACAAAATGGCTGCCATAAGGACTCATGTGCTGTCATGATAGGGATGGTCTGTCCCAAAGTAGCCATAAATGAAGTTGCCCCTTTCTTTTCCCCCCACTTTATCTTAGTTTTGATGTGCCCAGAAAAAAGGCCAAGCATTGATTGCATTGCAGCCACCCACCAATATATTGTCTAAGAATGCTCCTAGGATCAACGCGAGATCCAAAGGCATTTCTGGAAAGGAAAATGATGCTGGAAGCTGATGCTTTGCTTTTAACAGGCTAAGTTCCCACTGAATTATTTTTTAATTTAAAGTCAGATGGAGTGAGAAGTCTGCCAGCCCCAAGGGACAGTTCTGGAGAAGGTCCTAGGGCAAGCCACCCAAATTACAGCAATGGGATTTTTCGCCCCCAAGAAAACAAGGAACGAAATAGATATGGAAAGATTTCGATAGGATTAACATGTTAAAGGTGCATTAACCTGTACCTTTAACATATGTGAAAATACCCCTCCAACTCTCCAAAAATCAAATAGGGAGGAAAGAATTTGGCCCACTCCTTTCCCTGGAGATGACACCGCATCATTACCATGCCTCAGAGGCCAGGAAACAGGACATCCTGATCACAAAAAGACTGCCCAGATCTGCACTAAGACCCATGCAGGCCCTAGGCATGCTATGGGTCCTGTCTGTGAGGGAGTGCCATGTGGTGGACCCAGGAAAAGAGCCTTTTCTGTCATGGCACCTGCCCTCTGGAACATCATTCCCCCAGAGATCAGACTGGCCCCAACCCTGCTGGCTTTTCGCAAGGCCTTAAAGACCTGGCTTTGCCATTGAGCCTGGAGCCCTGATGTTGTGGGTTTCTTGGTTAGGCTAGCTGGGATGATTATTAGTGTTGTTGTGGGTTGGTTTTTCAGCTGCCATTATGTTGTTTATAATTTTGTTTACTCTTTTTGTTCTGATTCTAATTGTTAGCTACCCAGAGTCATGCACTTGAGATGGACAGCCATATGCATTTAATAAATAAATCATAAATAAATATTTGTAGGCCCTGATTGCAGTGATAATCCAGATGCTTAAGGTTATAAATATAAATGCATATCTTACTCTTTAAAATAAACAATTTAAAATAAAGTCGTAAAATCAAATTGCTGTAAGTATATGCATAATAAAGTAGTACTTAAATATACTTAATTTTAGGACACATGAACTTTGATTTCACAGTTACTTTTCAGATTTTTTTAAACTTAAAGTTTATTGGTAGGCCCCAAACATTTCATAGGCCCTTGGCACTGTTCCTGTTGTGTCTAATGGGCATTGCCTCCCTATTTCCTTCAAAGCAGACCACAGTAGGAAACCAAAGTCATGCATGCTTATACTAGTTTTATTATGAGGTTACAGTAACAGAATCTTGCAAGCCTGAACGTGCTTCTCCCCTCCCTCCCTTTATTTTCATGAGAACTAGGGAGGTTCCTGTTGAGATGCTTTCTCAAATTACATTTCTGCCCTGGACTCAGACTTCTTTTATCTGGCTATTGTCTTGGTTGAGGCTCTTCCTGTGTTCCTCAGGGTTATTCCTTCTTCCCATTACACAGAGATGGCTTCCCAGATAGCTTCCCAAACACGATCCTTGCTTCCCGCAGTTGCTGACCACAATTCAACCAGCCCTGGTGGGCCTCCATCCCAACCCCCCTGCTCCACTCACCATTGATCATCTCGGGAGCCATCCAGTAAGGATTGCCAACCACCGTGTACCGTTTCCTGCGGTCAGGCTTCTTCAGGTTTGCCAGCTGGTTCTTCTCATCCACCATCAGCCGAGCAAGGCCAAAATCAGCCACCACCACACTTTTGTTCTGCACAAGGGACAGAAATAATCCTTTTTTCTTTCTTTTAATTATCCAGTGGATTCAGCACCTACAGTTACAATGCTCTAATGTTATTGGCAGACTAGACAGTATTTAAGAAAGGAGAAAGTGCCATTTTGTGTTGTTCTCAATACCAGCTTCAAACAGATGTGGCTTGTTTTTGAAGCAACACAAATAGCAGCTGAACCTGATTATTTTAAATACTATTTATGTTATAGAATGTTATTTTGAAATGAACTTATTTTATACTCACATACCAATTAATTTATCTATTAATATCATTACATCAAAAGTGTCAATAATTTTTTTTAATTAGCTTTGATTAAATTGGAGGGGTTAATTCAACTGAAATAGACAAAATTCTCATATCTACAGAGTGTAACAACTAATGCTTAATGATCATGTGACAAACTATTATCAGATATTGGAGAGTTCTTGACACTGAGAACTGTGGGTGTACTTGGCTTTTCTTAGAAATATTTGTCTTCGGCATCTCCACTGGTGTAGTAGGTAGTAGTATATCTATAGTCTTTGGGAGTGTAAATGTTCATGAACTTCAGTATTTTTATCTCCTATTTTAAATTTCCATCCTTTCAAAATAGAAAAGTTTTTTGCAAGATGGTACCTGAAACACTAAAGATGACCACTCAATATAGATATAGTCAAGAAAGCATGATCACTGATATACAGTAGTCCTTGTTTAGTGACTGCCTCATTTAGTGACCGTTTGCAGTTATGACAGTGATGAAAAAGTAACTTTACAACCAATCCTTGCCTTTACGACCTTCGCAGGTCTGTAAAGCAAAGGAAAGTCGAAGTAAGATCATGAGCACAGTCGTGGTTTCACTTAGCAACCATTTGCTTAACAACTGAGTTGTTGATCCCAATTGTGATTGCTAAACAAGGACTAGCTGTATCTGATAGTTTTACATGTGTTTTTCTTACATACATACCAATCACACTATTCCCTTCTGGAGTAAGTAAAATTGTGCAAAGCTCAGAAAAGGCATAGGGGATAGTAAGCCAAAAGAATTTCAAAAATGAGATCCGAAAAAAGAGAGGGAAGTAAGTCTAATTAAACTTTCTGAGGACTTCATTAATTTCTCCAGTCATGACTCTCTCTGTCTTCCTGATCCTCTTGACCCCTTCACTTGTCCCATACTGTATTTGTTGTGCCATTCAATCCTTGTTCATTGTCTCTATATGACCAAGCCACCTGAACCTACTTCTTTCACATTGGAACTCACCGTTGCGTTCAGTCCTCAGGCATTCGGGACCCATTTGTTTTTGTTCTTGTTTTACAGTTCTCTATTCCTACTGCTTTCTCCCCACACAGCCAGTTCTCACTTCCACAGTGGGCAGAAGTATAGAAAGCTATTTTCACTTCTTTTGTCAAACATTAATTCCTTGAAACAGAAACTGCTTCTGTAGTCTCTAGTTTTTAGTTTGTAGTGAGAACATACTACTCACTATCTTTCTATCAGCATTTGAACATTTTAAAATTTTTCCATCCATTTTTTTGTTAATAGAGAAGACTGATTTCAGTATTTTATTTATGAGAAACACTAGTCTCTGAGAATCTAAATCCAAGCAAAGTAAAATGACACCTGGAAATGTCATGCAAAAAACCTGTAAAGTTTAACCACTGCTTTATCTAATAAATAATGTAAATATTAAAGTAAATGGCATGTATGTTTATTGTCTAATCCCAACCCCAATGACATTTTTAGTTTTATTTATGAGGCAGGAGTTGTATAATTACTATTTTAGGGGGCTGAAAGTATTGCAAAATTTGAGAATCCTGATATGAAGCAAGGCAACACAAGGGTGAGCAACACCCTGAGTGGGTACCTGGGTTCTCCCAAAACTTGATGACTGAATTAATACATTTTCTAAATTTGTATGATACACCTGAAGCATAAACTAACCAAACAGGCTGGGTTGACAGAACATATTAAGCCTCCAAAGTACAACAACAAAACTAACCACAATGAAATCTAACCAAGCTTAGCATTTGATGCACATACAATCACTACATTTTTAAGTGATCTGGTAGCATGTGCTCATCTTATGTATATCCAGCCACTTTATTTAGCCTTGAGAAAAGCTGAATAAGGAGCAATATAACAGTACTGAATGGATGTCACCCTGAAAGTCCACACCTGTTCTTAATCATTCCAGAGTGCAGAAAATGGAATAATGGGATGGATTCTGATTTAATGTTAGAAAAAGATTTGTTAACAGCAAGAGCAGTTTGACAGTGGAACCAATTATTGAGACAGCAGTGGGTTTTTCTTTACTGGATGTGTTCAAGCAAGACTGGACAGCCATCTATCTGAGATACTTTAATTTGGATTCCAGCACAGGACAGGGAGTTACTCAGTGGCCTAAATCAGGATTTCTCAACGTTGGCTCCTTGGCACTGACTGGGGAATTCTGGGAGTTGAAATCCATACATCTTAAAGTTGCCAAGGTTGAGAAACAATAGTCAAAATGGTTTCTTCCAATTGTATGATCCTGTAATTTTATTTACAATTCCCTCTTTTAGCTTTCAGGAAAATAAACAACAAATCAGTCTTGGATTAGTCAAGGAATGAGTTCCTGCCCCTGAGAAATCTACCTGTTAACTTGTTAAAAATGTAGGAGACAATAGAGGGAACAAACTTGAACTTGGCTACTAGTTCCAAGTTCTCACTTTCTTATTCACACAAACATCTGAAACAAAGCAGAGGTTTGGAACAAAGTACAATCTGAAAACAGAGCCAGGTTTCTATGATCTTGCATCCTAAAATGTCATATATTTCCATGAATCAGAGATTGTTACATTCAAGACCTATAATAATCTTCTTCATTTGTTGTTAAGAGGATGTTCTGAAAAACTAAGGTTACTCTTCATAACTTACCTTCTCAAAATGTGACCAGCAACACTTTCTTCTTGCTTTCAAAATTATTTTTATTTTTTAAAAAGAAACAAACTTAACAAAGCAAATAATACAAATAAAACTTAAATTAATTAATGAATTAAGCATTTGACCAGTGCCAGCTTACTTCTCGCACAAGGCAGTTGTGTGTATTGAGGTCCCTGTGAATGATGTTCATGGAATGGAGATAAGCCTGAAAGAAAGGGATGGGAACAGGATGGTTAGAAATTCTGTTAGAGTTCTTTCATAACTCCTCTCTTTTTAAAAAGGATATTGCTGACCTCACTTTATCCAGGACTGCTAGATGCTCTTACCCTTAATACACTTAATTGTTCCCATTTCACAGGAGGTTGAACTGTGATTTCTAAAATGAAAATTGACCCAACTAGTGTGTAGCATACAGTACGTGAACCCTCCTGCCTCAGTTTGCAGGATTTGCTTCTGGACATCTATAGTTAAGGTCTCAGAACCACACTTTTTAAATAGTGCTCTGGAAAATTTAGGTCAGGAGCAAAGCACAGGAAACATTGTGAGTTAAGTACACAGTTAATTCTAGCAGCAATATGATTTCTCTAGTTTTGCATGTACCAAATCTCCTTCGCCTACCCTTATTCATAAGTGAGTAAAAATGAAACCAACTGAATCAAATTCAGAAAGTTCACACAATCCAGCACTGTGGTTACAAGACTGGCCAGTGAGTTATTCTGGAAAGCTCACAAGTAACTTGCTTTGTTATTTGTACCAAGTGTATGTCGCTTGAAGTCATGGAGGCTTCATTTGGTGAACAGCCTTCATGAATTGCTCACATACTTTTTAAATGCCAGTGAATAAGATAGGAAATTTTAAAACGATTCCCGCAAGAGCCTTTCCTGATGCCCCATAGCAGAGTTTCTCAACCTTAGCAACTTTAAGTTGTGTGGACTTCAACTCCCAGAATTCCCCAGCCAGCATGCTGGCTGGGGAATTCTGGGAGTTGAAGTCCACACATCTTAAAGTTACCAAGGTTGAGAAACACTGCCACATAGAATTGCTGGCTCAACCTGCTGCAAACTTATTCTCACTCAATAGGAGAGTGCAAAGAACTCACCATCCCTGAAGCAATGTCTTTTGCAAAACTGACCCGCTGGCTCCAGGGATACTGACTGTCCTGGAAGAGAAACATTGCTGGTGAATGAGGTATCTGGAAAAGCTGGGGTGAAGACTGTCTGGGCAAAAAAAACCCGGGGCATCTCACTTCTATCAGGGTGTGGAGAGAGCAGTAGGGTTGAGATCTCCTCCCCACCCCTGGCCCTATTTAAACAAACCTTTAAAATTTAGCTCTATCAGAGCATCTGCAAGGAGGGGCAGAGGGGCAAATGATGACACAGGTAAGATTAGATGTGATGATACTATTGTGCAAAAGATGTGATTTACAAACATGCATCAGACACCATTCAATCATTAAATAAGCTCCATTTCAATGATGACATCATTATGTCCATAGCATCATACCGTAGTGGCTTGTTATGGGTGCCCCCGTGTGAACATTGTTATAAGGTAGTGGGTATTTTATATGTTAAGCTGCAATAATTTTGCAGAAGACTATGGAGGTGTTATATGGTAAACATCCTGTCTGGAAATCAGACTGGAAACAGTGAGGTTGGGAAGGTCACTAGGATCCAATAGTGATGGAGGAGTGGAGGATATGAAGGTGGACTGGAACATGAATCCAGATTGGCTGAACCCATTTCTTAATTTTGCAAAGACTGTGGGGTACAAAAACAGTTCTCAAAGATATGAATGGGTGGGGAATAGAGAGATGGTTTGGATGGCTAGGGAACTTCATTTGGGAATTTAAATGGGATTTGGAGAATCTGAAAAGTTGGGGAAACATCCAGATATACATGAACACATCCTTATATACAGTTTCACTGTGACTGCTTCAACTAGTGTCAGGTGCTATTTGAACAGACTGCCTCAATAGAGACAAAAAAAAAAGTCTGCCTCTCTGACCAATAACATCATCACATCATATTATTTCTCTGGGGTTATTCAGTTCAAAATGAAGCAATGGGAAAGTATTGTTGTGTGAGTGAGGACCAGGCCAAAGACAGAAAGCCTCACTTACAATATATATACTGGAAAGATCTCCCCCAGTTGAAAGCTGTTGGCATTTGTCAATCCCCATTTCTAATTTAATGTACTGTATAAACGCATGTGCATTATTGCAGCTTAACACATAAAATACCCACTACCTTATGACAATGTTCACACAGTGATGCCCATAAAAACCACCACAGCATGATGTCAAATCGATGCTATGGACATCATGATGTCATCACTGAAATGGAGTTTATTTTTGCAAACGCTCAAAATAACTTGCCTTTTTTCTGAATCAACCTGATTTGAGCTGGGAGGAGGAGAAAGTTGGAGGAGCTTAGATATCACTCCAGTGCACAAAAGCTGGGTTTGGACAAATGCTAGACTAAACTAAAGGACCATTGAGTAAATTGTGGTTCAGGATGGGAACGCAAGCACTGTCTTAACATGTAGTGCCAACTACGCCATGATGTTAAGTCATAATACAAGTTGCTTGGGCACAGCATGTTATATGAACACAGGAATTGCGTTTTATTAACCCTAGTTCACTGTGCTGTGTGAACCCAGCCAGACTGTCTATCCTGCTCTCTCTCCTCCCGCTCAGCATGCTTGATGTTCTCACATTAGATCTTATGTAAGTTCTATGCCCTCACCATGCTCTTAATGATCCCACGAAGTGTGCCTCCCTTGATGTACTCTGTGATGAAGTTCAGTCTCTTGTCTTTGTAGAGGACTCCAATGAACCTCAGCACGTTGGGATGTTCCAGGCAGCGCATTACCTTCACCTAAGGAACAAAACCACAAGACAGTTAATCTTGCATTTCTCAAGATCTCTTGGTGTGGACAGGAAACTACAGGGCATAAAGCCATCAGAAAAAGTTTGGCAGTTTTATAACTTATTGGCCACTGCCTGTTTGCCTATAAGCCCTGTAGCTTTGGGGACACCACAGAATGAACATTGTGGAAAATATTGTGGAGGAACAACTAATCATAGAATACTACAGTACTTCTCTGTATGAGACCTAAAGGAATCAGAAATCCTTGCTTACAGTTTCAGAATACCAGGGATCGCCATATGGATTAAAGAAGAGGGGCACAGATTTAAATTAGGCAACATCTGATATGGAGGAGTAAAGAGCAAAAACTTAAACTATACTAGTAGGAAATCAGCAGAAAGGGAAGTTCTATAGCAACTGGGCTAAGTTGGAGCAGACCAACCTCTTTAAGAAATGTTCTTTGGGTCTCCTCATCAAAACGGATAAGTTCCTTCATGACCATCACTTCTCCAGTCTCCCGGTGTGTCACCTGGTGAAGGAAGCAGATGGTGTTTAGGACATCAATGAGGATAAAACATTTAGAATCATACAGTTACAAGGGATCTTAGAGGCCACTGTAATGGGCTGTGAAAATAACCTTCAGAGACAAGAGGAAGAGCTGCAGGGGTCTGATAAACAAAATACGAGTCCAAAGCAGGAAGGTAATTTGAGTAAGTGTCACAGAATTGACCCTCCCTAGTTCTCTTTAGGATAAAGGCAACGAGGGGAGTCACACTGAGAGTTACCTTAGAAGTGTCTAGTATTTAGTATCCCCTAGAATATGTGTGGGCATGGACCAATTTTTTCAATTTCAATTTTCTAGGGTAAGCTAAACAATGCAATTATTTTCATGTATCTGCTAGTCCAACCTCCTCCTCAGATTTTTAGAGCCTTGAGCCACTGAGCTCATTATACATTATAGAAAGTCCTATACATTATAGAAAGTCCATCAACAAGCTGGTTAGATCAAGCAATAATCTAGATCCAGGGAAAGGGCATAAGATATCATGCCTGTACCTTAATGGCCTGCCCAAAACAGCCCTTGCCCAACACCTCGCCATGAATGAGATCTGAGGGGCGGAAGATACGATGAGGACGGGAGACAACACGCAGCGATTCCGAGCGACCAATGTCTTTCCTCTGGGAGGAGGGGGAGCCCAGAGAACTGGAACAAGGCGACTTATCAATGCTGCAGCTCCTCCTGTGCAGAAGAAGAAGAAACACTCTTCTCAAGTATACATCAGGCATGCCTTTCTCACAAAAGAACAACTTCCAGATGCCACAGATCTCTTTCTCTAGGTTCAGAGGGAAACTGGGGGGCTTTCATCATGAACTGCTTCCCATTTGCCCTTAATTCCAGCTTAATTAGGAGAACACAGCTTGCAATTTATCCTCACCTTCTGTGGATCTGGACACTACAAAATGGCCATTTTCATATGAGTAGAATCTGCACCTGTCTTAAATCAGGGCTGGGCAACCTGAGTTATTATTGATGTTCTGCTGCTCAGTGACTCCCTATGAGGCACATACCTCCTGGGCTCACATGCTCCCCCTTTTCTTCCAGCATGGCATCAGACTTATCTGTCTTAGAGAAACCACGGTTTGCTGCAGTGTCCAAACCATAACCAACTGGTTATCATCAAGACAAACTGCTTACCACCAATAGTTCCTAGAAACAAGCCAGCTGACTTCTTTCCAATTAGAATTAAATTTAGATCAATTTATGTAATTTATTTAAAATTATTTAATCATAAACACTTTTACTGAAAGTGTTTAACAGAAGCTGGAGGGAGTCTCCTGGACCCAAAGATCAATTGGGAGGGACAGAAAGGGCAGGCTGAGACAGAGTGGCAATGCTTCTCTGCCAGGCATGGGGCAGCGTTATAGAGTATGTTGCAATTAAAAAAAAAGAAATTGCAACTTTGAAAAAACCCCAGTCTTTTGATATTTACAAATGTTCCTCTCCCTGCCTTAAGGAAAGCACTGATTACAACTGCACCCCACCCCACACAATAGCCACATTTGATGAACCTACAGAACTGCTGAGAGCTGTTGACCTCTGCTAGAGTATAGCTAATTCACAAATTTAAACTGTCTTTACTCTATATTGTCCCATGCACAGAATCTTAGAAAATGCAAGCATACGAAGGAGCCTACAAGGAGGAATCTGATGTACTTTGGAAAAAGACATTTCCTAGGGTGTGTTGGTCACCAACAGATGGAACTGTAAATTATTAAGCAGAGAGAGGCAGTGTTTGAATAATACACTTACCCAGTTCTCTTAGCAGCTGTATCACAAATATGCTAAACTTGGTTAGCGTTAATTTTAGTTCCCATTTAGCCCATTTAGTTCCTTTACACTCTAGTGCAGTGTTTCTCAACTTTGGCAACTTTATGATGTGTGGACTTCAACTCTCAGAATTCCCCAGCCAGCATCCTGAGAATTGAAGTCCACACATCTTAAAGTTGCTGAGGTTGAGAAACACTGCTTTGGTGTATTGTACTAACCCAGGAAATAAGTTAATTCAGTAAGTACATAAAGGGCGATGTGGGAATGAAGCCAGCATGAGACTGGAAAAGTAGAAATGGAAGTTGGCCAAGAAGGCACCATCTTCAGGTTTACCGGGGATTCTGCTCAAAGTGGCTCCTTTTCCTGCCTGCCCCTGCATGTAGAATCGCAGGGCAGCCTTCCCAGTCTGTTGCCTTACCTGACTCGGAATTTTGTAAGTCCTGTAAGTCCTGTCCTGACACAAACTTCAGGGCACTAGACTAGGGAACAAAGCACTAACGGTTTCCTAGTTGTTTTTCTCTAGCATGAAAGGAAAGGCTCTTGTCTGGAGGAGGGGGAATCTACTTCACAGAGCCATCTTCTACTCGATCCTTACATGACAGAGCGTTGGCGAATGGCTGAAGGGTCTGGGCATGGTGTATGGTTGGGTGAATGGAGGGGACTGCGCAGCTCTGAGAGGGGGCTGCTTTCAATCATCTCATGAGGGTCATGTTCGATGGTGAGCTGCAGCAGGCGGCTGGTCTCTTGGATCAGAAGATCGATCTGTAGAGACAGAGAAGGCAGGCTGAGAAGAGCAGCAATACGTCCTGACAGGCATGGGGCCACATTATGGAAACAAAAATGAGAAAAGGATGATTGATTCAGTACTGAAAAAAAAAGATCACCTCATCTAGAGGGACATGACGGATTGGTGTGCCATTGATTTCCAGGATGCGGTCACCAACATGGATGGAGTTCTTCATATCAGGGCTTATGCAGTCTGGGTTTAATCTAGGGATAGAAAATGAGGCAGCAAAGGCAGACTGAGGTTACTCTGTCCTGGCACATACCTCCCAAACTAAACCTCAGGAGAGTGATACGTATGCTAGAGCTTCCACTGAAAACTAGAGAAGAGGAATCAAAATACTTGGATTCCATCACCCTCCTCTCACGATCAATCAACATGATGTAGACCCACATTCTTCAGCCAGGTGTCCTCCAGATGTGTTGGGACTGCAACTCCTAAGCATCCAGTTTCGGACTTCTAGGTATTGCAGTCAATACATCTGGAAAAGGATTTGTGAAATGGATAGAACTTATTAAACAGTTCCATCTCCAGAATAAAAACAGGTTTTTACTTTGTCAGTTGCCCTTCTCTTGTGAATTCAACACTCATATTCTCATGATATTCTGCAGATACTTCAATTATATTACCAAATATTCCCTGAAAATAATATGCAGTTATTTGATTCCAACAGTAGCAGACTGACTGTGTCTGACAAGTAATTATTGAGTGATTTCTTATTTTGTAGTTATTTGCCATGTAACACTCTTGAGAATTCCATGATATTGGATAGACAGCTTGCAAATGCATGACTTGTATTATAGACCTGATTGGTAACATCCAATGGTAATCGGTATTTGAAATCTGACAGCTTAGGACAATTCTTATTTAAAGCCTATCTGAACCAAAAATATGCTAATAAGACTAGGTGGAGGTAAAAAAGAAATGCCCATCAAATTTCAGACACATAATGTTAAAAAATTTACATTTGTAATGAGAAGCTTGGATGAATGCCAAACAGTTGTAAACATTCTCTTTCATTCAGAAGACCCCAGAAGCCTGATGTGGGAGGCAACTTCACCTGTTCTACAACTTCTGAAGGACAAAATTTCCTAATGGCTGGCAGTCTGTACTCACTCGCGAACGCGCACAGTATGTGGGTGCTCAGAACCTCCATGCTTGTCAATGGAGACGGAGAAACCCCGCTTGCCTTCGGAACATGCTGGGATAGACACCAGGGTGACAGTGTGTGGAATCCGGGTGCCAGGAGATTCTGGAAGCAGCTGATCCATCACAGGTGTCACCACCATCTGGTAATAACAGTGCCCACTGCAACATGGAAGAAGAGGCACCACAAGCTAGGACATTCATTCCCAAACCTCACGATGAGAGAGCCCAAGGGTGCCACCAGAAACTGACTGAAGAATGCTTTAAAAGCCTCCTGAGGTGAGAAGCGCCAATATGTCTCCTCTGAAGGAGGTAACTCCAGTAAAAAAGAGAAAGAAAAAGAAAAGAACAAGAATAATTATTCTTCTCTTTTTCTTTTCTTTTCTTCTGTACACCTTTTATTCTCTTTTTTCTTTACTTTCTCTTCTTTCTGAGTTTAGTTTGTATTTTCTTTTACTACTACTACTACTACTATTATTATTATTATTATTATTATTAACACTTTCAATAAAAATGATTAAACTGAAGGAGGAAACTCCATTGGAAATAAGTCAGCACCCCCACTCTAAAGATGTAGTAGACTGACTTTTCTGGACATGCAAAATAAACTTCTGCTGCAGTGTAAAAGAGGTAAATATTTATTATAGTTCAGGAAAAAAATAGTGTGCTTCAAGCAATGAACATTTCTGGAGGGCTAGAGATGGAGTATTAAATGCAGTCTGCCGTGTACAGTGGAGACGCTTATCTCCACTGAGAAGGCCTATCGAGGGCATTCTCCGAATGGACAGGTAACGGGTCTTTGCTGTGGCTTTCACTTGCCACTTTTTTTTTGCACTAAAAATGTTGCTGACTGTTTTATCATGCAAAGCAGGAAAAAGATAAACTCTCACTCAGCCCTTTGTAACTTCTCTTGCTCTACCTAACCCTCCTGTAGTGGTGGGACCAACCATTCTCAAGGCAGGAACAAAAAGATACACCCTCCCCATATTGTGTCTGATGCCTACAGCCTAACAAACCTCCCGTCCCATCAATGGGATGCAATTCATAAGCAGCTGACTAGGCAATAATGAACAAAAACTCAGTTTTATTTTACAGGGGAAAGGGGGGAGTATAGCAAAAGGAAGTTAGATGAATTCTTTAAAAGTAAGTTTCTGAATTTAAAAAAAATGGGATGCAATAAATAGGTGATGCACAACAATAGTTGCCTGTATAGTTCTAGGTTTGTACTGGGCCTGTTTCATTTTCTTGGAACAGGACTGGAAGGTGCAGTGGAAAGTCAAAAGCCCCCTGCTACTGTTGCTCTGCTTTTCATCTTCAGCCCTCCTTTTTATAACTGCTTTTCCTTGTCTCCATCTCTCCAGCACCACCAGTCTCCTGTCCCCACAGCAGCTCCATGGGGTCAAGATGAGGCTTGAGTTCTAGGCATTCAACAAAAGGCCCCACTGTTTGATTATAATCAAGTTATCTGCAAATAAAGGCATAGGAGGTAAACCCAGCACTCCTGGGAAGGGACAGGGGCCTAAGTTTGATCTATATAAGCAAATAAGTTTAAAATCAAAATAAGTTTATAAAATCAAAATATTAAGTTTTAAAATCAAACAAGTTTGATAAAATCAAATAAGTTTGATTTGAGAGCCAGTTTGGTCTAGTGGTTAAGGCACCAGGCTAGAAACCAGGAGACTGTGAGTTCTAGGCTTTGCTTCAGAGAGTGATGGTAAGAAGACCAAACCCAAAACACAGTGTAGCTGATGGCAGGTTCTGGCTACAATTCTTGGCATAAGTTTATGATCTCTTTCATAGCCTTTTTCCAGGGTGCCTCTTGCTAAGATCAGGTCTGGTCCTCTGCCACATATCTAAATGATCCATACAGGCTTTCGGACCAATATATAGTTACGGTATCACAGGAATCTCAGTTGGTTCCACACAGCAGACTCACTGAGAAATCTTTAGCACTGTGTTCCTAGTGAAGGTTACGTAATATAAGAGATACAATATAGGGATAGGATGTTGGGCGTGGACTGGGTTTTTCCAAGTTCAACTTCCCATTTGACCAGGGAGCAAACTGAGGCTAATCACTCTCTCTCTCAATCCAAGCTAACTTACAGGGCTGTCATTGTGGGCTTAAAATTAGGGAAAATCCCTATGACTCAATTCAGCCAAACTCCCACTCACCAGTAAAGCTTGGATCGTTCCACCAGCGCGTAGGTATCTCCATCACCGATGAACACCTGGCAGTTCAGGCAGCTGAAGCACTCAGGGTGGTATTTTTGCTCCCCGGCCACCTGGAATAGGGATGGATAGACATGAGCTTTCATCACTCTTCCAGTACTTACTTCTCAACCACCATTTTTGTGGTGATTCTTCCCACTGTCCCAGCAGTATCACAGAGCTCCTGTTCAAAAGAAGAATTGAAAGAGACGAAAGATTATTCAGTTTGAGTCCTGAAACTAATCATACGCAGGCTCAGACACTGAAGGTCTGGGAGGACGCTCAGGCCTCTTCACACTGCCAGAGAATGAGATTTGACCACACTCTAGAGAGGAAAGCATCACATCTCAAGGAAAGACATACAGATGGGAGGCCAGGGTCATGCAAGGGTAGAACAGGCAGAAGAGAAGAGGCAGACTGACAATCATCCCTGACTCAGATAAGTATTTAGGTAATCCATTAATTAGCAAAACATTGAGTTTGCACAACAGATTTAATTTGGTTGCTGAATTAATCCATTTTCTGAGTTCACACAGCACACTGAATTATTTATTAACTATTTTTATATACCACAGACTCCTAGAGACTCCTGGTGGTTTATAGAATAAAAAGATAAAACATCAGATAAAATCAGCCCTGCCCCACCAGAACCCCAGCATTTCTCAACTATTAAAGCAGTGTTTCTCAACCTGGGCAACTTGAAGACGTGTGGACTTCAACCCCCAGAATTCCCCAGCCAGCATGGCTGACTGGGGAATTCTGGGAGTTGAAATCCACACGTCTTTAAGTTACCAAGGTTGAGAAACACTGATTTAAAGTGTTCAGTCTTCTGGAAAATGGCCAGGGAAAGTGCCAAACGAACCTCAGGAGGAAAAGTATTCTGAAGCATATACAGAGCAGCAGTGAGTTCTTGCTCCTCCCCTCTCCCCTTGTTCCTTATTTGGGGGTGGGACTCTTAACAGCCCTCTTTTGGCTGAATAAATTGGAGGAGTCAGTTCTATTTGGTGTATCTGGGCCTTCAGTACCAGGCCATGAAGGTGTTATAAGTTACAATCACCAGTTAAGATTGTGCTTGGAAGCCAATGCAGAGCTCACAGCACCAGTGTTATTTGTGGCTTTCACCCCTCAGCAGGCAACTGCATTTTGAACCAACTTCAGTTTCTGGATAGTCTTTAAAGGCACCACCTTGTAAAGCAAATTACAGAAGTTAATATGAAAGATGATGAGGGCATTGGTAACTGCTGCCGGGGTATCATGCTTCAGAAAGGGCTGCAACTTCTTCTACCTATCTGGCAATAGCAGTGAGCCTAGGAAATCCCCCAAGTTATGGATCTATTCCTTGAGGAAGTGTGCTTCCGTCTCCAGAATTATTGCTGGAGAAGGTAAAGGGTTAGTTGGTTTCTGGACAAACAGCACCTCTGTCTTGCAGGAAAAGTCTGAGCTTGTTTATACCCATCCAAATCCTAATAGCTTCTAGGCCCTGGGTTAGAACTTCCACCAGATCCCAGGCTCAGCCTGAGGTAGCAATGTATAATTGGGTATCTTCAACATACTGAGGATACCATACCTCAAACCAAGAGATGATCTTACCTAAAAGCTTTATACAGAGGATAAATAATGGAAGGAAAGGGATAAATCCTGCAACACCCACAAGTAAGCCATCTCCTGGACAATCTCTTTTCTCCTATTAACACCAACTGGTACTGCCCACTCGGAACCACTACAAAACAGTGCCTAACTCCCAACTTTCACAGGCAATCCAGGAACATACAGTGGCCACTGAGAGATCTGAAAGGACTAGAAGGAATGTAGTCCTCATATCCAGGTCCTGCTATAGGTCATCCACTAGGACAACCAATGCCTTTTCCATTGCAGGTCAAGGTCTGAATCTTGATTGGAAAGGGTCCAGATAATTCCCTTTAGTTCCCTCCACAACGGTCTATATCTGGACTCCCACCACACTTTCAACAACTCTTCCTAGAAAAGGAAGGCTGGAGACTGGCAAGTAGTGATCAAAATCCAAGGGTGGCCTCTTCAGGAAGGTGTGCACTATAAACACATCAAATGGGCTGGGTTTGCATAACATGCTGAGCCACAAAAACCTAACCAAACCACAACTTTGCCTGGCATGCTTAAAATCTTATATAAATGCAGCCAATTTAATAATAGAAATCTATCTTAGCCAAAAAAAGCAAAGGGTCTGCAAGCCCTAGTAAAAGTAAGGAACACAGTGAAAAAATGGGACTGAGATTAAATATAAAGAAGGCCAAACTAATGATAACAGGTACAACAGCTACCAGTCTTAGAACTGACAATGAAGATTATATATGATCACAGCTGCAAGACTGTTATATGCACGAAGATGGAAAGACTCACAAATACCTACAGTAGAAGAGTGGACTATTAAATTAATGGATTTGGCTCAAATGGTGAAGCTAACAGCCTTAATAAGAAATAATACTGTTTCTAAATTTGTCTCCTCATGGCAACCCTTCCTAGATTATGTGCTTGGGCTGGGAAAAAATGAAGCTTTGATTGTGGGATTTAATGATTAGATGGTTTGTGTTGATATAATGTGAATTAGGATTAAATAGTGGTAAGAGATTAACTTTTTAAAAATTTGTACTTATATCTGTATCGGAGATAGTCGGAAGTCACTTTTTGTTTCATCTTTCTATTTGATCTCACTCTTTTAGTTTTTGTCTTTTTCTTTCAGTTCTATCTTCTCTCTTTTCTATATCTTCTGATTTGTATTTTGATTGTACTTTTTATATATTTTAATAAAAGTTTTGACCTGAAAAAAAAGAACTGACAATGAAGATATTGAAATGTGGGTAGCTTCTGCCTCTTAGGATCAACTATCAACAGTAAAGGAACAAGCAGTCAAGAAATACGCTGCAGACTAGCCCTTGGGAGAGCAGTCATGAAGGCCTTGGAAAAGACATTCAGATGCCTATACTGACAAAAATCAGAATACTGCAAGCCACGGTATTCCCTGTGACGCTCTATGGAAGTGAAAGTTGCATTTGAAGAAGCAGGCTAGAAAGAATATTGATGCTTTTGAACTTTAGTGTTGGAAAAGACTCCTGAAAATACATGGACAGCCAAGAAAACAAACAAATGGATCATTGGACTAATCAATCCAGAGTTCTCACTCAGGCCACAAATGGCAGGTAGGTAGGTAAGTAGGTTCAAATTATCCTACTTTGGACACATTATGCAAAACTTAGCTCTCTGGAGAAGACTCTAATCTGGCAACAGTGGAAGGAAAGAGAAGAGGATAACCAGAAGCAAGGTGGATGGACTCAGTTATAGTGGTGATGGTGCACCGTTGGAAGACCTGAAGGATTAGGTTAGGGACAGATCGTCATGGAGAAAATCTATGTGGTTGCTAAGAGGCAACACCAGCTTGATGGCACATAAGCAGTCAATAAATCAATCTTGAACCAAATTAATGTGATGATGTGATGATGGTGTCAGCCATCACTCCTGATGTACCAGTTCTGAGTCAAGATTATCCACACTCCAGGTTCCTTCCTAGATGCTCAGAGCTTGTTTCATTGAATTCTACCTGAGGTCACCCTGCAGGACTCCCTTGTACTTTCATAATGATCTAATTTACTGCCCCATGCTACTGGCAGCTGTAGGCAAGTAGGCTCAAACCACCTGCTGCTTGCAACCGCATCTCCAAGCTTTCTTTGGTATTAGCTTTAACACTTCATATGATGGAACAACAGCTCTGCTGTCTTGGCCTCCAGACTGCACTTTTCTTCTCTAATGCTTTATTAAATCTTCCTCTATAGAAGTCTCAAGGCATCCGTAAGATCGAGCTTTTAAGCTGCCTTAGACTTATCACCGTCTTCTTCTCCCTCAACTTGGACTGTTCTGATTCCAGCTTCCCAGCACAGAGATCTTCAGATACAATAGCAAGGCATTTGAGGAAGGTAGCTCTATCTCAGCCTTGCCGAACTGAATCAGGAAACTTTTTTTTTTTGCGTGAGTTGAGTATCTGTTGTACATTGAACCTCCACATCCAACTGCAGCAGACACACTTAACACTTTAGATAAGCAATTTTTAACCTTCTGAGCTGTAGGCAGTGCAACAGCTGTGCCTGGTGAAACCTAAGCAAGATCTTTAGTATCTCCAGATCTTTCATGGAGTAAGATTCAGACTGTATTTGAAACTACCATTGTATTTTCCATATCGTATCTCCTCAGGATTTACTTCACATTTCCTCATTATCCACAGACAAAATTACTACCATGTCATAATTCATCCTGCCATGTTGAGACCTGTGTCCATATGTTCCAAATGCTAAAAGCCACTGTTGAGTTCACAGCTAATGTCACATTGTGGATTTCCTTCTCTGCCTTTTCTAAAAGGCTTTCTCTCATATTTTCCATTAGTTTCATTCCACAGCTGTTGTTTTCTGTCTCACTTGGAGGCATTCAATCCCTTTCTCATTTCTGCAGACACCTCTGACTATAAGACACTCACATAATATGCTCATCTTGGGATTGACCAACAATTCAATTTCCCTTTTAAGTCAGTGGTTTCCCAGAAGTCTCATGACACTCTCTTTAAAAATTTAAAGATAAGTGTTTCCCCATTTTGCCACACAAACAATTTTAATTTTCTTTATTGCACAATCTTCTTTAGATTCTATTTTTAAAATTTTTAAAATTTCTGTTATACTCTCATAAACTCATAGCAGGCCTCTGAAGGACAGAGTGCATGTTCATATTGAACCAATAGCTCTGGTACCAATTTGAGTTTTTGTTTTTTTTTTCTGGTGAAGCAGTTACTTCCCTTTTGGGTATTCTCTAAAACATGAATCAATAATTATTTCAAGCAGGGGTCACCATCATGTGTTTCTGCATGGTCAGAGATGCCAAAAATAAATATATATATTTAAAAAAGCACATCTAATTAAAAGTGTGAGCATGAAACTGAGCAAACTCAGGGAGGCAGTGAAGGACAGGAAGGCCTGGCGCAATATGGTTCATGGGGTCACGAAGAGTCGGACACGACTTAACGACTAAACAAAATTAAAAGTGGCCAAATTATCATGTGAGATCCTGCCAGTTTGGCCTTCTGATGAGATTTCAGCCAGTTTCATTTATTATTTTAAAATGTTACTATAATAACTACCACCACTACTACTACTACTATTCGTATTATTGATAGTCTCCTACCCATTATCACCATCATTATTTTAGAGGCCAGTGGGTTGTTATGGTGCTTATGTGTGCTACCAAGATCCAATTTAAGCTGTTCAATGAAGATCTCAATTTTCTACCTTCTGTGTCTTACAAATATGAACTAGAGTGTTGCTTTTTAAAAACAACTCAGTACAGGTAGTTCCTTGACTTACAACCAATTGTTCAGTGACAGTTCAAAGTTACAATGGTGCTGAATGAATGGTGGTTACAGCTGGTCCTGGAGTTACAGCTGTCCCAGCACCCCCGTGGTTATGTGATCATGATCTGGGTGCTTGGCAACCCATTCACACTTACAACCAGTTGCCAAGCACCCTGCGATCACGTGATCACCATCTGCAAACTTCCCTGCCGGCTTCCCCAGAAAGTCAATGGGGAGGCCAGCAGGGAAGGCCCCAAGTCACTGGGGTAAGTCTCCCCCACCCACGCACCCTCCCCAGCTCCTCTATGCTCGCATCGTGCCGGCCACTTGCGCACCCCCACGTACCCACCCCGCCCTGCGCCCCCGCACACCTTTCCCAACCCCTGCGGCACCTCTCACGTACTGCTGCACACTTTTCCCAACCCGCACAGCCCCTCTTGCGCACCCCCATGCACTCCCCACACCCTCCATGATCCATGCACCTCTTGTGCACTGCTGTGCACCCTCTCCGACCTGCGCCATACCCCCGCACCTCCTCCCCGACCCATGCGGCACCTTTTGCACACCCCCCACACACCCTCCCTGACCTGTGCAGTGCCTCTCGCACAGTCGTGCACCTCTGCACACCCTCCCTGACCCATGCCACTTGAGCACCACCTCACACCCTTGCACACCCTCCCTGATCCTCTCTCAACCACCTGCACACCCTCTCCCTCCTTCCCCACCTGGCAGCAGCCACCTGCCTGCTAGCCTGGCACTTGCAACTTTCTGCCAGCTTCCCCACTGACTTTGCTTGTGGGAAGCCGGCAGGAAGTTGCCTCACCTAACGATCATGGGATTCAGTTAATGACGGCAACTGGGACTGCAGGGATTGCCGTTGCTAAGTAATGCAGTCACGTTTTATGACTGCCTCGCTTAGCGGTGGAAATTCTGGTCCCAATTGTTGTTGTAAGTCAAGGACTACCTGTATGTTTATCTTTGTGCATTTTGCTGAAAAATTAGGTAATTGGAGTATTTCCCAGAAAGAGAGTAAGTTGAGTGGACTTTGCATTTATAATTAATGAGTTTGGACTCTGACTACTTCCTTTCCTATATTATTCTTAGAAAAATTAATATTCTCCAAAGCAACTGTTGTTTCCTTTGGATGTGCTAACCTGTTCATGACACATAATGCTCAGTGACAAGGAGAGGTAGTTTGGTAATCAAACTTGAGTGTAATTGACAATATTCTTTTGTATTAAGAACTGACATGAACTGAATTAACACCATGAGTTAACTAACAAATATACATAATAAATGAAAGACAACAAGGAAACTGTATACAAAATATGTGAAAACAGTGCCTTGATCTCATTAAAAACAGTGAGAACAAAGCTTGGTTAAAAGCAGCAGTGCTAGGTTTTGGTGATATGGGAGGTAGGACATGCTACTGGGGAACAGGGCTTAATACTTTCCTCTGTGCCATTTCCCCATGTGGTAGCCCCCAAAGATGCTATAGGCTCTGGAGAGGGAAAAAAGGCATATCCTGTTCACCATCATCTTCCACCTACATGGCTTTGTTGGGTGTGATGATGATGCCAAAGATGGTCTGCCTTCCCTCTAATTCACATCTCTTTTCTCCATTGCTGTTTTTAAGTAACAAAAAGCCAAAGGAAATAATTTAGGGAGATCTACCCTTGGGCAGTAGCCTCTCATACCATGTTTGTTTACCTCCCTCCCTCTGCAAACCCTGGTTGTTCCATGCCCATTCCCCCTCCTCTTTTGGATGTCCTCTTCTCTCTTTCTTCCCATTTCCAAAAAGAAGAGCTGTGGAAGGACCATTAGATTGAAGAGGTACCTGTCCCTATCTCTTGACTATGGCCATAGTATGTCTGAAGTGGCAGCATCCAGCAAAAATAATTCTTCATGGTTTAGTTAAATGCAGCTGCGAATCCAGTTCCAAAGTAGCATTTCTTGCACATCACTTCCGCACAGATCAACCTCAATCGTCAATGGCCATGGCCAGAGGAAAAGTATGCTGGATAGCCCTAGAGATCAGAGACGCACAACCAGGTCATCATCACTGCACACAGCCCCATAACAACCCATATTCCTTTAAAGGTGACCTCTGAATTGCCTGACCAAAGGGCAAAATTATTAAATACGGAGGAGAATAATCACAAGAATCGTATTTAATTCAGTTTAGGGTTAAATTTCCATTTAAATTAAATAATGTCATGCTGAGTTTTTGCCCTAGTTATTTCTTTTTCCTGTCCCACTCACTTTTTGGATTGTGATCACTTGCGTTGTTGACCCCAAAAATGTTAGGCATGTAAGCCAAGTTCCATAATCCAGTGATGCTCTCCCTGGATGTCTTATCTTACCATGACCAGCCCTTTGGTGATCTGCTCCGAACAGCCGTGGCACAGTTCCCCAAAGTGGGCCCAGTAATCCTTCTTGCAGTAGAGACGACCATCCTTCTCGTAGTACTGATGGGAAAGCAAAGCCCCACATTCGCAGCACCTGCAGTGACAGTAAGAAAATAAGTTTTCATTCTCAGGACTTTCAGTGGAAACCTACCGGATGCAGAGCTTCCAAAACCAGAGCTTGAAGGATGCATAACCTCACAGGTTCAGATGGCTTGCGTTCGCCCAGCATGCTTAATCTAGACAGCTACTAATTTAGTCATACCAAATTACTGTTGCATCTGGCAGCACATGTTTGCTAGGTTAAGAGCCACCAACTTGGGAAAAAGAGAAACCTTGTCCAGTTCCTCCAGTACTGCCTTGTTCCTGTGCAACCCAGGTGTGCTGGTGTTGTCTTATAACTTCAATGGCCATTTCTCTATTGCTTATACAGGGATCAGTGAGCACACCTTGGACTATTCAGCTGATTAGTGCTTAAGAAGGATGTTCTATGGTTGCCAAGCCTTGGCAGTGAGTTTTTAAATTGGAGCACCTTCTTTTTTCCCACTACTATCTACTTCTATGGTGTTTCCTTGGAGGACCAACTGAGTAGTGCAGGAAGACTAGCCTAGAAGTGACTATGTTTCTGGGTTCACACAGCACATCCTGACTGGAGGAAGATGTGTTGACTAAGGAATTATCCAGAATACTTTGGAACTAGAATGGTTCCCCTTTAGACCCTGAGTTAACTATGTTTTGGGGTTCACCCAGCAGGCTCATCTTGAAATGACCCAGTTGTGCTGTGTCAATGTAGCTTCTGAGTGCAATATTTTATATCACATAATGAAATGCTCTGCAGGCTAAGGGGGAGCAAATTTAAATGGCTAAACCCACACTTCCCTAGGCAAGGGGCAGTGTGAATTTAGCCATTGTCAGATGATTAAGCCCAGTCTTCCCCATTGTGGATTGCTACAGCTCTATTTTCTTGGACATTTTAATAATCCAACTGGGACACCCAGAGAGGATTGCATACTGGTACAGTCCAATCCTGGTCAAAGTAGGAAGCATTGCAAGTCTACATGCGTGTGGCCCTGATACAAAAAAGCCATTTATCTAGGATGGAAATATTTTGTTGCTGACCTTTCCTTTCAGCTCAATGGGAGAAGGACTCCATTCCAATAAGAAAAAGGAACTCCATTCCTCTCTATATCCTTTTTCCAAAAGTGACCTGCCAGATGCCTCCATGAAGCAGAAGATATGACGGCAGATATGAGACCGACAAAAGAAAATATTTCTTCATTCATTAATATAACTAATTCGTGGCCACAAATTATAGGGGGGACTTCAGATAGCTTTATATGGGATTTGGAGAAATACATTGAGGTCAACCCAACATATAAGACCCAACATATAAGGTGGGAAAGAGGAACCTCAATATTTAGAAAAAAAATATAAAGGCTAGGGCTATTCTGTTTCCATCCTTTTTGTGAGTATTTTAGGTGGGAGGAGCCAGACATGTAGAGCTGCTGGGGATTTCTCCTGAAGAAAAGAGAAATGACACAGGAGATTCACTTCCTATTTAGATCTGGTTGGTTGCAAAGCCTCTGTTTTTCTTCTCATAACACGTGATGCACCGCAAGAATCCTGTTAAAGCCACAGCAGCTGTGGGCAATTCCATTTCTGGAAGAAGCTCTGTGTCATGAGGGTAAAACTGAGATCACAGTCAGAATCTCTTCTAAAAATACAAAAGAAAGGGCAGCCTCATCTTCTCCACCCAGTTGAACCATTGTACCTATTCATAAAACCCCCAGGATTTTTTGGGGCAGGAAGTGGCAATGCGGTTTATGGATACCAAGCTACCTATGGACCTTATGCTGATCTATGACCATAATAAAGATTGTTTTATTTTGATTTGATTTACCTGTGGTAACCCGGAACTCTTTAGCCTGCCCCCCCACAATTATTTTTTTAAACTAGCTGAAATCTTACAAGACTACTAAATCTTGAAAGAGTTCAGTTCTTTTGTGATGTATTATGATATTTCAACCAAGAATGCAAAAGATTTCAATATTCTCCCATAAGACCATTGAAGTTCTCAGAGATTTGTGATTTAGATTTTGGCAATACAAAATACAGTACCCACGACACAGACATACACAAGTAAGTAGTTTTTCAACCTTGGTAACTTTAAGATGCGTGGACTTCAACTCCCAGAATTCCCCAGCCAGCATGCTGGCTGGGGAATTCTGGGAGTTGAAGTCTACACATCTTAAAAGTTGCTGCAGTTGAGAAACACTGGTGTAGTCAATGGGCTGAGTTTGTTCCACCTACTAGGCCACACATCCACACAAATAAATCTTTCCCAGAGCAAAATAAAAAACGAACCTGAAACCAAACTTAGCATGTTGGACAGCTGCAAACACTAAGTCTTTAACTAATCTGGTTAAGTGACTTGCACCAATCCAGACAGACAATGTCTGTCCTGATGTTATATCTCTCACTTCTTCTTCCTTTGGTTTTGTATTCAGCCCAAAAGTCTCTGCGGGTGTGCGGGTGTGTGTGTCAAGATGGCAGCTGCAGCAATCAAAGCCTTTTCCCTCTTTCACATACATAACTGTATTTTGCTGAATGCGCCATAGTGGTCTTGTTCATACATTACATAAATCCGTTATTCAGGAGTGACCATTCTTTGGCCCATGGGACACATACAGAGCCCAAGTCACTCTTCTTTGTGACAAATATAAAAAGTCACTTTTTTGGTGATGCACTTAAAAGGAGAGTTTAGATTGTGTGGCAACCATCTTGAATTTTCTGACCCTTCCTTGGGTGTGCCCTGCTTAGCTCCCCTTCCTATCAACTGCCAGCATGGTTTTTCTACAGAAACATAGATTCTCTGCACTCCTGGGTTGATTGGATAGAGTGTTACGCTTTTTGCTGCCTGATGTTCTGAAATAGTCTGAAATAATTAAGAAACTTCTCACAGATCAAGTTGCTTTGAGAAGGGAACCCAAGCCTAATATTCCTATTCAAATTGGTTTGTTCATGAAACTTTAGTATTGTTTGCAAACCATTTGTGTTGTTTTAGTACTGTCTTGATGCTTATTATTTACCATTTTAAATACATTCTAAGTCAGTGTTTCTCAGTGTTAGCAACTTTAAGATGTGTGGACTTCAACTCCCAGAATTCCCTAGCCAACACCTGGCTGGGGATTCTGGGAATTGAAGTCCACACATCTTAAAGTTGCTGATGGTGAGAAACACTGTTCTAAGTCCTTACTAAGCTTGGTAAAACTGCCTTCAACTTGTAATATTCTTCATTGGAGAACTGTCTCATTTTCAGACAAATGCATCTAAGTGTTGATTATTTCAATTAGGTCCTTGAGTCTAACTGAGTCTAATAATTCATGCTGGCCATGAATTTACCCTCTACCTTATCAGGCTATAGAAGTACAAATATGAACACTGATTATATCATCAAATTAAGAACTACAATTAATTTTAAAACAATGTATTGGAATTTGAGGGGAGCTAGAAGCTCTTGCCAAGCTCCCTCATATTCAAGGGCATCTGGTCAAAAAAGTTAAAATGGTGGGTGCAACCAGATGGTGCAGCCCCACCCCTTTTAATGGTATTGCATGACCAAAACATATATAAAGGGGTGGGGCTTCAATCACATGGCCATGGCCACCATCTTGACATTTTTTTGACCCCTCCTCTGCAGATGCTTATATTAATGGCAAACTAATTTTAGCCAAAGAAACAGAATTTTCACATGCTCAGAGGCACTACAGCTTAATTATTATTTGGTTGAATAATTTCACACTGAGCATTTGTGGACCCAACTTTTGTTACTCCCTGGCTCAGATAAAGTCAATCTTCCCCAATAAACTTGATTTCCATATCAGCATATTGGCTGCGTTCAGATGCTATACACATTTATTGAAACCGATGTCTCAATCACACAATACACTGAACCATAAACCAACCCAACTGGCTGAATTCACACAATGTACCGAATGACAAAAGAAAAAAAAATCTAACCAAGTTTAACATTAACGCAGCTAAAGATGTTGTGTGAAAATGTTATCTGCTGGGCAAAGCATGCTGTTCGGACACAGCCATTCTGTTCCAAAACAGATTTTGCCTGTTACCATGATTTATGATTAGCTGCGGGCATAGACTCTCATCATTCCTCGGAAAATAAAGTCCGCAAATGAAAAGTAGCAACGGGCTAAACGCTCTCAGTGAACTAACAGATTCTGTAGCTGACTAATCACCTGCCTTTTAGGATGTGAGCTAATCAATTACATTCACACGTATCTGACCAAATTGCAAGGTAAGTACCCTTCTAGCAATGCCAGTAGCATCAGATAACGTAAAATGTATTTTTAAAAAAATTCTTCTATGGTAATGACTGACCAGAACCAAAATAGCTTCTGAAAATCTGCAAGGCCTTAACTCTCCCCCCACTTTCCTTTTGCAAACCCCATTTGTTTCCTGGTCCTGCCAAACCAATGCATCAATAAATGGTTTAGCAATTTATCCACAAAAACCAAATCAATTCATTCTTGTCCGTTGGCAGAGTCAGGGAGAAAAAGTGTACTTCCTTCTGAATGTCCAGGCGGAAAATCCCTCTGCTTTAGGCCATTTGAAGGCCTCACTGCCTTCTCTGTCTCTTTCCCCAGCCCCTGACTTTATGCTTGATTTGGAAATAAGAGGAAAGGGCTCAAATATCTCCCGTACTCTTAGGGAAAAAGGCCACCTGCAAAGATTTCATACTGCTGCTCTCAGCTCCATCTCCTTTGTCCTTGAATTCTCTGTTTAGCCTCTGGAATCAAATGACCGACTTAAAACTCTCTCTCTCTCTACCCCCTCATCCCATATTTTCTGCTTCCAGCAGTTCTTAAGGAGCCAAGGGGGTAGAACCAGGGCTTCATCAGTCCCCTTAACGTGGTTTGCTCAGTTTTGGCTCAGTGTAATGTAGGAATCCAGTGACTGTGGCTTGCAAAGAGGTGCATGTTATTTTTATTGTCGAAAGCCTGGCTTTTATTAAAAGTAGTTTTAAACATGAATAGAAATCACAGTAATGACCAATGGTGACATCGCTGGGAGGAGTGGGGATGGCATTTCCTCCCCCCACCCCCAAGTCTGGGAGATGAATAAAATGGGTACATTATGCCTTCTATTTGATTTAGCCTCCCCTGAAAAGTATGCTTTTGCTTTATGATTTGCTAACTGAATTTTGATGACACTGTCTGGGGGTCTCTATGGGTGGATTCGCACAACTTATTTACTGACTCATTTAGGGTGAACTGAACCCTAAATGAACCAAATGGCTGGATTCACCCAACACACTAAGCCACAAAAAGATTAACCAAGGTTAACATTAACCAAGCCAAACCATCTTGTATGAATGCATCTGTTGGGATGACATCTGGGCTGGTCAAGTGTATTAAGTGGATGCTGCCAATCGGTGGGGTGAAGTGGTTAAGGTGCTGGACTAGAAGTGGGGAAATCCAGGTTCTAGGCCACCCTCAGCCACAGAAGCTCACTGTTTGAACTTGGGCCGGTCACTCTCCGCCCAACCCGCCTCACAGGGTTGTTGCTCTGGGGGAAATAGGAAGGGGTAAAGTGTTGCTTTTCGCTCCTGAATGAAAAAGCAGGATATAAACCTAATATGTATCTGTATGTGACGAGAGAAAGACTAGCATGTGATCTGGTTCTGCATGTTATTTAATCCTAGCCTAGAGGACACAGAAAAGGAGGCTCGGCTTTTGGGGCACAGAATGCTCACTCCTGATTTATAGATTCACACAATGTGTGAACTAAGTCACTGTGGCTTATTCAGCAAAACAAAATAACATTTGTAAGTCTTAAGTTGTAATTTTAGAAATAAATGGCTCTCCCAAGGCCAAATGGCTACCCATCTGAAGAAAGTTTTGCTTCCTTTGTACCACGTGGTTTGTAGGTTTCCAAAGGGCCACTGCAACCACGCAGTCAAAGCCCCCCCTTTTAATGGACATTACAATGCAGATTAAAAAAGGGGTGAGGCTTCAATCATAGCCACCAGCCCTGATTTTTCTCTCTCTCACCCCCCCCCCCCCCCGTGAATGTGCCTGACAGTTTGGCTTCCGGGTCAAACGGAATTACTTTATAAACAAGATCAGCTTAGCCATGCAGCCCACCCATGAAAGTGGTTATGGCAACAGCCACACCAGTCACTGTGAAGGTGTGTCCAACACAAGGGACCCAACCTCAAGATGCCTTGCAACATTGATGGGCAACTTGCCATCCATGGATTAATGCAGCAACCAAGTTAACCATATTAACCACGTGGATTCTTCAGTTTTGACTCAGCACAATAGGTGTCCACAGAGGTAATCTCTTTAGCCCAGCATTTCAGATCAAAGATTTTCCAATCCTGCAATCCCTTTTTAAACAGGAGTTGCTGCCATCTGGACTTGTAGCCTGAATGGTGCGGAGTCCCTTCCATTAGACAAGGTGGCCTCCTGGGATGTCCTTCAGAGGACTAAACTTGCGTCCATCTAAAGCTGGCCCTTTAGGAAGATGCCACAACGGTTGGCTTTTATTGTTGAAATAGCATTATATATACTGGATTTCTTATGTTTTACATTTTTACACCACCTACACCATTTGTACATTGTACACATTTGTACACCAACTCTTGGAACTGAGGTGGCCAATAAATCTTAGAAATAAATAAATAAAAAAGCAAGTCTCACACACTTGTTATGCACATTCCCTCTATCTAATAATTTCTGTTTCAGGCATGTACCCTTCAGTGAGTGTGCTGATAAATGTTTCTCTTCTCCATGCCACCCTCGATTAACGTTTAAAGTATTTCATTCAGAAGGAGCACAATGGCTTTGTCTGCACAACCTGCTTGATTACTGAATTAACCTATTTTGGGGGTTCACACAAAATACTCTGTACCTGAGTTATGTTATTTAAATGCAAGCCAGATTTGTTATGGGAGGGTTGACCTCTCCTTCCATGTTCAGTTCTTCAGCTTATTAAGTAGCCAATTGTTCTATTTACACTTGTGCTGAAGTCACCAGAATGGCTTTCAGTGCATTCCAATCCAATGACGGTCATCCTCTTCTTCAACCCTTAGGTGCCTTGGATTTGAGATACCAAGACAACCACCTTGACAGCGCTATTGGCAATATTTAAAGGGGGGGGGCAGAATTCCTGACTTCTGACCACTTGGGAGGCCAAGGGAGATTGCTTGGGAAGGAATGACAGCAGAGGAAGGAGTGGGACAGAACATTTTGGGCCCATGTTTACTTTGTTCTGGGGGACGTAGAAGAATTTAAAGGTGGGAATGGGAACAACAGGCCTTCCATAGGCTTCCCACTTCCATTTCCACCTTTATTTTTAGAAAAAAAAGGTGGCCAACATTCCATCGCTTTTGGCCACACAAACTTGGGGTCTTGGGGAATGGGATGGGGTGAACATAGCTCTGAACTGCTCCCTCCTTTTTTATATGATCCTATCATGGATCAGAACTTTGTCTGCAGAAGATATGAGTGCAATTCACAGCATCCAACTTTTGTAGTCTTGACTTCACTTTGTTCAGGATGACCAATTCTCTATCAGAACAAAAATTTACGTTCATCTCTCTAATGGAAATGTATAGAGGGCCTTTGCCTTTGTTCCAGTTTTTTATTCTTCACCAGGTCCATTCACATGGCCTTCTGTTTTCTAGCATTTGGGCTTATCTCATTCTGGAATGCAAATTCCATAGGATTAAATAGGAAATTCAATAGGCTTTCAAGGGCTTTTCAGTGGCTTTGACATCACTGGCTCTTTCTAACCCTGTCAGTATGGCATGAGAAAAAGGAGGTGACAAGTGTAAAAAATGTTGGCCCAATCTGAGGTTGATCACGCAAACTGTCACTTCCCCTTAACCAATTTCCACTTGAGGCAGCATCACTAGAAAGATTTAACAGTGTCTGCAACAACAACACACCCATTAACAGAGGTCACAGGAGGGTTTGCCTACAGATGTGTCAGGCTCATCCGGCAGTGACGTGGGGTCTAGCCTTTGTACGAAACATTCAGCATGTTGAACGGAGGGAACTGATTTCCTTGATGTCATTTTTAAAGACCTTTAAAGACGCAAATGGGTATTTAATTGCTGAGGGTTTCACTTTAATGTTTAATTCTTATTTTAATATGCTTAGTAAATTCCAGTGTTACATATCACTAGGTGCCCATGTTGTTACCTTCTTCAGAGGCATCCACAGGAGAGCAGTAAAAAAGTCAAGGTGGTGATTGTGACTTGCAATCAAAACAGTCCCTTTGTACATGTTTATGCATGTGTTATATTACACAGTCGTAGCCACCATCTTGACTTTTTTGACCTCCCACAGATGCTCCTGCTGTTTTTTCAAATATTTTAGGATACGGCCTCTCAATTTTATAAAGAGGTTTAATGCTTTCACTGGATTAACCATTTCTATTTTCTTGCACTGATTGCCATTGGATTTTATTTTTGAATTTAGGATGTTTGTGTGTTCATTTCATGCTTTTTATATAACCTGCTCAAACAACATTTGTTTTGAGGCAGATTCAAAATTTAGGGCTGTGCCCTGAATCTTCTATTAAATGTTTCACAAAGTATGTTTCTGGTGTAGCTGCCCTGAATGAGGCAGCATTGTGCCACATCAAGGTCTTCTGTGCATACATTTCTGTTCAAGCAGAACAGTTTGCCTTCATGCTTTGTCTGGCAATATCAAGGCACAATCCCTTACTCTTCTACTTTTTTGCCCTAGTGCAGTGTTTCTCAAACTCAACAACTATAAGATGCTCCTCTGTGTTCAGTCAGGTTTCCTCCACACTAAATGCATGCATCATTATGAAATCTTAAACCATCATCTGTTAAATATAGGAAGAAAATCCTTCTGTGAGTTTAAATTCAAAATTCAGTGAAAATCAAAATGTGCCAGACAAATGTTAGATGCCCCCAACCCACAGTTGGCAAACATCCCAAGGTTTAAAATGAAACTTTTCCAGAAATCTCTAGAGGAAGAAGGGGAAGCCTTCAAATTAGCCCCATCTGGATAAGTGGCTGGCTGGGTTTACTAACTCCCTCTCTTGCCCTGTTTTTCCATTTCCAGCCATATCACCTGGACTAGCCAGGATCCCCATTGTTTCAGGTCTGCCTCCCACTTTTGCCAGCTGGCCAATCAAAACGAAACCCTGGAAAAAGCAGCTTGCACGCTGCTGTGCAAAGGTACCCGCGGGGTCTGTTTTGAGTTGAAAGCTTGCTCTGTTTCTTCTGCTGCAATAGACTTGCATAGCTTCTAACGAACCGCCCCTCCTCTCCAGGTAGCCAACTGCAATGACCGTCTCAAGGGGCAAGAATTACCTGACGCCACAAGGCTTGTGGTGACTCTGCTTCTAACTGCAACCCAGATGTGAAGCACGGGAGAGGGGCATCTAGCAGGCGCCCAGGGAGATGTGATTTGCTCAGATCTTGTCGAGGGATCATTGCACATTCTCCCAGCTGAGTTGACCTCAGAAGCATTCTGCATTGTGTGAATGTGCATATTCTGACCCTGTGAGAATATAGACCTAAAATCTGAAATCCTGCTGTTCAGACCACATTAACTCACATCATTCCACTACTTTTTACAGTCCAAAATGAGTTTACAGTATTGTTTTGTAGCAAGCTCAAGCTGAAGGCATTCAATTTACAGCGCAGCATAAATGTAAATGAAATGCTGGGTTGCAGAGAGAGATGAGATGACGAAATGATGGGTGGACTGCAAGAAATGGAACTGACTGATGAGGTGAAAAGAATTTGAAGCTTAACTGGTGCAGATAGTTGTTGATCCCTGTGATCACAACTCATTGAAGGAGGATCCTACAAGAGGAGCACTCTAGAATATCTATGGATCAGTTTGTATCCTGGCTTGGATACGTACCAAAAGGTTTAAAGATTTAAGTAGCTGCATGGTGGAGTGATTACAGTATAGCCATTACGATAGACTGGGAATCTGTGCTAGACAGGATAGTTTAGAGGGTCTGAAGTAACATGCAGGCTAAAAGGTGGTGTGCAAGAAACCTGCCCTGGCAGTGTGCACGTTCAGATGGACCACAGTAAAACTGTCACAACCATAATGCTACTTTCTTTACTCGGCTCTTCTCATGGCTTGGATTGAGGAGCAACAAAATGCCTCCCTCCTGGCTCTTCTGCACCAGCAACAGAAAAAGAACGCGATTGGAGTATAGAAGACCTTCTCCCAAATTATTAAAAAATTTAGCACAGCTTAAAGCTTTCCAAAGTATACTCCTGCAGTGTGCTTTCATCTGCTCCTCAGCCCCCTGCTCTCTTCATGCCCACCCACTCTGGAAGCAAGCGGGGAATGCCAAGTAGCAATGACATCACTCAGGGGCCACCCCATTACATCACCCTTGCAGAACTTCCCAAACTCTAGAGAGAAGAAGGCTAACCAATCCAGAAGCTCGCTGGTTTAACCCTTGCAAAGCAACTGCCCTCTCAAGCACACTGCTTCCCAATCTTCTCAGCTCCCCCTATTATTTGGCAGGACTGCCTCTTTGTAGGCAAGGACAGCAGAATTGCTGGTGGAGCAATTAAAACCCTGGGAGGGATTTGAGGAGAGAGAACTCCCTTGCAGAGAAGATCTATCCTGTATATTGGATGTGTTTCTACAACACCCTTAAGCAGGTCAGGTAAAGACCTAGAAGTTGCATTTCCACAACACATGAAGTCCTTAGTTATTATGGGGGGGGGGTGTCTTACAGTACTGCATAAGCCCCCTTTATCTGTTTATGTCTCTTATTGTTTAGGTCTCTTATTGTCTTTTATTGTGAGAACCTCTGAAAATGTAGTTCAGTGACCTGGTTAAGTGTGCTGTGTGAACACAGTAATGGGGTAGATTACTGGCACAGTTAACCAATGTTTGTTTCCTCAGAGGCACAACCAAGCCCAGACACAACCGCTACACAACCCTGACTAGTTCACATGAGCACAGAAGGAAATTGCAAGACTACAAGGAAACAACACCAGAACCACTTCCTTACTGTTTCATTTTAGCTCAGCATTCTGTTTCTAAAGAAGGATAGCCAAATGTCTGTGGGAAATTGTGCTAATCGGATGGCCAAACCCTCTGGTTTATCTCTTGAACCAAGCCATTGTTTCTACACAACAGCCCCCAGAAAAGCCCACCAGTGGAACTCAGACAACAGCCCTCCTCAGCTTCTTCCAGCGATAAAGACTTCTTTGGTGTGGTATTTCCTTTCCTAACCATCATGGCTATAAGAGCAGCTCTGCAGAATAATCCTGATTCTGCTTCCCAAATCCGAAGAACAGAGAAGGAACATTGTTCCTCAGCAACAAATGCTGTTGCGCACTTATCTCTGGAGTCCAGCTGCTGGCTCTGCCCCCTCCCACACTCAGCTCCCCTGCCTCTCTGGGTGGCAGCTTCCCCCCCCCCCCCCCCCGCCATCCAAACTGCATGGGAAAGAGAATCTGAGGTCAGATCATAAATAATTACTGCAGCCTTAACTAGAATCACCAAGACAGTGAGCAGTAGAAAAGAGGATCCAACCAGATCCTGTCTGTTAGGCAGAAAGTTTGTGTCTTCCCTCTTAAAAAACAGTAACAGTGATGCCAGAAATCATGGCTACATCACAAGCCAGTCATGCATTTTGTGAGAGACGTGGAGAACAGATGATCACAAGCCCGCAGAATGTTGTGCTTGCAAGTGTCTTCCGCTTCCTATTTCAAATAAAGTCACGGTTCCTATGAAGCTCTTTGCTTAACGGTTTTATTCTTGCCTGTATCTGAAGTTAAAATTAACTTCATTGCTGGGGATAATAAAATATGACTTTCCCTCGCACGCAGATGTGAACTTTCGCTGTCCTTCAGCTGCCAGGCTGGAAACTTCATCATAAACTGCAAAACCTTTGATCTGCTGGTGCTGCCAAGCAGCTAACAGAGTACTGGGAGCATCATGTCTCCGAAGCCAGAGACAGGAAAACGATCTGAAGAGAACTGAAAGCCACTGCACATCCCAGTGCCTTGCTGACACATTTTGCCCTACTTTGATTCAAAACACCTGCTGGAACTAGTTTATTCACTTTGATTCCAAAACCTGCTAAAGCTGACTCGTACAACGCAGTCATTCAGAGATTTGTCAGAAGGTACAAACGCCAAACAAAACTTACTTGGCTCTTGCCATCCGGAAGCGATTGCGTTTCAGCACAGTGGCCAGCATGGTGGCTAGAGACTCCTTCTTGTCACCTGTCCACTGATGGCACTTAAAGGGCACTTAAAGGGCAGCCAGGGGCATATCTGTCCTTGCCTCCAGAGGGGGCTCCGGAGTCTGCCCGGGCTCTGCAATACCCCTTGAACGCTTCCAGTTGTCCAGTCACTCCGAAGAGGCAGGGGAGTGACAGAGAAGACAAACAGTGATGCTGTCCCCTTGATCTGCACCCGCTGCTCTGTGACTCAGGCGTCCGCTCCACTATCTAGCTACCAGTAGGGAGGAAGCTGTCTTGTAATCACACGGTGGGACAGAACTTCCTTTGCGTGCACGCCTTCTCGGTACAACTTTTCCCCTGAGCGCCAGCCCTCCAATGCAGCGGAGCAGTCCAAGCCTGGCTGTTTGGACTCATTGCCACATGCATGGCTGAATCCATGGGAGCTGCATGGAGCGCTGCCCAGCCCAACCCAGGACGCTTGCCCATCGATCAGCAACCCTCCCATTTGACTTCCTCGGTGCCTTTTCAACCACCAAACCAGCAGCCTGGAATACAGGGATATCACCAGCACGTTGACACGTAATGTTATCCATCCACAGCACTTGCTCAGCTTCTCCTTCCCCCCATCCTCCCGTCCTCCCTGGAGCTGCGTTCTCCCAGTCTCCTGAGTGTGGGTGTGAGAGAGTGGCTATCTTATTTCCGGCCAGATGACAGAAAGGAGACAGGCCTCAAACAGATTAGCTTGGGGCTCTGGGACTCAGCTCAGTGCTGGAGGAGCAAAGAATGGCTAGCCTGAGGATGCAGGAGGTCCTCTGGCTAATGCGTAGCAGGCAAGCCAAGTCTTTGTGCTAACCAGCTGCTGCTATCGCTATGAGTGGCTGCTCAGCCCCAGCCATGTAGAAAGAGGAAGGAGCGGTTGGGTGGGGGCTGCAAAACCAAGAGCCGAGAGGAGGAATCAAGAAACAGAAGAAGAGTACAACAGGCCTCTCCGTCCTTCTCCCCTTCCCCCCTCCAACACACAAGGGAGCACAGTTATTTATTTTAAATATTTATAGCCCAGATCTTATGGCAGGTTACAACCCATATAAAAGGCAAGGCAGAACAGTAAAACCAAACTTCATTTACAACACACAATAACCATCCCAATGATGTCACTACTAAGTTATGTTTAAGAAACATGCTTAGCTAACTGGGTCTGTTCAAGACTGAATGGTTTCATTCACACTATGTTTGCTTAGTGTTAACCATGGGTTAATATGTTGTTAATATGTAGTGACCCAAGCTGTGAGGCTTTATGATTCATTGGACTGCATGAACCCTCTAAATGGGTGACTTGAGTAAGCAGGTCAAGCACATTGTGTGAATGAAGCCATACAGAGGCACTTAAGGGACAAAAGGCAAAGTTAAGCTGTAGATGCTACATTGTGAATGGGAGAGTCAAAAGCCAGGGTTCCTTTGGTGCTGAAAAAGACAGCCCTGGTGTGGCCCGCAAAGGTAGCCACAACAACAAAGGCCATTTCCCTCATCCCCACATACCTCTCCCAACCTTGGAGCACTGAGGGGAGCCCCCCTGTAGATTTCAATGCTGAGATTGGTCTCTCCCAAGAGGTGCTCTCTCAAATATTGGGCTGCTAAAGCATGAAGGCTCTTAAACCTTGAAGTCTGCCAATTACATAAGCAGCCAGTGCAATTCATTTATAGAGGAGGGCAGAAGATGGAAAGGAACTTCCCCTTCTTCAGACCAGTGGTGGTTCTTCTACCCATTCATCTCCATTACCTGTGATACAGCTTACTTACATTTGGGGTCTACTGAGTCTAAAGAATTTCACACATCAGCCTTCAGGGGAAAGAACCTCTCCTCCTGTTTGGCATTAGCCAAACTCTTGTGCTGTTTTGAGAGGTTTGTGAAAGGTAGATGTAATATAAGGGTCAGAATTTGAAAGGGACTACCCCTTAGTTGCAATGGAGAATATCTTTTCCCTAAATCTTTTTACATACCAGAAGCAGCAAGAATGCCCTTGGCTCAGGGTTCCACAAGTTGAAATATGGTTCCTGCTTTAAAATTAGCCTGTTCCAATTAATCCACAGACGTTTCAGTTGATAGCTTAAACAGAGAATATCTGCAAATAAATTCCATTGTGTGACTCAGTGATGCACCCACACAACACATTTAACCTGGTTATTGACTTCGCCCATTTTCTGGAGGGGGCATTCACACAATTTATTGACCATGAACCAACTGGCTGGGTTTGCACAATAGACTCAACCAGGAAAAAAATTGATTTCGTTTGCACAAAACAGCAGATTGAGTCTGCTGCTGCTGCTTGCAGGAAAATGATCTACCTGATGATCCAGTGGCAGATGATGAATGAAATCAGCAAATGCTTCAATGCAATAGGAAGCAGCCATCTTGGCTGACATCCCAGCCTTCTACGTAGCTGTAGCTCCCAACATCTTTTTTACCTACACAAAATACCACAGTGCTAAATCAGGGCTAAAGCCATGGGGGGATGGCATGGGAAGAAAACCTTTGCCTTTAGGATTAAAAAGTAAGGAAACTTAAAAATATAGTCCCAGTTTTCACAACTGCTTTAAGCTTCATTTTTGATGTCCCAAGGTCAAAAGGGAGACTCAACTTAGGGCTATCAGATCAGGGGTGCAGACATCCAGATGACCACTGGATGGCAACAAACAAATAAAAAGATTATCTTTGCGGTCATCTAGTGGTCAGCCAGATTTTGTAGCCCTACTTAATTCTTCGTTCTGCATTTGTACAACATAAACCTGACACAAAGCAAGGCTTATACGAAGCTATTTATTTGGGGGTTGATTCTGATCCAGAAATATTTGAACAACACTCTGAAAGGACCCAGTTAAGCGCATCATACAGATGTCACCAATGGTTCACCAAAATGGGAGCAGTATCCACTCTAACGTCCTTGTTTAGATGGAGCAATGGCTTGCATGGAAGTTACTTTCTTGTAAGACTGTGGTGATTTGCAAAGCAAGGCTGCTTTCTAATTCAAATCCATTGGCACCCTTCCAAAATCTGGCCCTATGGGATGTCTGCTAGCATGGTGAGCAATGCAAAAGCTTGGCAGCATGGCTGGCAAAGTTGCATAACACAAACCCAAATAGTATCTGCTTGTTATTTCTAGTTTGTGGCATCTCCCTTCCTAGCTTCAGTTTAATATTATACCATAATCTGGGGTACCTTTTGCATAAGTCACATCCAACTAAGGAACATCCAGGATGTGAAGCCCAAAGTAGCATTTTACAAGCAGGTTTTGAACATAAGATATAACTGGACAGTCTTTAATGCACAGGCTTTCACATTTAGTGTTTAACATGACAAAACCATCTCTCTCCCAGGGACAAGACCTGAAACAGCAGCTGTGCATGTTTGAAATGCACCTCGGTTTGGGAGAAGGCATTGATTGGCTGATACCTAGGCTGTCAGGAATATACTTTTTCTTCTTATTTCCCAGAGTGGCTCTGCAGTTTTTGGAAAATGTGGAATTGTTCATTTTCAGCTAAATTATATCAAGGCTGATAGTTAATCCAATATTCACATTGCTGGGACTGTAATTCTAACTGGGCAATCATGAACACAACTCAGATACTGGATCAATCACTGTTCCTACTATTGTAAGACCTAGAAACTGCTACAAGAAACGATGGTGTCCATTGATTTAGAATGGCTTTAACAGAGATTAGGCCAATTTATAGAGAACCATGCTAGTTAACACACTAAGGCCAATTGTCTGCTTGCTTGTGGTTTAGCATGTTGTATGAACCAGCCTGTTTGGTTCACTGGTGTGATAACAGTAGTTAAGTTCTTTGACTAAAACCTGGGAAACTGGATTCATCTTTGATCAGTTGCCCCATTGCATGGATTTGGCTCAGCCATTATCTCTTAGCTCAACCTTATTTCATGAGCTGACAAATAAAGGAGGAGAACTGGCTATTAGTCAGAAAGCTAACTAGGACCCCTAGGTTTCGATGCAGTCTATCAGTCTGTGTGCTTTGTGAAAGCGCTTCGCCACTTTACACAGCCACATTCTAGATTATATGGAATGATCCAGGTGGGCCATTCTGACATTGGTATGGATCTTTACACACCCTTCAACTGGATTCAGAGCTGAGGAGACCAATCTCTGCAGCAAACTCTTGCTTCTAGACCCTGCAGGCCACGGCCATCCCAGAGACCCCCTACCTGAAACAGGTGGCATGCCAGTCGGCGTTCAGGGCTTGCAAGTACTGACCGTCGTAGATGCTGTGGCTGCAGCTGGCACATATTGGCAGGTCACTTCCTGGGGATCACAAAAGAGGTCATAGAGGTGACTGCTGCAACCAGGAGCTGCAGTCTGGATTCTGGCAACAGACTTAGCTATTAAGATTTAAAAGAGCACAAGTGTTGGTCTATTTTTTCTCTCCCAACATCCCAAGCTCCTGGGTTATCCCTAAGATTCAATTCTTTTGAGACAGTTTATGCCGAAATATAGAATGGAAACCCAATGAAAAGCAGAGTGCCTCTGAGAACATGCAAAGTGTATCAGTCAAAAATCTCAAGCTGAGCCTGCAACTTCAAGGTTTGTGATGTCTTTTTCCTCCAAAACAGAACCACGATCATCCTCCTCCCCCCTTTGAGAAGAAAGTGTAGAAGGGAGGATAATTTCCTTGTTTCTTTGGGGTTGAAATTAGAGCAATTGCCTGCCAGAGGGGAGAGCCAATTCTGCCAGTCCCGAGAGGCTTAATGGCCACAATCTTGTGCAGGAGGTGCTTTTCTGACTTTTGGATCAATGTCTGGTGGAAAGGATTGATCTTCCATTTTTGTAACAACAGCATTATCCCCTACTTCACCCTCTGGCACAGGAAGGTGAAGGTCAGCAGCAAAGAAACCAGGGAGCCCTATCTATAATTGTCTTTGCCAGTCACATAAATGGGAGTTAAAACCTCCAAACTTGTTTTGGTGGTGGATCCAATCCTGCAACACAGGAGCAAAAGTGCCTCGAAACATGTACAGAGTTGCCTTTCTTGCTTCACTTTATATAAACTGCATTAATCCCTGTCCCAAATTCTCTATTCTGGCATGGGGTCACAAGGATGGGAAGAATGAAGAGGGATTGGGGGGAGGGGGAAACAGGCCTGCTGTAGATCTGCATCTTAGTAAAGGTACCATTTTAAACCAGCTCTTACGTTACAGTATAAGTTACAGCATGCAGTGTAAGAAAAACGTCTAAAAGGGGAGAATTATTTCTAAAGTTATATTACCACCTAAAGCATCCTGCTAAAAACATAAAACAAAAGATGAGGGGTGAGAACTGACCCCACCATCCAGTTTGTTCTATAATTTTTTTCCCTGCCCCCTGACTAACTATGGGTCATTTGTCTTGGTAGGGAAATGGCATCGGGAGACTAAGATCAGGCAGCACCCTGGACAGCACCCACGGGATGGTGGGGGATTTGAAATAGATATATTTTTATTTTGTCCGCCCCCCCCCCCGCCCCGTCCCCATTTATCTGCCTTTTATGAGTTGGAAAGTATCGGAAGTAGGAGTTCCGTGGCTGAACGGGAGAAGAAAACGCGTTCTATACGTGCTCGCAGGGACCCATCTAACCCTTAGTTTTGTCACTAAAACTAGTTTCGCGACGGCGAGCCTGGATACAAATTAAATTGGGGAGTGCGTGAGGGGAGGCGGTAGGGGCAATGAAAGGGGAGGGAGTTGCGTCAAGGTCCCCTTTCGACGTGCCAAGGGCATCTCTCCGTCAGGGGCCTGCCAAGCCTCCCCCCCGCGCCCGCGAGGCACAGCGGGGGGCGCGCGCCGAGAGGTCGCCAGTAGTTACACGTGCGAACGCCTGCTCGCGTGTAATGCAGCAAGGGTCAGGCAGGACAGCTCCCGGCGGGACTCAAGGTCACCTGCGGGAGGGGAAGATGCGTGCGGAGGATGCAGGGGTGAAGAGCTCCCCCCTCCTCGAGGAAGCAGGCCAGCGGCTGAGGTAGGAGGCGCAGGGGATTCTCCCGACCCACCTTCGTCCTCTCCCATGGGCTCGTCCCTCCAAGTGCAGCACAGCAGCATCAACCTCATGCAACCGCCCCCGCCTGGCCCGGTCAGGCAGTAGCAGTAGCAGCACGGCGGCGGCGGCGGCGGCGGCGTCTCCACCTCCGGCCCGGCGGCGCAACGGAGGGGGCAGGGCGGGCGACCGGGCTGACTGCGCCGGCTGCAGACTCACCCGGGCCGACTACGCGGCAGCCCTGGGAAAATGAGGCGGGGGGAGGGAGGCGGGTCTAAACAGGAGAGCGAGCGAGCGAGCAGACCCCCCCTTCTCTTCCAGCCAATGCAACGCGCCAGGCGAGCCAATGCCTGAAGGCCCGGCCCCTCCCCGCTCGCCCGGCTGCAGGAGCTCGTGGCGGGGGGGAGGGGAGCGAAGTCCCGGGCTTGCGGCCAGTCGGCGCTCGGGGCCACGCGCCCGGCTTGGCCCTGGGGGAGGGGGAGGAGCGTGCCTTGGGGACGAGGGGCGGAGGACCAGCCCCCTGAGTGCGGGTGCAGAGCGCCCAGAGGCACTTCTAGAAAACAAAAACTCGTTGGGATCGAAGGGTTGGGAAAATCAATTACTGTACTGCGGGAGCAGGGATTTCATCCGTGCCATAAAAGCAAGTTAGCGTACTTTACTGGGGGAGCACCGGACCGCCCAGGCCATCTCTGAGGGCCTGCCTCGCTTCGCTCAACTTCTGGGCTGCGTGGAGGAGTAGCTCGGCTGCTCCGGTTTCAGGGTAGAGGGAGGCGTGCATTTGGGGGAAGCGTGTTTTTTTTCAGCAACTGTCACTTCCGCTCCTCACCCCCAATAATCTGCAGTAATAGCAAGCGGGCTTGATGTGATTGCGTCTACGTCCCTCCGAGGAGCTCAGGGAAACGTTCCCCTATTGCATCTTCACAACAATCCTTCCAGGTAGGTTGAACTAATAGAAGCGAATATGTGTAGCTCCAGGTTGAACTGCGGAATGCTTGGGGTTCTCTGAGCTTGGTGGTTTTCTTGCAAACGTTTGCCAGAAAACAACCAAGCTCAGAGAACCCCAAGGACTCCACAGGTTAAACTAAGAAAGAATTATATGTCCAACTTCACACAGCATGCTGATTTGTAATATGGCTTATGCAGCCTTGGCTTAGCATGTTGGGTGCACACAGCCATCAAGATTTCTAAAACACGAATCATAGAGTTGGAAGGGACCTTGGAGGTCATCTAGTCCACCCCCTGGCCAGTGCAGGAATCTTCAGACCATCCCAGACAAATGGCTGTCCAATCTTTTCTTGAAAACCTCCAGTGATGGAGCACCCAGAACTTCAGGAGGCAGATTGTTCCACTGCTTAATAGCTTCCATAGTCAGGAAATTCCTCCTCATTTTGAGTTTGGATCTCTCTGTGTTAAGGAGAGGAGAGAGCACTCCTCTCTTACCCTCAGGTGCTCTGGAGAATAAATCCACACCCTCTGCCCTATGACATTCCTTCAGCCAGTAGAAAACTGCTGTCATGTCTCCCCTTAGCCTTCTCTTCTTTAAGCTAAACATACCAAATTCCTTTAAACTTTATTTAACCTGGTGTATGATTATATGGATCCCAGCCATTGTAGTTTATGCAATAAACTATGGTTAACAAAACAGTCTGAATGTGACGTATGAATAAAACTGCGTGGTTGAGCTGGGCTTTAAACATACAGTCAGGTCCAGAAATATTGGGACATCGACACAATTCTAACATCTTTGGCTCTATACACCACCACAATGGATTTAGAATGAAACAAACACAATGTGCTTTAACTGCAGACTGTCAGCTTTAATTTGAGGGTATGTACATCCAACTCAGGTGAACGGTGTAGGAATTACAACAGTTTGCATATGTGCCTCCCACTTGTTAAGGGACCAAAAGTAATGGGACAGAATAATAATCATAAATCAAACTTTCCCTTTTTAATACTTGGTTGCAAATTCGTTGCAGTCAATCACAGCCTGAAGTCTGGAACGCATAGACATCACCAGATGCTAGGTTTCATCCCTGGTGATGCTCTGCCAGGCCTGTACTGCAACTGTCTTCAGTTCCTGCTTGTTCTTGGGGCATTTTCCCTTCAGTTTTGTCTTCAGCAAGTGAAATGCATGCTCAATGGGATTCAGGTCAGGTGATTGACTTGGCCATTGCATAACATTCCACTTCTGTCCCTTCAAAAACTCTTTGGTTGCTTTTGCAGTATGCTTTGGGTCATTGTCCATCTATACTGTGAAGCGCCGTCCAATGGGTTCTGCAGCATTTGGCTGAATGTGAGCAGATAATATTGCCCGAAACACTGCAGAATTCATCCTGCTGCTTTTGCCAGCAGTCACATCATCAATAAATACAAGAGAACCAGTTCCATTGGCAGCCATACATGCCCACGCCATGACACTACCACCACCATGCTTCACTGATGAGGTGGTATGCTTAGGATCATGAGCAGTTCCTTTCCTTCTCCATACTCTTCTCTTCCCATCACTCTGGTACAAGTTGATCTTGGTCTCATCTGTCCATAGGATGTTGTTCCAGAACTGTGAAGGCTTTTTAGATGTCGTTTGGCAAACTCTAATCTGGCCTTCCTGTTTTTGAGGCTCACCAATGGTTTACATCTTGTGGTGAACCCTCTGTATTCACTCTGGTGAAGTCTTCTTTTGATTGTTGACTTTGACACACATACACCTACCTCCTGGGGAGTGTTCTTGATCTGGCCAACTGTTGTGAAGGGTGTTTTCTTCACCAGGGAAAGGATTCTTCGGTCATCCACCACAGTTGTTTTCCGTTGTCTCCCGGGTCTTTTGGTGTTGCTGAGCTCACCGGTGCGTTCCTTCTTTTTGAGAATGTTCCAAACAGTTGTTTTGGCCACACCTAATGTTCTTGCTATCTCTCTGATGGGTTTGTTTTGTTTCTTCAGCCTAATGATGGCTTGCTTCACTGATAGTGACAGCCCTTTGGATCTCATCTTGAGATTTGACAGCAACAGATTCCACATGCAAATAGCACACTTGAAATGAACTCTGGGCCTTTTATCTGCACATTGTAATTGGGGTACTGAGGGAATATCACACGCCTGGCCATGGAACAGCTGAGAAGCCAATTGTCCCATTACTTTTGGTCCCTTAACAAGTGGGAGGCACATATGCAAACTGTTGTAATTCCTACACCGTTCACCTGAGTTGGATGTACATACCCTCAAATTAAAGCTGACAGTCTGCAGTTAAGGCACATTGTGTTTGTTTCATTCCAAATCCATTGTGGTGGTGTATAGAGCCAAAGATGTTAGAATTGTGTTGATGTCCCAATATTTCTGGACCTGACTGTATCTTTTGAATAAACCTGGCATGCTAACCCAGGCATCATACTGGAGTTCAGCAAAGAGTTTATAACTCTTACAGCCCTGTGCTATGATATTGCCATTCTCCATGATGGTGATCGGGGTGTGTCTATGTGGAGATCAAGAATTGGCTTTCAGTGCTATTTAATCTGAAGATTTTTTGGATTTGTAGATGAGGCTCAACACTCCTGGCTCAAACAAAGCTCGTGGTCTTTCAACATCAGAATTCTCACTTTAGAAATTAAGCTTTAAGTCTGTGAATGCACAAATACAAGTGTGTATGTATATGATTTGACTTAGCTAGCCAGTATTTATCTGTCAGAACTAACTGCAGTTAAATTTCCCACTTAGTCCCTGGTGTAGTGGGTGGCTGTGGAAAGTAAGTACAGTGAGAAAGAAGAAACTTCACCCTCAGACTTGGAGGTGGTCCCAGAATTAGGAAGGAGCAGGACTATCAAAGATTTAAACCACACGTAGGCTGAGCTCAGAGTTCATTTAACCACATCAAGAAAAGGCTTAGCAACTTTACTTGCATGATATGAAAACTTCAGTCGGTTTTTTGCAGCTTAATATGTTGTGCAAACCCAGCCTGCTTGGTTATTTCAGTTCATTATGTGAATCCAGAAAAATTCTGAATTCAGTGGAATCTGATCAAATGTCTTCTGTGTCACAGTTGTAACATGCTTACATTCCTACACTCCAGCTGGGAACCCAGTTTTTTTCAAATTACATATATTCAGAAAACCATATACCAACTCACAATTCCATTATCTAGGAACAGAAAAGCTTAATTCTTTCAGTACATGATGTGGCATGGATTCACTCTTCTTTTGTACAAGAAATGGCTTTGCATTAGCCATTATTTGGAGAAATTGATCAGCTCTGAGAAATATCCATCCCTGACCCCAAATTACATTTCTAGTGATTTTGCTATTCATTGTGCTTCTATATCCACAAACCAGTTTAATGAGAAGCAGGACATTCATTACACCATCCTGTCATGGAAAGTATGCTGGTATCTCAGTTGTGCAATGAAGGTGGGGGTGACTGGTGTAACAGCTGCTGATGTCAAAAGGGCACAAACATATGATGATGAAACTTAGGAAAGTTTATGCCTTTTAATAAATTTTGTTAGTTGGAAAAGGTGCTACCAGACACAAATGTGTCAAATGCAGTTTTCCCCTGTGCAGTTTCTGCAGAGAAATATCTTCCCCTTTTCATGATATAAACTGTAGACTGCCCCATCACCTATTATATATTAATTCTTTCTCAACTTTGAGAAGATACCTCTTTTGCTGACAGTGTCTTCTTGCATCTTCCTGTTTTCTGTGCTATTCCCAGTTGCTCTAAATAGTCTGCTAGTCTAGAGCTTTATTTCAAAAGATTTTGTCTTTAGCACGATTTTTGATATACTGCCTCCTTAGGATCCATTTGATAACATAACACGTGTGTATGCTTTCTTAGGCTCATCTAATCCAGCATTCTATTTCCAATCCTGGCTAACCAGAAACCTCAAGAAAGTCCGTAAGTAGGACAAAAAAATCAGTTCCCAACATCAGATACACTGCCCTAGAACATGGGGTTCCAATTACTTATAATGCCTATTAGTCATTATAAGCCTCCCTTCTTCACGTATACACTTGTCTTATTTTTAAAAAAGATAGGAAAGTCAGGAGCCATCACTAATGGCTGGATTTGCACTAACAAATTTAACAGATTACTGAAAACATAATGGCTACATTTGCTCAATATGCTAAGTTTGGTTAGTTTTAACTTTGCTAAGGCTTTGTTTGTTTGTAGTTTAACATTTATTTATTCATTTGAGAAATGTATATGGCCCCCCGACTTGAACATTGCAACTCTGGGTGGTGTAGAATAAACCAAGGAACAGATACAAAAATGAAATAAGTAATTCCAGTTAAAATGAGTAAATGACCATTGATGGGTGATCAGGGAATGACATTTACTATGCTCTTGCAGGTGTGAACTCATTCTGGTCCCAATGCCTGAGCAAAACACGCAGTGTGTGTCCTGCCTGTTGGTTAGATTTTGGCACTGTGTATTCTGCTAACCCAGAAATGCATTGTTTGACAATCAGACTAAACGTGTTCTGCACGTGCAGTAATTTACTCTAATAAGAAGTATTAGGATATGAATAGCCTTGCACTGTTAACTGGGGTGGAAAACAAGGAGAGAAGGGCTTAATATTTCCAATAGCAGCTACACACTTGAATGTAATTTATAAAAAAGTCAGCTATATGTAACAAACAAATGTTACATTAGGAGTGTCAGGTGGTTTTTGCTTCGCTTAAGGCCAAGGGCAAAACATAGCCTCAGAGTTGCTCCAGTTGATTTCTGCAGTCTGCTATTAAGGGTATTGGGAAACTGGGTCCAGATCTGATCAGGTGGGCCGATTTGGAAAACATACCTTTTCTGAAAATAAGTACGAGAGAGCGAGGTTACCTTTAAAACATTATTTATTAGTCAGGTTTTATTTATTTTATTTTTTGGAAAGCAGTTACTGTTCTTCTTTATAAAAAGTGTCCCATCCCAGTTACATCAAAGTGATTAAACATGAAGATGTGGAGCAGGTCGGCTGGTCATGTACAGGGGTCCCTGGCCAGCCCGTTCATTGGGAGCTGGACAATGTGATGCCGGCGCCCACGTTAGGTATGCTGGACGCTGTGGCCTGGCCGTGCTAATCCACCCGGGCCTGGCAGCCAGCAGAAGCTGCAGGATTAAAGCTAATCCCATTGGCACTGACAGCTTGGCCTGAGCTGCTCCCCCCCATACGGAGGCAGTGTGTTGGGGGAAGGGAAGAATGGCCTGGCAAGGGGCTCACGGCAAAACTAGGGGCGTCCCCCCACACACACTTAGATCCAAAGAGGAGCCTGCAGAGAGAGACCAGGGAAGAAGCAGGGCCAACTGGCCGGCGGCTCCTGTCCCCCCGCTTGTAGGCGCAGGGCTCAGGAGCGGGTTAAAGTGCTCAGGCCGCCCCCTCTGAAAGCAGCCCTCCTAGGCTGCAGCACCAAAGGGCCCCAGGGAGCTGAAGGCAGGGATGCTCCCCGGGGGATGGTTGTAGCACCAATGAGAGGGAGGGGGGCCGGCCGGGGGTGGCAAGGCACGGGGCTGTGTTGGCAGCGGTGGTGGTGGAATCTCTGCTTTTCTCGGGGGTGGGGGGGTACATTCGAGACCAGGCAGTAGCACCAAAGTTCATGAGGTGAATGGTAGGCCGTTGGTCTGGGCTACTTCCTCTTCCGGCCGACTCCTCCTGCAATCCGAAGAGAGAGACAGAATGACCAAGCAGTCCAGCAGGTGGTTGACGGGTGCCGAGGGGGCTTGCCAACCTGGAACTGGGCCCAGGGATTTCTCACCTGGCTCAGTGGATGCAATATGCTTAACCAGGTCAGTTAGAGACCTAGTTATTTTATTTGGACATATTCCTCTTTCAGGAGAAGAGAATATCTATAGCTCAGGGCTGAACCGAGGCGTTCTTGGTGCTCTCCGAGCGTGGTTGTTGGCTTGAAGACGTTTCATTACCCAACTTGGTAACATCGTCAGTGCCACAGCCAAACAACCAACCAAGCTCAGAGCACCAAGAACTCCACATGGTCAGCTTCAGTAGCATCAACGCTCTTTTTTGTGCATGAGGGTTAAGTTAACTGATGATTCAGTGCAAAATAAGTTGAGCCTGTAAATATGGACTTTAAGTAGCAAAAAACATTAGGCACAAATTGGAAGTTTGGTGTGGGATTTTGGTGCTGGAACCTGTAATAGACAGCTTTTATGACACAGGATAGCACCTGATGGAGTCTGGGCTTGGGAGCTAAGCAGGGTCAAACCATACTGGGATGGAAGGCCATCAAGAAGCCTGAGGGTTTGTAAGCTACGCTGGGAAGTTCATATAACATGGAAGAAGGCAGTGGCACATCCCGTCCCTATTGCTGTTAAGAAAACTGGATGTGACTATGAAGGCCTCAAGAGCTGAGCTGAACTCAAAGGAGACTTTACTGCAAAAAGAACCTCCCTAATAATTATACAGTATAAAAATAAAAGTGGAACTCTGAGGAGAGAAAGCTTGGTGGGGCCCCATTTTCCATCACTGGGGCACGCAGTCCTTTGGTGGTTTGGGGGCTGCACTGTGAGAAAGTCTGAGGGGTCAGGCTCTGGCATGATGATGCTAAATAGCTACAGTCAGGCCACGCAGGTGAACAGCATTGACATTTTCCATTTTTTCCTGTATTTCGGAGACAAGTTTGGAAGTTTTCCATGTCTTTGTTTTAAACAGTTTATTTAACAGTTACACTAAAGCTTCTGTGGCCTAAAAATGGCAAGCAGTTGTGCCACCAGTTTTTGGCAATTGTAGTTGGGGGGAGCACAAAAAGGGGGATGGAAGCTGTTTGTGCTGCTGTGGTTACCTACCCTTGTCATACTCCCTGTGTGACCAAGGACATCAAGACTGTCCTGGTCAGATATACAAGAGCTGATACAGAATAATCTCTGAAAGAAGCCCAAATTTGTCCTTCAGACCAGGTCAAACCCAGTTCTTTGCTTTGCCGTTTCCTCTCTCCTGACTACTGGTCTCATCTCAGGCCCAAAGGATCGCAGTCTGGATCTCGCTGATCCAAGGAAAATGATCCTCCTCCTCCTCCCACCAGCCACTCCTGGGCCTCTACTGAGGAACTCCAACAACTGCCTTCACTAGTCCAGATGAGGATTACTGTTTTGGGAACAGGGTGTAGGCCGGGCTCAGGCGCTTTCCAACTCCCTGGATAGGAGCACCAAATCCATCCTGCTGGGATCAGGCCACCCAATCATCTTCCCTGACATCCTGTTTCTGATCGGAAGATTCTTGGACTGCCCTGTGGAGGGCGTGTTGGGCATTAGTTTCCTCTTTTCAACTCAGATCTAATCCTCGGAGGCAGAGTATCCCTGAGCATGGAGGTTTTGGAAGCAAGACAGAAACAGTAGCTTTCAATCAAGTTATCTTTCCAGGCCGTGGGGCCACTTACTTTTGTAGCCAAGTGCCCCCAGGACTCCATAGGGCTTGGGGGGTTTACCTGTGTAGAGGAGAAAAGGGGGGTCATTCAAGGCTGGTTAACTAGTTAACTTCTTCTGGACTATCCTTTGCCCCTCTCCTCCCCCAAAGTACTGCTCTTACCTCCATAGCCAGGTACGCCTCCACCTGTGATCCCAAATCAGAGAGAAAAAAACCTTGTTAGCATTGTCATAACCCCTCTTAGCCGACCCTCCTTCCCCCTTCCCGCTATGCTAAGAATCCCTCAGAGAAAATGAGCCCCTCTAAAGCATTTCTTTGTGGTTGGGTTCATGCATTGCAATAAGCCTTCATTTGCTTAACCATGATTTAAAAGCAAATGGCTGGTTTGTACAACATGCAAAGCCAAAATCAGAGAAACCACAACATACTCGATTAAAATGAAGCTGAGTAGTTTCTGGCTCTGTGAATTGTGGGAATGCAACCATTTCTGTGGGGTGAACTAGCCATGGGTTTCCAGGGGGGAAGCATGTGATATGAACACAGCAATTGTTTCATTAACTCAGGTTTAAAGTATTGTGAGAACTTGGCCATTACGCTTTGAGTGTTGTGTCAGGCCGCTCTATTTTCTTTATTAACAACTCCTAATGTTTCCCTCTTAGTTCAGTGAGAACTACAAGGATTTTGAAGGGGCATTGCTCTGTTAATAACAAAAATGATTGCTACTGAGATAGCACACCCACTGAGTGAAAACCACCCTTTGCCAGTTGTTGCCCTCAGGACACAGACACGCTACACTGGCCTGTCAAAAACTTTTAGCCTGCAGCCTCTTCCTGCATTTGGGTCTGCAAGACCTGAGCCTTTCCACCCCCAACATACCTGGGTAAATGGGAGATAATCCAAAACCAGGGCCATTTGCTGCAATAGAGGGGAAGAGGTGGAAGAGAGCATGAAAAGACTTTGAAGGGACAAGCAAAAAGAAAGCTTGATTCACAGAGTTAAATGAAGTATGGGGGGATAGAGGCAGCCAATGATTTTGCACGTACGTGAAGAGGATTCTTGTTATTAGAGTACCAAAAGGCAGCATTCATACAATGCACTGAAAACTAGCCAGCCGTGTTTTAGCCTTGTGTGCTGGTCGTATCCTTCCATGCGGTTAGTTTATACTACAGTTGTTTACTGTGATTCCAAAAGCTTGGGTTAATTGAGTAAATCATGGTTAAGCTAAACTGATGATTTTTTTTTAATCTGTTAAGTCGTGTCCGATTCTCAGAGACTGCCTGGACAAGTCCCTGCAGTTTTCTTGGCAGGTTTTTCAGAAGTGGTTTGCCACTGCCTCCTTCCTAGGGCTGAGGGAAAGTGACTGGCCCCAGGTCACCCAGCTGGCTTTGTGCCTAGGCGGGACTAGAACTTTGGTCTCCCAGTTTGCAGCCTGATGTAACCACTACACCAAACTGGCTCTCAAAAAAAAAAAAATCCTATGGATAAGCACATGCAAACCCAGCTTGTATGCCTCCTGACATCTTGGTGGAGGAGTTTTTCAGCCCATTCAGGGGCCCAGCATCATGCAAGTGCACATGTGGACCTGCCCACAGAAGTGAAATGTCAAAGCTTCAGGTCCCACCATCTAGCTTTCTGTAGAACATTGACTCTTGAATTCAGTTCCACTGAATCTATACAGCTCTCTGTCATATCATTTTATATAAACCTGTAGAGGTCCCCCCCCCCCCCCCGTCAAAAGGAAGAAAGAAAAAGGGAAATGCAGGAGTTTGCTTGTTCTTAAGGAAACAGTACACAAGATAATCCACTGTGTTGGAACAAAAGTGTGGGAAGTTGGTAAGAAACTGTAGGGTCTCTGAACATGCTCAATCTTTCCATCACCATTGCTGGGAGTCAGGAGAAGTGTTAAAAGTTGTTCAATTCTAGGGTCCTTTTCTGCTTCTATTCTCTGTGTCTCAGAGAACTCAGAGAAATGGCATTTTTCTCCTTGACTATTGGAATAGCAGCCCGCAGAAACAATAAAAAAGACAGGAGTGCCTCTTTAGAAGGGCAGTAGCATGGTGATCATTCATATAATCAACATAAGTATTTTTCCAAATACCCATGCATAGTGGAGTGATTTATCCAGTTATAATATGGTAGGCCGAGGATAATTAGGAATTAGCTATTCTTGCAAAATCTCACATCTTTTGTCAACTTTGAACATGAACAAATTCTCCCGTGAGAAGAAAGTCCTTTATGAGGTTCTTTCATTTTCCATTCTTTGGAGATTGGGAGGCACTTGAGCTCTGAGCCCCCTTCCCCTTCTGCCTTCCATGCTCCCTCCCCTGTTGCTAGAAATCCTATTTTCTTATTATCTGGTTTGGGAGGTTTACCACCAACCCCTGGATACTGTAATCCTGTGCAACAGAATGAGAGAAAAGTGAGTTGTGCCTTATTTCCACTCGGTTAGACTACCATAAGGTGCTCCACTTGGGGCTCTTCTTAAAGAGTGTTCAGAAACTGGTACAAAATGCAGCCGCCCAAATTCTTTTAGGCTTCCAGCTTTGGGAGCACATTATACCAGTTTTGCTAACCCTGCATTGGTTGCCAGTTGGTTTTCAGGTCCAATTTAAGTGCTGAGCTATAAAGCCCTTTATGGCTTGGTGCCTGGGTACCTCCAACTCCCATCAGAATTGGCCCATCCAATTAGATCTGCCAGGGAGAAATTGCCGTAAATCTCACTCTTTCAGGAGATTCAGTGTGTGTGTGTGGGGGGGGGGGGGGGGGTGGAAGATGGTGCTGCTTCTCTGTGGCAGCCCTGACCTGGTGGATTGGCTCTCTCTTTATTGTCTTTTGGAAGTTTTTAAAAACTAAATTGTTTCAGAAAGCTTTCCCTTGATTTGAATGTTGCCATCTTTATTTCTATTTATGCTATTTATAGTTTATGTTGTATGGTATTTCATTTTATTGTGTTTATAGTTGTTTTATTCCTACCCTGGAAGTTTTCGTCTGTATGTGTTCTGTGTAAGCCTATGAGTGTCTCTTTGGATTGCAGTGGCATAGAAATACATTAAATAAGTATAGATATTGTCACCTGAGGCTCAAGACAGAGGTGAGAACTACCTATGAGTGTAATAAGGCTGAAAGGTGATACAGGAGGAAGACATTTCTCCTTCGTTTGCTTAGTAGGATTGTTCTAAATAATTTAGCTGGTTGTAAACTGATTCTGTCAGCACTAGCCAGATTTGACTGGTCTTGGAGGCTGGTTAGTCCTGGTTAGTATATGGATGGGAATCACTTGTAAATACAGTATCAGGGTTGTTCACTTGACTGGAAAATTTAAAAAAAAAAATCCCAACAGAAGGCAGTGGCAAAACCATTTTACTACACTGCTGAGAAAACTGCATGGATATAATCATGAAGAACTGAACTTTTTTAAAACTTTGAATTGGTTGTAGAAGTGTGTTCGGATTAAGCAATTTTTAAGGGAAAAAAAATAATAGCCCATCCTGATCACTCAGATTTCCTTCCTATATCCTGAATTAATATTCTTCCATTTTGCATTACAAGCCACAAAGTTCAAGATTAGTCGGGGATAAGTCTGAGCTTATGATGACCGTAAAATTTATAATAGTATTTAAAATCTAGGGTGTTTCCACAAGTCCCTACTTACTTTAAAAGAAAACGGTGGACAAAGTTTAACAGGTACATTCTCATATTCCATTTTTGAAAAGATTGGACTGAGTTTCAGGATGATACAGATTTGGGTATAACTCCCACACTGATTTGTCCTCCCCCCTGCATCCCACTGGAAGCATCTTTGCCCACCAGGTATCAGACCTCCAACTCCAGCACCACCTCCAAGACCGGCTCCTCCCAGTCCAGGGACACCATATCCTCCTCCAATGCCTGTTTTAAAAAAATCTCCATCAGAAACAAACCACAAAGCTAGTTGAAATGAAATATGGAACATTTGATTTTTGTGCTGATTAGATACTTCTAAGCACATTTGAATTCACCACGAAGGATCTTCAAGGGAATCCATGTTATCTTTCTGTGCAAAAAGGGATAGCGGATTTAAACCGCATTCAGAATTGCAAAATGCTCAGTTTAAATCTTGTTGAATTAATCCAGAACTGAACATAATTTGTTTAGCATTTACTGTATATGATCTGAAGAAGCCTACTAGAGGACACAGTACTAAAAGGGAGAAATTTTGCTGACCCTTCAGATGATTTGGATTAAAATCCCCATGTAGCCCACCCAGTAGAGCCAAAGGCAAGGACTTGTGGACACTGTAGTCCAAAATATCAAAGGGCTCTGGGTTAGGCCTTATGGGGTCAATATAACACTGTAAGCTAATGGGTGTGAAATTAACATTATCAAAGCCCTGTAGAAATCCTGAATGTGCTTAACCCAATTGCTGCTAGCTTTGCACACAGAAAATCCTAAAACCTAGTCTGCAGCATAAGAAAGACTAAGAGGAGCCTCTTTTGGCATTGGCCAGTCCTAATTTAGATAATAGAATACTGGGCCAGCTGATCTAAGAGGAGCTATGGGAAGCCTTGGTGATCCATCCTAGGTGGTCTGAGAAGAGCTACATGCCAGTCTAAGAAAGAAGAGGCAACTTAGTGGTACAAAACAGAAATGCTGAAAACCACAATGAGAGATGATGAAGGCAATGCCAGGAAAGTGATCAAAATTCAAAGTGGCCATCTAAGAACAGAAGCAGGACATTTGGCATTGCCCTTAGTCTGGGAATCTATTCTTCCAAACTAAGGAGCAGGCTTCAAGGACAGAGTTTGATATGGCCTGGTGAACAACATTGGGTCTTGCAGGTCAGATGGCTCAAAGTTCAGCTGGGCTTAGAGAGCATTCTTCAAGTTTGCGGCAACAGAACCTGCCAGTTACATGCCAGAATCTGACTGCTAGGAGCAATCATTCATCATACCCTGGCCAAACACCTTTGTGTTGTATTCTTTAGTCATGTTAAGACAACTTCTCACATTCTGGAGTATGGGAAAAGGAACAAGGCCAGGAAGAATCCAGACCCACCTCCTGTAGCTAAAGACTGAGCCGTAATACCTATGTCAACCCTAGCAGTTCCCTACCCTGGACAACCATCTTACCTGCCACGCCAGTTCCACCCAGTCCAGTTCCTGGGACACCTGTCAAAGACAGGGAGCAAATCTCAATGGTGAATCCATGGCAAGTCTTTTCTCTCCTGCAGGCTGGAGGCTTCCCAGAGGAATTGCAGCTGCATCCACTTTTCCATTTTTTCACTCAAGGAGGTGTCTTGTCCTAGAGCTCACTTTCTCTAATGGTTGTTCTGGGCCCATCCAAGAACTTGCAGAGCAACCGTTAGGGAAGGCGAGGCCTTTGGCCTTGTGGGTCATGGGAGTTGCAGTCCAGCACATTTGGAGGCCTCTAGGTTGGGGAAGACTTTAATGTGCAAGAAGAAAGAGCTATGCAAGAACAGAATGGGTCCCTGGCGTGGCTTCCATTTGTTTCAACAGGGTCTGAGTAGGAGACCTTCCTGCTAGAATGTGCCCAGGGGAATACATTGGTGGATAAGATGTGCCATTTTGGCCAGCCCTGTGCAGTTAATTTATGCAGAAATTGCATAAGTCATAAGTGAGTTTATTCTGATCCAGTCCTGAGAAACAGCGAAAATTCATTTACTCTGCATCATCCCCACACACATTGTGCTCCTCAGCCTTCTCAAAAAAGTTAAATGTGCCACTCACTCCCAAAAGGTTGTTTCTCCCGTTCTGACTGAGCTGAATTTTTTTTCTTTTACACTCTCTCTCTCTCTCACTCTTTCCCTCTTCCTTTCATAGACACATTGGTCTATACCTACTTTGAGGAGCTAACATGTTGAATTACAAGCAGTTTTTTTCATTCTGCAGAGATACCGTATTTAGGTGGTTTGACTCCTGCTTGTCCTCCAATTAGGGGAATGCCTGTAAGATAAGACGAAATAATTCCCATCAGAACCCTTTGCTGGAGATAATTTTTGCCTCTAAAAATGGGAAATTGTGATCTGGCCTGATTCTCTAGGAAATTACTCCTGTCTCAGGAGAATCTGAGGATTACTCAGTGAAGCACAGACCTGCACCAGGAACTCTGCCCCCGGGCACAACGCCGCCTCCAGGAAGGACACCACCTCCAGGCACAACACCGCCTCCAGGAAGGACACCACCTCCAGGAAGGACACCACCTCCAGGCAAAACGCCGCCTCCAGGAAGGACACCACCTCCAGGAAGGACACCACCTCCAGGCACAATGCCACCTCCAGGAAGGACACCACCTCCAGGAAGGACACCTGTTCCACCACCTACAGTAAGTTTGAATTTTTTTTAATTGAGGTGCAGAGAATGTTAAATAAGGGGAAAAGAAAAAAAAATCAAATGTTTCCCATTTTGTGTCCTCATGTCCACTGTTAGGTTTAGATGAGTTCTCGTGGGTGTTCCACTCCTGTTGAATTCCAGTTTAGTAAGGAGAATCTTTAAAAAATCCTAAAATTTCAGCATATCTCCTTTGCTCTTGTTTTTAGTTCCTTTCTGCCTTACCCCTCTGTGTAACCGATTCATACATGAACACTGATATTGTGTAAAGAAACCGCATTTCTCATGCAAGCATATTTCTGAAACCTCTCTTTGTGTTGCCTCATCTGCAGAAGCTCATTCTGACCTGGACATAGGCATATAGGCTGTCACTTGACGCTGTATCATCAGTGGGCTTGATGCTTGGGCAAGCTAGATTTCCCCATCCCTACCCCCCGCCAATGAAATGGTGTCCAGTGAGAGCATGCAACTTTTCCGAGTGGTGTGAGAGAGCTACCCCCACCCCCAAGATAGGCCAGAGCGAGACATACAAAGGAAATGGCTCCAGACAAAAACTAAATTTAATTTACATTTAATTTCAATAAGGTAAAGTAAGTTAATTACAATCACAATTAATAATGTTCCCTACCAGTCACTTCCCTAGCAGTAATAATTCAGTGGCAAATTTGGGGTGGCTCTGGGAACCCCATTCAAAGCTTTCAGAAGCCACATGCAGCCATATAGCCTTAAGGTGTGCACCATCCCTTTATAGGATATCGAAATGAATTCCTAATTTCTGCCCCTGCCCAACTCAGAAATGGCACTATGGAATAAGGGAACCCATAACTGATCTTGGCAATTTGAGGTTTGTCCTGAAAAGGTGCAGAGCCTTTTGTTAAACGGGCTACCAAGAGAGAAAATTTTATTTCCCAAGAAAAAGCTAGCTTAGGCAGGGATGGAGGTAGGTCAGACTCACCATATTTAGCTGCTTTGGCTGCTGCTTTGGCTGCTGCTGCTGCTGCTGCTGCAGACCCAGGTACTAGGAGAAGGAAGGGCAGAAAAATTAAGCAGTCAGAATGGGAGCAAAGTTCAGATCTCTAATATCTCATGAAAGAGATAAAAGCAGGCTTCGTTTGCAGCCCAGCTACCCCTAAAAAGGAACTGCAGGGCTGAGGAGATGGGTGGGCAGGTTATTCCTCTGCCACATTGTTTTCCCAGTTTGACCAGAAGTGATTAATAGATTTTTCTGGCTCTGTTTCCCTTCCCATCCAGCATCATCCAGTGACAGGAGAAAAAAAACAAAACACCCTACTACCAATTGCTTTCCTTATAATTTGACAGGGTGAGCCTCAGTAAATAGGAGCTTTTGCCATTTTTCAAGTTGCCAAAGTGACAAGTTGCCAGTGCAGAGATGCCCTATGCCAGTAACCTGTCATTCTGGCTATTTCTGGTCTACAAGTGTTCTGGAAGACTGCTAGATCTGTGTGCAAAAGTAGCCCATCTAAGAGGTGGTGGGACATCCTTGGATGCAGGACAGAGTGCAAGAGAGCTTATGCAATGCATTGAGAGAGGCCCCTCCTGCTTCATCCTGACCCATCCTCCATTCTACTGACCTGCCAGCTGGGCTGTTTTTGGCAGAGGTCTACCTGTCTTCAGAAGAGGTGTAGATTGAAAGGTTTGTGTGTCTTCCTGTCATTTGGGTACAAAAGGAAAACAAAACAAAACAAAAAAAACCCCATGGCTGCCTTGTTAATTTCACTCCAGCTCCCAAATGTCCCAACTTGATAAGTGGTATAAGACACCAGCAGAAGAAGATGAACAAGGTTTTAAAATTGGAGGAAGAAACATCAGTAGCCCTGCTGATGACACCATTCTGATAGCCAGAAAAGGATCTGCAAGCCCTAGTAATCAGCGTCAATCAGTGCAGTAAAAAAATGGGACTAAGATTAAATATAAAGATCAAACTAATGACAACAGGTAGAACAACCAGCCTTAGAATGGACAATGAAGATATCAAAGTAGTGGATAGCTTCTGCCTTTTTAGGATCAACCATCAACAGTAAAGTAACAAGCACTCAAAAAATACACGGCAGATTAGCACTTGGTAGAGCAGACATGAAGGCCTTGGAAAAGATATTTAGATGCCATGATGTGTCTATACCTATAAAGATCATGCAAGAAATGGTATTCCCTGTGACGTTCTATGGAAATTAAAGTGGGACTTTGAAGAAGGATTGAAAGGGCATTGACTTTTTTGAACTTTGATGATGGAGAAGACTCCTGAGAATACAGTGGGCAGCCAAGAACATAAACAAATGGATCATCAAACAAATCAACCAAGAGTTCTCACTTGAGGCACAAATGACCAGGCTCAAATATCCTACTTTGGATACATTATGGAAAGAACTAGCTCCCTGGAGAAGGCTCTGATTCCAGGAAAGCTGGAAGGAAAGAGAAGAACCAGCAGCCAGGTGGATGTACTCATTTACAGTAGTGATGGGTGAACCATTGGGAGACCTGAAGGACCAGGTTAGGGACAGACTGTCTTGGAGAAAATCTATCTGCGTGGTCATTAAGAGTCAACACTGACTTGATGGCACATAATCAATCAGTCAAATCTGGCAGGGAATAGCTGCAGAAGGCAGCTTCTGAAAGCATCACATGGAGCATTCACAATGGCTTTAGGGTAAGCTAGTGTTGTCCAAACTTGGCCACTTTAAGATGAGTGGACTTCAACTCCCAGAATTCCCCACCCAGCATGGGGAATTCTGGGAGTTGAAGTCCACTCATCTTAAAGTGGCCAAGTTTGGACAACACTGGGGTAAGCAAAATGATATTACCTTCCTCCCAAGTAGTAAAAACAGTAGGAAGCATGGCTATATAAATACACCAGTCAGCAAAAGCAGCAGAGAACCTTTAATGCACTCATTTAGGACAGAACCAGCACTATGGCTCTTTCCCACTTTAAACTGACTGGCAGCCATGGGGTTTTTTTGTTTGTTTGTTTGCTTTGGGCAGACAGGTCTACGGGTCTTTTGAAACACCACTGAACATGTGTTTAATAATAATACTGAAAAAGGTTGAAAACAGTATACAAGCCATATTTCATTGCCAGATTTTTCACTGATGGATCCCTGATATGTTTCCTATAAGCAGTCCCACCCTTCCCTGGATTTCCAGCAGCAGTATTTAAAAATCAAAAGGTAATATGGGATAACATTGCTTTGACTTGCAATATGGGTTGCCAAATGCCACAGCAGCATTTCTGAACAGGAAAACTGAAATGATCTTGGAGGGGGCACCTCAGTTGTGGAATTCCTCACTCTTAAGAGGCTTACTTGGTCCCTCTCCTACTAGCTTTGAGGAGGGTAGGTAAAAAAAAGTTTGCTATTGCAGAAAGTATTTATGCTATTGGGGAACTTGGCGTTTTATTCTTTGCCATTTTTAGTTCAATTTGTAAGGGCATTTCACTGATTTGGCTTAGTTGCCTTGTATTATGAACTGATCAGAAATTCTGCTGTGGTCCAAAAGAAATAGAAATCTATCTGGGAATAATAAAATAAATACACCTGGTAATAAGTGTTGGCATCTAGAACTGCTTACCTCCAACTCCTGGGATTCCTCCAATGCCAGGCACAAGTCCAGTTCCAGCACCAGGCACCAGGCCACCAACGCCAGGGACCAGGCCACCAACTCCACCAATGCCAGGGACCAGGCCGCCAACACCACCAACGCCAGGGACCAGGCCGCCAACACCACCAACGCCAGGGACCAGGCCGCCAACACCACCAACGCCAGGGACCAGGCCGCCAACACCACCAACGCCAGGGACCAGGCCGCCAACCCCTCCTCCAGGCACAAGACCTCTTGCTCCCCCAGCTCCTGCTGGGGCAAAGCAAACATTTTGTTCTGCTCTGTTGTGTAGAACAGTGTTTCTCAACCTTGGCAACTTGAAGATGTATAGATTTCAACTCCCAGAATTCCCTAGCCAGCCAACTCTCAGAATTCCCCATGCTGGCTGGGAAATTCTGGGAGTTTAAAGTCCACACATCTTCAAGTTGCCAAGGTTGAGAAACACTAGTGTAGAAGTTGAAGTTCTCCAAGGAAAATATTCAGTTCAAAACATGAAGCTTCTGTGCTTTGTATTTTCTCCTATGCCATTATCTTTTTTCAGCACGCTTGCAAGTGGCTACTGTGTTCTTATTATAATTGCTTTTCTTTGCCAAATGAGGATGCTGAATGATGCAGCATTTTTCTGCAATTATTTGTCCCCTTAGAATAGTGCTGCTAAATGATGCAGTGTTATTATGGGGAATTGCATATCTGCATGTCTGTGTACTGGAGTGGGTGTTTTGCCCTCCTATCATAGCATCTTATGCAATTTCCCCAGCTCCAGTGGGAAGCCAGGCCGAAGTTGGGCATGTCAACTCCATCCCACACAATGCTTATGATCCTTAGATATAAATCTATTACCTGCCACTTAAATCAATTGTTCTTGCTATTGCCAGAAATTCTACAGTGTAGGCATAAGGCTTTTCAGGTATAGTAGAAGACCGCTGGTGTAGTGATGAAGATTTGGGGCTAGGACTGGGGAGATCCAGGCTCAAGTCCACCAACAGCCATGGGTGATATTGCACCAGTGACTCAAACTAACCTTCTTCATGGGGTTGTTGTTACAGGAATAAAAGGGAGATTCCCATGTAAGCTTCCTTGAGCACTTGGAGAAATGGGGATAAAGATCTTATTGGTCCTAATAGTAATAATAAAAACTACCACCCAAGGAATACCTGTCTACTGGTTTCATCATCTTGCTTTTGCCTTATGGTGAATACCTAACTTTTGAGAAAGGTCTGGTGAATATAACTGCACTTCTATGGCTGTATTCACACAACACACTTATCCCATTTTCTGATATGCTGAACCACAAATTGTAAATTATCAAATGATGATTAGAGAGAACCAAAGCCATGGGGGGGGGGGTGAGAGACAAAAAATCAGAAGGAATTGGGTGGCACCTTTTCTGACTAACACATTTTATTAATAGGCACAAGCTTTCATGAGCATCAGAGGCTCTATGCCTTTGAGAAAGGGTGTTGCAGTTCATAAAAGCTTATGCCTGTTAATAACATTTGTTATTCAGAAAAGGTGCTACCAGATTCCTCCTGATTTTTTCTCACAGAGACTCATACAATGTCTATAACAGGAGATGAGAGAGTGATCCATGACAGACTCCTCTTCAGATACTATGTTCTCTCCAAAGGGCGAGACACATCAGTCTTCAAACGCAGAACTGCCTGGCCACTTTTCCCCAGTATTCCTAACTCAGTACCATTGAACAGATTCTCTCCTTAAGTGAGGAGTAGACCAAGGCCTAGAAGTATCGACTCTTTCATTTCTCCTTGTGTATAGGGCTCTATTTGCTGTTTACTAAGACTGTACAGCATTTGGATTCAAAAGTAAAAAAAGTGATTTGGAGTATGTGGGGGCACCCATATAGCATCTGTCTGCAACTCTGTAAAGCAGGGTTTCTCAACTTCAGCAACTTTAAGATGTGTGGACTTCAACCCCCAGAATTCTCCAGCCAGCATGTTGGCTGGGGAATTCTGGGAGTTGAAGTCCACACATCTCAAAGTTGATAAGGTTGAGAAACCCTCCTGTAAAGTTTGTGTGGCTGCCCTCTGTAGCTGCAGAAACACACATTTGGTTTAAGGAGTTGCAGACAAGTGCTACAAACATGCCTCTGCACTTTCTAACATACATTTTTGCCTTCAAATCTGAAATGCTGCACAGCCCTAGCGTTTGCCAGTAGAAACTGCTAGTTCAGCTTGACTATATTTACAAGGCTGCTCTAAAATACTAGCATTTTGCTGCCTGTGCTGGATTGAAGCGACCTTACCGTATCTTGCTGCTTTGGCAGCTGCTTTTAGAGCGGCCGCAGAAGTTCCTGGAGCTGGGAATAAAAGGAAAATAAAGATGAGGTCTTTGGATCCCCAAGACCTACTCTGCATAGTTCCCCAGCTCACGACAGGGTTGGGATCACCCTAAGAACCACAATAGCAGCCTAACTTCAGCTGAATAACCATGAAGCCATAATTGCAAGCTGAGTATGAATCAGCAGTGCAGTGTGGCTGCAAGAAAGGCAAACACAATTTTAGGCTGCATCAGTGAAGATACAGTGTCCAATCCATGGGAATAATACCCATCTGAAGTATTGTGCCAATTCTAGGCACCACATTTTAAGAAGGAGTCAAAGGATTTAGAATAGTTTCAGAAAAGGTCAGCAACGATGATAAAGGGACCAGAAACTAACTCCTACAAAGAGAGATTGAAGGAGCAGGGCATGTTTAGCCTTGAGAAGAAAAGCCTGGGGAGGTATATGGTACCATGCTTCAAATATCTGAAAGGTTATCACACAGAAAAAAATCAGAGGAGACCTGTTCTCTATCATTACAGACCTCAGGGCATGGAATAATGGATTTAAGTTAAAGGCAGGCAGTTTCCACTGAATGCTGGAAAAACTTCCTAACGGTAAGAGCCATTTAAGTGTGAAACCAATTACCCAGAATGCTGGTGAGCTTCCCTTCCCTGGATATCTCCAGCCAGAGACTGGACAGTCAACTTTTCAGGGATGCTTTCACTTGGATTCTTGCACTGAGCAAGGAGTTTGTTTATTTAATTCATTTATTAAACAAACTTATATAGCTGCCCATCTACCAGAAGGAATTCTGGATGGCAAACAAGATACAATGCAATTCCAACACTCACATACCCCTCATTTAAACAAAAAACAATGTTGAGACCAATGATAAAATTTGCATCCATAAATCAACCACACCATGTCAGCTCCATCAGCATCTTAGGCCCAGTGCTTTCCTGAAGACCAACAAGGTCAGGGCCATCTGTATCTCTGGGGAAGGCTGTTCCATAAAAGAGGCACCATGACAGAGAAGGCATACTTCCAAGGCCCCACCAGGTAACACTGTTTCACCAAGGAGTCTGGAGTTGGACTCAATGACCTAAGTCTATGGGACTTTTCCCACTGTTGAGTTAAACTGCTAACCACCCATTTTAGAGTTGGCACAAAATGACATTGGCAGTAATTCTGCACTTTTATGTTAACTTCCTGCATACATAAGAACTTACCTATCTGGCCAGGTCCCAGTCCACCAGGTCCCAGTCCACCAGGTCCCAGTCCGCCAGGCCCAAGTCCACCAGGTCCCACTCCAACTCCACCTGGTCCCACTCCAACTCCAACTCCACCAGGTCCCACTCCAATTCCACCAGGTCCCACTCCAACTCCAACTCCACCAGGACCCACTCCAACTCCACCAGGTCCCACTCCAACTCCACCAGGCCCAAGTCTGCCAGGTACTACCCCAGTTCCTAAAAAAAGATATTGAAACAAATAGATTAAGGAGCAGTTTATGTTTTTATCTGGTTTAGTAATGTTTGTTGGAATAGGATGAGATATTATTTCTACCCCATCCCATTTATTTGCAAATTTTCTCTATCTCTACCTCTAAAGAGACAGAGAAAATGGAATGTTCAAGAATGCAAAAACATCATCATTGAAGCTTCCCCCCTCCAATTCCTAGAACTACGGAAACTGACTGCAATTCAGAAGTTTGGCAGAATCTTCTACTGTCTCCCCAAAGATGCTGAGATGTTGAGTTTGGTTTTGCGTGATTGACAAATTTGATTCAGTACAAATGAGAAACAATCAGAATGCAAGATCCCCAACTCAAAGTCTACAACAGTGTTTTTGAAACTCGGCAACTTTAAGATGTGTGGACGTCAACTCTTCGAATTCCCCAGCCAGCATGCTGGCTGGGGGATTCTGCGAGTTGAAGTCACACATCTTAAGGTTGCCGAGTTTCAAAAACACTGGTCTACAAAGATGATAAATTTTGGCTTACAGAAATGAAAATGATTAGGGGAGTGATAAACTGAGGGGTGATAATTTTTTTTGATTCTGCTTGAAGGGTTGTTTTAGTGGGTAGAAGCTGAATGCATTTCTGAAGTGAATGCCTTGGATCTCACGGAAGGGTGGGGATGGGGTGGACAAACTTGGTTTGGTAGAAGAATTATCTAATGATATATTAACATGTATATTAATACTTTACATTAGACCCAGTGAAGGTCTTTAATATGGATTTTCAAATTAATTTAACAGGCATTATTCCTACAGAGAGACTTGCTTTTTTAAAAAAACAACTAATAATATCTATGGATTCTTTATAATGTTACATATTTTATTAGGCTCAATGTCTGTAATAATTTAAATAATAAATCAATCAATACATTTTAAGATGTCTCAGTCAGCCATTTATGGTACGTGCCATTCTATATTTTATTTAATGCTTTGGCTTTCCGAAATAGATCTTCATTTTGCTTCAGTGCTTTGTATCCTGCTATTCCTGCTACGCTGCCCAGAGTCACCTTGTGTGAGATGGGCGGCCATATAAATAAATAAATAAATAAATAAATATTCACAAACTCTGATGCAATGAGGAAAGAAGTAGGTTGGATATTTACCATACGCTGCTGCTTTTGCTGCTGCCTTGGCTGCTGCTGCCACTGCTGCTGCTGATGTTCCAGCTCCTGATGTACATAAAAAACACAGTTGAGTTACAGGACAGAATCCATACAGATACGGAGCTCTTCAACTTATCTAAATGCACCTGCGACTGCTGGCACATCAGGAACTCCATCAATACCTGGGATGATGCCAACACCACCAGGGCCGACACCAACGCCACCAGGGACAACGCCAACGCCACCAGGGACAACTCCAACACCACCAGGACCAACACCAACACCACCAGGGACAACGCCAACGCCACCAGGGACAACGCCAACACCACCAGGACCAACACCAACACCAACACCACCAGGGACGATGCCAACACCACCAGGGACAACGCCAACGCCACCTGGGATGACGCCAATGCCACCTGGGATGACGCCAACGCCACCTGGAACGACGCCAACGCCACCTGGGACGATGCCAACACCACCAGGACCAACGCCAATGCCACCAGGACCAACGCCAATGCCACCAGGACCAACGCCAATGCCACCAGGACCAATGCCAACGCCACCAGGGCCAACGCCACCTGGAACCAGCCCTGGGAAAGAAATTATGAAATTGGAGTGGAGACTCAGTAGAAACTCAATTCAACTAGCTGGAAACTCAGATGGAAACTCAACTGGAGTGGGAACTCAATGGAAACTCAAAACAGACCCACCAAAATACTTGCTGTCTACCAGCCATGCTTATTCAGAAAATCCTTGCAATGTGATCACTCAGTGATGCTAATCACCAGGGCAGACTCAGGAGGGAACTGCCTGCATGCTACTATCTAAGGGCCACATTAAAGCAAAAACATCCTATATTAGATTATGGCTCCCAAAGCACTAATCTCTCCTTGTTCATTCTGAATTCATATCCACATATGGATATCTTCCACTCACTGATATACAAGAACTCTATTTGTGTATATGTTTTACTCATGGAGGCAAAGACACAAAGGTCTGAGATCAGTTTCACAGGCTGTGTTGTTGGCCCGTCACTGGTCGCTCAGACTGGGGGGATGCACAGGCACAGCCTTTTATGGATGGCCTCCTATGTGGAGAATTCTCTCTCATGACAATTCTGCTCAGTCTCTTCTTTTGTGGCTTTTCACTGATCCAAAAGACTTGTTCTATTCCTCTTAAGATTTTTATTGATCTCATTGCTAGCCTTCTATATATGTGGTGCATGAGACAGTTTGGTGTAGTGGTTAAGGCAGCAGGCTAGAAGCCAGGGACCGTGAGTTCTAATCCCTCCTTAGGCACAAAGCTAATTGGGTGACCTTGGGCCAGTCACTCACTCTCAGCCCTACGGGAGGTGGGTCGGGGAGGTTCCCGGGTAAAAATCCACGTAACATCTCCAAACTGCAAAAGTATCACTGCATACAGTAACTGCTTCCTTTATAAGCAAAACCAGAATATAACTGGACATTCAGTCAATCCACATTCTGCCTGGAAAGTCTGAATTCTGCAACTTACACATGTTAAGAAAGTCATTTGGATTTTCTAAATTTCATCTTCTGTAATTTATGGTTAGAGGGAAAAAAAAATCTCAAATTGTAATTTCTTCTAGTTTGTTTCATCTAGATAATATGGAAAGTGTTAAGAAGTATGTAATTGATCAAAACCTTCCCTGATTCCAAAGATACTTTAGGGGTACCAGGTGGTCTGCATTTACTGCTGCCAGAAAGCAGAAACTCAAAATCTCCTATTTTTCCCCACCAAAATGTCACAAGTTTCTCTGCTCTCCACTGTGTTGTATAGACCAGTGTTTTTCAACCTCAGCATCTTTAAGATATGTGGACTTTAAGTCCCAGGATTCCCCAGCCAGCATGTGGCTGGGGAATTCTGGGAGTTGGTCCACACATTTTAAAGTTGCTGAGATTGAGAAACACTGGCATATACTGCTGGGTGTCAGAGGGGGTGGGAAAACTGTCTGTACGATGACAGCCCAATGTGTTGTTTTCAGCAGCGGTTGTAACTTGTCATGCTGGATTTACCAACCTACCCTTCTAGCTTCTGAAGTGTCGCTAAGGCTGCACACTTACGAAGTGCAACTTTGCCCATCCCAGGAACTAAAGGCTTGAAAGTAAGACACCTGCTCTCCTCCCCCCTCCCCGCAAAAAAACAGCTTTCAAATAATTTGGACACATACCGTATTTTGCTGCTTTAGCAGCTGCTGCTGCTGCCGCTGCTGCTGCTGGACTCACTCCTGGCAGATTCAAACAAGAGAAGAAACAGGAGGTATAGCTTAATAATAGAAATGTAATGCATTTCAAATACAATCTTCCACCTTGCTGTGATCAGAATGCAAAACTGGAAAATCTTACACTCATTATAATAAATCTTGGAAATGTACCTTTGGGGCCAAAGGGGAGGAGATAAAACAATTTATTCTGAACTTTTTGCTGGCATCATACTTAAGCAGGGTTTTTGGTACTGGCTGGTTAGATCAGCCTGGCTTGGTTAAAACTGGAAACTATCCAGATGTGTAAGGGAGATGGCACCTTCCCCGCCAGCACTTCTGCCTCATAAAATAAGAGGTGATCAGCTTGTAGCCTTTACTTCATGTTCAGAAGCCCTCTTTAAGCGAGACACCCAGGTTGGGAATGAAGAGAAGGGGGTTGCAAAAAGAAGGTGGGTTCCCTTGCCCACTTGGGTTCTGGCCCCCCACAACCATCAGACAGTCCCCAAGAGACTATATACCATCCCCCAGGACAGTAGCCCTGGAGGAAAAAAACATTCCATACTTGCTATAAGCCAAATACAGTGTTGTAATGAAGCAAGCTTTTCGCTGGCATCCTATTCTCTTTATAGACCATGGAATATAAAAATTCTCAAAGCCAACTCAATTGCTGTATTATTTACTTTGTTCATATGCTATTTCGTTCTTTTCTAGAGAAACACTGCTTCATGCACTTATTCTTTATATTGTTGTAATAAACAAATGTAATCATTCCAAACCTTTCCCCACATGGCTGATTCATTTGCTATTACCTCACACGGTGACTTAGATAAAGCTATCCTCCGTGCACTTGTGTGTGAGTGTTTACGCTTATAACAAAGGACAGATGGCAACCAGAAACAAATCAGACACTAATCTTAAAACACTGAGTGCTGCTGGCACTGCATTGTGAGGAAATGTGCTAATACAGAAAACAAGAGGGATTGAGTTTTAACCTTAAAACAAGAAAAGATGGGAACTGAATGCCCACTCCCTCAGTTCATCATATCGGACATTTTTTCTTCCCTTCAACTTCATTTCCCACCACTCCAGAACTGGATTCAGAGGAAGGTCTTCCCACACTGCCTACTGGGTTTACCCGCTGAACTGATTAATTTCACACTCGGCTGCAGCATACTTGAAAGCGTAAGTCAGCTAGACTTGCATTTTGCAGCCCATTCTCAAGGCGTGAGTGGATGGTTGTCCAATTGGCGCAAGCTCTCGGGTCACCTTGCCTCTCCACTCAGGAGCGATAGCCACCAAAGCTTTCTGTTTGCGGGTTTTTGTTTTAAGGAGAAAAGTAATTTGCTCCCTCCAATACAGTGGTTCTTCAGCTGGGCACATCTTGGGGTTAATGGAGCAATTTGTAATTGCTTGTTTCTGAGCTGAAGACCCAGTTTGGGACAGCTTTGCCTAGATGCTCGCGTAAAACAACAGTCTGTGTTTTTGTTTGGGCGAGGTAATGACGTTATTCGAGACTGGAAAAATGGTAATTGGGTCAAACAGTTTAAGAACACTGCTCTAATATCTACTGCTCGGGTATTTTTGCATAAAATCAGGCAAATACGCATGAACTCTGATGATCCCACTTTAAAATGCAGCATGGATTGATTGTGTTGTTCCAACAAGAGGTGGGCAGTATTTGTATCCACGGCAGAAAATAAGCAATCATGATTATTATTTGTAGTATTGCTGTATTAGTTAAAGTAGTACTTATTAAATTATTTTCATATAATAAATATTTGGGGGTCGATGAACAATCTGAAACCTTCATGGAAGGGTCAATGAGAGTTTGGGGACCCCTGGCTTACCCAGTAGCTGTGTTTGAGTAAAGGAGGTGATACCAGGATGTCTGACTTTTCTGCTTTGGATTTAAATACTGCCCACCTCTACCTCTGATAGGTTTCATTTCTTATCTGCCTATAGCAACTCAAGCAAAGGAAGTAAAATGATAAGAATGTGACTGTTTTGCCCTCTTTTCTGTTCTACTCAGTGGGTTCCTGGGTAAGATAGGGTGCTTGTACTTCCCTTTTGTAAGGTGCGGGAATGTGGGAAAGGACTTTTATTACTCCAGCATCTGTAGCATTGTGAAGCAGGGTAGTGAAGATTCACTGTTCTTTGCACTCTCCTACTAAGTAGCTGGAGAGAGAACCCAGATTCTGCTCCTTCTCAACATTTTAAGATCAGCTGATAATGATCAGCCCCAAACTGGTTTTGAAGAGATGAGGAGTAGAGACAGAAGCAGCATGGAAGTGTTCTTGGTATCAGGCTGGGGGAAGAGGTTGGGAAACAGGGTTTTGGTAAATAAGGGGTGGGTGGGTTCAGTTCCGCTCCTTGTATGGATGTTAAAATTAGGTTTCTGCTTTGATTACTAGGATCAGAGTGATTACGATTATAGGGTGTTGTTTGAGACTGCTATTTGAGTGGATGACCTCTGCCCTCTTCACACATGCCACAGAGGATGTGTGTCTCAGAAGACGTTGATCTGGTAGTATGGTTCCCATAGGGCACATGCTTGGTGATGTAACCTAAAAGTAGTGAATAGATATTAATATGTTTGAAGCCAATGAACAAGTTTATAACTGAGAGCTGTTGGACTAAATGGAATTTGTCTGTGATATAGAAGCAAACCTGATTTCATCTTCTCCTCCTCTTCCTCTTCCTCTTCCTCTTCCCCTAACCTCCTTACCTCCCACACCAACTCCTGGTGCAACGCCTGGAAGTCCACCAACACCTGGAAGTCCACCAACACCAGGAACTCCACCAACACCTGGAAGTCCACCAACACCAGGAACTCCACCAACACCTGGAACTCCACCAACACCTGGAACTCCACCAACACCTGGAACTCCACCAACACCTGGAAGTCCACCAACGCCGACACCACCCACTCCAATTCCAGGGACAGCTCTGCCACCTGCAAAGAGAAAGAAAGGCATAAAGGGCACAAGCAAATCAGGCTGGAACTGGGAGAATGTTGCCCTTCAAACTGGCTGGAGTAATGAATCTCTTGAATATTGACCAATGTTGGTCAAATGGGCTGGTCAAATGCTGACAAATAATTGGTGTTAATTTATTAGAATAGCAGAGGAGAACAGAGAGAAAGTGCTAATGATAGAAAAATGCTTTTCTCAAAATTTCCACTGATGGACAATAAAGAAATAAATACACACAGACATAAACACACACACACAATCAGCTATGAAAGGCTGGTGGGTGAAATGGTAGTTACACCCATAATCTCTATGGTCAAAAATGCAGATGTAATTGTCAAAAACTAGTAATTTACTTGTTTTGCAATCCTCAAGCCACAAAGAAATGGAAGGACTTGTGATGGAAGGCTAGAATAATATAGTGGCTAGGATACTAACCTGTCACCTTCCCAGGTAGACTAGACAGGAAACACGACCAGATGAGCTAATTCTACTTTATTTTAAGGCTACATTAACAGAAACTTGCAAGTCTGAAAGTACAAATCTCCCGCCGTCTCTTTTACAGCCTGATAAGTTAGGGAGGTTCCTTTCTGAGTTTCTTTCTCTTTCAGTTATGCAGCTGCAGGCTATGCCCCCTCTTATCTGATCATTCCCTAGGCAGCATCTATTCTCCACATCTCCCAAGGTCATTTCCATCATGTAACCTGTGATTTAGGAAACTTTCAGATCACTTCTGGACGTTCAGAACTTCTGTCACTTATTCATTAGGTCAGTCTTCCTGAGGCTGAAACCATCCATAAGTATAACTGTTATAATGATTATAATTCCATTCATTCCCCAGCTAGCATGCTCACTATTAGATCTCTTAATAGGTTAAGGAAGGCTATGCTAAGTTCTCCTACACAATCCAACATTTCTCAACCTTGGTAATTATATTTATGTGCGTGTGCATGTGCATGCATACAAGTACACATATTTGGAGAGAGCAGGAGAAGAGCTTTATTATAATAACTATAATGCATTTAATAAAACTGTATGCTACTTCCCAATATTACCCATTTCATTGCATTTTACAATCAGTAATAAAAGTACCAACACTAGCCATAACTAAGTTTATATTAACATTTAATTTTAAAGTACAGGAAAGAACAAAAATGAAATCAAAACTTTTCTTATAGCAGCCGTACAAAGAAGCCCCAGGTGGGGAGCTAAGTCTTTAACAGGGACCTAAAAATGCTACTGTAGATGCCTGAGAGACATTTAGGCAGAATGTTCCACAATTAAAAGTGCCATCATTGAGAAACCTGCTAGACAAAAGCATTCTCCCTCCAGCCATAGCAATTGTCCTGGTCTGTGGCACTGAAGGTCTTTATATATCATGCCATTGCTTAGCAAAAGTATAACATGCGCATGTTCGGGTGCCCCACTCCACTACCCAGCTGCCACGTTCTGCTCCAGCCGCAGTGCAAGGGTAGTGTCCCCCCCCAGCGCATTGTAGTCATCATGTGCCATTAAATCAGTGTCAACTTATAGTGACTACTAAGTTTTCTCCAGGCGAATCTGTCCCCAACCTGGTCCTTCAGGTCTTCCAAAGGTTGCACTGTAGTAGTCTAAATATACGAGGACATCAGGACATGAGCTATTGCAGGTAGGTTGCTCATGTCCAGAAAAGGGTGTAGTTGGTTAAAAGGTGATGATAGGGGCTCCTAACTAAGGAGTTTACTTGCACCACCCATGACAAGGATGATGCTAGGAACAATCCCAAACTGCGTACTTGTTTTTTGCTGGGGAAGAGAAACTTCATTTCAGGTCATGCAAACTCAGAGAACCCCAAGGACTCCACAGTTCAGCCCTGAGCTACACATATTCACCTCTGTTGAAACTCTTTAATTCCTATACCACAGAACCACCTATCCACAATACTATAATTACTGTAACACTAATTATAATAATTAATATTATGTTATAATTAGGACAGAGAAAGTGTGCTTTGAGCAGAGCTTGACTCTTAATGACGTCATAGCTATGTCTGTGAAATTTTCTTGGCAATGATCTGGAAGTGGTCACTGTCACTGTCTTCATACAGGAATTTTTTTTTTCACTTCACAGTCTAACCACAGCCCTGGGATTTCCCATCTAAGTACTAACCATCTCCAAGCCTGTTTCAATTTCCAAGATCAAGTTTAGGCAAGTACTTCCACCTAGGAAGGACTTCTGTTGTTATGAATGCAATAATATTAATTTTATAATAATTATTTTATTTACTGTTGCAATAAGTAGTAATTGAAGCCTTTGCTACTACCTAATTGGGCAGCTGTGAGGATTATAATCATAAAATAAAAGTAATATTTTATGAATAAATATTTAATGCTGGTGCTGAATCGCCCAGAGGTACAGGGATGGAAACTTCCTGCTTCAAAGAGGGTCTGTCATGATGGGAAGTTACTATCTGCTTATTAAAAGCTTATGGTTTTTAATAAATTTTGTTAGTTGGAAAAGATGCTACATGACTGATTTTTTGTCATCATAAACGAATATGGCTCTCCTCCTACAATACCTGGGGGAAGATGATGATGATGATGATGATGATGATGATGATGATGATGATGATGATGATGATGATGATGATAAAATTAGGCAAATCTCACCAGCAGATTTTCCTGTAATTCTAAATTAGCCATTCCCAACATGATGCCTTCCAAATATTTATGAATCAGTCATTCTGAATGTAGAAACCTAAGAGTCATAGTCTAAACAGCACCTGTGATACTCCTTCTACCTACCATCTCAATAGTTCTTGCTACATGGGGATAATAGATCAAGGTACCCTGTGACCACCATCAACCCATTCTTCTAGGAAGTTCAAAACATTTCATTTGAAACATTCAGGCATGTTGTAACCAGAATGGTCCACTAGATGGCACCCTGTCTCCTGGATGGCTCTACCTCTGACAGGGCCTGAGTCATAGATAGTGAAAAGGGAAGAGTGATGCTCAAGGTCAATTTCTGCTTTCCACAGACATTTCACTGGCATCACCCACACCCCACCTCCACCTCTGAGAAGAAAGACTGCCCACAGAAATCAGTGGAAAAATTCAGACTTTCACCACAGCTATAACTGGGTAATACATAGCCTATCACAATGGGCAGTTTCAACAAAAACTTTCCCATTCTTTCTGCACTGTTCTTATTTCATGTGAAAAATGAAAGACATTAATAAATGCAGTGAATCTGCATGTAAGATAATGGAACAAAAAGTGAGCACCAGAGAATTAGTTTCAGGTTGGGAAGAGAGGCAAAGATGAAATTTAATTGGACTGTCTTTTGTGGCAATGCTTATAATTTTTTAGACACATTATGTGAAAATCTAACTCTCTTGAGAAGTCTACAATTGTGGGAAAGTTGGAAGGAAAGAGAAGAAGAGGATGACCAGCAGCAAAGTGGGTGGACTCAGTAGCAGTGGTGGTAGGTGCACTGTTGGAAGGCCTGAAGGACAAAGTTAGGAACAAATCGTCATAGAGAGAATTGTGGTCGCTAAGAGTCAAAACCAACTTAATGGTACATAATTAAACCAAATTGTTGCAATGTGTGGGATGTTCCTAGGTGGAAAGATATCTGTCAGTTCAGACCAGCTCAGTCCCACCTTTAAAGTGCATCTTAAAGGTTCAGTGGAGTGCACCAAATCAGCCCCCCTTTTCCAGAAAATGCATCATATATCTTAATATTCTACCTGCCCACAATAAACAGTAGGGTACCCCAACCAAGATGCATTGTAGAAGAGATGGATGGTTTCCCAAGGTTTAAAATTTGCATTTGAAGGATTTGTTTGTTTGTTTGTTTGTTTTGCTGTGTGCAAATCTTTATGCCAGTTAAATAAAACTCAGGACTTATTTGCTGCAAATTTTTACATGTAAGAAGGTGGTTGGGTAGGTACTGCTACCCAAGCAGAGCTATGATAGGATCCTTGCTTTCTCCATTGGATTTCACTTTAGAGGCAGTTTTCATTTCTACAACACAAAAGGCAGAAGCATAGAAGCCATAGAAGCAAACACATTGCCCATCACTGTCTTATCACTATGGCCTCAGATGCTGGGAGGGCTATCCTATCACAGCAAAAGTTACATTAAAATTACCAGATAACTCTTTCTTATAATACAGTAGGTGATCAGTAGCACCACTTGGAGAAGGAAGCAAAAGAATATGGGCTTAGTTACATATTGGGTGAAAGAAGAAAGATATATCTAGAACAGGCCTAGTTTACTTCATTCAAAATTCATTACTGAATTTTTGGCAGATCTATCATAACCATTGGATTGATAAGTACATGAATTCAGCATAAACAAATGCAGCTATTATTCAAACTTCATGCCAAGTGTCTTTTCGAGCCACTGGAAGAAGTGCCTAATACATTTACAATGTTATCCACAAACCAATATTCAGCATTAGAAAGGGAGGCCATCTTGAATTGGCTCAGTTCAACATTTGGCTTTCATTTTTGGTTCATACAGTACAACACACTAAGCTGCAAGGTGATTTATTTGATTAGTGTTTGGGTAAATTCAGCCAATTGTAGATTATGTTACAACCATGGCCTAGTTCAATAAGAAAACTAGGTCAACATTTCCCTGGAAATACCAAGATGGCAATTAGGACCTTAGTGATTTGATTAAGTCTGCATTTCAACTTTAACCTAGGATTTAACAAGGGAGCATGCATAGCCAGGACAGAAGTGTCTTGTTTCCCATAATACACTGTGTTAGGCTAAATGGGTTTGTAGTTCAGTTTGTTTTGAGAACTAGTCAATGCTTTACTTTGGCTTCTAGCACAAGATGACCCCTGACACATTAAGAGTAGGAAAGATGGTGAAATTGTATTTTGCAGCCTGCTGCTTGGTTTGGATGAAGGAGTAGGTGCTGCTGAGAAATAAGACAATCTTAGAACTAGAAGGGCACGACCTGAGGTTTGGACGGGATACAAATAAAGTTAAAGGTTAATGTGGCTTTTAAAAATCACTACATTAGAAGCGCCATATTATGAATATGGAATAGATATAAACCCAGATTGTGCCCAAAAATGCCTTTATGGGTCTCAGCACAAGAAGCATTTTATAGAAAAGAAACAGGCAAAGAGAGATGGTTAACATACAGAGAGCTGTTACAACAAGAGCATGGAGAATATAAGATGAAATCTAGAGATCAGTTGACTGGCCCTTGATTTTCATGCAGGATGGAAGTTTGGGCAGAACTTCAGAGACTGGAAAATAGCACACAGTCTCACTATCTTGCCTAGAAATGCTCACCCTGGTGAAACCTGATGCTGCTGTGGTTTCCTTAAATCCCTCAAACAGCATGACTCCCCATTGCCAGCACTTCTTCAATAAAAAACAGATGGCAGGCTGAAACGGTCCAGGAAAAAGTGGTAGCAAGCAATATACTACAATTCCCAAAGCTCTCTGCACAGATGATCAGGTGCAGGTGGGAAAGGTTCAATATTCAGTACTTAAAGAGGAGGTGCTCAAAATCCATCCTGTTTGATCCTATGCTTTTTGATTTGAAACTATCCAGGTGATTTCCCTCCATCTCCCAGATTTTGCTTTGAAGAACACAAGAAGTGCTTGCAACCATCAGGTTCAGCAACCTGCTGCCATACAGACAGGAGCAAAATTTCCCACCCCAAACCCACCATTCCTATCAGATCCCTTCAGGAGAGAGATTAGCTACTGTTAAGTCTAGCTAGAAGGTTTGGAAGATTTAACATGGTTCGCTCAGTATCTGAAACAGGAGAACGGAGGTACATTTTTGAGGGCCTTCTGGATGGAGGAAAAGGATTCATTCTGCCCTGGCCTGGTTCTGCCGTATGCCACCTCTTCCCCTGCTCTCTCCAACGTGGAAGCATGTTTGTCACAGCCGATTCACAACCCATCAGGTGAAAGGACTGCAAAGGAGCAGTAACCGGTGCAGAAGAAACAGGCACCTCCTCGTATTTCCTCTTTCCAAACTGCAACATTTGTTGCAACAGATGGCAGCATCTGGCTGACCTCAGCTGATCTCGAGAAAGCTAAATAGGGTTGGGTTGGTAAGGACTTAGATGGCAGATCACCAGGAAACCCCAGGGTTGAAGACTGGACTAGGAAGTGAAAAGGAAAGAAAAGAAAAAAGAAAAGAAGGCAACGGGAAACCGTTTTCATCCTGTTGCCAAGAAAACAACATGGATGTGTCCGTGAAGTCAAAACTGAGCTCAAAGCAAGGGAGACTTTCTTTTTCTCTGCCAATGGTAAGTTATTTCACAGAAGGTTCTTGGCATCCCATTTAGTTTGGTCCATACATTCCTTTCTCCTCCTAAACTTGCTTCAGTTCCAGTTCCAGCCCATCTAAAGAAGATGAACCAACTCACCGTAAGCTGCTGCTTTGGCAGCTACTTTGGCAGCTACTGCTGCTGCTGCTGCTGGTCCACCCACACCTGAAGGAAGAAAAAGGTGAGAGAAGGACACTCATCCTACTACTTTTGAGGCATTGATGCCAATAAGAACAGATACTCCTACTATATCTGGATTATGGAGGGCTGGACTTCAGAAGGTCATGGCCATGATGGCTGAAGTAGCATGGCTGTGGGGGAGCATAGCTGGATTAAATGAGTCTTAGGTAGGGTCCCAACTATTCCTATAGCCATATAAAATAGAGATGTATTAAAAGTGTGGTTGGACATTCAAATCCAATGGCATAGGCTCTTCAGCACCCCATGACCTACTGGCCACAAGGGGCAGTAGGATGTAGATAGAGAGTTAATGTTTTACTCTGTGTCCCTCTCGTTATCACTCTGCCTCGTCTTTGCTAATCTGCGGTCATTTCCATCTACCCTTCTTCCCAGGGTAGAAGAGATCCTCTTGGACACCCCTCTTGGTAGGATGTAGCTAGCTAGGTGCTAGGTTTCACCTATCCCTATCATGTATTTCCTGTATATAAATCTCCTTTATGTTTCAGTTATAACACCTGCTTCACTAACCATTGATCAGTCAAGTCAGATTGGGTCTCAGGAATGGTCACATGCACCCACAGAAGGCTTCAACCTCCACAAGGTCCAGGATGCTTCTGCTGCACTTTGACTTCCAAGTATAGGTGGGCTTATCCATTTCTGTGTTGGAACTTCAAGGCAATGTGAGGATGGCTCCTAATGACCAGCTAGTCTTGGGTCAGTTCAGCTGCACTCTACACTTTTAGGTGAGGGAAAGAGAAGCAATGGCCCTCTAATTTTGCTGGACATGCATCAGCCCCAGCCAAGGAGCCAAGGATAATTAAAGCTGGGCATGGCCATTCTCTCCATAGCTGACGTATAAGCATCTGGGAGTGGATAGGCACCTAGTAAGTAGAGGTGGAATTTGGGCCATGTAGACCTTAGTTTTATCCATCTTAGTTTTATCTGCATCATGGTAGCCCATAATGGACTTTCCTTATTCTCAGGCCATGATCCAGCAAGACAGATGTGATGTTTCTATTTAATATACAGGAAATTACCTGCTCCTGGAACACCCCCAGTACCAGGCAACAATCCTGCTCCACCAAGTGCCCCAACTCCAGGAATGCCACCTGTCCCAGGCAAAACTCCAGCGCCTTGTGAGAGAAAAGTAGGAATGCACGTTGGTCAAAGTTGCTAGAGCTTTGACTCCCAGCAGAATGGAATGAAGATATTTCCAGTCCCAGCGTAGTCCATCTAAAACATTTGACCTCCACCTTCCCCATCCTTGAGTTACTGTGGATCTTAAGGTCTGGAAAACATGGTTGTCTGCAGGACTGATCTCCATGGAAGCACCATCTCCTTTTTTATAGTCAAGGAAATACTTTTAAGGCACTTTGTTCCAGAAGTCTTTTAATAATTAGAGCAGAAGTTTTTAGGTGATGGAGGGCTCAGTGGATTCTGTTTGCATGATATTGTGGGTTCAAGCCAATAAGAACAAACAAGAACAAAGATTAAAAATAATTAAATAAAAAGTGGCTAAAGTCTCATGAGATTTCATGTGATAACACACAGATCTTTGAAATTTAGCCATTTTTTAAAGTCCTATTATTAGGAGCTCTGGGGCCCAGTGGCTGCATAGGTTCTAAAACATTAAATATCTGTTCAGTGGAAAGCCTGCAGGCTGAATTTTTGAATACTGCAAAAGTGCTGGTGGTTCTTTTTGGCTTGTTACTTACCATATTTTGCAGCTGCTTTAGCAGCAGCTGCCTGAGCTCCTACACCTGCAGAAGAAAGCAGAGGAACCTCAGATATTTTTGCCCCTCTTCTTCCGTCATCATCCCAAAATACAAATATCCATTCTCCAAAAGTATATCACCATTCTCCAGAATTAGCAACTGAGAAGCAGGTTCAATTATTGAGAAGGATATTGGGAACTCCTGATTAACCCCTAAGAGGAGGGGAAGCCAAAGCTTAAGACAGACTAGGGAATCTGTGGGCTTCCAGATTTGCCTGAACTATAATTCTCAGCTATCCCAGCCAGCATGGCCAATAGTGAGGATGTTGGGAGTTATGATTCATCAACATCTGGAAGATCATAGGTTCCTCACCATCGCCCTACCTCCAAGTATTCAGCGTCCTTTCACTGGTAGGGGCAAAACCCTGATCTTTCTGGGATGAGCTAGAAAAACAGGATAAGTAATATGACTGAACAGCAGAAGCAAGGAAACTCAGATATTGTCAGCTCTTTGAGATAGGCCAGATCAAGAAACAGATACTGCAGGGATTCCAGGAATGCTAATTTATTGTTGTAGGGTATAATAGCAGAATTATGAAACCAGTTCAAGTTTCTCTCTGGCCTATCTTCTGATAAACAAAATCAAGACAGAGTAATTTGAGTTTCTCATGCTGGCTTAAATCTCTGGACTGTGTAATTGCTTCTCCAAGTCTACCCTTAACAATTCTTTCATACCTTCCAAGGTCATCTCTAAATTCCTTTACAGATATAGTAGAAAACACTGTTGTTCAGTAACATCTGGAGGGCCACAGGCTCCCCACATCCCTGGCGTTCTCTGACCATGTCACAATGCCAAATTTGCCCAGAGCAGGAAGACAGCAAGGCACATCTTGTAAGAGCTTTGCTAACGTTCTTGTCTGACTTTTGGCCAAACTCATAAAGACATTTACCTGTGCCTGTTGGATAGCCAGCCTTCCCTGCAGCTCCTCCAGCAAATGCACCACCTGGCCCACCTAAAACCACGGAGAGAAGGCAAATCTACTTGAGAATAGCTATTCATATTTTTGTCTAATACAAAATGTAAAGGAAATTGGAGGAAGAAGGGGACATTGGGGTCTTCTTGGTAAAAAATATCTCCCAGATGTTGATAAGTAAGGTGGGATTGTATCTCCTTTACTCATCCCTGTTGTATTTTAGAGAGAGAAATCTCTTGACACCTTGCATATTTATACAATTTCCCAAACCCAGTAATTTCCATATGTGTTAGACTTCTACATCTGTAATCCCCAGGTACCTGGAAGGTACTGGGTTGGGGAAAGGCTGTTTTACATCTAATTATGGAACTAGATCCAATTTCACTCCACTCTTAGGGTTGTCATTCTATAGGCAGCAGGCTCAAAAGATTTGCAAATAATTCTCAACTCTGCCTCCTATCCAAAACCACAATTCCAATCAAAGCCATGAGGCTTAAAACTAGATTCAAACCAAATGATAGAAATCAGTAAGGAAGACTTGCTCACATAGCCAGTATAAAACTAACAGCAATAAAACTAAAAGCAGAAAAACTTGGTGCCACAGCCACAGTTCTCTGATGCACCCACATTCTTGTCCCACCCTGATATCGCCCTATCCCATCGCCTCTCCCTGGGGGAAGAGCCAGGTTTTAAGTGTTCTCTGGAATGATGGAAGGATAGGGGCCTGTCAGATCTTAGGGCAGGGGCTGCAACGGAAAAGACACACTTCCTAGGTCCCATAAAATGGTGATGTTTAAGAAAAGGGAACTGGAGCATGCCTACCCTATCCACTCTGGTGGGATGGACAGATGCCCTCAGGGAGAGGCAGTTCTGCAGTTAACCTGGCCCCGTGCCATGTAGGGCTTTAAAGGTAATAACCAGCACCTTAAATTGCACCCGGAAGAAAACTGGGAGCCAGTGCAACTCACGCAACAGGGGTGTAATATGGGCAAACCTAGGGATACCCAACACTACACATGTCTGGACCAGTTGTAACTTCTGGGTAGACTTCAAGGGTAGCCCCACATGGAGCATGTTGCAGCAATCCAAACAGGAAGTGACCAAGGCATGAGTGTGATGGAATGGAATTATGAAGGCCAGGCTCAGGGAGATAAGCGTGTTCTTAGTTCACCGCAAGAGCGTGGGAACTTCAAGAGGATGAGGCTGGCACCTCCCTGAGGAATTCATGGTGTTGTGGCTGGCTGGCTTGGGAGATGGGGTTCCGTCTGGGGAGATTCTTGCTAGAGGTTGTAGCTAATAAACACAGCAGAACTGATTTTGCATTGTCTCTTGGAGTTCCTTGGGCTAGGCCTGACAATGAGTGACTGTGAGCAAGGCCTCCTGGTCCAGGAAAAGGTGCAGTTGGTACACAAGACAAGTTTGTGCAATCTGGAATCCAGGTGATACTTCAGTTGCTTTAAGGCCCCAAGCTGTGCTCATTTCCATCAAGCCCCCAGCTTCACTGGTACCTTGCTGCACAGCCACTGAGCAAAGGATTTAGGAACCGAAGACATGCCAAGAGGACTCACCGAAAGCCAGCTTGCCAGCACCATAAGGCAGACCATAATAACTACCTGGAAAGAGAATCCCCATTTGATCAGAACACGCACACAGGAAGCTGGTATTTACTGAGTCAGACTATTGCTCTAACTAGGATAAAATACGGTCTTCGGAGACGGACAGGGATTTCCCCTCAAAGACTTTTCACAGAACTGGTTCCTTGGGATTTTAGAACCAGGACAGCCCATGGACTAAAATACAGCTCCTGTTGGCAAGATAATGCTCTGTCCTGGTACAATAGCAGCCATGTTAATTCTGAGTTAAGCAGTACAGTGACCTTTAAAATGTCTGTCTGTCTGTCTGTCTGATCTATCTGTCTGTCTCTCTGTTGATATCTATCATCTATCCATCATCTGTCTGTCTGTCTTTTTTAGCAATCTTCTGGGATTTAAAAAGGATGATTTGCACTGGCATTCAATTTTTCACCAGCTGCATGGGAGAGGCTACACAGCTGAAAGAAAAAATAAAACAAATAACAATAGATGGTTTATATGCATGATGGTAACTGCTGTCCTTTACTGAGAGGCTTGTAGACTCTTAAGAAGCTTGCAAACAGAGAGGCTCCCATTTTACAGAAGTAGAAGAGTCTGAGTTACACGTTGATTTGCCGAACTAATGCATACAAGTGGGCTCACAGATCATACTACGTCATGCTTCGCTTAACTGCTGCTTTCCAAATACACCGCAACTAATGGGGTTCACCTACCATACTAGGCCACAAACTACAATTTACAAGCCACAATGGCTGGTTTCACACAACAGACTTTATTTTTGGCTTGCAATGTTACGTAAATCCAGCCTATGAGCCCGTGAGAGTGAGAGAGAGGGAAAAACCCCTTTTGACAGAGGCAGTATGTTTTAAATGCAGAAAAGGCCTATTTGGACAAAGGTTTCAGGGTTTTGTAAAGCAATCTGGTAAATTCTGGATTAAGGATCACCTGGGAGTTTTGGTGCCTTGATGGGATAACCCAGAGGTAGCCCTGGCTGCTGTCCACCTCCAAGTCCTCCAAGTCCTGTAACATCAAGGAGAGGATGCACAGGGAAAGGTCACAAACTAACAATGACCGAACACATTTTCCTGCTCCACTTTGTAGCTGGTAATCTGCAGGGCTAATCTCTTCCTCAGCTATCCTAGAAGCAGGGTGTACACGTGGTGGATGCACAAATGCATCCCTCGTTTGTTTGTTTCTTTCGTTTTTCAAGCATCCAACCTACCAGGGATCCCAGCAAAGGCTCCGGCTCCGGCCCCTGAAAGAGCGGGGGAAAGCACGTTAGAAATGGCTTCTGACGCGCACAAAAAATTAGTGGTGTGAATATGCCAAGAGAAAAGGAATAAAAAAAACGTACTGGAGCTAGCATGCAGGATATTTCAAAACCTGCCTAAGTTGTAAAGGATTTTAAGATAGACGCTGTGTTTCTATTGATTCTTCATATTAATAAAATACTAACAACAGCAATTGGGACGAGAATTTCCGATGCTAAGCAATGTGATCATGAAGCGTGACGTCATGTGACTGTGCCACTTAGCGATGGAAATTCCAGCACTTCTGGTTGCCACTGTTAAGCGAATCACAGTGAGGATGTCACATGGTTGCCATTTGCGACCTCCTGCCGACTTCCCCACTGACTTTGCTTGTAGGAAGCCGGCAAAGAAGGTCACAAGTGGTAATCACGCGACCGTGGGACATTGCGATGTCATAATTACAAGTATGCCACCAATTGCCTGGATTGTGATCACATGACTGTGGGGATGCTGTGACTGACGTAAGTATGAGGGCTGGTCGTAACTACCACTCGTTCAGCACGGTCGTAAGTTCGAATAATTTTTTTGGTTAATAAGCCACCCTGAACTTCAAGTTCTTTTTAGAAATCAATACTGAGAGTCAAGTATTTGCAGGTATCATGTTGCACCCTCACACGTGCATCCATGCACATGCACACATTCAGGCACACATATCCATGCACACACACACACAGATAGAGGTAAGTAGATCACAATATAAATTAGAACAATGGTTTGTAAAGTGTGCTCTAGGGAGTCCTGAGGGTTCCTGAGACCCTTTCAGGGGATCTGCAAAGCCAAATAAATATTTTAAAAGTTCTCTGTTTTAATTTCTAATTTGGTAAATATTGATAGACATAACCCACATAAACCAAAGCTCTTTGGAGTCCTCAATCATTTTTAAGACTGTAAAGGGGTCCTGAGACCAACATGTTTGAGAACCACTGAATTAGAAGATCATAAAATCTACCTCTTGGGAACAAATCCTTGCCATAAACAATAACATTTGGGGTGGAGGTGCCACTTACCTGGGACTTTTTGTTTGACACCTGTTCCAGTTGGCACACCTGGCAAGACTCCTACACCAGGATAGCGGATCCCTGAGATTTACAGAAAGAGAAGTTTTTGTCTCACATGTTAAATGAGAAATATTCCATCATTATTCTTTGGGTTTCTTGAAATGTGCTCAATTTGCACCTGTGCATTGAACATCAACTTGCTGAGGGAAGGGTGGGATGGACTCGATGCAGACCATACTCACCTGTGCCAGGAAGTACACCTCCAGGGAAGACTCCTGGAATTCCAACACCTGCCAAACACGGAAGAGAGACTGTGATGCTGCCATTCTTCCTTCCCCTCTCACTTCCATGTCTTTCTCCCACTGGGGTATTATATTTAATTCAGAAGCCTAATTAGAAGGACTTCCTCACTCATTCTTGTAGCCATTTTAATGGTCTCAGCAGATGGCAGCACATAACTGATCTCGGAAGCGAAGCAGGATCAGCCTTGGTTTGGTTAATACTTTACTTGGATGGAGAACCACCCACAAATTTAGGATGTTGTCTTGGGAAGCTGAAATAACATCTCAGAAGAAAACCGTGGCAAACCACTTCTATAATGCTGAGGCGTTGTGAGTTAGAAAGCTCTGGGCAAGGATTTCAATTGGATGAGAGTCGAAGTCACTAGGTCAACTTTAGTTTCTACCAGGTCAAAAACATCTGCTAAACTGATTTTAGCCTCATTTCTTGAACACTTTCATTCTTGTTTGCCTGTTGCACAGAACTGTACAGCTTCCAAGCAAGCCCTAAAGCAGTTAGTCTCAACAAGCATTTTCCCCCTCTAAATTATCTGCTGGCTAGTTCCCCTACTTCTCTCTAAAATAGCAGGTCAAGACCACTTATACCAACACATTTTTGGTCCCAATTGTAATATGGCCTTTAAGGCTGCAATCCCTCCCCCATTAAATCCCCCCCCCATTAAAAATAACACAAAAAACAATAACAGCAAAAGTGTAAAAACCTCCAACGGTCACTGAGAACAAACCCAATCACACACAATAACATTTCACAGCCGTCTACCCCCCTGGCCCCCATGCCCTGGAGGGCCTCCAGGTCTTTAGCACTTTCCAAAAGGCCAGCACTGCGACAGAAAAGACTCGCTTCCTCAGTCCCATTAGAAGACATTCTTTAATTGAGGGAACCCAGAGTGGGTTCCTCCTGTTGGAACTAGTGGGATGCGGGAGGGACAGTCCTGTAAACAACCTGGCCCCATGTCATAAAGGCTTTGTAAGTGACAACCAGCACCTTGAATTCCATCCAGAAGCACAGAGCTAGTGCAGTTCATGGAGCAGAGGTGTAGCATGAACAAATTGAGATGTGCCCATAACAGCTCACACTGCTGCCTTCAGGACCATTTGCATTGCAGTAATTCACGTGGGAGATAACTAAGGCGTAGGTGATTGTGAGCAGTGGTCCAAGAAAGGGTACAACTGGCACACAAAGGAAGTTGTGCAAAAACTCTTCTGGCCATGGCTGCCATCTGCTCTTCAAGCAGGATCAGTACATCCAGGAGGACCCCAGATTGCATACCAGTTCTGTTTGTACGGAACCCCATCCAGAACTAAAGATGGAAAAACACCGGATCCAGGAGGCCCTAAAAACCCAAGCCACTCAAACTTGCTTGAGTTGGGCTGAAGCTAGGATTGCACAATACGTTTAACCAAGTCAGTTAATGGCTAGTTAATTTTATTGTACCTTGATATGTTTTGTGAACCCAGTCTGTTTAGCTAGTTTATGGTTCAGTATATTATGCAAACCCAGAGAATGGGTTAATTCAGTAGACAGGTTAAATATGTAGTGTGAAGCCAGCCACTTAGTTAGGAATAAGGCCCACTAAACTCAGTGAGACCACCTTTTATCCAAATACCAGTAAGATCATACTATTCAGGGGGTTTGTTTCTGATCCACTGAGCTTTGCTGATTGGTGTTCTATTTAGAGCTGTGTCCTTTTGGCCTCCTCTTACAATCTTTTGATGGAAAAAATGACTGCTTGTTACCTGCCACAAAAATCTACATGTTGGGAAAAATGGGTAAGTCAAGGTATTGTTATCCCTAAACTAAATGTATGTTGTTTTACACCAAAGCACTGTTCTGCTGTTTTGATAATGACGTTAGGTTCTTCTATCTGTTTGAAATGATCATTAGTTCCCCAGATGGACATGGGGCTGAAGAAATGTTTTAAATGAGAGACACAAAACATTGGTCATCTAGAGCCCACTGCGATTAGCCACCAAATGCCTATAAGCCAGGGAGCCAAAGATGATCCCAATGCTGTGCCTTTAGTTTGAATAGCCTCTTTCACTTACTCTCCCAGCCAATTAATGTGCTGTTAAAAACCAGAGGGCTCATCCTTAACTGAGCTGAAGTTTCCTGGAGCAACTGCTGACCTACCAGGGATTTTCCCAGGCTTGGCTCCAGCACCAGCTCCTCCAACACCTGTGGGAGCAAGAGAGACCGGTTGGAACAGCGCAAAAGCCTCACTCCAGCATAAAGATTTGTCAGATTTCTTGCTCTCAAATAAATGAAACACTGGCCCAAAGGGCAGGTTCAGACAGGAAGCATCGTCAAGTAATAGCGCAAAAGTGCTTTCTGTTGGACCATGCGGTCTTTGTGGGATTGCGCAAGTCGAGAATCAGGAAAAGTACTTCAAGGGTTAGCTAGAAAGGACTAATTTATTTTGGCCCAACCAAACAAAACATGGTGGGCCAGGGAGTAGAACTGAACAGACTGTGATTTCAATGGATATTTAATAGGCAATACTATTGTTCGTCGTTCTTTGATCTTTTTCATCCTCTCTTAAGATGAGCTTACAATAAAACTAATGGCAGTTTGCATAAGAATATTAAACAACTTTGTGCTTGGGCCTCTGTGGAGCAGGAAAGAGTAGCAAGTGATGGAACATGCAACCCTTGTGACTTATGTTCTTGCATCCAAGATCAAGCCAAAAGTAGGAACGGCGAGAGTCTGGACCATGACATAGCACCTCACTTTTCAACCTTTTTTTTGGTCCTTGAAGTTTGTATTGGGTGTCTGTGTCTTTGCAGGGTTTGAATAGGCAACTGCCCCAATCAGCGTTATGGAGAATGTTGAGGACAGCTTAGCCTTTCATCCCAGCTGTAGTAACAGGATATCGATGTCTTTTATTACTCTTCATTCAAGGGGCAATTTTTATGGTTGGATTGGGTTTCATGCCTCGAAAGTTTAAAAGTGATTCTCCCTTCCTCAGAGAGTGTTTAAGCCACTTCCTTTCACACAATACATTTAATCAGGCTTGCGTTTGCCAATCATGCTGCTGGATGAGCATTAACCTTGGTTAGGTGAATTTAGCCTGTTTGTGATTCAAGGTATTGTGTGAATTCAAAACAACATAAAGCGTGTTGTATAAACACAGCCAGTGCATGAGGAATGCCTACTACTCCCATCTGAGCAAAGGTAAGGATGATAGGCTGAGATGCAGGGGAAGAATTCAGGAACATGATATGGAGATTGCCATCACTGTGGCCTCATTTGTAAGCATTGATTATTAGATTCCTGAAATCCTTTTCAAAGAAGCCTTCTTAAAATGGCATAATTACCAAGATGGTGATGTTAATATGCCATATGCCTTCTGTTTTAAAAGAAGTGAGATGGCTTTTCTGTGGTATCAGGATTATTTACACATAATAGCTAGCTTCAAGTAACATGCTTAACCAAGTCATTTTAAGTCCTAATGGTAGCTTAAATAGTGTCAACTGTCATAAGGTCTTTGGTGATTTAGTGTGTTTTGTGAACCCAGCCCTTTTGGTTAGCTTATATCTCAATGTATTGTTCTGTTGTGGAAAGGTTCCTTATTTAAGTGGGCATTTTTCCCACAACAATACAAACTCAAAAAATGGGAAATTCAGTAATCAAGTTTATAGGCATCTGGTGGAAGCCACCACGATGCCGCATGTCATTGCACAATGACACAAAATAATGCAAGTACATATTATGCATTATTTCCATGATGGTGTCATGATGCACACAATACCACTTGCCTTCCTTGCCCATAACCAAGATAAATGTGTTGTGTGAATGAAGCCATAATGGAGAATGTTTGTTTCAGTGTTTCCAACACAACTTAAACTGCTTCTCTAACTCAATAAGCAAAGTCAAGGACCTTCCCTCCTACTTTCTCCTTGTTTGAATCATGCTACTGACAGAAGATGACATTGAACTTGCTGAACAGCTGGTCTTATTTGGAGCTACTTAAGATTCTTAGGTGCAGGAAGGTTGATGATATAGTTACTCTGTGTTAGTAGACCTACCTCCAGGTAATCCGCCCACGCCGCCTCCAGGTAGTCCACCTATGCCGCCTCCAGGTAGTCCACCTATGCCGCCTCCAGGTAGTCCACCTATGCCGCCGCCAGGTAGTCCACCTATGCCGCCTCCAGGTAGTCCACCTATGCCGCCTCCAGGTAGTCCACCTATGCCGCCACCAGGTAGTCCACCTACGCCACCACCAGGTACGCCAAGTCCTGAAGTTGGTAACACACATACTTATTGAGGTTTGAGGCCCAGGTTGGGCATGGGGTTAACGATTCCCTTGTACCTAGACTTCTTATATCTAGACTTCCCCATCCTACTCCACCCCATCCCACCCCACCCCACCCCACCCCACCCCAAGATTTCATTTTGGAGTGACTGGCAATGGAATTTGCTGCTGCCACAGGAGTACCCTTCCCACTGTTTGTCAGGTCACACAAAGACACAGAAGAGGCTGCTTCTTCTAAAATAGCAGGTAGGCTTATTGTGGAGTACTCCTCTCCTTCCCAAACAGGTATAGGAACAGATTAGATTAGATTCCCACTCTTGTAAAAGCTTCTTGAGAAGAATCAAGGACAGGACTTCTGGGGAAGAAGTGGTGAACTGGATGGTTCTGCGAAAAGTGGAGCTGACCAATGTGGCAGAATGAAGAGCCGGCAAGTAGACCAGCTCTATAATTCCTCTCCAGACAAGAAGAGGACTTGAGATCCCCCACAAATGCTCCAGACAGCTGCTCCTCATGAGGAGACTGCAACACAGGGTTTAGAGCTCTGGGAGATGAGGGAATAGCCATCTTGCTTAAACCGTGGCCAGCACCTTTAAAAGTTTCGCATACTTCCCTTTCTAATCACTTTCAGAAATTGCTTGTTAACTGCTTTTCAGCTATTAGGAACCTTTGGATCAACAAGTTTTACAGCACCAGATGAGTTTCCTTCAATCCTGTGATGGAATGGAATTATGAAGGCCAGGCCCAGGGAGATAAACATTTTCTTAGCTCCCCAGAAGAGTGTGGGAGGAACAAGAGGATGAGACTGGCATCTCCCTGAGGAATTCACACTGTTGTGGCTGGCTGACTTTGGGAGCTGGGGTTTCAGTCTGGGAAGATTCTTGCTAGAGGTTGTAGCTAATAAACATAACTGGACTGAATTTGCATTGTCTCTTGGAGTTCCTTGGGCTAGGCCTGACAAATCCTTAGTAAAAGAAGTTTTAAATACAAGTTTAAGGACTTAATTTCCCCCCCCTCTGGAATAAACAGCAAAAGTGTGATTAAAACTTTGATTTTAGAAAGTTACAAATGGGCTAAGGGTCCAGATAAATTTGAAATAAGATTTTGGAATTAATTATAAAGAATCTTTCCCATAGGAAAATGCTTTTGTTTTGAATTATTTAAAATAACATAAGATCTGGTCATATTGAAGAATATTTTTGAACAATGAACCCAGAAGTTAACTTTAAGTGTGTCTGCCTCTATAGATAGACTGTGTTTAAAAGATGCTATGGAAGAGGAACAAGTATTACCTGACATGATTGAGACTGATTTGAAAGTGGATTTAAAAATGACAGGCTACAAGAATGACATGGAAAAACATGTTACACTGGATATATAAAACAAATTGGCTGATGTCTTAATAATTAAAAGAGATATACAAATAACAAACCAAGTCAGTGACCCGGATAATTTTCCTATACTGGATTTACAAAAGAGGCTTGTTAAAGCTCTGAAGAATTTTGTGAGAAGGGACAAAGAAAAAATGAAAAGAAATCAAATTCTAGGACATTACTTGAAGGGGCTAAATATCAAGATTGTTAGAAGTAAAAGGAAGGAATATAGAGTTGGTTTATTTTATCAAGGTTAAAATAGATATATTATCTCTGGCAGAGGATGAGATGGTTAGATAGCATCACTGAAGCAATGAGCATGAAACTGAGCAAACTCAGGGAGGCAGTGAAGAACAGGAAGGCCTGGCACGATATGGTTCATGGGGTCACGAAGAGTCAGACACAACTTAACGACAGAACAACAACAAAATCTCTGGTAATCCTTAATGGACTTTTGTTGACATCAGGACTGAAATGATGAGGTTTTATGGATTTGTTTATAGATAGGAGATGGGATATGGGAAGAAGAGATCATTTGTTATATTTTAAGAGAAAGTGATAAGTTACTAAAATTGTTTATACTTGTTGTGATGAAGGGAGAAGTCACTTTTTTATATATTTTTCTTTTTCTTTATGTTCTTATTTTTTCTTTCTTTTCTATTTTTCTTTCTCTTTTTTCTTTTCTGCACCATCTATTTTTTTCTTTTTCTTTTTTTACTTCTTTAGTTTTTATTGTTGTAAATTGTAATCTTTAATAAAATAATTTGTAAAAAAAAAAAAGAAGAAGAATCAAGGACAGAACAATCATTCATGGGGAGCAATCCCAGGAAGCCTCCTCTAATGACAGGAAACACAATGCAATGACTTCTACATCAGGAGTTACTGCAATATTATTTGGGAGTTATCATCTATAGGCCAAGATGGGAAGAGAGCAGATAGAGAAATGATCTTATAAGAATGAGAGAGAGATGTAGGCACCAAATATCAAGAAAGCTAGGTTAAAGGCAGGGAGGAATTGAACAGACCTTGACTTCACCCATGATTTTTGTCCAAGTCTGGTCTGTGGCAAGATGAAATGCGATCAGAATAAGTGAGGTCAACAGGGAACAGCAGCTTTGACTCACCAGCTTTAGCGGCGGCTTTATAGGCTGCAGCAGCAGATCCACCAGGATAGGCGCCTCCTGGAAACAGGCCACCTGTAAAAATCCACCATTTGTTTTTGACAGGACCAGCTGTGTGTATCAGTTGTTAACTAGGAAACCCCAGGTTGGGTTGAAACACTGTCCTGAGTTATTGAAGTGTGGCTTACTGAATAAACCCACAATGGCTAAATTCACACAACACGGTAAGCCAAAAACAACTGTACTGTGGTTTGACATAGTACAGGTAGTCCCCAGTTTAAGAATGAGTTCCGTTCCCAAGGTCTGTCCTTAAGCTGAATTTGTATGTAATACTGTATAAGTAGTATTGCATAATTAACTCGAACCATTGTGCATTTAACTCAAGTCATTGTGTATTTAACTTGATTTTTGCTACAATAGGCTCCATTGTTAACTATGGGTTGACTGTAAACTGGGCATTCTTAACCAGGGAATACCTGTATACAAACTCAAACTTGAGTATGCAGTGTCTTCTTTGTGCCCTATTCTGGATGATTCAGACAACCAATCCAACATGACAGAGGAGAGACAAATCCCCAATGGCCGTCTCAGATGTGCCATAAGTCACATGATTGAATCAAATGACTTCATCTACAGACAGCTACACTTGTCTGGGGTCTTTTAGGGTCCCTGCCGTGCAAACTAACCTATTCGATATATTTTACCAGATTTTTAAAATCATTTTGCAATCCATCTTAATAAGTGCAAGCAAAGAAGAAGCCATGCGAGCAAGTGAATATTCAAGCAACAGTATGCACATTCCAGTGCAACGACACATGAAACGTACGTGTGCGAAACAGCTAATGGAGAACCTCTGGTCATACTGAAAGATTGGTTTAAGACCTGCACACAACCTAGTGTCCTTTTCCCAACTTGCTATTAGCGGTGTCTAAATGAGGGAAGAACTCTGCCTTTGACCAGAGATCCAGAGATCTCTGATGCGACCTAGAGATCTTGGAGACATGGCAAACATACCTAGTGCTCCAGTCCCTCCAACTCCTGCAGAGAAATTAAAAGAAGAATTAAGAGAGCAAAAGAGTAAGGGGCTAGTATGTTGCTTTTATAGATTTGTTACTTGTGATTTTAATTGGGGGGGGTTATTTATTTTTTTATTGTTTTTATTGCCTTGGTTTTTAATTGTAAGCCGCCTAGAGTCACCCTCTGGGGGAGATGGGCAGCAAATAAATGAAATGAAATGAAATCAATAAATCAATCAATGTAATCAATAAATCCCAACTCTTTAAACAGAAAAAATAACAGAATCAGAAGATCAGCGCAACACCACTGAGTCTTCCAACCATATACTGTAAGTTGGAAGCAGGAAGGAACCCTCTCACCGATACAAGTGCTGCAGTGGCCGTGTGCTGAAAAAAGTCCCAAGTAGAAGACAGGGAGAGCACCTGGCCCAGCGTGCCAGGCAACATATTCTTCTGCCCACCCACCTCATAGCTGGGGGAAGAAGAGAAAGTAGCTTTATCAGTCCCAAAAAGTGGCAGAGAAAGTAGCTTTATCAGTCCGAGAAAGTAGCAGCCGGATTGCACCACTTACCTGGTTTGGGAGGTTTTGCTCCTAGTCCTGGGGAAAAAGAAAGACGCTCTCCACAGTTAAACAGGCTGAAAAAGCAGCAGCAGCGGCAGCAGCAGCAGCAGCGGCAGCAGCAGCGGCAGCTTGTCTGCACCATCCATTACAAGCCATGTTAAAATGCACATGTATCTCTCTCTCTCTCTCTCTCTCAATAAATGAATATTTAAACGTCCAGAGCAAAGGTATCATTAAATCCATTCAGCAAGTAAAAAAGAGGATTTTTCATCCGTTCTGCATTAAAAATGCTCAGATGTAATGATAATACAAGCCCCAAAAAGGGCAATTTTGAGGTGGGGTAATATCTATCTATCTATCTATCTATCTATCTATCTATCTATCTATCTATCTATCTATCTATCTATCTATCTCATATATATAAATATTGCATGCTGTTTGTGTTGTATCAGTAGAATTCTACACAAAATGAATCCTTCCCCCACAATATTGCTCTTTTTTGATGGACTCTTCCAATATCCTCATGTGCATTATTAATTCCGAGACAGAAATATTAAATGAGGTGAAGGATTAGTGCTGAGCCAAATATCATCAGAAGAGAATTTAAGAGTCTTAATATGGACTGTGTGCAAATAGGAACACTGGCAGGGAACTTTTCTTAGCAAGTTTATGGGAAGCAGGAGTTGTCTAGGATGTTGATGATGGGACAGTGGCCATTTAAAAAAAAAAAAAAAATTAGTACTTTAAGAATGTTGACATGAAATTCTTCTCAGTGGTCACAAACCAACATTCCCTTTCCCCAGCATTTGACAAAGCATCCTTCTAGGATTGGTACAGATTAGTGGCTATCAAAGAGAGATAAAAACCAGGAACTCCCAGTTCAAATCTAGGTGATTGTAAGTACGATGCTAACTGGGATAGACACTAGACTAAACCATGGCTTCCTTCCATTTGTTGTTGTTGTTAAATAGGCCATAAGTGACTAAATGAATCAAATGAACTGCAATTTAGATTAGTGCACTGTGTGAACTCAGTCCTTCTCAAATGCTACTAGGTGAAGTTGCAGCTCTGGTTTTGGTGTACGATGTCTCCGCTGGCCCTGGTCCCCTCCCAGTAAACCAGTAATGGTGCAGCTGGGAGTTTGCCACTGTGAGCAATTCTGGTATATTTCAATTGTTTCACTAGAGAAATGCTGTTTCTAGGCAGTGAACAGACAGGTTTATTTTTTAACTTCCAACTGGATAAAAATGGTGTCCATAGCCAAAGGTTATTTTCCTGGGAACATCCAGAATACTCATAAAGCAGCTTGGAGATAGAGGGATGGGGAGGGGGCAGTGGAAGGAGAAAGAAAAGAGGAGAAAGGTACACCTTTCCCCTTCCATTCCACTTGTAAAGGCCTGGGTTGCCATCTTTAGCTTGAACATCCCTGCCACAGACCCCACCTTTGTCCTTTGCACTGTTTCTCTCCAGCTCAGCCAGCCAGATATCGAAAATAGATTGGAAAAGAGTCAAAATAGTCTAGAACAATTTGGGGGCATTTTATAATGGTTTCAGATGGATGAGGGGTGGAAAGACTGTCTGGAGGTGTCTTTAGCCTTCTCCTGACTTCACTGGACTCTTGTAAGTATCCCACTCAATAATGCACACATTGAGTGCTAAGCATTCTCTTGAGGGCTGGTGGAGAAAGAGAACCCTACTGGAACCCATGGAAGCTGGGAATTCTGGGAGTTGTAATCACAACACATTTGGAAGATGTCAGATTGTGGTAGGTTAAGGTAGGTAAAAATCTCCTTTGCAGTGGGTTTGACTCCTGTTGAATTCATGTCTGTGTCTGTGACATTTTCTTGCAAAAGAATTAATTTGCTTTAGCCTTTTTTCAGAATGGGTTTTCAACTTCTCTGTCTAGTCTACAGCCCTGGGATTTCTAATCAGGTTGAATTCTGCTTAGCTATTTGAGATCAACCAAAGCTGGTTAGATGTACCACCTGGTTTGTTGCAGACTGGACAACCTTCTTGGTTGAGGTGAAGCCTAGTTAGCTGAGACAATGACTCACCTGTTCCTCCAAGTCCACCCCCAAGTCCACCCCCAAGTCCACCTCCAAGGCCAGCTCCTGTGGAAGAAAGGACAACCTCAATTCCCTTCAACAGTTTCTGAATCTCATCCAGTTTGGGACAGTGAAACGAACATCAAAAAACAAAACAATTTTTCCAGATAAATTGTACACCCAGAAATGTGACACTTCTTGTGGGTTAATTAGGTAGATATGCACTTTGTAATGCCAGTTCAGAGGAAAGAATATCCTTTAAGGATTTTTTCCCCAGCCCATTAGGTATATGGTGTCTATCCTAGGGAGAAGAGGGATGGAGTTTCTTCATTCATAAAGCAATGGGATGAATACAGTACAGTAGGACTTAGTTCGGGTTTGCAAATTGCCTAGTTGCCTATGGTGAGCCAGAGAAAGACACAAGGACTGATTCTGATGACCTGCAAGATAAATAGGCAAGCAAACATTGTTCCAGGTTTATGGCTATCCTGACTTGCACTCCCACCAAGTGTGTTTCAGTTTCTGTAAGTATTCTTGAAAGTAGTGAGGATTTTCAGGCTCTGTGGCCTACTGCTAAGGGCTCCTAAGTTAGGCTGCTCATAAGAGAGTCCTGCTGGGTCACCACAGAGATCTACCTACTCAGATAGCCTTTTCCCACTTAAATGCTCCTGGGAAGTTCAATAGCAGAACATGAAGGCAACAAGATACTGGGATCAGATTGAAAAATATGGAGGTTAAATGGATACATTCCCCATGAATGTTTCCTTTTTTTGTGCATATCTCTGTGTTTGTGCCTTTGACCAGTCTTGACTCCTGGCAATTACATGGACAAGTCAATGCAATTTTCTTGGCAGCATTTTCAGAAGTGGCTTGCCATTGCCTTCTTCCTAGGGCTGAGAGTGAGTGACTGGCCCAAAGTCACCCAGATGGCTTCCATGCTGAAGGCAAGATTAGAACTTAGGTTTTCTTGCTGCAAGGTCAGTGTCTTAACCACTAGACAAACTGGCTCTCACTTGTCTAATTAAATTAATATATTTATTAGTTTAAACTTAATAGTGTATTTGTCTAGTGTAATAATTTTGTGTAATTTAATAAAAGATCAGGGTGACAGAAATGAGTCTTCCTCTGTTTCAGCAGTTTCAACCTTTTCCTTTATGCTGACCTCTGTACAAAAGCTGTCATTGAAAGATTTGAAGACTGGCATGTAAGCCAGGGCAGCACATGGAACCTGTGAGCCCCATAATACAGGGTTCCTCAACTTTGGCAACTTTAAAACCGATGGACTTCAACTCCCAGAATTCCCCAGCCAGGCTGGGAAGTTGAATTCTGGGAGTTGAAGTCCACCGGTCTTAAAGTTGCCAAGGTTGAGGAACCTTGCCATAATACATAAGACTCCTTGTGGAACAAATCAAGCAATTTAGAGGTAAATAGTTGTTTTTTGCATAGAGCTCCTAAGCATAGTACGAATTTAAATTGTAATACTTATCATTTAGCAAGTGAGCTAGCTTTTAGCATAGCTTCAACTCTGTATTAGTGGTTAGGCTTCAAGATGGTCAGAACAGCTAGAGCTAGCTGAAGTTTGCTTTGACATCTAGCAGACATCTACCATAACAAGTCTGCTCTGAACTTTTGCTTTTTATAATCAGTGTGTGAGCAATCACGTTTATACCTCTGTAGTTCCTTGTTGTTCAGTTATAAATATACCCTATTTTCTCTATTTCGGGGTCTTGCCCATGGAACATTACTGAACATGTCCATGTGTACTTGACCTGGTTTTGCAAACCCATAACAGATTTTGGAGACTGAAGTACTCTCTGTTGTCCTGAGAAATGTAAGTCGCAAACAGGATAGAAATAAATTCAGAAGTTCCCTCTTGCAGATTTGTCACCAACACCCTCCAGATGCTGTTAGTGGCACCCTAACATTAAATACAAAATAATTTTAATGTTTTTTCCCCATCATGGTGGAACAATAGCTCAGGAATTCCCCTCAAGATCCTATGAGATTTTAGGTGAGAATGCCAAGGCTCTGCAAGATTTGGGGCTCACTTACACCTCCTGCGTGCCCTCGCAATGAGAGGGCCCACTAACTGTTTATTGTGGACATGTCCTCTCCCTCAGTGCCAGCCTGCCACCGAAGGAGGCTGAAGCTGACCAAAGTGTTTCATCTTCAAGTGGTGCTTTCCATCAAGAACACAATATACCAGTGTTGTCCAAACTTGGCCACTTTAAGATGAGTGGACTTCAACTCCCAGAATTCCCCAGCCAGCCATGCTGGCTGGGGAATTCTGGGAGTTGAAGTCCACTCATCTTAAAGTGGCTGAGGTTGAGGAACCCTGCTATATACCCTCTAGGGTGAACATTCTAATTTGCATGGAGGAGAAGCTGGGTGGGGACAGACAACCCTGCCAGGTCCCAGTTGGCCTGCTGTGGGACCAGGCCCTCTCATCTGGCTGGAGGGCTCTGGGCTTCTGCTGCTCAATTTGCTTTGGCGGCCAGAGAGAACAGAGCCTTGCCTGGCAACTATTTTTTTCCCAGTGGGGGAATATCCACCTAATCTATAAGGCCTTTGACAAGGTTGATATTCTCACTTCTCCTCAACCAAATCTTAAGGAAACAGCTGCCCCTCAACCCAGCTGCCAACTGGCAGCTCCCTTGGCAGCAGGCCTCCTGCTTATTCTTCTCTAAAGCTGAACAGGCAATGCCCTCAGGTCCCTTCGGGAAGGCCAAGGCCCTTATGGCAGGATCCTCAGGCTGCACACCAGTCCAGAAAGCCACAGCCTGGCAGGGGTACCCTTGTGTGAGACAAGCATCTCTCCTGGCCTTATCTCAGCAGCGCAGCAGAAGGAATGCCGGGATAGCAGCAGTTATTCAAGTGACAAACTTTCTTCCCCTGCATATAGACTTGCGCGTGCACATGCAACACATGGATATAATTATTTTTTAAAAAATGTTTGTCTATTCCAGGGACCACCTGCTTGATTTTATCCTCACAGCAACTCTGGAAATTAGATTAGTCTGAGAAATCTTGCCTGGGAGCATTTCCATAATATTTCCACTCCCCAGCTCTTCAAAAGCCGACTAAAAAAAATGTCTGCAACTGTCTTTACTGCTGCCAAGCTCACAATGAAAAAAGGCCAAAACCACTGCTCTGCCTCGAAGTGCCTTGTCGTGACAAAAATCCTCTCACCTTCATTTTACATACAAAGGAAACTGACAGTTTCACCCTTCCTTTTGCTCAGGTTACTGAGGAGAGATGCAAAACTGGCAAACTAGCATTCCTTTTACAGGACCTTTTAGATGGCTGAAGCTCAGGAGCTTGGAGGAGGGATGAAGCAAGAGCTTTCTCCAATGGGGAAAGAACCTGTCCCCTAAGCTTTGTTTAGCTCTGGTCTTTTTGATTGAATGCTGCTTGGCAGCTGAGCTTCAACATCACAGGGGTGTGGAAGTGATTCCGAAGTGGTGCAAACACTTTATGTGGATCAGTGAACCTCATGGCCATGTGTACATTTCCAGCCAGGCTTCTCATAGACCAACTGTGCAAATGCTGGCCTGTGCAGCTTTTTGGAAATGCCATCTAGGCTAGCAGGCAGGCATCACTATCAAGGTATGACCATGAATTTGGTAACTTAATGGTCTGTCAGTTGTGACAGAAACATAGAACTGTGAAGATGGAAGGATCCCCAAGGATTACCTAGTCCAACCCTGTGCAATGTGCAGGGAAACTAATTAGACCATTTGTGAGAGGTGGTTGTCCAGCCTCTTCGTGCTCTCTAGATGGAGAACCCACAATCTTCATGGGTAGGCTGTTCCACTGTTGTATAGATCTTACTATCAGGAAATTTGTCTTTATATGATATATTTTCCTTCGTGTTTTCTTAGATCCAATTTCACTGGGTATCCCCAAGTTCTGCCATTATGGGGGAGGAAGGAGAGATACTCATTTGCTCCACACTATGTATAATTTTGCAAAACAACATTATTTTATAAGCGAGCACAGCTATATTATTTATTTTTATTATTTATTATTTATAATAAATAATTACTTGTCCCATTCCATGAGGGACTAGTTCCCCCTACGCCTTTGATGCCAGCTGCTCCTGCAGAGATCAGTACATTCTCAGGCAGTGCAGAAACCAAGGATTTTTAACAATTCTTGGTCATTTCAATGAAGCTTATAAAACACTGGTCCCAACCCTGAGATTATATTGGTTGTTTTTTCCCCAGGTACGAGTTCTGAGCCAAGTATATTTATATCTATATTGTACACTTCCCATTTAGGGGAATTTGACAAAGCAGTTTGAGGAATGCTTTTTTTAAAAAAAAAATGGGCATACATGGATTCATTTCAGCCACTAATAACATCCCTAATTTTGCTGAAGAAAAGAAATAGCACAATAGGGTAATAACTAAGGCAAGGAAGGAAATGAACTTGCAGATGGTTTTTGGATAAAACAATAAGTGTAAACAAATTGCCAGTGAAAGCAAGATAAGATCACAAGGTGATTTATATTCCTTAAGACGCCCCAATGATCTTTTCTCCCAAATCTCTCCTAAGTGAAGAAATAAGACGACAGAATCTGCCTGAGATAGAAGATCATGACAGCTTTTTTCCCCCACATGAAATACCTACACTGTTATGAAGGGCAATGAGAAGGGTAAACAACCTGTTTTATAAAATTATATTGGATGCTAAGTGAAGATTTTAATCTGTGGAGGGAATATCCCCTATACTCGAAAGCAGATATGGATACAGACATCTTGAAACACTGCAGAGTGCCACCATTTAAAGTGGATCTATCTAGAGCAGTGTTTCTCAACCTTAGCAACTTGAAGATATGTGGACCTCAACTCCCAGAATTCCCCAGCCAGCATACTTGGGACGGTGCAGATTCTTACCTGGGTAGAACCCTACTCCTGGAACGCCTGCTCCAGCACCTGGAACCCCTGTCAATAAAATAAGAGACAGAAAAGCTTATTTTTGGATTTTGTGGAGAGAATGGATGGAACCCAATCTATTCATACTCCCTAACTTAACCTCAATGGCCAAGAAAAAGCATTAAGCAGCTTTGGGAGAAAGTCTGCCTCCCTTCCCCCTTCCTGCCTGCCATTTTCTCCCTGTCTCTTCCTTGCTCATGGGTGTTGACAGGGAGGGGGCAAAAAAGTAAAGGTGGTGAACTCAACCACATGATCAAAGGCCCAGAAGTCAAGATGGTGACCACAATCATGCAACTGAAGCCCTGCCCTTTTTTACATGGGTTGTGATGTGCCATTTACCCTTTCCTGGGCTCACCCAGCATCATAAACTAATGGAGTGGGTTGGATTCACTCAACATGCCAAGCCATTAAAACAAAAACAGACACCTCAACCAAGATGACAATGAAGCAAGCTCATTATGTCATATAAATACAGCTATTAGATCATTAACTTAAGGTCTTGCGCGAACACAGTCAACAAGTTCAGTAGGACTAATACCCAGATGAATATCATATTTCTATATACACATACACACAATGAATATCATATTTATATATATATATATATTTACACACACACACATATACATATACATACACACACATACACACAATGAATATCATAAAAAAAAAAGAAGTCCCCTCTCACCCCTATGGGTGGTACATGTCTTCCCCAATCTCGGGTCCTCTACCAGAGGCCCAGGAGCTTGAGGGTTCTGTGCAGCATCTGAGCTGTTCCTAGCCCTGCACTCTTCTGGACAGAGCTCTGATAGTGTTCCTGGGATCTGTTGGAGCCCCTCTCCCAGCTTGGGAGTCACAACCCCGAGTGCAGCTGCTGTGCTCTGTCTACTGTTATAGTAGCATTCCATCAGTTCCAGGTTGTCTCATCTATGCATGGTTTGTTCCAGTAGCCCACTTATTATCAGTTTGTCCTGGTTCCCAACATCTGATGCAGACCTTGTTAATCCAGGCGACGTCCGAGCCAGCATGACTCTCTTAATTCGTGTCACTCTCATATTTGAGGCAGGCAGGTGAAGCGTTAGGGGGTCTTTGCCCAAGGACCCCTACTGGTAAGGTAGGTACCAGCCAGGATTCAAACCCTGGTCTCCTGCATCATTGGTGGTGCTCCAACCACCATGCTATCCAGCTGCTCATATAATAAACACACACACACACAAATATTCATATATGTAACCTCAGCCTTCCTTCAAAAACTCATGTAAGACTGTTACCAAAGTCCTCTGCTTAAGCCCCAGTGAGTCGTGTATGGCAGAAATGCAGTTTGAATTCAAGACTTGTAAATGTATGATCATTTACATATACACACATAGGTGAGTCTATGCATACATGCATACATATATCCCCTCTGCCCCATGTCAGCACTTCTCTCGCTCTTCGGCTCCAAGGACTGGCACTTGGTCCCTTCCAATAAAACTTGAGTTCCTTCCAGCCACCTGTGTGTGGTGCAAGGCAGAATCTAGTACAGCCCATGGTTGCTGCTACACGTTCTCCAGCGCTTCCTTTCTCTTGCTGACACTATGCCCTTATGGCTTCTTTCCTCTTAAATAAACATCGTGTTTGTGTTTAAATGCAGCATATTTTGCCTTGGGATTCAAACAAGAGGACTGACCTCTTTCAGCCAAGGGAATGCCGCAATGGCAGAAGCAGCTTTTATGGCCAAGGAACAATTAGTGTGTGTTTAGATTAGTGTGTGTTTAGATGTGCACGCACGCATTAGGACTACCATGTCCAGGCTACAAATATCTAGATGACCACGAGATGCAACAAATGGATGCCTCAAATTCTTTTGGCCACCATCTACGGGGCTTCAGATGTTTCCAGCTCAGTTTCAGTAGCCTTAAGACATGTGGATGTGGATTTTGTGGGGAAGGAAAGAAGGAAGTGAAATCATAGATAGGAATTGGGTTGACTAAAGGCAGGGTTTTCATTCAACTCTGCATTACGCAACTTCAAGCCCAGAACATTTTTCCAGTGCCCAATCCAGCCTCAGCAAGTATGAAGTAAATAAGGAGAGAGTGATTCTAAGCATAGGCAGAGTGCATTTCTCTTCTAATCATAAAACCAGAGGCATGCATCGAATTACAAAGTGTAACTTGCAGAACCCTGGCATTTCCCATTCTGCAAATGAGAAAACCCAGTTTCTGGAACTGCTAAAGCTGAGGTGGGGTAGACGTTACTTGGGGTAGAAACACATCTGAGTGCAGCAATACAATAACATCCTTGCATCAGTTGTAGGAGGGTAGTAGCAGGGGACAGAACCCCAAAAGCTTGTGCAGAGAAGCCCTTCTGACACCCCAAAGCAGTGTTTCTCAACTTTGGCAACTTGAAGACGTGTGGACTTCAACTCCCAGAATTCCCCAACCAGCCATGCTGTCTCAAAGGGACAGGCATATCACCTCCTTTCTCACATCAAAGAGTGCCCCATATTGCTACCACAATCTTACAAGTTGCTAGAAAGTTTCCTCCGTCAACTACACAAAATGTCTATTTACTCAGCCTGTCCTGGAAAGAGTGTTAGTCAACTGAAGCTAACAGTTAAAGCAACAACAATTCTTGAGAATCCTTTAAAAAACTCTAATCTAATCCAGATCTAGTTACTTACAGCATAGCAATGACTCAGCCACATTTGCTCTCTTGATAAGTGGTTGTGGCAGGTTTCTCCAACCTGGCAGCCTCCCACTGTCTTGGATTACAAGGCACACTACTTCCAACCAGCATGGCCAATGGCTGGGTTGGTAGGAGCCTCAATCCAGCACATCTGGAGAATGTCAGTATGGGGGAAGACTGGCTTCTAGACTGAGATTGAGGAACAAGAAAGGAAACTCTCCCAGTGCACTGGCATTTAGCATCTATGTATGTGCACTGGAAGACAAGTTGAATATCCTCACATGGCGAAACAGGAACGGTGGTTTATCCAGGGCAGTCAAAACAGCTGGAGAAATTAGATTGTGAAAAGCCGTGGCTAGTGTTCAGATCACAAGTGGTTTTTTTTCTTGAAAGGCAGCTTCTGCAGGGGCTGGGTTTGGACGCTGGTTCCTCCAAAAGCCGCAGTAACTGGATGTACACATCCTACTAAACCATGTTATGTTTCACCATAACATGGTTTAGTATAACAACACTCTAATGAACCACAGTTGTCTGAGTCTGCACATCATGCTAAAGTTGATTCGTTTCCTAATTCTACAAACTCAGCCTGCTTGTTTAGCCTAACCCTAACCCAAACCTAGCAATTTAGCATGTTGTAGAAATGTGTTCAAAGAGAAGTCCTGGGGTTGGCCTACGTTCAGTTCTCTTGTAGGGAACTGAACAGAATGTTGTAAAACAAATCAGTGATTTAGCAACCTCAGAGGAGCCCGAATTCATGAGGCAAAGTTGAATCAACAACACTCCCTCCTCCTGATGGCTAAAATCGGCCTTCTTCAATGGGGCTCTGCACATCTATTAAATTACAATTCCCATGATTCCTACCTACGTTCCTGCTGGGTGTGCTGGCTGCAAATCAATCAGGGATGTTGTAGTTTAGCATATGTGGAAGGCCTCAGGTTGAAGAAAGCTATTTTGCAGTTCAAACATATTTGGTGGCAAATATTTACTATCTGGATAAACAGTGAGGAGAGAGGAAGAAGAATTGACATCTGCAGTCCATGCGTGCTCATTAACAGATGTGCAGGATATATGTGTCACCTCATCCCAGCAATTTAAGGTCAAGAAAATAAGATTTTAGATGGCTGAGGAAGCATCTTCATTAACTCATATATGTTTGTTTAAAGCTATCCCTAACAAGCCTCTTAAATGAGAGCAATGCAAGCAGGATCGAGCATGACCAAGTGGATTACTCAGTGTTAGGGATGAGAGCCTAGCTTTTTCTCCCCCCAGCAGGCCATCACCTTGCTCTCAATTCCAATGTGGAGGCACCTGCTTCTCAGCGGGCTGTCTCTTCCCCATTCTTTCCTTACCCAGCGCACGTGTAGTGCACGTTCAAGATTGGACCAGTGGATACACATCCAGCATTTCCACAGCTCAGGGAACAGCCAAAAGATGACTGAAGTTGCCATAACATCACAGAATGGGTGTGCTATTACAGAGTGATACTCCAGAGTAGTGTTTCTCGATCTTGGCAACTTGAAGGCGTGTGGGCTTCAACTCCCAGAATTCCCCAGCCAGCATGGCTGGCTGGGGAATTCTGGAAGTTGAAGTCCACATGCCTTCAAGTTGCCGAAGTTGAGAAACACTGCTCCAGATAGTTACACCCATGAACTTTCCTGGAGTGCTGGACTTCTGCGAGAAGGAAGAAAGAAAGAAGTTGTGACAATCACTGCTGTTGTTCTGAATCAGGGATGCAGAGAAGGATCTCAGAGGTTAGGTGGGGGAAAAGGAGACCCGGTCACAGCTTTGGGAAGGACTGGGCCGGGAGGATACCGAAAGAAAAGAAACCCCAAAGGCAAGGCAGTGGGGTATGCTCCCCAGAGTGCAGTTTGCATCGGTAACCCCACTATCCCCATCCACAATGTTCCCTTCTCTACATTGATAGTTCTCCATTTCCTGCAAGCACCAGCAGCTTCAATGGGCCCCCTTTCATAGTTGGTGGTTTTTTTCTTGCTGCTTCAAAAGGCCACCAATGCTCTAGTCGGGAAAAGTTTCCCCTGAGCAGTAGAAGCAGGTTTGGGATTATTATCTGCAAACCAAGGGCTTCAACAAAAAAGGGATACGCTTCCCTTTTAATTTCTGCAGAGAATTGCCCACTCATAAGAAAAATAGTGACAGCCACCTGTTCCCCAGCTGTTGTTCTTTCCCCGAAGCTGCCTGAGCATGTGTGAGACCGAGGCCAGATTAAATGTTACCACCTGAAAAGACGGCTAGGGCCAAACTGGAAAAAGCTTTTTTCTTTAAGCAAGCTGGAAGACAATGAAAGAAAGAGGCAGCTGATCCCCAGATCAGTAAAACGGTCCAGTTGGTATTTTTCAACCAGCTTAGCTTCCTCCCAAGAGGGACTTAAAACTGGTTTAAACTCCAGCATTCCAGCTTAATTAGTTGATGGATTGCAGCCAAAGTTAAGTCAACACAAGACAAACCCCCAGACAAATGAGCCAGAGCAGATTGAAAAACCAACTGGATGGTTAGTGGAAGCAGATTGAGAAACACAATGAAAAATAAGGAATGATATAATAAACACAGACACAATGCAGAGTATGGGAGGGGCAGAAGAGAGACGACATCTTGGATTCCCAGGGCAGGACTGAACAGGAAGATCGTCCAAACCGATCCCTTGCAAAACCAGATATGTAAACCTTCAAAAGCCCAACCAGCATTAACCATGAACAGAAAGCCAAACTGCTAAGCAGCTGTGTATCAAACAGCAGCCAAAAACCAAGGAGTCCTCTAATAACCTAAAACTAAGCAAGGTACGTAAACAATCTTTGATAAATAATACTGTCTGGGTTCACACAATATCCTAAATATGAACCCAGGCTAAGTAAACACAATTGCTGTGTTAAAATAATGTGCCATGCCTTAAGCCACGTCACAGGATGGCCTGGTTCATACAATGTACCAAGACAAAGGCTGGGTTCCCAAAGCATGCCAACTCACAATTTACCCAACATGTTGTATGTACCCAGCTAATAAATATTTTAAGGTAATTTTCCTACATACTACTCAACAGAAGTTCAAACATATAAACTTAGGACTTAGCAGTGTTTCTCAGCCTTAGTAACTTTAAGATGTGTGAACTTTAACTCCCAGAATTCCCCAGCCACCAGAGAAACACTGCTGTAGAGCAACACTAAAACCACAGACAAAATAACAGCAATAACTCATTGAAGTTATTAATTGGTCATTCCCTCTGCTCCCCCCACCCCCAAGTTTTAGCAGGCTGAAGGAAGGGATAGGCTGTTTGGCTCAGAAAATATGGTAGAACCTTGGCTTTCATTTTAAACAGGGTTAGGCAACTGGAGATGGAGGCAGCAGTGGACAAGGCTGTGTCATATGCTTGAGTATGCCTTGGATCTTCCTTTTTTCTTATATTTTTTGGCCAAGGAAGGAATGCTTTTAAAAAAAGGCTTATCGTTTTTCTGTGTATCCTGCCTCAAAATTCTGGGGAATCATACCACTGATTTGGGGCATTGGTTGTCAATCAGAGCTCTTGAAAGACTACAGAAAGGAGGATGCAGGTTATTCATATAGGAGGACCTTTCCCCCTTTGCACCTAACCTTGGCACAAACATGTCTTAGCCACATTTTTTCTGCAGCATCTTCATGCCTTTGTCTTCATTATGCCCCTACTCCTTAAAAAGAGAGGTTTAATTCATCCTTAGCTACATCAGTGTAAAAGTAGTATCTTCACCCTTATTCTGATACCTTCCAAGGATAATCTCAAGGTACCTAAAAACTGTTAGGCTTGTCAATCATGACGCTGGAGAAAAGTCAAGGGACTACAGTGACTTGTGGATAGCTCTTTTGTTCAGCAGTAGGAAAAGGCCTTAAGAATTGGATTTGGGGGCTCAGAAATATGATCTGAAATGCTTGCAAGTCAACAGTGGAGACAAGACTATGACCTTGTTGTGGCCAGAAGTTTCCATCCCAATCCAAACAAAGCTGGAATCTTGGGAGAAGAAGCTCCATTCTCACTTAGAGCCATTTTGATCTGAACCAGCAGAAACTCACTTATCACTAGCAAGAAATGGTTGAGAATTTTTTTTTTTTAGCCAGTGGGGAGCCAGTTGTTTGTTGTTTTTGAGATGGAGCCCTCATATGTTTCCCAGATTTCAGATGAAGGGGCACATTTGCCAAATAAAAGCAAACTGGGGTCTTACCGTTGAGAATACTTCCTTTTAGAGTGTGTATAAGATGTGCTAGCGATGAGTGCACTGTTGGGAGATTTGAAAGAACGGGTTAGGGATAGATCATCATGGAGAAAATCTATGTGGTCGCTAGGAGTCGAAAACAACTTGATGGTGCATATTTGAAAAAAAAAAAGCTTTCAAAAAAGCCCAACCTGCTGAGCCTCTACATGAATTGGTGGACACCTGCTTGCAAGGAGGAAAATCTAGAGACCGAGCCCATGAAAGCAGGGAGGTATCCTTGATGCAAGCCAGCCCTGTCTTTGCCCTGGGAGTGACTCAATACAATGATGGCACCTGATGGGCAGACATTAAGAATTTCATGTTGCTATCCAAAGTAGCACTGGAGCAATGGGTCACAAAGACATATAGGAGACCTTCTCTTCCAAAGTAGATTTTTGGGTTCATAATGTCCCCTGATAAAGTCTAGAATTACGAAGCCCAGTGATACCAAGCACCGGATTGTCCACATCCCAAGAAATACTTTTAGAGGTCATGACTGCTTTTGGTTCCTAATGCAAATGTTACTGGGAGACAGCCAAATGTTATAAAATAACAAACAATAACAATGGAACCAAAAGAAAACACAGAGCTGTATAAAGTTAAGATTGGGTAAACTTTGTCAGCAAGGCTCACAATGAAATTTGACTTGAGAAGTTCCAGCCCAGCTCTGTCCCCCTCTCCCGGCTCCCAATTCAGCTTTCTGAAATTTGGCTGCATCCAGTTTGTCCAGCAGATGGGGCTGAGACGCCAGTCTGGCCAGAAGCAGGTTTGGAGTGGTAACTGCCTCGGCTGGGCCTTTATGGAGTAGTGTGCTTTGTAAAAAAAACAAGTTTCTTTCCTTCCTAAACTGGATGGTGGCCACAGGCCTGCTTCCCTTCCAGTCCTTGTCTTGGATCAGAACATGCCTCTTCCTGTGCTGCAGAGGAGGCAAAGGCAGAAGAATCTTAGAATCAAGCACAGCTTGAAAGGTGTTCATTTAATCTAGGGCTCATGATGATTCTTAATTTAGCATCAGAACTGATTTTTCAGCATCCATGCAGATCAACCCTAAGAAATAGCTTGTGCCAAAAGTAAGTTTGTCTTTTCCAGCCAAGACTCACAGGATAAAGGGCAGGCTTGCAAACTCATGTGCAAAGTGCATTTGCACCACTGAAGAGTAATCCACTCAGTCTAATAATTCTGCAGTGAAGAGCATAGCCTAGAGCAGTGTTTTTCAACCTCAGCCACTTTAAGTTGTACGGATTTCAACTCCCAGAATTCCCTGGCTGGGGAATTCTGGGAGTTGAAATCTACACATCTTAAAGGGGCTGAGGTGGAGAAATACTGGCCTAGAGGTAGATACCTAGCTCTATGTTTTTCCATAAGCAAGCCTAGTGTCAGAGCAACTTTTATATTGCTAGAGAGATTTGCTTCACATGAGCCACCAAGCAGAATAAATAAAATACAGAACATTTCATGGATGATACATGTGCCAGTTGTGTGGGATCATGGTTTTGACCTTTAAAGCCCTTCATGGCATGGGGGTGGGTTATCTGAGGAACTGCCTCTCCTGGATTATAAATGCCCACCCCATCAGGTCTGGCAGAGAAGGCATGCTGTGGGTCCCATCTGCCAGGAATTACATTTGGCGGGTCCCAGGAGGCGGGGCTTCTCTGTGGTGACACCCACCTTGTGGAACCTTCTCCCCCCAGAAGTGAGATTAGCTCTATCCCCCTCAACATTCCACAAGTCCCTCAAGACCTGGCTATGTGATCAGGCCTGGGTGTCCCAGGAGACCCCGGGAAATTTTGCGATGGCTCCCTTACTACATTTAACATCATCCTCTCCTGTTTTGTGTGTTTTTAAAATAGTTTTTACAGTTTTAATGATTGTTTTATATGTATTTATTGATTCTTTTTAACTGAGAGCTGAACGCCACCCAGAGTCACTCTCTTGTGGGATGGGTGGCCCTACAAATATGATCAATCAATCAATAATAATATTTTAATATTACCCACCACAAAATAGTACCATTCCTTATTGCTAAGAGGAAAGCATTCAGTAGCCCTTTTCCTTGCATGAACTTTTTCCTTGTAACGCCCCACTTCAGCCTTATTTCATCTTATTTGGTTTTCACAGTTATGAACAAACTCTATATTGCATTCACCAGCAAAGCTGACCCTGGCTGATTACACATTGGCTGAATTCTCACAATACACTTAATTATCCTATTTTCTAGATTCACACCATACCCTGAACTATAACCTAACCAAACAGGTAGGGTTTGCAGAACACACAAAGCCTTGAAAAAGCTAACCAAAGTTTGCAATGCTCATTTCGCTTAGCCTGTTGTGCAAACACAGCGGACAACTTTGAAACTGACCTGGTTAACTTAGTCTGGCAGAGTTCAGAGCCAGCTTCATCCCAACCCTTTGGCATTAGCACCTCATTTTAAGCCAAGAGCAGACAAACCATGATGTTATGATTTAGCACGATATATGAACCCAGCCAATGTCAAGCCTTCGCTGTGCTCTGACCACTAAACTGAAGAAATCAAAGACAGACAAAATATGAAATTACTGCATTGGCATGCATAAGCACAGTTAGTGGCAGCTAGAAAAGGGGAAGCAAAAATGGCTTAACAAAACATTTGACATTAGCTATGTAGTAGTAGTAGTAGTAGTAGTAGTAGTAGTAGTAAAAGAGATTATACATCTTTAGATGAATCAATACGGCAGAGTTGGGGACTCTGTAGCCCTATAGATGCTGCTGAATTCCTACTCTCAGTAGCCTCATCTGGACATTCCCCTGCCAGGTAGCATTGGGTAGGATTAAGCAACCTGGCACTCTCAAGAAATTTGGGGTGTAACTCCCATAATCTGTTGCCATTGGCCATGCTGGCTGGGGCTGGCGGATCTGCAGTCTGACCACTTTGACAATAGCTTCCTTCTGGCACAGACCAGCTCAAGTTAAGGCAGTGTTTCTCAACCTTGGCAACTTTAAGATGAGTGGACTTCAATTCCCAGAATTCTGGGAGTTGAAGTCCACTCAGCTTAAAGTTGCCAAGGTTGAGAAACACTGGGTTAAGGAATCACTAAAAGGACAGGTGGGCCTCAAAGTTAGCACCTGGACAGCAGATGAAGCAGTCTTCTTGCTAACCAAGCATGTGCTAGACTGCAGACTTACAACATTATCTGAGGCCTGATTTTTTGGACATTATTAGTCCTTTTATGTTCACTAGGACTTACTCCTAGGGAAGCATGCACAGGACTGCGGATCAAGCCTTGGTTTTTCTCAGCTAAAAACCCCTCCATTTGCTTTACCACGTATGTTTTAATAATTTAGTGTATCAGTCATCAACCAGATGTTTTGCAAATGAGTTGGACTTTAACTCTCATATTCCCCAGCCAGCATGCACAGCCAATAGCTGGCTGGGGATTATGGGACTTGACATCTAATATGCCTGGAAGTCACCAGCCTAGGGAACTGGCTTGCTTTAATATGGTTATCTTAGTTTCCTGGCAAAGGCGCTGTGGTCTGGACAGTTACTGTCACTATAACCACTGATCTCAATTTTAACCTTGTGGGGAGACTCCAAAGGAAGAGAGAGAAGCAGGCGGCTTACGTCCACCCCAAAGCAGGAAGCAATTCAATTCTCTCTCTTATGGAGAGAAAGAGGAGGAAAGGGAAGGTAAGATGGATGGATGGATGATACTCTCAGCAGGAAATTTTTGAAATATTACCAACTGCTTGCACCTCTCATTGCTATCCCCAAAGTACGTTTTTGGAATTCAGAGCCAAACATTTGAGATCTTTTACTGTCTCATCTAATTATGCATAGGCCTTTACCGTTCACATTTTTGCTGACAGTATTGAGAGTTAATTCCTTGGCTTGAGTTAGAAAGACACCCCCCCCCCTTCAAATTCTGATCGGGAGAGCAAGGGAAACGAGCATTGTTGGTAGATGAGATCCAGGATCAGACACAGAGTTGAGACAAAGAGGAAGGATGCCAGATGTTGCAAGGGAAGATCCTGATGCACGGGCATGAGATTTCAGAGGCATCACAGCTGCCATTGTAACTGGAAGCAGATTCCTAGAGATCCTTGTGAACTTTTCAGCCCTGGGATTGAGAAAAATGACAACCCAAACAAGCGAAGAAAGTAAGCAGGGCCTGTCGGTAAGGGCATATAGAAATGGTGAGGTTACAACACATGCACACAAACACAAACAGACACACATTTTGGTGACTCAGGAATGGGCAGCCGTAAAGTGCAGTTCCAGGAAGCAAGGAAACTTCACGCAGGAGACTTGGCAAGGTTGATCTAGCAGCCTCCTACTCCCAGTCTGATTTATTGCTCAGTTTGTATCTTGCTTCTCAGCCGAAACCCATCTAAAAGATTTGCTTGGCCTCGCAAATCGACGGTTTGGTGTTGTGAGGGGTGTTTCCATTTTATAATACAATCCCCCTATCTTGTTCATGGAATCGGATGGGGAAGAGGGAATTCCAGAGACATGGTTGCCCGTCATGGGTCCCACGGTGTTTTTTCAACACGACTTCTGCCATGTTGCCTCCTTACCAGAAAAGCAGAATTGCTGCATTATGCTTGCTGACTGGTAAGGGCGAACAGATGCTGGTGGCTTCAGCCTCCAGTTAAAAGGCCTTGGGATTCAGGTGGGAGAGCTGGGAAAGGTTTCATTGTCCCTGAGATCCTGGAAAGCTACTGATACTCAGAACAAACAGCAGGGAGCTGCCTTGGTTTAAGGCAGTGTTTCTCAACCTTGGGAACTTTAAGATGAGTGGACTTCAACTCCCAGAATTCCCCAGCCAGCAAAGCAAAGCTGGCTGGGGAATTCTGGGAGTTGAAGTCCACACATCTTAAAGTTCCCAAGGTTGAGAAACACTGGTTTAAGGGATGAGCAGCACCTTGCCTCCAACTGGTCTTTTTTGCAGATCAGCAAAACCGACGGCATGATTTCCAAGCCATAGTTTTTCTTCTTTCAAGCCTGATCTTCTCTGGTGACAAGAAAAATACTTTGCACATGTTCAGTGGTATTTTTGAGGTAGTCTAGAATCTGTAAGCTAGCACACAAACTACAAGCCAAACCTAGATTAAGCCCCTTCCCTTTCTCTGGGTTAGCCTGGGGAGGGGGAGATCCATGGCCACTTGATTGCATTGTTGCAATATCAATGCCCAGAAAAATAAATCAACTTTTGGAAAACGTTCCCTCCTGAACTTCCACCCCCACTTTCCATGATTTGGTATGGAAAACAAAGGAGTGATGTGGAAAAGAAACGCTTGCCTAAACACAGGAATTCCCCAGTGGCTTTGCTACAAATATGACTGTTTTTGGGGGGACACAAAACACATTTTCTTTGCCCCTCATTTCCCATTCCAAAGGGTAAAAGAAACTTGGGAGAGAGCAGAAAGTTAACACTGGAGCTGAAAAAAAATCACTCCCCCCCCCCCCCCAATGTTTACACATCTTTTCTTTGTTGGAGGAAAGATTTTTCTTCCACCAGAAATGTCATGGCTTGAGACAGACTGACAAAGAGTTGATTGGAAATGTTATGGATAACCCAGAGATTCCTTGATTTTTTTTTCATCAGCAACAAGATAACAGCTCTTGCAACCAAGAACCAACACCTGGATCAAGCCGCAAATAAAATGCCCCAACACACAACCACATCAGGTAACACCCCCCCCCCCCCGCAGAGGCAATTGTACAACGTGCTAAGCTAGGGCTAGTGTTAGCCATAGTGTTAATTATTTTCTGGCTTACCTTCTTGTGTGAAGCAGCCCATTGCACCCAGACAATGAATTAACTCAGTAACCAGTCTAAGTGTGTCATGTGAACGCAGCCATAGAAGTCAAATGAAACCCTGAGGCTAACCTGCGCTGACAGGGTACAATTGGCTCAGTTTTATCCCCCCCCCTCCGCCTTTAAATATTATGCCTTCCTCCACTGAATTCTGGGAATTGCTGGCTTGGTTTGTACACCTTAAAAACAGTTAACTTCCCCCTTTTACAGAACTTGAGCTCCCAGAGCGCTCAGATGATGAGACAGAATAAATATGTACCAGATTAAGTTTGTAGCCAGAATAAATAAGAACAGAATAAAATCACTGTTGGCTTCCAGTCATTCCATCTAATCTAGCACTCTGTTTCCCATAGTGACCAAGTAGATGCTTCCAAGAAGCTCATGAGGGCAACAGCCCTGTTGTTTGCCCTGCCCCAGCAGGGATGCTCTGAGACATTCTGTTCAGTGTTAATACCGATAGCTGTTAGCTATTAATTTCAACCATGAGTCTGCTTCATTTTCAAGCCCTGTATGTCCTATATATTATTGAGATGTCCTATATGTGCATGTGCACGTGTACATGTGTCTGCGTGTATAGAAAGGTCACAGTACCTGATGCAACTGACACATCCTTGGCATGGACTTGTCTTCCCAGTATGATCTCTTTGTCATCCTGTTTATGGCTGCAGACTTCTGCATCACCAGTTGCCTGCAGGCCCTATCTCCCAGGGCTTAAAAAGGGTCAAGATGGGTGGGCTGTCTGGGACACTGATGCTACGGGTTGTGTGTTGCAGCCTCCTTGGGGAACTGAAGGCGCCTGTGTGCTGGCTGGCTGCAACTCATCAGGGGAGGGGGGAGCCGCCTCTTCCCTGGTGTTTCCCCCCACCCGGCAGAGCCTCAGAGATATGCGATGCCCTGTTGGCTGAGCACAGCTTTCCCCAAACCTCCAGAGGAACTGATTCAGCATCCAGACAAAAAAGGAAGCAGAAGAACTGGAGCTCTTCTGCTGGGAATGTGCTTTATCCTCTGTCTCTCTGTCTCTGTCTCTTAAATAGGAAACCCTGCCTGCTAATCTTGGGTGGGTTTCAGGATGGCAGATCCTCCTTGGCATGTCACTTAAACAAAGTGGCAATTCCAGCTGCAGTAACAAAGACTCTGGTTAAATTCACCCATCACGCTAAGTCTGAATTAACCAACCTTCAATCAAATATGGAGTATGTGGTAGGAAGCAAGATGCATTCTGCACATGCTTTGAGACTTGCTTTTAATTAATGCAAGGTATCACATTCCAGGGTTAATCCAACATTCAAAGGTAACCCCGGGGCTTTACTCACACAAGCAGAGGAAAGGTGGAGAACCATGCACTGCCAAATTACTATTAGCACTTCACAAAGATGGAGGATGCTTGGATGGTGAGGTAAAGACCTAGCAGATATATTTGTCTAGCGTGCTAAACTTGGGTGGTGTTAAACTGGGTTAGTTTTCTGTGATTTAACATATTGTATAAGCTCATTCAGTTTATTGTTCAAATATTGTGCAAACCCAGAAATGAGTTAATCCAGTAGCCAGATTAAATATGTTGTCTGAAGGTAGCCATAGAACTGGAAAGCACCATTTAGATTATTGGGCCTGATCCCCATCATCACCCATTGTTATAATTTTCAACAACCATTGCAGTCCAATCAAAATAATGTTAGAATTAAATGTTCATAACATTCCAGATTTAGATTTTTCAGCCCACTGCATCAGTTTTACTTCTTTCCACTGTCTCTTCCTGGACTGCTTCAGAATTCTTAGAGATTTCTCTTTGTCGTTCCTCAAGTATCATGACTAAAATCTCTTCTAGAATCTGTGTGCAGATACTGTGTTTACCTGAAAGGAAGACTCTTTTTTCCCCCTCAAATAATCCATGTTTGAGGCTCATCTTAGATTTGCTGGAACTCTGGAAATGGAGGCAGATGTGTTCGGAAATAGGATCATGAGCTGAACTCTGGTCTATCTTCCTTTTTGGCAAACCCAGTACTGAGTATTTAAATCTGCCTGCAAAAAGGCAGCCTGAGCAGTTCCCCCAGAGGTAGTGTTTGGAGAGAGACTATCTTCAAACCTTTACCTATCCCAGCGACAGCTATCAAGAAAAGTCTCTTTGTCCTCCATCTGAATGGAGTTGTCTAATTTAGAAAAAGTCCAGGAATACCCCCTTTACTGTGAGTGTTGCTTTGTAAACGGGTACACGGTGTTGCCAGGGCAAGCCCCATATGACTGGCCACAGGCTTCTACCAGAAATGACGAATAATAGGTCGCGCACATGGAGGCTGAAGAAATCAGATGGAGGGATTATCGCAAATGATTTATGAAGGCACAAGAATACAACATTGTAGGCCAGGATATTAATTTGTCTAGTGCTTCTGGAGAAGGGCCAAAATTCTTCACATATATTACAACTTCGTAACTTTGCGTAAGGTGGTCCAGGAATTCATTATTATCACCATATGGGTGATCTTTGTTTTGGGGAAAGGGAGGATGCTAAGCCTGATAGATTGCAGCTTAGAGGTGGGTGAGCCTGTGAGAGAGTTGAACTGGGGTCTTCCTGGCGCTGCACTCACACGCTTCCAGGCGTTTGGCTGTCAGAATGCAAGGAGGGGAGCTGCTCTGGCACACGAAGGCTAGGATGACTGATGGCGCACAGCACTCTTTGGAAGTGGAGTGCAGAGAGTGCTTAGCTGCGCATAACTACTTGTGCATTGTGTGTGCCAAGTGTGTAGATGTGCAAGAGAGGCTACAGCAGTGTTTCTCAACCTTGGCAACTTGAAGATGTGTGGACTTCAATCCCCAGAATTCCCCAGCCAGCTTGCTGGCTGGGGAATTCTGGGGATTGAAGTCCACACATCTTCAAGTTGCCAAGGTTGAGAAACACTGGGCTACAGGGTGAAATGGCCAAATGAGAATTTGTGGTAAGTAGGGCTTCTGTTCATCTGGGGCTGAGTAAGATCACATTTTCTGTCATGCTGTTGGGCTGAGTTTGCACAACACATCAGACTGGGTTATAATGGAGTTGTGTAGTTTATGTTTCAGGAACCCAGCCATGGTCTGTGAATGAGACCATCACTTTAAGCCATAATATGGGTCCTTTGTTTGGGCATTCCATGCTAGGCAAGACAACAACAAAAAACGTGTTTTTAAACCTAAGTTTAGCTTGTTTTGTAATCCAATTTAGGGGCTTAAATCATCAAAGCAACACAAGGAAGACAGTGTAAATTCCTGCTTTGTGAAGAGTCACTGAGATGTTTATCTTGTCACCGACTGAAGGACTTTCTACATTTTAAAAACTTTCAGCGAAGCTGAATATAATTGCTTTTCATATACACTGGGGGGAGGTACCCTGAGTCTCTAGGGCACCATACAGCCCCCAAGCCCTTCCTTCTCTGTGACCCTTGAAATCCCTCTGACCACTGCTGGTAAAAATCAGGCCCTGTTTTCTACCATTTTGAGTCAGGAAAGGGAAAGGAAAGGCAAGAAAACTTTAGTGATAAAGTACAGCCCTTATCCCATCACAACTCTTCTCTACCAAGCACTCCCGGTGGACTGAACTCCTGCACGTTTGATGTTGCATTGGAGGACACGTGTGTCTACTCTGCCTCCTTCGTTGGAAGATGAACCTGATGCTTTGACTCCTGTCTTCTACATAGCCAGAGCTGGACACAAAGTCTGTCATTGTTGGTGTGACTGAAGTCTTTATTGAGAGAGGCAAGAGAACCTGACAGAGGTGGATCATTTTGTGTGTGCAGACATACCCCATAGCCTCATGGGAAAAAGGACTTTGGGGGCTGTGGAGGAGGAAGGAGACGCTACTCTCACTCCTGATTCCAGGAAATAGATATTCTGCTATTTCTACATTGATAATCCCTCCTGCCCCCTCTAAGGGATGACTGTGGGCCCCCCCCGGCTCCCAATTATTTCCACATTTTTGAGGCCATCCCATCGTAATTTGGTTATGCAGATCCTCAAGTGAGAGGCTGTTGGGGATGATAGGAGGCAGCATGCAGCTTGGGCTGCTGGATCAGATTGGGGGCTAGCTGGCAAGTACATTGGCTAACCTATAACCTGTGCATGGATAGGTGAAGAAACTGAGTATTTCTTCACTATGGAGTTTCTACCAATCCCTGTGGCCAAAAATTATAATCCCATGAAATATGCTGTCCTCATTGCTGATCTCTATCCCGCCTCTATTCCTGGTCCTTACAGTCCCTGACTGCCCTCCAGGTTATGAGTGACACCCAACAGATTTTACCCACCATGAGACTGCCCTTGGGTGGTGTGAGAGTAAGAGGGAACATATTATATTAATACAGCTAAACTCATGAGCTGGGGATAGCAAGACAAAAGCAAGGTCACAGGAGAACGGTCAAAAAAAGATGTTGATGGCCAGGGCATGTTGGAGCCATTGTGGCCCCTATCTTGACTTTTTTGATCCTCTCCCTGTGGATACCCCCCTATGACAAGGTAAATCAGCTTTTATCCAAGTGAATTCTAGGAAAGCAGGCTTTGTTGATGTGGAGAAACCCACACTGGATTATTTGTCTGGTCAGAAAAAATATCTCCCATTGCCACATTTTTCCCCATTCCAAAGATGCCAAATCAGTGATTAGAGAACATTTCTGGAAGACCAGTGAGGTATCTTTCTAAGGCAGATGTTGAAGTTTTGCTGGACTTGATAGGGGTATCAAAGCCTGAAAAACGTGCATTCTTAATGTTTTCCTCTATGTGCCAAAACTTTAGTATTTGGCTTCTGGACAATTTTCACACTATCTTCAGGCTTTAGATCTTTAATTTGCACCATGTAAGTCAAAGGAATGATTAGTAAGGACTTAGGAAATTAGGCATTTCCCCTCTCAAAAACTGGCCTGGGGTTTTTCACTTCATCATATGGTAGTTGCTAGATCCTATTGCCTGAATCCAGATACCAGACAAAAAGGGGGGGAAATAAACAAATACCATATTTCCTAGTCCACTGAATGGGTGACACTGGAAAGAGTTTACCTTTCAGGTGACTTGTTGAAGCTCACAAAAGCACTCTCAGAGTCTGGATCTAGTACTCATGTTTAATTTGTGTTGTTTTTTTCCAGTGTCCATTTTCTCCTAAGACTGCTGAAACTGCCAAATGGGCCGTGGATCTGTAATCCAGTTTCTCCCAACCTGGTGACCACTACAGATAGCTTCAACTCCTATATCCTCCATACTGAAAGTAGATTTGTCAATACTGTCTGCTGCCCCTCCCCCACCTGTCGGTATATACTGCCTTGAATCTTATAAATCATCATCATCATCATCATCATCATCATCATCTTAAGACTAGGAAGCCCCATGTGCCACCAAAGGGGGAAAAAAGGTTTGGAATAAAAAAAAAATGACCTCCTTTCCTCCAGTCAGCTCCCAGATTTGGGGCATCTTTTTTCTACCCACCCTTCACTTCCAAGCCAGATGTTCTCAAGAGCATTAAAAAAACACAATAGCCGTAGACATCCTTCATTCCATGCACTTGTCACCCTGCGTACTCTTGTTGTAAAAGCAATCTGCATTTCAAGGCCAACCAAGACACAACTGCAAAGGAATACTTGTCAGTGAATTCTGAATTTTTTAAAAAAAATCACAAGCCAAAGGATGGAGGAAAATCTACCACACGTCTCTTTGCCTGTTTGGTCAGAAGCCTGCTGTGTCTGTTAAACAGATTCCCCTGTTTTCTTGGAAGAGGTCAGTTTTGGACCAAAGAGAAATGTTTAAAATCACCTCCTAAACTACTTATGTCATAGAGTGCTCTGTCCTGAAATGTACTATTGGTAAGAATCCAAGCTCGGTATGAAGAAACACTGGTCCTAAAATACATTTATATGATACTGTTTGTTCAATGATAGCTAGCAAAATTATGTGTTTTCAGATCAAACAAAGTAGGAACAGCAAAAATAAAAATGAACATCCATTTGCTTCCTTCTGATTTTTTTTTTCAGTTGAAAATCTTTTGAGAAGCATTATTTTGCAATTCAGCACTGCGTGTTTGCAGGATGCAAAGATGGAGGCTTATCCTTAAGCGAGACGGTGGGATTAACCTCTCGGTCATCCAAAGACAATCAAGTTACTTATCCTGACAACAGTGACTGCCTAACCAGAGAGATGCGATATTCCAGCAAACTTTGTGCTGACTGGCACTTCTTTGAGATCCACACAACAAGAAAGCTCATAGCTTTCAAGACAGCTCGTGACTTGATGGGAAATTAGACGCTAATCCCTGCACCAGCAAATTTATTTTAAAAAGAAGCCCCCCATGCATTTACAAAGGGTAAAAAAAAGTGGGAGCAGAAGAGAAGCAGCAGAAGAAATGCAAAAGACTGGCTTTAGTTTTTTTTTTTAATGCTTGCTCCAACAACCCTGGTGACATCATTATATAACTTTAAGATGTTCTTGGGCAGGGTTCCTCAACTTTGGCAAATTTAAGACGGGTGGACTTCAACTCCCAGAATTCCCCAGCCAGCAAAGCAAAGCTGGTTGGGGAATTCTGGGAGTTGAAGTCCACCCGTCTTAAAGTTGCCAAGGTTGAGGAACCCTGTTCTTGGGCACTTGGACACAGATTTTTTTTTTTTTTAAAGGGCGTCCTTGTTCATTTCAATGCAATTTTAGCCCTTTGGGTTCCTATAACCAATATGTAGGCCTGAGTTAGTGTCCTGCCAATGCATACAACAAGGATTCACACACTCACAACTGAAGGAGTTAAAGATAAGGCTATTTTTTTTTCCTGCCCAAGCAATTCAGTGTTGCTCTTTCCCATTCCATGCTCACAATGGAGAACAGAGGATTCTTCCAAAGTCTGCATATCCTATGAATTTATCCTGAGAATGTCCTTCTGCCTTGCTTGCTTGCCATCACTTAAACATCTGTGGATGAATGATAACAGAGGTGCATGGAAATTAAGGGATTACGTTGTTCTTTCCCATTTTTCTTCTTTGCATTCCTTTCCTGATTTTGCAAATCTGAGCCAAAAGTTCTCCAAAGTGATTTTTTTCTAGGTAATGTTCTGTAATTATTCTTTTTCTTTTTGAAGTTGGCTGAAAAAAGGAACCACACTGCAGAATTTTCTTGAAATATGTGACAATGGTCATTTCCCTTTCTTTCCCCACAATGTCCACAGACAAGACAGTTAAATCAAGAGCACTGTGGAGAAGGAGAGGCTGCAGATGATTGTGGGGGGTGGGGGGAGAAAGAGATTTGGGAAATAATTAACAAACCATGTTACTGCTCCATGAATGGGGAGGCCTATCCCTGAGAATGCGAAGAGAGGACTCCTTGGAAAAGACCCTGATGCTGGGAAGGATTGAAGGCAAAAGGAGAAGGGGACGGCAGAGGATGAGATGGTTAGATAGCATCACCGAAGCAATGAACATGAAATTGAGCAAACTCTGGGAGGCAGTGAAGGACAGGAAGGCCTGGCACGATATGGTTCATGGGGTCACGAAGAGTCGGACATGACTTAACGACTGAACAACAACAACAATCCCTGAGAAACTGGAGAGTTTCACCAAAATGGTTCTTTATTTCCTCTGCGTGTAAATGGGAGAATTTTAAGAGTCTACCTGGGAGAACTCTGCACCCCGAGTGAAAAGTTGATTCCTTGTTATTTCAACTGCACGAAGTAAGGTGTGCACTTTCCCTGCTTGTCATTTCTGGAGCCTGTAATCTCTCAGAATCCCACCTTTTGCCAAGGACTCCTGATGGTGCCAGATCCCAAGACCTGCCTGAGGGAAATGTCTGAAGAAATAGATCATCTCTGATTTCCCAGTTGCAGTTTTGCAGCTTCTTGGTTTGGGGGATGCAAAGAGGTCTTGTGATTATCTGGGAAGCTGCCATTTCAAATCCCCCAGTGAGAAAAGCAGAAGGGGAGTAATCCATCCTATGAAACATTTTCTTCTGCCTCAGTCTTCTGACAGCTCCATTCGCTGGCCCATGGCCGCCATGGAGCTAAATTGTGAGAGTAGAATCCTCATGCTAGAAACTCAACATTTGTAGCCCATAATAAATCTTGGCCAATATAATGCCATTTATATGCTATACAGTACTGGCTGTGAATTAGGGAGCTGTTATCCAACATACAGGAAGGAAGATGTCGGGGAGATTACCTGGGGAAAAAAAATAGAAGGCCTTCCCCCATTACCCTTATATAATCCCACTACCCTTGACCTGAGAATATCCCTGCACAGGGAGGGGGACTTCAGCAAGCCACCCCTATTTGGTATTAAGGGTACAATGTAGAGACATTCCACCACCTACCCCACCTACCAATATTCTTATTCATTTGATGGACATGTTAGGAATTGTTTCTCCAACACCCTCCCTTGATTGTGATGTGCTTCCCTCCTGACCTGGAGTTGAGGGCACAACTAGAGGTGCCCCCAATGTGTATGCTTGATGCACATTCAGGACAGGGACATGCTGGGCTCCTGTCCATATAGTTCCACCATACGAGACTGCATGGTAGTTCTTCCCGTGGTGTCCCATCCTGTGTTACTATCTGCTTGAAAAAAACTCAAGCCAAATTACAGAGTTTGCATCAGGGTATATCTCTTCATGTAGAGAAAAAAAATCCCCAAGGGACGACTCGGCTTACCTAGTATCAGGAGTCCTCCCACAAGCAGAACAGATAGGTTCTAGCAGGACTATTGACCTACAGAACATCAATAGTCCTGCTGTGCCATATAGAGCACCTGCAAAGTCCATGTGCTCACAGGTCAGTGCTTCCATTGACCTGTGCTACACCTTCCATGCTCTCAGTGCAGATGGTCCACCTGACTGCTGGAGTGTGGGGAGATTGCAGTTGTAGCTTCACTCCTGAGGAGGTCACTCTTCTCTCCTGATAGGGTTGACCAACCACATGTGCTTCCTTCAGATAATCTTTTCCCCTACATTTCTTCAGCATGATCTCTTTCCCACCAAGCACACCTTCCAGAATTGATGCATCTTGGCAAAGAGGGGAGCTGGAGGACATGCTAGGCCTGTGACCCCTCTGCAACCCTGTGCACTGAAACAAGGAAGTGATGGATGAAAGCTAAAAAATGGGGAACAGTAGCATCCAGGCAGGACCTAGAACTAGCTCTTTCCCTATCCTCTGCCAAAGTAGAAAGCAATCTGCAGGCCCACTAGTGTGAATTTCAAAATTATATAAGCAAAGGAATCATTTGGGTTCAAATCATCCACTGCAAGTAGACGAGCGAGTAACCCCATGATTGGCTTTTGAGGAATGGGTGGGGAGGCGCAGCACGTGTGAAAGAAATGTAAAAACAAATAGTGCTTCTGAGTGTACTGACTGTTGTTATGTATTTCAAATGGTCAGCAGCCCTGGTGTATGATGGTAGATAGGCTGGCATTTCCATCATAATATAAGGAAGAAGGGGAGCGGCAGAGAGTGGGAGGATCCAGCCACCTCTGTAGCCAAAGCAGGAGTGGCGGAACAGTATGGGCCCAACCAACAGATGGGGCCAAACCACAGCAGATCTGGCCAACTGGAGCAGAGAAGATTGCTGACCTCAACCTCATCTGCAGCTGCCGCCGCCTCCTCCTCCTCCTCCTCCTCCTCCTCGCTCCTTGGTTGTCCCCATGGGAAGTCTTCTGCTGCTACAAGAGGGAAAACTCTACTTTCAAAGAGAACACCTTAACCCAACTTCAGTGCACCTCAGCTTTACCTGCTGAAAAGATGGATGCTCTAATGTGATGCATGTCCTCAGTAAATAGTAAGTGGGCCATCTCTGCAGTGTGACGAGGAGCCCTATGTTTTATAGCATCTTTGTTTATATCACAGATGGACTCAAACTTCATGCAAAGGGCCTTAAATAGGGCCTTTCACAAATGCACCCACCCCACTTTTATGGTCCTCTTTTGTTTCCTTTACAACGAGATCTTCCAGATACAGGTGCAGTCCCAGTAGTAGGGCAAGATGATCAAGCAGGATTTGAGGGGCTTGTAAATTTAAGCAATTGAAATATCTCTGGGCCATAGGTAACAGACTTCTTTTAAGACAGCAAATGTTGCTTCAGAAGTAGCAACATACCACAGCCTTGAGCTTGAATGTGTTCTCACTGGAGGCTTTCAGTAGAGGTATGGTGAACTGAAGACGGCTCTGCAAAAGCGGAGCCAATGACCGCGGCAAAGACCAAGGAACTGGGGAGTAGACCGGTTCCTTGGAACCTCTCTGGATAAGGAGAGGATGGGAAATTATCTACATGTATTCTGGATGACTGCTCCTCATGAGGAAGCCACAGGACAGTGGTTTTCTGCAGGTTTGAGTGCCGGGAGACAATGAGATTAGCCATCTTGCTTGCAACCGCAGCGGAGACTTTTAAAGGACACTAAGTTCGCAAACCTCCCTTTCTAATCACTTTTGGAAATTGCTCATTAACGACTTCTAAGCCATTAGAGACCTTTGGAATGACAAGTTTGAAAACACTGGGTGAGTCTGCCTTCCGTCTTGAATGAATGATAATATTAATCATAAGTTTAAGAATTTAAACAGCAAATAGCCAAATAAGATGTTGATTTTAGAAAGTGATAAACAGACTAAGGGTCCAGATAAAATTAGAATATTGAAACGTTACAATAAAATTTTGGAATTAATTATAAAGCACAACAGCTTCTCATGGGAAACAGATCCTGTTTTGGTTTTTACAAGACATAACATAGATAAGCAATTTCATGATTTCAAAAACTGGACACTAGAGGGAACTAAAGATTTTAGGTAGAGGAAAGATATACAGGCCTGTAAGATGATGCAATTATCTTACATTATGATAATAAAAATACTGAAGGAGACTTTTGAAGAATGGAATCAGAAAATAGTAGCCACAATATCAACAATGTCAGTCATGATGTCTGCTTCTATGGATAGACTATGTCCAAAAGATATTATTGAAGAAATGACAGATGTAAAACAAGTTTTATCTGACAAGAAGGAGATGGCATTGAAAGTGGATTTACAACTGACAGGCCAAGAGAATGACTTATAAAAAGATGTTTCACTGGATCTACAAAAGAAACCGGCTGAAGTTTTAAAATTTAAAAGGGTAATACAAATAACAAACCAAGAGAGTCACCTGGATAATTTTTTCTTATTAAATTTACAAAAGAGGCTTGTTAAAGCCTTGAAGAACTCTGTGCAATGGGACAAAGAAGAAATGAAGAGAAATCCAACCCTATGACAATATTTGAATTTAAGATTAAGACTGTTAGAAGTAAAAGGAAGGAATATAAAATTGGTTTATTTGATCGAGGTTAAAACAAGATATGTTGTTACCTCTGGCAATCCGTTATGGATTTTCTGATGACGCCAGGACTGAAAAGATGACGTTTAATGGATTTGTTGATAGAAAAGAGATGGGATATGGGATGAAGAGATAAATGCTTGTAACTTTAGAGAGGGTGAAGAGTTACTAAATTTGTTTATACTTGTGCGATGAAGTTGGAAGTCACTTTATATATTTCTTTTCCCTTTCTTTATTATAGCCTTTTATCTTTCTTCTCTCTTTCTTTTTTCTTTCTTTTTCCTTGCACTTTTTACTTTTTCTATTCTCTTTTCTTTCTTTTAGTTTGTATTGGATTTTACTATTATAATCAAAATCCATAATAAAATATATATATATATATATATTATATATAAAGAATATAAAGAATGTATTCTCACTGGAGGGAGTCCTTGCTCCCAGCTCATAGGAGCATGTTGGCATGATCTGATAAAAGAGGCCAAGTGAATCAGCGGTAGTAGATGGGAGAGTAAGGTAGATTTGCAACCATGACATGCCCTGAAACATGGGAAATTTATTCTTTTATTTTTGTAAAGTGGGGAAAGGGGTGCATTGAGGTATATATAGATCAGAGGTGGCAGGATGAGGCAGTAGATTATTGTCCCACAAAGGAGTACTGATTGACTGACAGTTCAGCCTGCTGGAAGCTGTACATTCACAAGTATCTTAATACAAGCATCCTCTGAGTGTGCTGATGCCTGAATAGATCTGAAAATAGTAAAAACAGCCAAAAACTGGATTCAGAAGAAGCTTTGCTTTCCAGTAGCAATGTGAGCCGTAATCCTTCCAGAGGAAAGCCCAGGGAAAATAATGCTATTTCAATGAGGAGCATCAATCCCACGGGGCCTCAATATAGGATAGGATGGGGATGAGGAGCTTTTGAACCTTGATAGTCATATGGTTTCCCACCAACAGCTCAGAAAGCTTACCTGCCCATTCCCATCTTGTTACATATGTCATTATACAATATCACCCCTCGACACAACTATAGTATACTCCCACTGTACATGCACACCACATGCCTCTCACACAACTCTGCACCCCTCCCATGGTTTAATTATGCAGAATCTCTCCTACAATAACCACCACTAGTTTCCAGAGTTAAAATACAGAAGAATCTACCCACTGGCTTTCCATGAAAAATGCATAAAGTATACAGATGGAGGCCTAGCGTGCTGGTGGTTTCACTGGAGATGGTGGAAAGTGAAGTACATGTTATCACACTCTAACTATAGTCCTGCCCCAGTCTACTTCATGGCTCTTGCTTCAAAGTAAGTAAAATAATCCAAGAAAAAGCTGGAAACAGAGCACAATGTTTTAGGTTGTGAGTTGAAAAACCCAGATCATTTCCATTTGGATATTCACAGGTCAACCCTCAGCATCTGCTTAAGAGGCAGGATTATCAGCTTCAGCCAGAATTAAACTTGGTTCCAATAGAAGAGAATATCTCTAGCTGAGGGTTGAACTGTGGAGTACTTGGTACTCTTGAGCTTGGTTGTTTGTTTGCAGACATTTCATTACCCAAATAGGTAACATCATCAATGCTAGTGTTACCTAGCACATTACTGATCATGTTACCTAGTCGGGTAATGAAACGCCTGCAAGTAACGAAGCTCAGAAAGCACCAAGAACTCCACAGAATTAAACATGGCCTCCATGTTTAATTCTGTGGAGTTCTTGGTGCTCTCTGAGCTTAGTATACCTTACCACTTTGCAACCATATGTGGCCACACCAATCATTAGTGGGCCAACAATGGAATTTCATCCCAGTAATGTGGTTGGATTGGCTTTTTTTCCATATAATGGCAGCCACAGTCTTGAGTCCAAAGTTCAGATCATGAAGGAGGTCAGAAGTTGAAGGTCTAGCAAATGCTGGCAGCTTATGCCTGGCCTGTGTAGAGCATCTAGAGCAGTCAAGCTAATCAGCTTAATGCTGAGACTCTGTGAGGCACCAGTCTGAAACAGGGAAGAAAGCAAAAACTACACCTTCAAAGAACTGGGCTTCATAGCTTCCATCCACTAGGCATTGACAGAGTTCTAGGTGGAGGGAATGAATAATTTTAAACAAACAAAATGGAGAGAAGTTGAAGTGCCTCTGGATATTGCATGAATACAGGTAGCCCCCAGTTTAAGAATGAGTTCCGTTCCCAAAGTCTGCCCTTAAGTCGAATTTGTATGTAAACTGTATAATACCGTATAAGTAGCATTGTGTAATGAACTCAAACCATTGCGCATTTAACTCAAATCATTGTATATTTAACTTGAATTTTGCTACAATAGGCTCCGTTCTTAACCATGAGTCGTCCTTAAACCGGGCATTCTTAACCTGGGGACTCCCTGTATTCATTTCTTTGTCACTGCTCAAACTCATCCTACCCATTTTCAAAGCTTTACAAGAACAGGCCAGAAGAAATAGTAAGATAGGTTGGAGTGACAGAAGGGTTGAGTACCCAGACCATGAATGATGAAGACAGCTGTCATCAAACCAACCTTAGATCTCTCTAGAACCTCCTATCCATACAGCTGTGACATGAGAAAGTGTGAGAGAAATCCTACGTACCAGAGTTAGCTTTCAGTTTGGTAATGTCAACTGTGATGGCCATTGTATGTTTAGGGTCGGGTTAGCAAATTGTATGAACCCATGCCATTTGGTTAGATTAGAGTTCAGTGTATTATGTGAACACAGAAAATGGATTAATTTAGTAACCAGGTTAGATGTCTAAATGTAACCAGTGGGAAAAAAGGGAGGGGCATAAGTCAGAAATGGCATCATCCGGACTCCCTATGCAATTGCACAAATGAGAAAGAATAATAACACAATAAAAATACTTCCTGGAAACACCCACCTATGTCATTGTTATGCTGACTACGATGCGTAGTGTGTGTGTGTGTGTGTGTGTGTGTGTGTGAGAGAGAGAGAGAGAAGGCACTGTCACCCAGTTTACACAACTACAGTCCCAGGGTATGCTTAACCCTGATTGGCTGGATAAGCCACCATTGGCTGGGCTCACATGATAAAAGCTGTACAACCATGCTTTAAACAACACTGGCTGAATTGGCCAAAGACACTGATTTTGAACCACCCAGTCCCACGCTAGCCTAATATGATGTGTGAACCCAACCTGTGCATAAATGCCCTCTAGTCTTTGCAAAACACACACACACAATCCAAAACAAAAACAGGTTCAAAGTAAAAGGAATTAATGGAGTGCTTGAGAATCAATTGGCCTATTCCTCCACTAGCCTGGCTCAGCTTCTCACCCCGAGGAAGGGGACAAAGTGACTTAGCAGCTTAAGCAGAGCGCTGCCAACTCCGACTGACTTAAGAAAACACGCCAAATGTCTACGCACCACTATCTCTGTGGCATCTAGGAGGGGAGTCTTTCTTTTTATTCCACGCAAGCCCCAGATCACTCCACTTTATATTTTCCTTTCGTTTCGTAGATGGAAGAACAAGAATAAACCACAGCAGGAGCTGTAATCTTATCTCACAGGCCTCTTTTGACAAAAGAGGTTTCACAAGGACACAGTTCAAAAAAAGAAAAAGAAAAGAACACACAATAAAGCAGAAAGCCAAACAACTTTGTTAATTTGCCCCAGCTTAGTTCCAACAGCTGCTCAGTCTCTGGCCCCCATCTCCTTTGGAAGGGGCTGGATTGCACCGAGAAAGCAAGCGCTTTGAGCTGCCAGGTTTATGAAATTATGAGGCTGGCATAGACTGAGGAACATTTTTCTTTTTCTCTCCTGCTCCATCCAGCATCCTGTTTTCCACTCATATGCCTCTGAAAAACCCCCAAGCAGCAAGGGGGTCCGCAGGGGGGATCAAAAGAAGTCTACATGTCAGCCTCACCTACGTGATTAAAGTTGTGCTCTTTTTTATGTGACTTGCATATAAAGGTCATAGCTCTCCTCTGGGGATTGCCCCCAGAATCGGGCTCTCAGACATAGACTGCAGCCATACAGAGAGATTTCTCTTCTTAGACGCCGTGGTGAATAGTACTTACTAACTGGGGATCTATCTACCACCCATTTGTCTTACCCCTAAACAGGGCCCTTCTGGTAGGAGCGAAAGCCATGTTTTCTACTGTTCGCCTTGAAATACCTATACAGCCAATTTTCAGGGCACGATTTAAGTAGGTTCTCAGCGATCATATAAACTGCTCTCTCTGTGCTATCCATAATTATAAAAACTTCAATCCTGCTCCATACGTAGGTTGTTTTTTTTAAGAGTAAATCTTCCAAACACCTCCGTTTTGCACTGTAGAAGTCCTGAATGCATTACTGTAATGTTTCTTTTCTATAATTCTCCCAGTTCAACAGCGTAAGTTTCAAACCCTGGTGTATGTCCTTCTACCGCCATCTGAAAATGAAATGGCTTGGTTTTGGAATAAACATGAACTGCCATTAATTTCCAGATGCCACACTTTAGACATCTGATAGAACTGGGAAATTTTCAAAAGATGTCTTTTGGAATGCACAAACACGATTGTCTTTGGCGTTTCTGTGTCAGTCAGTGAGCACACTGGTTTAGGAATGTTTGTGGGCGTGGCTTTAAGCCTCCTCCTTGTCAATCTTATGTCACAATTTGCACTGCTCATTATCTGTGCTGTTCTCCCCATCCTTTAAAGTTCCTTAAAAAAAACAAAACTTTGCAAAAATGCCCAACAGAAAATTTGGTGAGGTTGCTTGGTATGAGATGCTGTTTAAGTTGAGCTTTGCTTTCAGATGGTTCACACATCATGCTAACTCACCATATGGTTGGTTTGGTTTAACATGCTGTGTGACCTGAGAAATTGGAGGCTGCGATCTATGGTTTCTGGTAAGTTCTATGGTTTCTGGCAACTAGCACCCCCTATGCACCCAGTAGTCTCCATGTCTTTTTTCCATTGACCCCCAAATTCTCCAAGATTGCATCACTGAAAAACAGCTGTGTTACAGTGGTGCAATGTTCCAGTTTTAAAAGAGAAAATAAGCAGTAAAATAAGCAAAGCTTCCAGTGTGGTTTACACATATACATTACTATCAGTAATAAATTAAAAAGAAAGGCAACATTCTGACCTATTCCCTTAGCTGCTATCACCAATCATCTGGGCAGCTGAGAAGCAGGTTTAAAAGAAGAGCACCCTCAAGTGGCAGAAAGGTGGTTCAGCTGGGCTTTATGGTGTAGCATAATGTGTGAACATTGTGGTTTATTTGGCAAACAATCAGGGGCCCACATGTAAAAAAAGAGCAAGGCTTCAATCATGCAGTCCTGGCTGCCCTCTTAACTTCTTTGACACCCCCCATCCATGGACACCCTGCAATCACTAATTGAAATTTACAGCTTAAACAGAATATGTGACCCCACTTTGCTGAGAGAAAAGCAAAACACGGGGACAAAGAGATAGAAGTCTGGGGTGTCTTCTTCTTCTTCTTCTTCTTCTTCTTCTTCTTCTTCTTCTTCTTCTTCTTCTTCTTCTTCTTCTTCTTCTTCTTCTTCTTCTTCTTCTTCTTCTTCTTCTCCACCTCCTCCTCCTCCTCCTCCTCCTCCTCCTCCTCTAACAAATCTGTCTGTTGAAAATTCATCATTCAGTAGATATATCCATGGTGTTTTGAATTGTTATAGATCTTTGGCAGCTCTTTTTCCCCCAAGATTTTTGTATTTCAGTAATGTTAAGCATGAAGAAGATACAGAGCATGTGGCCAAATATTCAACACTCAATCCTAAATTTTGACATTCCAGCATTTTTTTTAAAAAAAGGCTTCAAAGCACAATACTGTATTGAGGATGAAACTAGACATCCAATTGGTAAAAAGCCAATTCCACACAGAAAAAACAGAATTAAAAAAGGGAGGGCTTCTGAATCCTTCCCCCTCTGCCACTTTCCACCCTTCCTTTTTTGGATCTACTTTCCACATCTTCTGAACGTGGCTCTAGAAAACCAATGAGAAGAAAAGTACCTGCAGAGGTGGGGTCAAGGGGTTTCTTCAGGGAAACCATGAATAGAGAAATAATGAAGCAGCATACCCTGCTTTCTGCCTCTATTAATTCTCCTCCCCCCCGCCCCACACACAAAGCCACTTCGTAGCTTGTTAGTCTGAAAGCAGGACCTGTTGCATTTCAAATTTTTGTGCATGGCTTATGTCACAACAGATGCTACCACCTGGTTGACTTGGCTCATCTTGAAAAAGCTAACCTGGATTGAACCTGGCTACTTTTTGGATATAAGACCACCAGGAATTCACAGAGAGGTAGCCTGATTGCAAAGACATATTATAGAAAAAGGCGACAGCAAGCCACTTCTCTACTATCGTCAACAAAATTGCATGAATGTGTCTATAGAACCACCAGAAATTTTGGTCCACTCAAGGGAGATTTTCCTTTCTTTTACAGGTCCTACATTTGAGATACTTTAACAATAATATAATAATTACATTCTTTGGAATCTTGGGTAACTAGACCCAAATTTGAAGACCTGCCAAATGTGGTATGCATCCTGTTTTTCTAAAGCCATTCTCTGCAATCCGTTACTTACTTGGGAGTAAGTCCAATTTAACCAAGTGGGAGTTGTTTCCAGGGAAACACACAGAAAATTGGCTTGTAAGGGATTGCTTTTTAAGGGAACTTTTTGAGCATGGATACCTGCAAATTTGTATGCTGTTCTTCTGTTACATTTTTTGAAGCATCTTCTTTACAAACGCACACAATCAAGGGTCCCAGTCCAGACTGCATTGCCACTCACTTTAGAACACAGTGGAGTGACAACAGAACTTCAAGACTGCTCAGATGGGATAGGAAAAAGTGTGTGTATCTGTGCATATGAATCCAGTTTCTTTTATCTGTTATTCCCACAACCTGCAAATGCAAACTAGGAAACACTGGTATAAATTTCCAGCTCCCTCTGCAATCCTCCCCCACAAACGTAGTCTAAATTAATCCATAAATAATATGGACACTGTCCTGCGTTAGTTCTTAGCAAAGAATTTACAAGCCTGTTAGGAATTTCGGGCACTTGGACATGCTCAAAGAAGAAAAAAGTCAACTCTGCTCTGGTCAATCAGAGCGAAAGAGAAGTCTAAGCAGAGGGAGAGAAGGGTTGAGAGAGTGAGTTCTGGTTGTCTGAAGGCAGTTTTTGACTCAGCAAAACTATATATACAATGTGCTTCACAACAGGTGGCATTACCAAATGGATCCTGAAAAAGCTAGCCAGGGTCAGATCTGGTTAGTATCAGGATGGGAGACTACCAGGTTATTGAACAGACAGGGAAGTTGAAAAGTATTCTAAAAGAAGGCAATGGCAAACTAATTCCATATTATTGCCAAGAAAACTACATAGACATATATCTGTAGTCACTAGTAAAATTCAGGAGAAATTTTATCTTCCCCTTGACTATGGCTCCCTCCTTCCAAGAAGTCAAAACTCCCAGACGCCCCCCCCCCCACTTTTGGGGCATTTTTTTCCTACATAGTGTACAGTATGTAGAAGGAAATAATTCATACCTACATTCTTCAGAATATACTCTCAAACCTGGACAAAACTTGGGGGACATATTTCTGTGGATTTCATGACTTTCCTGTCTCATCTAATAAATCTTTCTTGAAAAAAATTCTTGGCCAACATTCTTGTGTTCCAGCAAGAGTTGAGACCTCGGTTTCTTTTCTATTTTCTTAACTTCTATTGCTGCTTACTCAAGAATGAGCCCATATGAACTGACCTTGAATATTCCTAGCCTCCATACCTAAATCTATGTGTATACCATGTCCACAATACAGCTTGAAAGGCCAACATAGAAAGGACATTAGCCACACAGACATTCTCCTGAAATAGCCCTGTTACAATGGGCAAATCATGTCCCACAAACCAGGTCTCCATTCTTCCTCAGTTGCAACAGTGAGACAGATGCTGCCTATCCCCAAAAATGAAAGGCAATGAACAGAAGGAATGCTTTTGCATCAGAAGGCTTTAGATTCACCGATGTCCCCTTTTTACCATGCAAAGAGCTAGCAAGATGAAAAAGAGGATTTGAACTTTAGATCAGACTTTCCAAAGCAAAGAGGGGGAAGGACATACCGAAGCATGGATCCGACAATATTACAAAATTAGACCAACTTATGGGTGGGGTGGGGAGGATTTTCAACAAGCATGAGCTATGATGCCTAAGTGGAACCTCCCTGCTTGGTGCAGTGTACTTCTGGATGCTAAGAACAGACAAGCCATGTGGACAGATGCAGCCCTCATGCTCTGCTTGTGGGCTTCCTGGAAGTATTTAGTTGGCCACTGCTGAACACAGGAGTGGCCAACCAGATACTAGCCGGATCATTGTTGGAATGATCCAACAGATTTCAGAACTCAAACTAGACTAGAGAGATCATGGAGACAAGTTGATCTACTCAAAAAGCAGAAGGCATCAGCCTCACACTGCAGCCTACAAGATGCACCTTTGTGATGTCGGAAAAGATGTTTGGTCACTATGTTGCTCTTAGGGCAACGGTTCAAGGAATCTTTGGATGCACCTCTCAAGTTGTGTAACACAGCCTATAAAAGGGATCCAGGCAGGCATCTACTGCAGGTGCCATAGGGCATGATCACACTGCCTACCTAGGCCACTTTTTCAGGGAGCTCAGAAGATCAGGGCATACCAAACGAACTCTCCCCACTGAGATCTTTAGCTAACTTTCTAGGAGAATTCCTTTCCATCATACCTAGTCCAAAACCCATCCAGCAGATCTTCCCAATATAGTAAGGTGTTGTGTGTGTGGATTTAAAAAAAAAATTACTGTTTTTAAGAAAGGATTTTCAGAACACATCACCCAGCATTCTGTCTGGAGTGCTGACCATTCCAAGGAAAGCAGGTTGGGCACAGAGGAAAGAAAAGGAATAATATCCCTTAGGGACACTTGTATAGAAAAATCTCAAGGTTTATTACATCAGTATCTCCAGCTACTTCCTAAATCTAAGGAACTGATTTGTCCCAAGACAACAGACAAGTTACAAGGAGTCACAATATTCAGCAGGAGAGTGGAGTTCCCAAGCAAGGGGAATGTCCTTAAGAGTGGGGACAGTACGGCAAAAAAACCCATGGAAGGAGGCAAAATCCAAGAGGCAGAGCGGGGTTGGCACAAGAGGCACAAGTTGACTCTCTGGATCCTGTGCCCCCAACGTTTGTCTTTGACCCTGAAATGGGGTATTGTTTCTGTGTTCCTACATGGAGAGTGGTGAAGAATTCAGGCTGTCACTTCGACTGACCCACATACCTTGCGTGCGTGAGCCCTGCAGGTGGGGCTTCTCACTAGTGAATGAGACCCCCGCAACTCCACTCTACAGTAAAAGGAGCCAAGAAAGTGCTGGGGTTCAAAACGAACCCTCCAACTGGGTCTGCAGGTTCTGTGTCTGCTTCAGAAACCCGCCACAGCCTCAGAGGGGCTCGGATTCTCTTTCAGAACCTGCTTGCAGGACCCAGAGTTGAGTGTAGCCTTTGGAAACGCTTCTAGGGATCCATGTGAGCTCTGCTCATCCTTCTAGAGCACTCTGGATCTGTGTCTTCATCTTCCCCCACCTTCCCCCACCTCTGCCCTTCCTTCCAAATCATCCTGATTCACACAGCAGATGTCTTGTCTTTTTATTTTTGAAAATGCAGTGTTAGCGCCTCTCTCGGGAGCAGCATCTCCACCCCTTTGATCTGGAGACCCCAGAGATGGCAGGGAAAGGGGGCTCTGAAGAAATCCCCCTTGCTCTCGGCGGCCAATGATAACCTAGAGCAGCTGGTCCTCCGCCCCTTCCCTCCTGCAAGAAGGTCTGGAGAGGTTTTGCCTAGAGTGGGGTGGGAAGGAGAGCCCCGGGCTTCCCGGGGTCTCCAGAGCTGGAGCTGGCGTGGAGGCGACGAGAGGGCTCCGCAGCCAGGGGGCAGACCGGCCGAGCCCCGCTTTCAGGAGGAAAGCACCTCAGCAGCGGCTGGCCAGAGCTGAAGCCGGCGCAGCCTGCCCGAGGTGCTTCTCTTACCTCCTTGCCACGAAGCCGGGAGGCTGGAAAGCAGGAGGACGAGGGCTCCAGGGAGGAGGAACGAAGTCCGCAGCCTCGCCATCTCTCGATGCAATGCCCTAGTCCGCTGGCAGCCCGAGCGTTTTATCCCAGCGGTGCTGCTTAATTGTGGCTTCCAAAGATGTAAGGGGAAAGGGGGGGGGGGGAGGAGGGGAGGGGAAGGGCTCAGGACACTACGTCATTGGGAAAGGGCAAAGCCACGAGTCTCTCCAACAGCCTGGGCTGACTTCCCTTTGCAATTTTTCTCTCGCGCTGCTCCGCTCCAGATCGGCGCATCTCTTGCCAACAGCGAGCGCGGCTGCCAAGGAGACTTTAGCGAGGAGGAAAGAGCGGGACTGAACTTCCTCCAGCTTGGTAGAGCAGCGCACCCCTTGGGTCCGTCGCCCCACCCCGAGGCCAGAGAACAGACCCCGAGGCCAGAGGTCAGGTGGCGGGCGGGGGCGACGGGGAGGCAGGTCGCTGGCGGGAGGGCTCCTTTGGCTTGGGACGCGGGCGCCTCTTGCACTCCGCAGGCGCTGGGGAAGAAAGCAGGAAAGATGAGCCGGGCTGGGGGTCCCCACTAAGAGACAAAGAAAGGAGGGGCGCAGGGGAAAATTAAGCTGGAGAGTCTGGAGATAACTTATCTGCAAAGAGTTTGTTCTCTAAGCGGCTGAGCCGTGAGATGGAGCCAACTGGCCCCTGGAAGCAATTGCTGAAATTGTTTGTGTTCAGACAGCCGACCCCTGGATCGGTGCTCAGCCCAGACAGGAGGCAGGGTCCCAGATGGGTCAGGGCCCTACAGCCTCTGTCAGAAGGGAAAACCGATATGCCCTTTTGCAAACCAGCCAAAGAACGGGATCCAGGAAGTTTCAGTTTGGGGACCTCTGGCCTGCCACACTCAACACACGGGTCTGGACGAACGACCCACCCACAGCCTCTGCTGCTCAGCTGTAAGACAGAATAATGTTCATCCACCCTCCTGACCAAGTTGCTGAAAAGAACTTACAAGAAAAATGGCAATACTTATGCCTGTTTTTCGTAAATGTGACAATTAATTGGGCACAACACTGAGTAAAACAGATCCTTGTCTTGTGCAGCTTACAATTTAATGATGGGAAAGAATTAGAGCTTGGGGCTCTGAGATGTGTAGATTCAGGTTTTGGGGGATCCAGCTGAAGATGACGGTGTCAACTTCTCAGAAAAGTCTGAGTAGATCCTCCTGAAAATGCACCAAACAGCGCTGAACTTCTTAAGTAAAAAACACAAAATTCAACATGAAAAAAATAATAATAGAAGCCCAGAGCAGAGTTTTAACATTCTGAGCAACCACTGGGAAGTGAAAAAGTTCCTTGAAAGAAAAAAAGCGATTAGAAGCTGTCATAAACGTTTCTAAGATGATGGTAGGGCTAGGGAAGATCCTGATATATGAGATTCCCACTTACTTGGTGACTGAAATATACTTTGCATATGCTCAGAAGAACACATTAAAAAAAAGGAGTGTGTCTCTACAAGTTCTAAAAAGTAGGTAGGGCATATTAGTTACACTTGTTGGTGAGTGAAATGTGTTTGCATGTACCCAGAGAAACTCTTAGCATGAATCTACACCTTTTGTGGTGTGCCTTGCTAAGGAAAACCTGTGTCAAGCAAAGGTTTGGCACAGAAGTCTGCAATCTGGGTGCCATCACCAACAGAGTCCTGCTCCTTCCCATACCACCCAACGTGCTCTGGATAGTGGAGGCACCTAGGACCACAGCCAAAAATATCTACCTTGCTCTGAACAACGGAGATATGTTGGGAGGAAGGCATGGCACATTTGAGAAGTTTTGGGAGTCTTCCTTTCCAAGGATATGGACTTCCTTCCTTACCACCTAAGAAGCCCATTATTTTATTGACTTTGATGCCAGAAAGCAATGCCTTTTCCAGCACTGGCAGCAAATTCACTGGCCCACTGCCATTGTTTTCAGAAAGAATGTCAACGTTTGGAAGGCATTAAGCAAATCTGTTTGATTAGATCAAAAAATATTCAGTCTGGTGCCGTAAACAAGAAAAATTGAGCTCTACTAGCCAAAGAAGGGCATTTAGAGTGTACTTCCCCAAACCCAGAAGATGAAGGGAGGGAGAATTTCCAAATTAATGTGGAGCACAATATTGTGATGTCTCTCAGAGGAGGGTAGTGCAGGCATCAAAATATTGGGTGAATGGACAGTAATGGAGGGATCATGATTTAGTAGGACTTAATTTATATCACAGTGTTGAGAGGATGACATTTTAAATACTTTTTAAAAGGGAATTTGCTGATGTGGCTTCCTTGCCTGGGAAGCCAAGTTGGCTCATATGGACTATAGTCCAAACACCAAGCATATGTTTTGCATGCAGGAGATCACAAGTTCTCAAAAGCATTGTGTCTCTGCTGGAAGGATCCTATTTGGAACCTAGTGCCACAAGGCCCAGTGTTGGCCACTAGTTAGAAAAAGGGGACTGAGCCAATTTATGAAGGAGGAGAAGATTGCTGTTTAATGGTTATACATAATGAAATTCTGCGATTATGAGCAGTATTGTTTCTGGGTATCCAACTGATAAGAAGCAGGAGAAGGTCCTGTTGGTGGTCTTCCCGGAGGCATCAGATTGATGACTATGAGAAATATAATGCCTAGTCCAACTGGGATCTTCTGCAGTTCTGATGATAGACCTCAAGGGCCAGTGCAAATCAGAGTAGATTAGTGTGTTCCCTATCCTTTGGGGCCAATGGGCACATTTGGAATTTTGAGAGCATTATAAGCACTCTCACAAAATTGTTGTCATGGTGATCTTGGCTGATTCCTGGGTCCTCAAAGTAACCATGGAATCTTCCTTGCCCTGTGAGGTTCCATGACCCACCTGATGGCAACTTCCACTGCTGTTGTTCCTTGCAGGTCAAGAAAGTCCAGTGATCAACTTCTTGCCTGGGTTCCCCAGACCCCAAAGCCAGCTCTTCCACCCCTCCCATGCTTGTTCCAGTGAAGGTCATTTCAAAGGGACTTTTCAGGGCGTCATCAGAAACACTGAACAGCTGTTTCAAGGAAGTTGACAGGCACTTTGAATATCTCCCACACAAGTCATTGCATGTACCGTGATGCTGTTTGGCCAAGACCTTGTTCATCATAGATAGCACCTGCCAGGGATGTCCTCAGGTTGTGGTAAAAAAAGGTCAAGATGGCAGCCAATGTGTTACATGCAACACACACACACAAATGGCAGAGCTCTGATCACAGTGTTGTAGCTGCCATCTTGAATTTTTTTTCTTTTTTACTGTACCCTGCGGACACCCCTGGTACCTGCCTATTCCTTCTTTCTTCTGGCTCTTGGCCTGGCTGTTTCCACAGCTGCCTGACACAGAGCAATCTGACTTGGTTTCCCCAGTTTTCTATCATGGGCTGACTCTGGAAAAGCTGAATGGGTTTATTTTCTTGGAAAAAGGAATGTTGCCAAAAGCTATACAGAAGGAAACAATAATTTTGTATGGTGCTAGAATGGGGGAAAAATCTTTTCTGTTCCTACTGGGTTATGGGGGGAAAGGACATGTTGAAGAAGTTTCTGATCCCAAGTGTGTGTTATTATTTTCTTGTTTGTTTGTTTTGGCGGCCAACAGAATTCACATTAGCCAAGAAGTCTCACAATAGAGGGACTGGGGAGAAGCTCAGTGGATCTGAATGAAGGCCAGAGCACATAACTCTGATTTAAAAAAGGAAAAAAAAATGGCAGCAGTGATGATTGAGAAATTGCCTCTGAGCATGTGCAGGGACTGTATCTTGCTCCTCTGCTCAACCCAAGCCAATTTCAGCCACACCGCAAGATGTCGAAGATGCAACATTGTTCTAGCACATCCAAGCCTTTGGATTTCTTCACTTTTTCTTCACCTTTTCTCCAGGAGCTCAAGACAGCATATTTGGGGTCTCCCTTCATTCTGTCCCCTTGATCTATTCCATGATCCAGTGGGGACTCCTAGCTGAGTCTCCCCAATCCCAACAGTGTAGGAGGAGAGCCATTTTAGTCTATGGTGGCAAAAAATCAGGAGGAGTCTGGTAGCACCTTTTCCAACCAACACATTTTGTTAAAAGGCATATGCTTTTATGAGCGTGGTATAGAAACAGAAGGAAGAAATAAATTATGGCTTCACAAGAAGCAGTATGGCGCCATGATTAAAAATATTAAACTAGGACTGGGTAGATCCAGATTCAAGTCTACACATAGAAATTTATTGGGTCAATCATTCTCTATCAGCCCAATAGGAGCATCTTCAGGAAGGGTCAAAAAAGTCAAGATGGTGGCCTTGATTGTGTAGTTGAAGCCCAACCCTTTTTTATGTGACCCACCCTACAGATCTGCCTGGCCCAACCTACCCTTCAGGATTGTTGTGAGAATAAAGAGAAGGGAGAATTCCATGGAAGTCATTCTGGACTCCAGGAGAAAAGGCAGGATATATAACCAGCAAATAAACTTATAAATAAACTTGATGTCCTGCTTCATCCACAGATAATAGCTGAGTTCCCACCACACGTTGAGCCACAAATTAACCAATGCCCATTTTAGCCTAGACTAGTGTATTACTGTATGTGAATCTAGCTCATCTCTCTCTCTCAGCTTAAAAGCTCCTTTGTCTAAAACAGTGTTTTTCAGACTTGACAACTTCAAGATGTATGGACTTCACCTCCCAGAATTCCCTAGCTAGCATGCTGGCTGGGGAATTCTGGGAGTTGAAGTCCACACATCTTGAAGTTGCCAAATTCGAAAGACACTGGTCTAAAAAGCTATCCAAGACAGAAAGTGGAACTCTTCAACCAATGCAGTCTTTCAACTCTGGAGGCTGGACAACCACCTCTTCAGGACACTTTGATTGGTTTTCCTGCACATTGCAGAGGGTTGGACTGGAAGATCTTTAGGGTTCCTTCCCACTCCACCATTGCATGACTGCATTGTTTAAACTGATCCTCCTTGCCTCCATTACTGTACTTGTACTCTGAAATTGTCTGAAGGAGGGATGTTGCATCTTACACATTATACTTCTTATCTGGATTTTGTAAGCAAAACATGTTCACAATGAATACAATGCAGGCGGGTACGATTCTGTCTGCACACATGTGCTTTGGAACTGCAGCCTTTGCTATCAGATAGCCCGACACTCTTCTGGCCCAAAGCCACTTGAGGTGGGTGGGGAGCATGACTGACTGAAGCACTGTATTGAAAAAGTAGTGTATGAGACACCCCTCCCCTCCACACGCACATACACACTTCCACTCGTTCCTATTACAGTGGAGCCTCATAACTGTAGTGGGAAGGTCACACTTTCATGTACAGAAAATAAGAATCCATAGTAGGAGGTTTCAGTTGTTTTCCCGGCAAGAATTTGGCTGCTGGAAAGGCAAGATGCTTGACATCTTCATTTAGGAATCTGTACACTTCATTCCTTCCAAGCCAGCCTGATTTTCAAAATGTAACCAGCTTTCAATTAGAGTCAGCATCACTGCTGACAAAGAATCTAACAACTGGGTGGGACTTCAAACTTCCCTTCATGCTGTCTGCATTCACACAACATGGTTAAGCAGATCAGTTGAAGGCCTAGTGGTTATACGTGTATAATGTGCCAAGTATGGCTAGTTTTCATCTTGGTTTTCTTTTTGGTGCTTTAGGGTACCATGAAAACCCAGCCTGCATGGCTAGTTTATGAGCTAATGGATTGTGGAAACTCAGAAAAGGTGTTAATTCAGTGGGTTGTGCGAACACAGTGACAGAGATGGATGGCTGGGGAACTGCTCTCAAGCAATCTCAGACGTTTTCAGCTTTCTGGAAGGAAACCAGAAGCACCATCCTGACATTTTCTTCTGAAATGTCAGGGGACAGGAGATGTTGCTCTCTGGCTCTCGCTAAGGGTTCCGTATTTTTTTCTTGGCAGAACTAGAAGGACTATTCCGATACTTGGGCCTGGAGAGGGATTGACCAAACACTGGGAGGCTTTGGTGAGCCCAAAAGAAACTGGAGCTTTCTGCAGGTGAAGATCCACTTCTTGGCAACAAAACGGTTGCGTTTGCCGGTGTCTTCTGAGATTTCTTTTCTTTTCTTTTTTTTACTTCCTTGTCTATCTTAACATCTTGGGATTTCCTAGTGGCATTCCATCCCAATACTAACCACGTCTGCATAGTTTTTCTGAGATCGGCTACGGTTGGTTTGATGCTGCCACCTGCTGTTACAAAGGAAACAGCTTCCTAGGTGTGGCTGCTCCAAAGAAATGCAGGCAGGTATTACGTTCATGCTACTGTGTTCTCTAAAGCAGTATTTCTCAGCCTTAGCAACTTTAAGATGTGTGGACTTCAACCCCCAGAATTCCCCAGCCAGCATGCTGCTGGCTGGGGAATTCTGGGAGTTGAAGTCCACACATCTTTAAAGTTGCCAAGGTTCAGAAACACTGTTCTAAAACACCTTTTCGAAATCAAATCTGGAATCCTATGCACATGGCTACCGCACCTTTGCAAAATTTACTACTCTGGATTGGCCTCCTCCTAATGTACTCTTGCTAGATGGGAGTTCCTGCACCAGATGCAAAGCCCAACTGCACCAGACCCAAAGAAAATGAAGCACAACAGCTTGCCTTCAGGAAACACAGCCCAGTGGGTAATACCTCCCTGTTGTTGGCTTGGGCAAAGGAGTCTTCCTTTTTGTCTCTGGATGAGTTATGGCTTTGCTCTTTAATTCAGGCACACCACACCGCTGGCTGCAGTAAGTGCCTTGAATCCTCTTACAGGCAGAAAGTTAATCCACACAGGGATCTATCTATCCAGAACCAAACATGGGGGAAAATACCATTTTCCTAATCTTGCTTCTCTCACCGCGGGCCAGTCTATACATTGGGAATGAGGCCATGCTGTGCTGCTGTGTACAGTTCTCCACAGCTGTATCCTTGAACACTGCAAGAGCAGTGACTGGTGGTTTCCCCTGGCTAAAATTCGAATATCGCCAACGATGGGAAAAGCTGCCAACTGCCATCTAGAAGGTGTGCCAGTGTGCTGTGCAGGGTGCTTGTATGGGTGTGCTGTCCTATTAAATTTTTCCCCTACAATTTCCCCCCCCCCCCCCAAAAAGTACACATAAAAATTCCAAACAATTTTCCAGCCTCTAGACCTCATGACCACTAGGTGGTAGCAAAGAGTACACTCCAGCCGCTGCCTAAGTATTTTGGGGTTCCAGTGTGGCTAATAGACATATTAAGCTATGGGTGCTCCCAAGTCAATCCGCATAATTTTCTCAAAGTGGTTATTGATTTGTCAGCTGGTCAATCTACTGACCTCTAAGTGGCAGCAATATATATATCTCCTGGTTACCACCTAGTTGCTGTCCAGATTAGCACAGCCAAGATGGAACTGCTGAATACACTGTGTGTTGCTGAAGAGCTGGCCTTTGAGAAAGGACTTTTGCTATGCATGTGTAGACAAGTAGGTCAACCTAATTTTCAAAATACAGTGAATAAAGGCATACAGTAAATGTTGGCTGTGGTAACAGGAGTACTAGTCTCCCTTTCAGCCAGAGCAAAGGAAGGCCATCTGCCTACCCTCTACTCCCAATGCATAGAAAAAGCCCTCTGGATCAGAAGACAACAGACATAAACTATCAGGAGATAGAAGGCATGTCAGTTGATAGTTTAGCTCATAAATGGTGGCTCAGCCCAGGTGGGGAAGAATCTGGGAAGAAGCATTGTGAAGCATTTAAACAGCCAATGTCCCTGGAGTTCTTGCTTCCTTTGGAATCCAGCTGCCTGATAGGATCCGTTGGGTTCCTGATCTCTTAGTGGAGGCAATGACAAATGTCAAGTAAACCAGCATTGCGGAACAGGCACAGAACCCAGTGACTGGGTGGAAGGGGTGGTCCCATGGCATAGCTGCTGGAACAGCTGGAAACAAAGAGATTGCTGGCCCCAACTGCATAATCTCAAGTTGTCTCCCTCCTCCATGCACTCTAGACTACCCACACAGAGTGTCTTGTGCTGGCATAATGTGAAACACTGCTTCCACACCAGAAGCCAAAAGCCTTCTTTGTGCTGCCTTAGCAATGGGTTGATAATGAGATAGAGACCAGGTTGTGAGGGCATGTCCTCAACTCGTGATAAGTAAAGTGTCTTTGTGCCAGGATAAGGAGGCTGTTTGGATGGGCTCAAAGCCATGACTCAAGCAGAAAGATAGAGCTGATTCTTCTGACGGCAGGTCTTTCTTCCTTGTGCAAACTCCAAAAATAAAGTCTTTTGAGGGAGAAGAATACAGCAGGCCTGCAGTTTTAATGTGGAGAAGAAATATCAAATCTAAATCCTACAAAATATTTGCTTCCTACCTAGCTTCCCTGCATAACCCCCATATCTCTCTGACCCACAGTGTTTCCTTGTTGACATATAAGGTTGGGTAAACTTTCCCTCAGTTGCCAGCCTCCCCTCAGCCAGAGAGATGAAGACTTTGGCTTGGTGTCACATTGCTTGGTGCTCAGAGACCCTTCCTTCCTTCCTTCCTATGCCAGAGCTCATGGCTGCATCATGAAGCAGAAGTCGTAAGTCAGGTGCTGCCATGTTCATAATTTAAATGGATTTTTTAAACCATTTGGGTCAGAACAACCAGCAGCACCTAGCCAGTGTTTCTCAACCTCAGCAACTTTAAGATGTGCGGACTTCGTCCCAGAATTCTCCAACTAGCATGCTGGCTGGAGAATTCTGGGAGTTGAAGAACACACATCTTAAAGTTGCTGAGGTTGAGAAACACTGGCCTAGCCTCCCTTGCCTGATCTTAAAAAAAGCTCAGAAAGGTGGGACCTGGATGATATTAGGGTGGGAAAACATCTATAACCCAGGGCTATAGATTAGACTATAAAGTTGAAAACAACCCTAAAAGAAGGCAGAGGGAAATCCCTTCTGCATAATTCTTTAGAAAAAAACATAGGCACGTCCACATTGTCAACTGGAGGTATGGTCACCTTAAGGGAGATTACCTTTTTAAACAGCTGACCATATTTCCTGGAGGTCCACCATTAGCTACAAATCATAGCTTTTAGGGTGATGATAAACACAACCTGACTGCTAAAAATTGCATACTGTACTCTCCTTTATTTGTTTAAGAGCGTTTTGGAAAGGCATGGAATTAAACTGCTCTGGAGAAGCCTGATTCTACAATGCCTGTCCTTTTAAAAACCCAGTGACCCTTGTTCCACTATCACAGAACAACTGTTACATCACATTGCCCAAATGCACAAACACCACACTTCTGAGGTTCAGGAGCCACAAGCTCTTTTTCTTTGGAGTGAAGTGCTCTACCACCATTGGAAGACTTGAAGGACCAGGTTAGGAACAAATCTTCCTGGAGAAATCTATGTGGTTGCTAAGAGTTGACATCACATAATCAATCAATCAATCAATCAATCAATCAATCTTCCACATATCGCCTAATTGAAACATGAACATGGCCTGTTAATTACTTGTTATGCTTTGTCCTCATGGATTCCCTTTGTCTCATTTCCAACCAACAACTGAGGTAGTCTAAAGTTATTTCCAGCTGTTCCAGCTTTAAAGCAATGCTTTTCCTTTTTTCTTCTCCCAATGGAATTTTGTGCTTCACGGACACACTCCAGCATGCTTCGTTGACACCACTGATTATGTGGCAGGCTGCTCACATACACAGGATTCACACTCTTTTGAAAGAGCCTTAGACCCCCGCTCTTAAAAAAAGGTTGATTTCAACTGGAAGAGTAATCTGGGTTCTGCCAAGCAATATTAATTACAGGTTTTCCACTGCTTCTGCCCACAAGGAGGGGGTTCACATGGTTATACTTCTTAATGTTTTATTACATTCTGGGGGTGGGGTGTGATGCTATTAATCTATGCTAGTTGGCTACTCCATTGGCTACTATCAGCTGCTGCTGGCCAAAGCCACTCACTGGCAGAACCGCCATTTGCTTCCACCCCTAGACTAGAATAGAGTATGCTTATTACTGATTGTTTCCTACCCCTTCATCCTTTACTCCTCCTTTGTTTAATTTAGCCTGATCAGCACATAACAAGTGTGGAGGAGGCATGTGGCATGACGTAAGAGGGATCTCAATACCCCAGGAGGACTTATTCCTGTATCCATCCTCCATGCCTGTGACCTGTCGGCCAAGCTATTTTTGGAGATGGGTTTAGCACTCTTTCAAAAGGGTGCTAGACCCATGTTGAGAAATATCCTGTTGACCAGGTCACAACCTCAGAGCACCGATGTGCCAGCCTCATATTAGTCAGGCAAAAGTGGCTAAATCTGCTGTTTGAATCGTCAGCCTACAACTTGCCTGGCCTCACTCTACTGTTGTATGTGATAAATAAGGAAAGCAACGAGTGGCTGTTTTTCCTGCTAATAGGTGAGACCTAGTGAGAGAGGAAAACATCAGGGAATCCAACCTTCTCCTGTATTAAAAATGTAAAATAGCACAACACACCAGCCTCGTTACTGAGGCCAAATAGGACTTCGCTGCTGGGGCAGGAGATTTCCTACTGACCTACTTCTATATTTTTTCTGGTGGACTGCATTTTAACACAACCATAGGCTGGCCCTCAGTAGCTGCCCTCAGACAGCATTCCTGTCAAGCTACTGTAAGTGGGCTGCACAATTCTGAACAGCCACTAGATAGCAAGAAAAAGTGAGAGTTTTATGTATCCCTTTGGTGCTTTAGGGTGGTCATCTGGACTGTTGCAGGCTAGATATGATATCCCTAATTCTTAGAACACAGTCTGGTTTACATTAGATACTAAACTAGGCTAAAAAGGGGTGGCATCATTTCGGTTCAACATGTTGTGGGAAGGAATCCAGCCAGAGTTTATTTGCACCTTTCTATAGGCTGAGCATAAACCGGGCAGGGAGGTGCCTCAACATTAAAAGTCCAACAGATTCCTGCTCCCCAGATAAGATCATTAGAAGGAACTCACGTTTCTAGTGCCTTAAGATTTTCTGCAAAGTCAGGGCCTCTACCTTCTTTTCAGATCCATTCCAGCAGTGACCTCAACAGTGGGGATGTGGCCTCCCATTTACAGATTTAGACATGGCCACACTGAACTTGACCAGCCCTCTTAAAGGTTCTTTTCATAAACACAGGTTCAGTTTAAGGCTTCCTCGTCACCTGTTCCCACAAGACAACATACTAAATCACATCAACTAGACCTAATGGCCAAATCCATACAACGGCTCAAGCTTGGATGGTTTTTATGTGTGCAAACCCAGCCTGTTAGTTCAATGTACTCCATGAACCAAGAACATTGGTTTATTTGATAACCTGTTTGAGTGTGTGTGCTGCAGTTCAGTAGCAACATGAAAATATAATCAGGAGCAGAACCAGTTCCATAGTTTTGGGAGCCCTAAGAGAGATGGCAGTTCTCCAGAAAGAGGAATCTTTGGCCAACAGTCCACTATCCTGCATTTCTTCACCCCTTTCACAGCTCTTGTCTGTGGTCCCTGGAGAGCGGGGGTGTCTGCAGGGCATGGTCAAAACAGTCAAGATGGTGGGCATGCCAATGCAATCAAACTTCTGTCCATTTTTTATGTGTGTCCTGCTGGAGCCTCCTGTGACTGAAAATAGGGTGGTGCACTTTCTTGCCATTTCTAGATAGGAAACACAGTAAAACTCTAGTGCACAGGATTAATGCAGTTTTTAAAAAAGGATATTTCAACTCTTTCTCCAAAAATGGGAAAAAAGAAAGAGAGAGTCTGCCCCGCCTGCCTGCCTAATGATACTCCACCCATTTTGCATCCTAGCTCCCCCCTCTGTGACTCTCGAGTGCATCCTCATTGTTTTAAGGGCAGTCCAGTTACAGAAAGTTTGGGCCCTTCTGTCCTAATGGGGGTGTTCACATCACACACTTACCCAGCATAGGTAAAAACCTAGCTGATTCATTTATACAACATGCTAACCTTGCTAAACGTTAGCCTGGGTTAAGCTTTTTCGCGGTTTCAGTACAAGTTCAACCTCTTGGATTAGTTTATGGTTAATATATTGTGTGTACCTGGAAAGTGGGACAAGCATGTTGTGTGAAGGAGGCCAGTGTATAGTACAGCAACACCCCATCTCATCTTGTTCTTATAACTTTGCTGCCCTTCTTTGATCATTAATTTGCCTAATATTTGTCTTCTTTGAATGGATTGGTTTTAATTTTGTGTTATTGTTTTTATATTGCTATAAAGTATTTTCAGTTTATATAAGATAAGACATGGAATACCTGTCTATTTGTTCAATAGATAATAGATAATAGATAAATAGATGCTGGTTTCTTGATAACCATTGTCCCCTCTCTTCCTCCAATATTACCATGCAGTCCTCATAAGGCAACCTTGTAGGGTTGTCGTGAGGAAAATCTATGAGGTAGGTTAGGATGAAAGATTATGACAGGCTTCAGGTTGCTAAATCAGTTTTGTGACTGAGGGGGGAATCGGAACAAATCTTGGGCTGCAATAGGCAGAGGAAGGGGAATTTATTGTAAAATTACCATTTCAGCAGCAAAACCACAAAATGTATTATTTTCAATAAGGGAACTTCCATGTTTGGAAACAATTTACTTCGGAGCATTGTATAAGGGGAATAAATAAATAACAGGATGAATATTTGCACTATCTAGAAAATATCTAATCCACTAGCTAATGCCACTGGAGACAGAAGGCAGAGCTAGAGAGATTTTGGGGTTAGCTAAATGAAGCCTCCATGTTTAGAGGCAATATACCTCTGAAAACCAATAGATGAGGTGTGGGGGGGACCACCAACACAGCAAAACTGTTGCCTTCATAAGTTGTTTGTGGGCTTCCTGGAGGCATCTGGCTTGCAGCTGTTGGAAACAGGATGTTGGATTAGATGGACCTTGGTTTGATCCAAGAAGGCATGCCAGCTCTTCTCTGGGTTTCAGAAAAAGACACTATAGCTATTTTGGGGCTCCTCCTAGCATCATAAGAGGAATGCTCTTTTGTATTGTACAAATTATAAATATAAGCCATTCGGGGTTCTAGAAAGAAGTTAGACTATGCATATCAATAAATAAAATGTTGTATTCTTTTTTAATTTGTTATAATCTCAGCAAAAAGAGGAACACAGCATTTTATATGAAAAGCATAAAAAGCAGAATAAAATTATTGCTATGCTCTGTTTTAAGTAGTTTTTATTTCTTTGGAGGATATTAAGCCGTGTGTGTGTGAGTGTGTTTATTGCTTATTATTTTATTAGTTTCGGTATGTTTTCTATTTTGTTTTTTTACAACACACATATAAATCAGAGAGTAAAATCCACAATAAAACTGTGATGTGTGAAATTAAGACAGCATTTTTTTTTTAAATTAAAGATCATTTGGCTTCAAATTTTTTTTTTTTTTAATGTAGGTGGCCTGGGCATTACAAAGGATCCTTTTCTCTTAGTTATTAAGCTGTGTCTGGTATCGTTCAAATGATGGAACACCCAGAGTGGCCAGGCCATCTAACAATGATCCCAGCACATGGGCAAATTGTTGTAGGAACAGTCGCTACTGCAAATTAGGAGCTAACATTAAACGAATTGCAAAAGGAAAGAGACGAGAATGGCACCAGAACGACAAAATCCTATCCAGCAGCAAGAGTCGCTCACAGGAAGGGGGAGGGGGGTTGTCAAAAAAGTCAAGAGGGTGGTCACAATTGTTCCTTGAGGATGCCCATGTTCAGTAGCGATCCATTTCTGAAAAACAACCTCTTGGTTCAAAATTTCACCCCGCTGAAAAATCACCAGGTTTCAAATTAGTCATGACTCTAGTTTTGCAATCCCCAAATAATGCCTCTTGCCACCATGTTTACTTTTTCAAAGTTATAAAGATTTATTTTAACTTGAAATACAGTAAAAACCATCAAAGCAAGCCATCAGTCTCCAGAATCATCTTTGTTTCTAAGAATGTCCTCTAATTCCATATTGGCTCCATAAGATTTCTTAGATAATAAAAACAACACATGGCTGTGATAGAGTAAACTTTAACTCTTTGCTTCCCTCCTCTGGTCATCTGGATGTTTGCAGCCCCGTGTGGGAACCTAACTAAAATGTTGGTGGACGTATGGTAGAGCAAAATGCTGGACTAGTATTTTCTGAATGATTGTTTGCTTCAGTAATGAGTAACATAGTCTCAAAGGAACCAATATGTCCACAGATACCTGTCTTGGTACCTAATAACCTTCCTGCCTCATCTGATTTTGATTTCTCTGATTTGTTCAATATGTCTATGTGCATATGTAAGAGGCTAAGGAAAGGAAACCCTTTCTGCACAGGGCAGAGACTTCCAACACTATGAATGGACACACTTAAGTGACAGTCAGTTTTATTGCATGTAAAATCCATGTGCTTTATTTGCCAAGGAAGACCAGGTTACTTGCCAAAGGAAGCTGCAGGAACATGGCACACAGTTTTAGGGTCCATGGATGAGTCTCCATAATGTGGAGTGTGAGTGTGGATGTGTGTGTGTGTGGAAAAGAGGCATGCTGTAATGTGAAACACTAGGTTCTAGCATCCATTTTATTTGTAAAAGTGCCTCTTGAGACCCTGGCAGGCCCATTGATAAAAGGGTAGATGGTGCCAACACAGTGCTTTGCTTAAAGTATGCCCACCTGCTAAGAGGATGATAAGATAATAAGGCCCTTTCCTCACACAAATTATACATTGATCTGAGATCCACACTGGACCACTGTGTCCCCACAGAACTCTGGAGCTTCTAGAGCTCTTCACAAGTGGGGCTGTTTGGAACTTCCAGCTTAGTTCCTCAGGCTGGGGAATTCTGGGAGCTGAAGTCCACACATCTTAAAGTTGTTGAGGTTGAGAAACATTGCTTTAGAGGAAACACTGCAGGGACAGGAACAGTGAGACACATGCTTTTCCATGGGTGGGAACTCCTGCTTCTCAACCCTGGGCTTTCTCCTTTCCCTCTTGAAGTCCAAGTTCCCCAGCCTTTTGTCACTTCTAAATGGAATGGCAATTTGGCCTCTCATCTGACAGAGTCCACAGCTTGGTTTTTCTTCCTTGTTGCAGTCAACAAGAAAAGAATGAGGACAGGAGACACAGTTCTAGCTGGAGTAGTGTCAGGGATGCCAAAATCTGGATGACCGCTAGATGATGGCAAAGGAATACAGAAAGCACAAATTCTTTGCTGCCACAGTCATCTGGAATTTTGTAGCCCTAGGCCGGAACTCTGATTTTTTTTCCCCATGCTTTTGCACTGGCCAGTTGGATGGCCTTTCTATCTTCCCCTTTCCTCATTTTCCCAACTCCAGGAAGCAGATGTGAAGCTACTTCTGCAGTAGCACAATACTGCTGCACAGGGTAAGAATGGGAAGGCTGGTGACTGCAGAAGGGCTCTGTTTGGCTGGTAGGAAGCTTTTTTGAGCAGGGAGCTGTTGTTTCAAAAGTTCCAAATGGGCTTAATGGTTGAAAGGATTGCCCACTCCTGACCTCCTAATACTGTGTGTTTTCAGCTACTGTACTCTAATTCACAAATCCTTGCTCAACTCATATTAATCTAAGATAGGGTCCAACTCAATCATTGTATTTTAGGTTTTACACTACTGCTGTTTATGTTTTAATGAGAGGCGTGAGCTGTTAAGTAAACCCAGATTTACTAAAAATGACGTCAAAGGCTTCAATAAATTTTAAAAACCAGAACGTTCCTCAGTGTCTTTGGAAGTTATAACTCAGATTATGTATTTTATTGGAACGCTAAAACTATCAAAGGTGTAAAACAAGCAATGCAACTGGTTGATACGCATGAACTTTTGTGCACTTTCGCCAAAGTTCAGTACTAGATTACAATCACATTGGAGCAGAGGACAACTTTGAATTCTCCAGATTTTGGCAATATTCCCTAAATTATCATACATTCATGAAAAGTTTTCATGAAAAGACTGGACTGCCCTTTGTCCAGAATGGTCTGAAGATTTCTGCACTGGGCAGGGGGTTGGAGTAGAAGACCTCCAAGGTCCCTTCCAACTCTATGGTTCTATGGATTAAAGGAAACAAAACTATTTTCTTGGCAACAGACCATATTTCAGCTGGATTATTTCAGGTACCCAGATTCTCAGCAAAGATTTTAAAGGCAAATGCCAAACAGTATGTTTTTAAAGATTTTTTATCCCACCTTTATTATTTTTATAAATAAGTCAAGGCGGCGAACATACCTAATACTCCTTCCTCTTCCTATTTTCCCCACAACAACAGTCCTGTGAGGTGGGTTGGGCTGAGAGAGAGTGACTGGCCCAAAGTACCCAGCCGGCTTTCCTGCCTAACGCAGGACTGAAACTCACAATCTCCTGCTTTTTAGCCTGGTGCCTTAACCACTAGACCAAACTGGCTCTCTTTTTTGGGGGGGTGGCGGCTGGATCACTTGATATTTTGGTTCCCCTCTAATGCTTCTATTACCGTCTTAAAGGCATGGAGGAATCTGCAGGGCTGTCACACATAAACATAAGAAGAGACTCATTTGATCAAATGAAAGTACTATCTGTTGTTGCATCCTACTTCCAGAACCCATAGGGTTAGCCCTACTGTCATTCTCACTCTGGCAACTTCTAAAAAATCACGTTGCTCTATGGCCCCTCACCTAGCTTCCACCTCCCCTGACCAAATCTTAACATCAGTCTAATCTTATCTACTTCTTCTAGACCCTTGGTTGAATATGCACAAATGACGTGAGTGGGTTATATCACTTCGCACCAGGTTAGTGTCACTACCAACTACAGCAGTTTAATGCCCCGATGGTAAGAGCATAACTTCCTCTCCTCAGATTGTTGCCTACCAGGAAATCTGAACACCTAAACTAGCCTTTCCCAAACTGATATCCTCTAGATTAGTTGGGGTTGAAACCCGCAGGATTCTTAGCCAGCATTTCTAGGAGCTGCAGTTGCAAGAGGTCTAGACTGAGTTGGAGATGGTTAACTAAGGCTGTGGGCACATGGATCCCTTGGGCACAGATGCCTTCAGTTTTTGTATTGAAATTGTAGTGAGGTTCTAAAGCAGTGTTTTTCAAACTTGGCAACTTCAAGATGTGTGGACTTCAACTCCCAGAATTCCCCAGCCAGCAAAGTTGGGGGATGCTGGCTGGGGAATTCTGGGAGTTGAAGTGCACACATCTAAAAGCTGCCAAGGTTGAGAAACATTGTTGTAATCATTTCTCCTAAGGCTTCGTTTCTGAACTTGCTCCAATTTGTCACTCTCCTTTCTGAACTGTGGTGCTCAGTAGAGGATTCTAAGTGGGGTCCAATGAGGACAGAGTTACTTCCCATGATCTGGACCCTCTGCTTCTGTTAATGCATCCCAAGATAGCATTTGCCTTTTTAGCTGCTGCATCACACTGTTGGCTCATATTTAATTTGTGATCAACAAGGGCAGACAGATCCCTTTCATGTGTCCTATTGCCAAGCCTTCCTATACTTGTGCCTGATATTTTATGCTATCCAGATGTAGAACTTACATTTCTCCCTGTTAAATTCCATCCTATTAATTTCAACTCAATTTGAGCCCACCTAGATCTTTTTGAATCTTTCCTCTTTCATTTAAAGCCTACCTAGATCTTTTTGAATCTTTCCTCAGTTTGAGCCTGCCTAGATCTTTTTGAATCTTTCCTCTTTCATTTAAAGCAGTGTTTCTCAACCTTGGCAACTTTAAGATGTGTGGACTTCAATTCCCAGAATTCCCCAGCCAGGCTGGGAGTTGAAGTCCACATATCTTAAAGTTGCCGAGGTTGAGAAACACTGATCTAAAGCATTAGCCACCCCTCCCAGTGGGTGTCATCTGCAAACTTTTTCAGTGTCTCTTCAAGCTCTTCATTCAGGTCATTTATAAAAACAGCACAAAGCCAAGGACTTAGGTCTGTGGCACTCCAGTTGATACTCTTAGCAGTGTGAAAATGGCACAGAGTGACATGTCCTTTAGAGGGTAAATGATTTTGTTGTCTTTTAAAAATCATTGTGGAGTTAGGTCAAATATTTGTTTTGCTTCACCGTTGAATCGTCTTAAAACAAACCTTGCTGTCTTTTTATTTATTTATTTTTTTGTGCAAGCAATCATCAAATAGAAAGCTGCTGGGATGGGGTGGCTGATGAGGAGAATGCTGGATGAATGGGAAGAGCAGAGGATCATTAAATTATTTTTTGACCAGTGAGCACAGCTAGAATTTGGAGAATATGTCAGAGGTGTTCTCACCAAATGGATGCCATGACATGTTTGCTTGTTCACAAAATGGATGTGGCTGACGGTTGCCAGTCACAAAAAGATAATCCAGAAGGCAATCTGGTTCCCACCAGCAGGCTCCTTATCACCCAGTTTACTTTTGGCTGCTTGCCCCACATACTTAACTTGGTTATTGAATTAGCCTATTATCTGGGTTTGCCCAAGGCATTGAAACATAAACTAATAAAAGAAGGCTGGGTTTAAGCAGTCTTTTGGGGGGGGGGGAGTCAAAACCAATCCAGGGTTGCTTCGTCACAACACAAACCTCACCCCTTTTGCACATGGGGTGGAACTGTGGATCCCCATATAGCAGGCTAAGCAGGGCAGGGCTGTCGGGACTGTCCAAAAAAATCAAGAAGGTGCTTGTGACCATGTGATCGGAGCCCTGTCCCTTTTAATGTTGCATGTAAAGGGTTGCGTCTTTTTTTTTTTACATGACTTTTATTGAAACTTTAAAAAAAGAAGATAAACCTAATGCAAACTCATATAAAGGAAGGAAGAAAAAAGAAAAAGCAAGCAAGCAAAGAGAAAGCGAAAAGTACAAGAAAAGAAACAAAAGTTGGAGAAAAAGAAAAAAGAAAGAAAAAAGATACAAAGAAGTATTCTTCACAGCAGTTATACGTACAATTATATTTTTACCTTTCTCTCTAAAGTTACATCATAGTACTCTTCTTTCTGTAATCCGTCCGGTCTCATCATCAAAGCCATAAATCAGAAGTTCATTTTTTTTTTCATTTTTACGCAAAAAGTCCATAAGAGGTTTCCAGTCAAAAAAGGAGTGGGTCTTTGATTGCACGGCTGAGCTGCCATTTTGACTCTTCTGATCCCCGGCACACACACGCAAACTAGGTTAAACCTAACCCAGCACGGCATGTTGTATGAATGCAGCCATAGGTTTAAGTGCGTGGTGCGAATCCAGCCCAAGCCTTCAGCTGCAGCCCCCTGCCATTTTTCCTTTCCTAAGAATTTCTGTGGGGCGTTCCCATAACGAAGACACTGCTGCTGCTACAGACAGATGCCTTGCGTTGCAGGACGCCATCTTCCCAATTTTAAAGAGGTGATGAAAATGGAAAAACTTTCCATTTTCCAAGGGGGAATGAAGCTTGACAGGCAACAAGAGAGGTGTTGATAGTCATACTGAGTCCCACGTTTTGGATATTTTGTGGCCCTGGTATGGGCCTGTGGCTTTTGGCTTCACAGCACAGACCCGGTAATGGAAAATGGCTGCCGCACACTGACACACCGTATAGGCAAATTGGCCTGAAGCGTTTCCTTCTTTCCAGCTTTAGGAGTGAAATACTGCCTCTACACCCATGGAAATCTTTAGAAGTTTTGAAGGGGCGAGGCGAAGGCAACCAACCATCGCAAAGGAAAGTACTATACAAAACATGCTGGCTTACTCTGCCGATAAAGTACAGCTTGATGGCGCACCATCACTGGAGAGGCCAGCCTGTGAGAGACCCCAGCCAGCTGTTTGCACATCCAGCTGTTACGCACCCGACAGAACTCCTCAGGTCACTGACCAAGAAGCAACTGAAGCGCCCTCAGTTAGAGACAGCCCTGCCTTTTGTGGGCCCAGCTTCAGGGGTCTCCCTCTTGCTTTCCTGTCTCTCGAGTGGGTTTCTTCTATCTTTTTCCATTTGGCTCTGGATAGCTCCAGATGGCCTGTCTGGGCGGATGTGAATTTGCTTCTGAATGAACACAGCCTTTCCCTCCACCCCCACCCCCACCCCCACCCCCACCCCCACCCCTTTTCTTCTTTCGGTTCTTCTGCAGCTGCGGGACAGAATTACAAAACATGGCAAAATGAGCATGCCGGGATGCGAGACAGGTTGAGCGGAGCATGCGAGCGGTTGCACAAGAGGAACCACACAAGTTGCGCACGATGTTGCTTTCCTCTCGGTGGGGGCGCGTGGGAGGAATTGGCCCAAGCAGCGCGACGGAATTGGAGGGGTGTAGAGATGGCAGGAGGCCATTTCAGGAGGAAGAAGAGCAGACGGGAGTGGCTGGCAGCCGGTGAGCTTTGGCAGGGCAAGGAAAGGGTAACTCCACTTCCCAGCAACTGCACCATGTCCACTCCTGCAAAGGGTATCAGCGAGCGAGGAAGACAGAGAGTCCTTGTTTAGAGAACCCAACTGGGACTGGCAACTTGGTCATTAAGCGAAGTAGTCGCTAAGTGAAACAGTGACTGTGCTTACAGTCTTACTTCAGCTTTCCTTTGCTTTACAGACCTGCGAAGGTCGTAAATGCAAGGTTTGGTTGCAAAGTTACTTTTTCATCACCGTTGTAACTGTGAATGGTTGCTGTACGAGGCAGTCGCTAAACGAGGACTACCTGTATCTTTTATCTGCCTGATGGGAAGTGCAAAAAAAAACCCCTCCTGCAACCAGCCAGCCAAGATGCTGCTCTTGGTTTCATGGCAAGGAGGAAAAAAGAGGGAAAAAATGGATTTGATCTTTTTGAGGTCAGAGTTGCAAACTCAGGCCTTGGGGTAGCTGCGGAAGAGGGGTGAAGGATGAGGGAAGGGCACTTGCTTCAGGAGGAAGAGGCAAATTGTAGGAGGTGGGATGAGTTGGAGTTCACACTATTGGGGTACCACCGACACACAGCTCCAGAGAAAATGCTGCCAAATTGTGTTCACAGGACTTGAGCTTAAATGTTGTTGGCAGAGCTTTCCAAAGCTCCATACCATAGCACAGTGTTGTCCAAACTTGGCTGGCTGGGGAATTCTGGGAGTTGAAGTCCACTCATCTTAAAGTGGCCAAGTTTGGACAACACTGCCATAGCATCACAGAGAAATGGGATGGCACCAGTCTGAGATTGGCATAGCTCTAGGATCTGGATGAGGCCTGAATGTGCCTTGAATGCGCCTATTGTTGTAATTCAGGGTTGTTGTTTTTTGTAGGGTTTACAGATGTGGATGGTATTAGATTTCAGAATCTTCTACTTGTAAGAAGCCAGATAACTGGTACTGGATTTGACAGATTAATAACATCATGACCTTAACATGCATTGGCAAGACTCGACTGATTGAGATGAGAACATTTAGAAAAGGTGCCACGTGTGTTTTTATAAACCAGGGATAGGTGATTCAGAGTTCACGGGCCACCTGCAACCCCCAGCATCTCTCCTGCAACAGCAGCCTGGAATGAGTGTGGCCAGCTTTTTAACCATTTTGCCACGTTGTGGTAAAAACACGCTTCCTTTATTTCTTGTTTTGTTTCTTCTGTTAAGAAACAAAATGTGTGCCTTAATCTTTGTAGGGCCTTACTGGTACACCTCTTTAAATGTTCATTAATCCCCCTGAATTAGAGTAATTTTTCTTATTTTGTGAGAGTTTTAAGGGGGCACCTAATTTACCCTTTTAATCCCGCCCTACAAAACAGTTTGGAAATACTCTCCAGGGACACTGTGAGGTCACCATCCATACCACTGCAACACCACTGCAACACTAAATCAATGGTTTTCAAACTTGGCAACTTTAAGATGTGTGGACTTCAACTCCCAGAATTCCCCAGCCAGCATGCTGGAATCCTGGGAGTTGAAGTCCACGCATCTTAAAGTTGCCAAGTTTGAAAAACACTGCTCTAAATTAAAAGTATGGCCCCTTCAGTATGTCCCTGGCCTTTTATAAACAAAAGGCAATCAGATTCAGGTCTCAAGATACTTTCATTGTATCATAGATAGCAGTTTGTCCAGTTCACTACTATCATTTTCCACATGCTCAGCATTAAACAAGGTGAAGAATATTCCTTTAATCTGGGTGACTTTGGGCCAGTCACTCTTTCTAAGCCCAGCCTACCTACAGCTGTTGTGGGGAAAATAGGAGGCAGGAGTATTATGTTCATTGTCTTGAATTGACCAAAATATATACAAAAGATGGGATAAAAATCTAATCATCAACTTCATCATCATTGCAATACTGTTTTAATCCTGTAAAGCTGGCTGCTGATAATTCATGACCCTGTAACCCAATGTTTATTTTAATATCTTTTATTTACGGTATTTATAGAAGCCTCTTACGACACACAAGACTCTTTTATTCACACAAAATAGAATTCAAAAGACCTCACACATCTGGAAATTGTTTGAATTATTTTCAGGGACTTTCATTTAACATAGTGTTTCTCAACCTCGGCCACTCTAAGATGTGTGGACTTCAACTCCCAGAATTCCCTGAATTCTGGGAGTTGAAGTCCATACATCTTAGAGTGGCTGAGGTTGAGAGACACTGATTTAACATATTGGGCTACATCCAATGGTGCATTTTCTATATAGGCAACACAACTTCCCTTTGCTTTTCACTTTCCACCTTCCATTGGCACCTCCCACCCATCTGTTCTAGAGGTTGCCAGACTTTCCACTTCAAATTTTAGTCATGGAAAGGGGGTAGAACGGGAAGGAAGAATTGGTTGTGCTGAATTCTGCTCCTCTATCAATAAAACCATTTGTATTGATTTATATCAGAGGTTGGCGACCTGTGGCGCAGTTCTTTTTTCACAATCCCCAACACTGATGTCTGTGTGTGAGAGAGAGAATATGTGTGAGCATTATTAATTAATAAGATTGGAACATTGATATGCCCAACATTTCCAGGGCTGGGAAGGCATGGACAGAGACTAACATAATGTGGAATCTGCTAATTTCTTGGCATAACCTCTTGAGCAAAATGGTCCTTGTATTAAGTGATGAAACTAAAGATTTCACTGATTATTTTTTCAACCAATATAAAAAACTGAACTGTGTTTTCTGCCAAGATCCTGTTCATGGTATTCGTGCATGAGATGCCTTCCATGACATTTCTCTCTTCTTGGTCTCTCTGCTGCCTCTTCGTCTCCATTTCTTAAACTTTTTGATTCCTTAGTCTTCTTCTGCAGTCTTTACAGCCCCTTCTGTTTCACAGATTTCCTGATGATTTTCTTCTACTGTGGCCAAGGAAATAGCAATGGCAGGGGTGCCCACGGAGATGGGGTTGGTATCAAAAAAGTAAAGATGACCTCTGTGACTGTGCAATCAAAGCCCACCCCTTTTTGATGCGCGTCATGTATTCAATACATGAAAAAAATAAATAGGACTTTGATTGTATAGTCATGGCCACTTTCTTGACTTTTTTGCACAGCCTCCCCCCCATTGCCCCTAAGGAATGACACTATTATTCACTGTGAATTCACACAGCTTAATGTGGTGTCTTTAATCCTGGCTTAGCATGTTGGGTTTGTATCCAGCCAGCCATGGTTAAGCTCACCACATTTAGTTTGGTTTAATGTTTCCTTGGTAATCAAGTACTATAACCTTAAAATGTGCTCAGATTTTCCATCAGTTTCCTTTTCTTCATTTTCTGCATAGCTTCTCAGATTTCTGTGCCAAAAACACCTCAAAGTATAGCATCACTTTTCTTTTTTTTAAAATATTGTAGAACAGCTGTGTTGGTTTACAATAGCCCCAAATCAGAAGGCATCTGGACATACCTTTTCAGACTAACACATTTTACTATAGCTGTAAAAGCTTATGCCTTAAACTGTATGTCTTTTAGTAAAATGTGTTGGTCTGAAAAGGTGCAACCATGCTCCTGATTTTTCTTCTTGTGCTGAGGCTGTCTGCATTTTGCTGTGAAAAAGATACTTTGACTTGGTAATCTTGTCCTTCTACAGACCTAAGCTTATGTCTTTCTTAAGAGAGTATTAAATCTCTTGCATGGGGCAGAAGAAAAGAGGACAGAGCATCTGTCACTTGCACATATAGACCAATCCATATGGGTAACCACTAAGCTGAGAGGCAACCCACAGTCAGGCCTTTCACTTGCTACATTTGATAGGGGATGTTTTCAACTGCTGATAACAAGCCGCAAGAGAACTCACTTTTCTATCATATCACTAAGGCAGTGTTTCTCAACATTAGTAACTTTCAGATCTGTGGACTTCAATTCCCAGAATTCCCCACCAGCACGCTGGCTGAGGAATTCTGGAAATTGAAGTCCACAGATCTTAAAGTTGCCAAAGTTGAGAAATACTGTGTTAACCAAAGGATGAAACTAGACATAGAGCAGTAATCGTTATTCATAACTGTGTGCTAGAAGCACGTCCCTAGTTTTATCCCACAAATGTTTCTGGGGCCGATTTACAGTCCTATTTCTCCAAAGCAATAAAGCAACTGGAGGTCACTTTCCTTTAAGAATGTCTGCTAAGCTCTGGAATGTTTGTGAACATTCTGTGTCATCATGGTAGCTCATCTACATTGGTTAGTGACTGCTTGTATTTTCAAAAGTTTGTAGGATGATATTCATTTAAGTTAGTTCTGTTTTTAGTTGAAGACACAAGGATGGCCTAGGGAATCAACCTGAGGTTTGCCAAGGCCATGTGTTCAAGCCCGGTGGAGTGCCGAGTGCCTGTTCTGTGAGTCACCCTTTACTATGTTTAGAAGCTTCACAGGATGCATTTTGCTCAGAGTCCAAAAACATCTTTCCTTGCTGAAGTCAGGGCTCCAGTAAAAAGGGTGAAGATGAAAGGCTGGCTAATTCCAAGAGCTGTTCATGCTGGGGCCGGCAGGCGACCGGAGTTTTGTTGACCTTGGCTGCTTGCAGGCTTGGCATGCTCTTGCCTCACTTGGCATCACTTTCAGAACTAATCTCCATCTCCAACTAATTTCAGCTTGCTTCCTCCATCCCAAAAAAGTGAGCAGCAGGAGAGCTGTGCAGCAACTTCCCAAGAAATGGCAGGGCCCAAGGCTAAAACTGGGGGTGAGTCTATCCAACATCCTTGCAGGGGAGCAAAGCCCCCAGCTAATCAAGGCTGGAGACAGAGGCATGGGGCGCCTGTCCCAACCCCAAAGCAAATGCTTCAAGTGAAACTGAGAAGAGCAAGTTTAGAGCACTCGGGAGAAAATGCATATTTGCACAGTGCAGTTAACTTATGGAACTCGCTGGAGCAAGATGTAGAAAACCCCCACAAGCTTAAATGACCTTAAAGGAGAGACTTCTATAGCAAGATGGGATGTTAATTATCATGGCTACATGGAGCCTCCAGATCCAGGAGCAATCTACCTCTGAAAATAAGTGGAAGGAAATAATACAGCAGAAATGTTGGGCCTTCATGCCCTGAATGGAGGCTTCCCTTGTTTCCCCTGCTTGTGGGATTTCTGCGAAAGAATCAAAGGGTAGACTAGATTGCTTACTGGTCCGAGAACCAGGACCCCCTTTGGATGCTATTACTATAATAGTCTCACGTTAGAAGAGCAGATTTCCAACATAAAAGAGGAATGAGCATCTTCAATAGCTAAATGACCAAGTAGTACTATCTCTCCATCCATCCATCCACAGCAGTGTTTCTCGACCTTGGGAACTTTAAGATGTGTGGACTTCAACCTCCAGAATTCCTCAGCCGGCATGCTGGCTGGGGAATTCTGGGAGTTGAAATCCACACATCTCAAAGTTCCCAAGGTCGAGAAACACTGATCTACAGTATTCCCATTTCTGCACATGGAAGGAGTTAGATATTTTCGTTTGAAGAAGAGGATGTGCCTGAATCCAGCAAGGCTGATATTTTAGATGTATTAAGAAGGTGCTCTGTGATCAGATACTAAAGCTTGGAAATGCTGTGCTCAGATTTTCAATGGCTGCACAATTCCGTGTATCTGCCGTAACCCAAAGCCAGCATTGGGGTCTCTTGAAAATAAGTCTGATTTCCACCATTTTGGCGTGATGCTGGAGAAGAAGTGAGGTTGGGTCCTTTTGTTTCTGCCTGACTGGATCCTCCCTCTCTGTGCAAGGGATCTCTCAGAATTGTCTTGCAATCCCTTTCTGAGGAACATAACTTCTGCAGACTTACTTAATTAACTTCTGGAACTCTTTGTCACAAGATGCAGAGATAACAGCTGCTAGCTCTGTTGGCTTTAAAAGGAGACAAGACAAACGCGTGGAGAATGAAAGGTCTGTCAATAGACATTAGACACGTTAAGGTTAAGTACTACCAGACTGAAAGGATATATATTACAAATCTTGTCCTCAGGTCAGACGTTAGCTGTCTCATCTTCTCATATTTCTCTCTTTCTCTTTCAGAACGAAGCATTCAGAAATCAAGATCACCAGAAGAAGTAAACATTTGATTATTGGAACAAAGAATGCACGTTATGTAGTTGAAGAAAATAAGACATTATTACTATTATAGTTGCTTCTTATTAGACCATTTTTCAGTTCAATACTCAAGATAATTTATAATTTAAAACAACCTACAGTACAGGAAATAAAAACAAGTACATTAAAACTCAAATAATAGCATCAGGGACCTAAAACGGCCTTTCTTCACAGATTTCCTAAAGGCAATCAAGTGCAACCCCCAAAGAAACACATTTCATAGCTTTTGTGATTATTGCTATTACCATTATTATTTGCAACCCTCTTGCCACTTTGCATAATTTAGTTTGGGGGTCTTACCAATCACTGAAAATGACCGAAAGTACAGAATTCCATGACCCAGGGATTGGAAAACTCTTTCAGACCCCATTTTGGCTTCTGGAACTAAATTTTTCAATCACACAATTCCATACTTATCTTCATACATAACTATGAAAATAAGGAACTTGTTTACTTTTAAAACAGAAGGCATCATTTTGTACCATGTACCAAATCTTGGTTCTCACGGTGTCTCAGCATATGTATAGCTCTTTATGTAAATAGTTTTATGGTCCAAATTTGTAGTATTTTAAAAAGAGCCTCTCAGTCCCCTGCAGATTTGCTGGAGAAGTTCTTGGAATCTCCTGGTCTTCAAAGGATGAGAAAATCAGAGAGGAAGAGGGGAGCCAAGGGGCTGGAGGCTTGAATTCAGCAGCAGTCCTTGTTAGAGGATATGCTCTTGAGCATATGCAGAGCTCTAAAAGAACAGCAAGTCATTAAGTAGCAGAAAAGAGAAAAAATGTTCAAAATATTATTGCCTTGGCATTGGGGATAAAGAATAGGCTTAGCCCAGCTATTGGTGAACACTATCAGGCGTTCATATAAATATAAATAAAAAGTTGATTTATTAAGGAATACATAAGATAGGAGTGCCCTATTGTAAAGAGAAAGGCAAGAGAGGGAGCAGTTCTACCCTCTTCAAGCCAAAGGCTCATTTAACTTGTGATAGGTGACAGTCCAGCCCAGGGACAGTGTGCAAAGACCCTTTCCTTTGTCCTTACCTGGATACTTGCCTTTGGCCTCAAAGGCTCACAGGTGTCATGTTTTATTTAACAATGGGTTAATACAGAAACTACAAAAGGGTCTCACAATACGCTGAGGCTAATCCATAACCATGATTTGCAAGCCACACTGGTGGAGTTTGCCTATCCCATTCAACCAAACCAAGCAACCTACATCATGGCTTAATGCAGTGTTTTTCAACCTTGGCAACTTTAAGATGCATGGACCTCGACTCCCAGAATTCTGGGAGTCGAGGTCCATGCTTCTTAAAGTTGCCAAGGTTGAAAAACACTGGCGTAGGGCAACCTGAGAACTTGGTCAGTATCTAAGGATTTTTCCCATTCTATTGCACGGGTGGCTGCTCCTCTTCTGTCTCTTTTCATAAAGTGGGCTAAATGCAGTTCATTAAAGAAATGTCTTGGGGGGGCATCCAGATCCCCTTCTAGTCCTGTGTTTCTGATGATGCTTTTATTCACACCCTTCTGCCTTTCCTGCTCTCTACCTGCCAGGAGCCTGTCATTCTGGACCAGGCCTTGGCAGGCTCCAAGGGTGACATAAGGCTCAGATTTGTTCATGAATAGCCTCTATACATACCTCCAGGTGCGGCATTCCAGACACGCGGGGCTCTCCAAAGCAAGACAAAGAGGCTTAGAAAATGGCTGGCACACCGTATTGGCTCTTTCTCCAGAAACGGCATAAAGAGGATGGGAGAGGCATTAGGTATGCTTGCAAAGAAAGTGGGGGATATGTGTCTCCAGCCAGTTCCCGCTCAGTGTCCAGGGAGCACATTTCAAAGAAAGCCCGTGAACAAGGTTGGGAGGGAGAGCCCCAGGCGAGGTGGCCATGTCTAGCGACAGAGAATGTCCCATGGCCAGTGGCAGCCCCAGAATGCCCATCCTACTATTGCTGGCTAATGCAGAAGTTCTGCTAGTCAAAAACAGCTGCCCGTGTTTTGATATCCTGGCCAAGAACAACTCCATGACCAAGGTTTTTGGCAACAGTTCTTAAGGAACAAACTGCCAGGCTTGGCTTAAGCCAGAGGTCAGCCTCTGACCCTGGACCTTGTTTTCATGATGCTGGAAAAATGACAACTATGATGATCAAGGTGAGGTGGTTTCTGAGCTCATGCAGAGTATATTTTCATTTTTTGGCATGTTCTCCTAGGAAAGCATACCAGGGGATGACTCTGTGTTTAGAAGACAGACTAAAATGTTCCTATCCAGTTGGGCCTTTGGGGGATTACAGACAATGGGTTGGTCCTCAAGAAAAATAGGACTTTAGACTTGGCTGCATTCTGGATGCTTGTTATGTTTGCAGGGAAGGGGCCATGCCTGGGAGCAGCCAAAAGCACCACTGCTTTGATTGAGCCCAAAACTGTATTCTTTTGTGAAGAATAGACAATTCACAGAGAAGGAGTGTTTGATAACCAAAGGAATTAACCAAAATGTCACACACAATATATCTGCAGTTTATCCAGACCTTATATATCTGGATCCAGTATATCAAGACCACATTGCCTTGAGTGAGGCCATCCTTTCCCCAGAGCAACACCCTGCAAACGTTTCTCCTGCCCTTTGATGTGGGAGCTGCGCTCGCAGACACCCCAGCAGGAGCACGCTCAAGCCTTCTTTCAGCTGCTCTGCACCTCCCCAAGCAGGAGAGATGTGGGGCAGCTGACAGCAGGGGCTAAGACTTGGAAACCGTTGGCCAGGATAGCAAAAGAGCACTCCCATCTCCATTGTCCCTCTGAACGGCGGATATTGGGGCCAAGTTATAAGAAAGAACTTTTGTCTTCAACCCATTTGCAACTTTCCCTGGAAGCATCTGGCTAGCCTCTCCTAGTTGGAATCAAGATGTTTGGTAGGATGGAACTTGGTTAAGCTAGTGAAGCTGTTCTTAAGATACGGGGGTGGGGGGTTGTTTGTTTTTAAAGCAGGAGACAAATTTACCCTGCTTTTTGCAGTGAGCAGTGGCTTTTGTCTTGATTTTCTTTTTAAAAAAAACCCTCTAATTTGTTGCATATGGTCTCTAAAGTAGATATTTCACAATAAGACACAACTTATCCATTAATATAAGAAAATAGCCTTGTGGCATTCGGGAGATGTTACAGAAATACATCATGGCCATGGATGGATTCCAGCCTTCTATGCAAACTGGATTGGGAGTGGATTCTACTTTTAAACTAAACAAGAAACAACAACAAACCCCCTCCCTTCAGAATGGTGTGGGTGGAAAAACCTCAAATTTTACCAGAAGGAAGAGCTCCCCCACTCTCCTTTTTTCCTTTTATGTTTAGAATGAGTTGCATAATATATATGGAGGGAACCATTTGAATAGCTTGGATTGGGATTGTAATATTTGGTATGGCCCCTGAATCACAAACAAGAGAAAGCAGGGAGGGCTAGAACTGGATGCTGGGAAGGCTGCAAATAGGACAGAGTCCTGTGCCACACAGCTTCACCGGGAATGATACAGACGTGCTTTGCCATGAACTTCTGGGATGTTCTTGGATTTTCTGGTCTAGCCTATAGCCCTGTTATTTAGCAGTCAAGCTGCCCTGGAAGAAGACTCTACCATATCTAAGTTCTTTGCCCTTCTGTGCGATCGTATATCCAGAGTGCGACTCTTTCACACTCAAATGCTTTGACTCACCTGCGGGCAAATCTTCGCGCAGGATGGGTCACTATCAGGTGACAGCCACCAGAGGGAGCCCTTTTAAACAGCCTTCCCGAGTGCCTGATTTTGTATCAGTCTGTCAATTGACAGGAGCAGCTCTGAACAAGAGCGGAATTGGGTAACACACAGGCTGATGATAATACACAATTTATGATGGCAAACCCTGCTGTGACTATTGATGTCCCTGGGAAGAGCATATCAGGATTGTTTGCTCCATCCACCTGACTCCAGTTAACGTCCTGGCAACCACAGTTTGGAAAATGCCCCATGGAAATTCATCATTCACTGAAGATAATGCTCGAGGTATTGCAGGATTCTGTGCCAGAGACCCTTAAGGAATGTCTCTATAAATGTTGGATGTTTGCAGACTGCTGCGTTATACAGCAAAGTTGCACGAGCCTGTAATGGAGGCCCAGACTTGCTCAGAATTCCTTCAAGAGTCACTCCGGGACAATTAGTGTCACCAGAAGTGACAAATCTAATTAAGGCTGATGCTGCATTTCCTTTCCGAGATTGCATTCCCTGGCCTCTAATTCAAACCAACTCCACTGGAGTTGCGTTCTCTCAACTTGATTTCAAGCCCGAGGTGACTTTTGAGGAAAGTTGGAGAGCCAAATAGAGTTGGTTGTTTTGAAGGTTATGCGCGTGCGCACGCAGACATGCATGGAACACACCGTCCCCTGTCTGAGGGAGCGAGAGAGACTCAGTCTGCCCAGCTGGGCTGGAACGTGTCGAACTTAGCTGCTGGCTTGCTCTGCCTTGTGCGCTCCAACCCCTTGGTGTGGGTCAAGGAAATTGCCTCCCTCCTTTTGGAATGAGCCATCTCCAAGAAGAGAATGAGAAAAAATAAATATTCCAATTTTGTAAAAACACCAGAAAGATGTTTTGTTCTTCAGCTAAACAGATATACGAATGAAGGGCTTACAGATCAACTGTTGGGTTAGTTAGTCTGAACCCCTTTCTGAAGGGTTAAGGCCATGCCCATCCTAGTATGTCTGTCACTGATCCATTGTTTCCTGAACACAATCCATTTGTAGAATTCATTTGATCGCTGAACTTAATGAACTGCGGCTGCCTTACCCAGCAAGGCTGCTATGACTGACAGCCACTCTTCAAGGGAAGCAGAGATTTTCCTAGCAACTCTACCTGAGATCTTCTAATTCAGGGGCTGGTGACTCTTTCAGGGAGTGGGCGCCACTACAAGATGAGGCAAGTGACCCAAAAGATTTTAAAAATTAAAAATGGCCAAAGTCTCATGGGATACCAGTGTTCAGTCCTGAGATCCTGAAAGATCTGGCCCAGAGTCACTTCTTCGTGAGATGGGCGGTATCTAAATTTGAGAAAGAAAGAAAGAAAGAAAGAAAGAAAGAAAGAAAGAAAGAAAGAAAGAAAGAAAGAAAGAAAATGGAAACTTCATGAGATTTCAACCATAGTTAACTAAGGTATGTAATTTTGGAGTGGGCAAAAAAATGGGCACCGTTAGGGTTCATCTACACATCCGTCTTGCCTTAAGACCCCAACTTATTTATATAGGACACGTCCTCACATGGTGCCTGCATCTCATTGCTATCCCGCTACTAAAGCAGACTGACATTGACTTTAGGTATTCTGGTATGAAGCTGGTGCTTTATCCCATCACAAGTAGATCAATTAGGGCAGGGTTCCTCAACCTTGGCAACTTGAAGATGTGTGGACTTCAACTCCCAGAATTCCCCAGCCAGCCATGGGGAATTCTGGGAGTTGAAGTCCACACATCTTCAAGTCACCAAGGTTGAGGTACCCTGATTTAGGGTGCATGAAGGATGAGCCTTAAAATGATATGGCCCAATTGGTCTGCTGTGGGACTGCTCTCCCACCTCCAGGCCCTGGGCACTGTGCTTCCATGGCCATTTTGGCTGTGGCTATGAAGGGGACTAGATACCTCAGGTGGGTGGCCTATTCTACTCTGGGGGAGGGGGACTGGACATGGGAATATCCATCCAATGCAAGACCAAATGCAGTTCTTCCAGGAGACTGACATTCCCATTAGCAAACAAAAATTAACCAGAAAAATCGTTGTCCTTAAAAGGCTCCAAACTTTTCCAGATTGAGAGACTGATGTTTTAGGAATGATTACATGGTTTCCAGCCCCTGAGTCTGGATTAAAGCCCTACAGCTAAACAAAAATAAAAGTATTTAAAATCAACACCAATTGTTCATGCAGACTTTCAGGGAAGGGCAGTGGGTTGTTTGATATATAGATATATCTATCTTCTCTGACAGGACTGTTGACCTCAACAGACTGATAGTCTTATGAAATGTTTTCAGAGATACTCCCATCTAGAGATCATCTCTGAACTCTAATTTTGATTCTAATCTCTGATTCCAACCTGCAATGATCCAGATGATCTTTAAGTAGGAGCATCTATGAATATGTTTCATAAGACCACAGCACACCACAGTGTTGCATTTTATCTCTGAACTTCACTGGTATATTTTTTGACAAAAATGCCGTTAATGGTGATTTGATGTAGATCTATAGGTTGATAATAGTGAGGCAAAAAGTTAGAAGAAATTTGGTTAGGTGGAGCTCCCAGAGTATATAAGCACTGCTATAATACACTTTCTGTATAGCAGTTGGTGGAAGCATTTCCCATTGGTGATGACGTAGGACAGACTGGAATTTCATCCCGGTGAAAAGACTGTGAATGCTGGCTTCTGGATACGCATGAAGGGCTTGTGTGGGCAGTGTGATTTATGCTGACCTGATCTCCTCCTGGTTTCAGGGTGGGAGGAAAGCATGGCAAAGTGGCTGTGTGGATGCAGACAATGTGGTGTTCTCAGAGGCCTTGATGCCAAAGTTACTTTAAGTGAAGGTGCTGGGAACTGAATTTCAGTCTTTCTGCATGCAAAGTAGGACAGGATTTTCTGTGAAGCAGGCACGGTGGTGAGGAGGTAATATTCAGTGTGTTTAACACAAGCACAAGGCATATGCTCTCTAACCGTGGAAGAAGTAGGAAGGGCTAAAGAGATCGCATGTTTTGATGATCAGTAGGCTTGTAGTTTTAAGTCAATGACTCTGGTGGCTGGGGACATTGTTGGAATGGAAGTCCAGTAATGTTTTTTAAAAATCTTTTAATGTACAGTATATACAGTGTATTTTTGATACATTTAAATCCCTGACAATTATGTAACTACTAGGAAACTGTGAACAGTGAGTTGAGCATTAGATGTAAATTTGTACGGGCATTCACAGAAGTCAAAATCTTCAGGAATCACTATTCAAGAACAACTGCCACGCAAATAATTTAAAGTGGTTTTCTTCTGACATTTAGGATCTGGTGACTTTGGGCCAATTATTGGGCAAACCGCTTTTGAAAATGATGCCAAGAAAACTGCAAGGACTTGTCCGGGGAGTTGCCAGAAGTCAAGATTGACTCGAAGGCAGGCACACACACACACACACAATTGTCTTGACCTGGGGGTCTCATTTGAGCCAGGCCTTGTCAGTCAATCAGCAAAAGCAAATAAATGCACTTCCAAAGGTATGGTCTGAATCAGAATTTCTCAATCTCAGTGACTTTAAGATCTGTGGACTTCAACTCCCAGAATTCCCCAGCCAGCATGCTAGGTGGGGAATTCTAGGAGTTGAAGTCCACAGATCTTAAAGTTGTTGAGGTTGAGAAACACTGGTCTAAATGGAGATCTGAGTTTTATGGACCACGTGCAGACTATCTTTGCCTCAATCTGTTTGTAAAGCAACCTGAGCAAGGATGGATGGATGGATGAAGAGAAACTTGTAACATCTCAGTGCTTCCTCCAACGTTTTCTTTTGAAACTCATTCCCAATACAGTTTTGAACACTTTATTGCATTAGGCTGTGACCTGGGATTTTTTGGCCTTCCTCCTCCCCTACTACCAGCCAGTTTTAATGTACTTTAGCACTCCGGGGCAAATCTTGTCCCGCCTGTGCTTTGAGACAAAATGCCTCCATCTCTTTCCCCCAGGCAGCTGAATCCTGGACAAGGCCATGCTAAGAAACCACGTTTAGGCTGTGTTCCTCTATATTTACCTAGGAGTGGGTCCTACTGAACTCTAAAGGAATGCATCCTATTGTGCTGTGCTCTTTAAAGATAGAAAACAAGGCTTCCGAAGCCAAGAATAGGGGCAGAGATTCATGAAAGACAGAGGTCAGCAACCTGGGAGTGTCCCTCACAAGCCTGGATGGTTGGAGCACATGAGAGTGAAGAAAGAGTTGTTGCTTTTACACTGTCTGCCTCTTGACCCAGCCGCATTCAGGAGACTTGGTTCCTGCCAGCACCTGCAGTCAAATCCCGGGCTGAGAATCCAGAAGGGCTGCTTAAGCCTGGTGCCAGTATGTCCTTGGGACCTTATCCAAAGGAAGTGGTGTTTCCTTTGGCCTGCCAACCCCATTTCCCCTGGTGACTCGCCTCAGCCACTTTCCTCTCAATGCCGCGTTGGCACCTCCGAGGCCTCCGACTCTGTACCCTCTCCCTTCCTTGGCACAGGAGGGAGCGAAATGCCCATCTTATCATCATCCGGCCATTCCCAGGTTCCTCCTCCTGGAGCCAGCCCTCACACCTTCTCGCTTTGCTGCTGACCCAGACATGCACTAAGCTGAGCCGTTGGGTGTGAGCGGAAGGGTTTGGGTTCAGAGACAGGCTAAATTTCTCCAGGCCTGTGAGAGTGGCCTCCGTGGGGCTTGGTTCCTGGACGTGCAGAGCCGCCACTTGTGGGCTCCAGCTCGGCTTTTCCTTGAAGAAGCTGGCAGGCCTGTTAAACATTACTCTGCTGAGCACATAACTGTGCACTAAACTTTGATCTCTTTCCCCATATTGCTGGACCTTAAACTCAGTTGAATCCATAGAAATGCATCTTTATTTTATGTGGGCCTGCATTCATGCAAGCATGTGCATACTTAAGAGAAAAGCAGGCAGCTTGCTTTCCGACCTCAAACGCCTGTCTGGATAGTAAACAAGGCTGGACTGCATTCATACTGCCTGACACATGGGGAGCTCAGGGATGGCAGCAGGGAGTTTGGCAGAGGACTGGGAGTGACATGATGCAGGAGAGGAAAGTGGGAAAACTGGGGTGCGCTAAGGACAACCTACGAAAGTGGGAGGGAGAAGCTGGGAGGGAGAGAAAAGCTGAAATGGGAAGGCCTGTGGGGATGATGAGGGAGCAGAGAGAAGGAAACGGCAAGATCAGAGCTGGAGACATGGTATCTGCACTATAGCCGGTCAAGTCAATAATCTGATTTCCAGGAAAAGAGAAATTAAGAAGAGGGAGGGAAAAAAAGTGCTTTTTTATTCATTTTTGGAAAAAAAACAGGCCAACTGCAGCTGACTGGTTCTTGGACGGTAATTGACAGTTACTAACTGAAAACCAATGGACTGGGCTGACTGGCCTGTTTTTTGCCAGCAAGAAGGAAGGAGATGTGTTTTCATGACTTCTGGGCATGTTAGCCCTGCGAGGTAGTCCAGACAAGAAGCACAACCAGGACTGCTAGCTCTATCTTTATTGTTAGGTTACATTAACAGAATCTTGCAAGACTGAAAGTGTTTCTCCCCTCCTTTTCTTTTACTCTCCAGAAAACTAAGGAGGGTCCCTTCGGAAAGTTTCCCATGCCCTCCCTCCTTCTGTGGGCTGAGATACCTTTTATACACTGGTTGTCCAGTCTGTGGCTGTCCCTTCTGTCTCCCACGGTCATACCATTCCAGAGCATGTGCAATGACATTGCTAGGCGAGCCTTATCCCAAGTGGCATCATCATGCAGGCATGTAAGGAAGGGCTTGTGCACTTAGCCACTGCAGAATGGATGTCTCCGCTGCAGTCAGATGCTTCAGTAAGTTAACCTCACAACCTTGACTTCTTGTGAAATAGACAACATGTGATTGTTTATACCCACCACGGCAGCGCTTTTATGTATTGCCACTCCTGAGATAGCCATTTTGTGAGCTCACTCACAAGATGCTCAAAATTCCAAATATGCCCCTTGGTCCCACCACCTAGGAGAACCTGGTCTAAGGCCTGCTGATCAGAAAAGCACCAACTGAGTTCACACAACATGCTTAATCAGATCAGTTAAACATGGCATCTGGACCCATCAATTCCTGGCAAATAGAAGGGGTAGAAATGGAAGCAGTAACAGACTTTATTTATTTGGGCTCCAAGATCACCGCAGATGGAGACTGCAGCCATGAAATTAAAAGATGCCTGCTCCTTGGGAGGAAAGCTATGGCAAACCTAGATAGCATATTAAAAAGCAGAGACGTCACCTTGCCGACAAAGATCCGCATAGTCAAAGCTATGGTTTTTCCAGTAGTAATGTATGGCTGTGAGAGCTGGACCATAAAAAAGGCTGAGCGCCGAAGAATTGATGCCTTTGAACTGTGGTGCTGGAGAAGACTCTTGAGAGTCCCCTGGACTGCCAGAAGGTCAAACCAGTCAATCTTAAAGGAAATCAACCCTGACTGCTCATTGGAAGGATCGATAATGAAACTCAAGCTCAGATACTTTGGTCACCTAATGCGAAGAGAGGACTCTTTGGAAAAGACCCTGATGCTGGGAAAGATTGAAGGCAAAAGGAGAAGAGGACGGCAGAGGATGAGATGGTTAGATAGCATCACTGAAGCAATGAGCATGAAACTGAGCAAACTCAGGGAGGCAGTGAAGGACAGGAAGGCCTGGTGCAATATGGTTCATGGGGTCACGAAGAGTCGGACACGACTTAACGACTGAACAACAAAAGAACCACATGCTGGTTTAATATGGTTACTGTGTGGTTCAATATATTGTACAATACCAGAAAATGATTCATTCAGGAACCAGGATAACCAACAGCCCCAATCAGTAGGCAGAACTACAGAAGTGCTACAGTGCAAGATCATTCCTAGGGAGAAAAAGCATTTCAGGACCTCCTTCCTGATGGAAGGCCCCTCAGATACAACTTCCCCTCACTCTTGATTTTCAGACAACCTTTTTCCTTTGTGCTTCAGGAGGAGATGAATAACATAGACTCGCAGAAAGGTAGGGCATTGTTGCCATGGATCTGTTGTCAATCCACTCCAAGAGATCAACCCTAACCCTTGGAGCATTTTCAGAAAAGGGACTCCCTGTCTCCCAGTTTGCTTTGTTCTTTCTTAATCCAGTATTCCACCATTTTAATAATTCCCTCAAAGTTTTTTGAGTCAATACTCTGATCAAAGTTGGGGGGCAAAGGGGGCTTACAACTTTTACTGCAAAAAAGAAGCTTGATCTGAAGAAAAAAGCGTATCCATGTTATGTGCACGTGTGCATGGTTAAGGTGTGATTGTGCATCTCTTTGGCTTTCACAGACTGCTCCTTGAGGTCTGGGGCCAGATCCCAGGGAATATAGATCGGACGGGCATTCTTCTCTTTGAGTCGTCAAAGTCAACCCATGGCAGAGCACTAGGGATTAAGGTGGAAGGGAAAGAGCACATCAGGTTCTCCAAGAGGAGCATTGGAAGAGATGATCTCAAAATCCATTTACCCTCTCTGCACCTCTCCCAGGCAAAGGTCCAGACAGGATAGGGGAGGGCAATTTGCAGAAGGGAGGCATGCAGGAACCACTGTTCCGTATCTTTCAAAAGCTCTGCCCTGCTTATAGCAGGTAGTTTGATGCCCCCTGTTTGGGAAGAAAAGAAGGGAGAGAGATAACATAGAAGCACATTATTTCAAAAGATGCTATCTGAGTGAAGTTGTGGGGGGGCAATAAGCATGCAGACTCTTTCACGTTAAACCGTTTAACCCTGGGCGAGCTACCAAAAAAAAAAAAAAAAACCCGACCCAGACCAATTAATTAAAAAACAATGACAAACAGTAACCTAATGCTGCTTTATGCCACTGCTGGAATGTGCCTTAAATTCAGCTGTGGATCACAAAGCTCAGCCACCCCTTTGCAATCTCTTCCTGGCCTGATATGGCAACATTTGTTGTGCAGCTCCTGGGAATGGCTCCATTTCCCCTAAAATAGAATGCAGAACCCAAGGAGGGAAAGTCTTCGGGCTTCTAGGGGCTTTTTGCAAGTCTGGGATAAGAAATGCTGAAGGCCCAGATTCCAACAATTTGCAACTGGTCAGAGTAGCAATATTGAGCTAAATGCACCAAGGGTCCAATTCAGTGCTTGGTTTTGCATAAGTCAGGAAGGGGTCTGCTCCTTTGCAGCTTAGCATGTTGTATGAACCCAGCCAACTGCAGTTTATTCAGTAAAGGGTTAGTTAAACAAACTATGAATTAGCAAGATGTATCGGCCTATTTAAATCATTGTATCGAACCATGTCGATTCCAACTTTTCTCTCCCGAATAGTCAGTTTGTAAGGGTGGTGGAGTTGCCATCAGTAGTGTAGGAGTTGTGATCTATACAATAAAAGAGAATGAGAAAATAAGTCTAGAACTGGTGCTAAAGATTATTGATTTGCTTCAAGGTTGAGCTCTTTTTCAACTGGTTGATTTGTTCTGAGTAAAGTGTGTTCTTTTTAGAGTTAACTGTCAGTTGTGCCCAGTCAGGGACCTGCCAGAATGTGTTAGTCTACAACCCTCATAATGAGGGAGTGAAGGGTGTTGTAGCTCAGGCACTAACATAATGTAGCTCATGGTAATGGTGGTGGGTACCAGTGTTTTCAAACCCCTTCTTTCTGCCTCTAGAGACACCTCTCCAACTGAGCTGTGGAGTATGATTGATGACATACATTATGAGACAGGAAACATGAAAACTGTTGTGTAATCCCTAAAGTAAGTTTAAGACTGTTTTCAGAACTGAAGAATTCTCTTAAACCCCACCTCCAAAAATTCTGGAAAAAAATGGAAAATCCCAGACTGATGTATGACATTAGTTAGCCCACCTTGTATCATGGCCTCAGACAGTTGTTCCCTGCAGATGTTCAGTATAGCCCCCAAAGGTTGACCATCCCCGATGTATCCTCATTTAGGTGTGAAGCAATGTGATGGACCAATTCATGGAGGTCATCGGGATCAATGGCTGTTAGCTTCTGAAGGCCATCTGCTGGGAGACAAGGAGCCTTCCTTGTGTGGTTGGCCGGCCACTGGGAGAACAGACTGCTGGACTACATGGGCCAGAAGTCCAATCTAGCAGGCACAGCTTATGTTCTTATGTTATGTTTTTATGTGGTATCATCAGATGTATAGGCTGAGTTCATGCAACACTGTGAATCTGGATGCAACTAATCAATTTGCTGGATATGCCCAATATACTGACTGAATCATACAAAACAAACCAAAGTTAAAACTAACCAAGATTAGCATTTGGCATACTGACCTAGTTAAACATGTTGTGTGAATGCAGCCAGGATCACTAACTGACTGGAATTACTTTCAGCAAGAAGACAATGAGAATTTAAAACTAAAACAAAACGGTGTCTAGGCACCTACTGAAAGAAGCAAGAAACAGATATCCCCTCACTGAAAATAATTCTTGTCTGCTGGAAGCACTCCTTAAACCCTCCCCTGAGTTCACATCAGTTTGACTTTGAATTCCAGGGTTAAGCTTGGGTGGGCCTGTTTGCAACTGAAAAGCAAAGATACGGAGAAAGACATGATTTATCAATTATTTATTTATTATCTGGGCTGCAAAAATCCAGATGGCCACAAGATGGGCAGTAAAGGAATAGAGAAAATTCTCTTTGCCCCCATCTGGTGATAATCCAGAATGTTGCTGGCTGCTTATGACATGCTTATTCTTGATGGATGACCTGGAAAAACATCCTATCAAGGCTGAAATGAAAATGCCTTTATTGGCATGTGGTAACACTTCTTGATTGAGGATTGTTTGGAGGGAGTGTCAGTAAGATAATAAATTCAGCTTGTTGGTTTCAAAATAACTGACATGATTGAACTTAAATAAATATTTCATCCGTGGTGTCGTTGGGGCAGGAAATTTGATGTTACATTCCAGGATCAATTCCTCAGAATAAGTAGACATCCCCAAACACAGTACAGCTTGCTTATCCCATTTTGAAATACACGAAATAATATACCTATTAACAATTAAAGAGCCTCTTTCTTCACAAGACTGTTACCAGAGCATACGTTTTTAACATGTTGATTAAATACAACAACTGTTGCTCCCATCTCTCATTCCTGGGAATCAGTTTGGCTTTGCAGGTATCTATATACTGTATCTATCCCCATAAACTAACCAAATGGGAACTGGATTCACATGACACAAAGAAAGAAAGAAAGAAAGAAAGAAAGAAAGAAAGAAAGAAAGAAAGAAAGAAAGAAAGAAAGAAAGAAAGAAAGAAAGAAAGAAAGAGGGAGGGAGGGAGGGAGGGAGGGAGGGAGGGAGAGAAGAGAAGAGAAGAGAAGAGAAGAGAAGAGAAGAGAAGAGAAGAGAAGAGAAGAGAAGAGAAGAGAAGAGAAGAGAAGAGAAGAGAAGAGAAGAGAAGAGAAGAGAAAGCAAGGTTAATACTAACCAAGGATAGCATATCGGGTGAATGAGCTACTAGGTCTGCAATTGACCTGGTTAACAGTTTTGTAGAATGCACTTGTGGAAGTCATTATAAGTTTCTCTTTGGACTGGGGAATGATGGAAATGAAGAGGAGGATAACCAAACAAAGCTAAAATAAAATACAAATAATCAATGTTTATGTGATGGTGTAGAATCTGAGATAAAGCTGTCATTTCTGCGGTGCAAACAAATAAATGCCCCCTTGATGGCAGCAAAGAGTCAGAGTTTTCAGTATTTCTTCACTGCCCTCTAGAGGTTGTCTAAATCTTTGCAGTCCACCTATGGAATTAGAGTCCTCCCACCTACTGGACTAAATATCAATCCATCAGCCTCATCCAGACTATGCAGGGATAATAGGAGTAGAAGTCCAACAATACCTGAAAGGCTATACCAGTGCTTCTCAACTTTGGGAACTGTAAGATGTGTGGACTTCAACTCCCAGAATTCCTCAGCCAGCCATGGTGGCTGGGGAATTCTGGAAGTTGAAGTCCACACATCTTACAGTTCCCAAGGTTGAGAAACAGTGGGCTATACATTCCCCTTCCCCGGTCTATGTAAAAAATTAAGCAGGTCCTGTTGATCAATTTGGATTTAAAAGAAATGGTTGAAATCTCCTGAGATATTTTAAACTGGGGAGGGACTTTTACCAAGGTGCCACTTTCTCACAGGGCTAATTTATTGGGGTCTGCATCCCCATGGTGAGAGAAATGAAAGGTGGTTGGGGTCAGAGCCAAAAGGTTTTGGAGCCATGTTTTCTCTCTCAGAAACCCTCTTCTGTCTCTTTCTAACAAAGGATTACAGGTTATTTGAAAGCAACATGGGTACTCACAACTTCCCTTTCTGCCTCCCGCTTAGAGTCAGCTGTTCCTCCATGAAGTTCAAGGAGGCCATTCCATTTCATTCTCACAGCTCTGCAAGGTAAGCCCAGCTGAGAAAGAAAACAACGCTGGCTACCTTTGAAGCCAGTCCCTCATTTCTGTCAGCTTTAAAGATAAGGCACAACGTGCCTTTGAGGGGAATTCTACGCATACCGTTCCTTTTTTAGCAAAGAAGAAAACCCAAAGTTTCCTCACGTTGCATTGCAGAGCAGAAGATAAGCCTGGCTGGATTGAGATAATGGCCCGTGTAGTCCAACGTGCCATACAACAGAGTGGCCAACTACCTATATTTATGAAGCCTACCCAAACGTGGACAGAAGGCCCTCTTCCCCTTTTGCTTTCTAGAAGTAGCTATGATGTCTATGATTCGTATAGCCATAAGGGCTAATATCCAAAAGCCATTGATAGCCACCATTAATTTAAAGTCCCCCTTTAAAACTATGTAAATCAGTGTTTCTCAACCTCAGCAACTTTAAGATGTGTGGACTTTAACTCCCAGAACTCCCTGGCTGGGGAATTCTGGGAGTTGAAGTTTACACATCTTAAAATTGCTGAGGTTGAGAAACATGGATGTAAATCCACCAACATCATCATCTCTGATGGCAGTAAATTCAGTGGTTTGACTATGTGTTGTATAAAAAAAAGGTCTTCCATTTACAGGTCCTGAATCCATCCACAAACTTCTGCCTACCCCCATTTTGTATACCATGCACAATTGTAGGTACCTCTTCCCTTACTTGTTCTTGCTGTAGTTTCTCGATGTAAGCGTGCTGTGTTCTAATTCCCTAATATTTTTGATTGGCCTTTCCCCCCATCTCTTTGCAGCGCAGAACTTACATAGGATGTCTGTAGTACCTCTTGCTTTGCGTGCAGGTAAACTGAAATTGTTCTTGGAGAAGACATGGTCATCTACTCTTTCTTCCCAGCAGGACAGAATTAAGTTACTTCTGCTCTACGCCTGTCGCAACGTTGTTTGAAAGTATCCCATCGCAAGGAACGATGCATTTGCATCACGCCTTCATTTTAGCATCAAAGGACTTTGGATTGATCATGCGCAAACCTGATGGCGTGCCTCCCCACCCCTGGCCCCACGGTAGACAATAAAACTCAGCACCCAGATTTCACACATGACTTTGACGTGTTCATTAAAATTCATTTTGGCCCCCCAAAATCACACAGGACAGATTTACATTCAGGCAAAACATCTGAGGAATTTCAAGGGAAGCCAAAAAAAGAGGAGGGGGCACTTGCAATTCCTCAAGAGAGGGTCCATATATCCCCAGCATCCTTCTGCAGGCTCAGACCTGCTAGGGCTTGCCAGGAACCAATGCACGGCAGAAGCCAAGGGGCGGGGTCAGGCAGATGGGGTGGGGTCCTTGTTTCTGCTGTTTTCCTTTTCGGTCTCCATCTCTTTTGTTCCAAAAGGGTTTTTTTGTGTTTGTTTTTTGCCCTTGTCAGCTTTCCAAGTCCTCTTGTTCTATCTCTTCTCTCCCCCCCCCCTTCCCGTCCCACCCCCGGTGTCGCAAAGCAAGCTGTTTGCTCCTGTTGGCAAGACTTGCCTGTCTTATGGTGTTGACCTTGGCCAGTTCTTGCTGCGGCTGGAGTGGGATTATACCATAAATTCCTGTCTTCTAGGAATCTAGCCTGGGAAAGCAAGGAGAATATTTGATTAAAATGCTTGACATCTTACCACATAACAGAGCCATTTGGCACGGAGACCTGAGCACTGGGAAGGGGGTCTGTGTACAAGCCAAGGTAGATGGGGAGCAGTCAAGGAGGGGGGCGAGGAAAGCATTGTTGACCCATGCACAACTGGGCACTAGTGGAATCGGAGTGCTTAAGAGGCATTGAGTTCAAATATGGGCAAGGAGAACACAGCAAATGTTTGCATGTCGAGGCAATCAATGTCTGCTTGTGGCTAGAAGCAACCTTATAACCCCCAAACTATCAAGGAAGGTCTCTTCCTGCCAGGACCTTGCAGTCAGATGTTCAAGCCGGGCAGTGGAGGAAGTACAAGGGAATCAGAGAGGCAAAGGGCCATGGGAACTTATTAGTCTGAGCGATTCTGGATTGAAACCCTCTATCTACTGTCTTGGGAGCAAACTCTCTTGAACTAACTGCGACATCCTTCTTGCTTGACATTCTTCTTTGCTCCAAAGAAAATTTCACTGGGTTGGGTTCACATGACATGCTTAGATGAGATGAAAATAGGGTTAGACATACATTTCTGGCTCATCCTGTTGGGGAACCTAGCCTTTGTCTTAATCAGTCCATTACACTACACCATTACTATCTATTTCTTTATTTGGACATAGCGTATTACCAATTGTAGGTTGCTAATCCAAACTGAGGGTTTAACAAACTGTGTGAACCCAGCTACCGTGTTAAATAAGGTTTTCTCCTCGGAATGTGGAAAGAACAGTCCTTGCTGTTGTTTCTGTGTGGGACTTGAACCCAGCTCTGTGACGCAAATGCTTCAGGTTTCATTCCACCCGTAGCTAGGCAGCCAGTCATGAGAGCGAAAAAGGCTGAACTCAGAAAAAGTGAATGGGCGAATGATGGGGCGAAGCTGAAGTCAATGAAATGGGCTGCGCTGGAGAGAAACATGAAATAAACATACATTTTATCTCTGTTTCATATTTTCTCATCACGAATGGTCATCAGCTGGCACATCATCTGTAGATTGGACTATACCTGTAATAAACCAAAGTTTGTCTTAGGGACTTCTTTTATACAAGAGGAGATATTTTACCTCAAAGGTGGCATGTCATGCTGGAAGGTAACATATATGCGTGTACATTGTATACAGATAGATGGACATGGGCGTGCACTTGCACAGTCATGCCCGTGCGTGGCAAGGCTGTGCGTATGCATTTCTCTTTTTCTGCACAACTGCTCTAGCCCAGTTGGGAACAGGTTTGGGGATAGCATTGTGAACCGCATCAGAGACAGCCATCTGAGCTGCATCAAGGTCACCTGGGACTTGGGGTGGGGTGAGGGGAACCCGATAGCAAGAAAATGGGAGCACCTTTAAGGTCCCAGGTGACCTGTGGATTCTGGTGCCTTCATCAGCCAGCAAGGAAAACAGGGAAGAGGAGGAACAAATTTGTAACAACATAGGAAAGGTGCTGTGGGCCACTGAGAACACTTTTAACATTTCCACCATCTCAACACTTCCTTTACCCCAAGAAGCAGTTTTGGAATGCTCTGTGATTATTCTTACCTGGCCATTCCAAGGACTTTAACTGAATCAACCAGCCTCCTTTCCCCAGATAAATAAGTGAATGCAAAAAATGCAACACACACCCTCCCCAACTATCTCTCACCAATGAAAAACAATCCTCAAATGGCCCGCTGCTTTCTAAGCCACTCCAAAGGCAGAGCGAGGGCACCAGGGCATTCCAACTGTTCAGCTGGCTTATCAGAAGCAGGAAGAGCCCAGGAGCCAGGAGGCAATTCTTGGTGAGAGGTCCCAACTATGGGGAAACTGCTTTCTCCTAAACCCTGCAGAGTTCAACAGCAAAAATTGCAAAATGGAAGGTTTTCAGATTAAGATTTTGGGCAGTCAAGCTGGAGGAAAATCTCAGCTGCCTAAGGGTGACCCCAGTGAAGGAGCTTAGGGGCACAGTGTTGTCCTGGGCATGGCACCAACACCCTGTAAGGCAGTGCTTTGAAAGTCAGCCCAGTGCAGCTGAGTGTAGGCACACGTAGCTCCCACACTTTAGATACAGAATGGAAATGGGAGGATTACCCTTTAAAAATAAATAGAGTTCATGGGGCAGAGGAAGGAAACCCACACTTTGCTACCTAAAGCTATTTCTCCCCAGTTCAATGCTGATATCAGACAATGAGACAGACTGCAAAGAAATAGCTCCAAGTAGAAGAACACAGGGAGCTAAAGTAGGTTCAGGGACAGATTTTCCATTGAAACAGAACTGGAAGGGCAACCTCCATGGATTTTCTCCTGTCCTTCCAAAAGAATGTAAGGAGGGTCATGCTGGGCCAGATCAAAGGACTATCCAGAGCAGCCTTTTGTTTTTACAATGGCCTCAAAGAAGTCATGAAAAGCATCCTACCTTTGATTCTGAAAGTATGACATATAGTTGCAATGAGTAGTACATACTGACAGCCCCCTCCTCTCCTCTCCTCCATCACATGCTGGTGTTGCCAAGGCATAACCTCTGGCATTCACAATACCAGTAGATGGTACCCATTGCCCTCCCCTAATTTGGAAATAAAAATAAAAATGGCTGAAGTCTGATAAGGTAGCCAAATTCTGTAAGTTCTCTTTGTTTTTCCATAAGAACTCACGAGACATCAATTAGTTTTGTTAATTTAAAAAAATTCCTGTTTTTTAAATTAAAAAAGACAGGGCATGCGATTTCATCCAAAATCACACCATCTGCTTGAAATGATTAATAAGCCCAGGTTTATGCCATATTCTGAATTGTTTTAAAACATGTGTTCCAATTTGTCTAATTGCCATGAAGTGTTCATCCTTCACACATCTTTGATGTTTTAACTAGATGCAAAAATCCACCTTATACTGAAACTTAGCAGGACTTTTCCCCCATCCATTTCTTGGCTTCTCAGAAGAATTGGCTTTGCATGTATGTAGAAGACCCTATATTCAAGTTGGGCAGGTTGATGACATAAAGAGGATGGGATTTTCAGGGGTTTCATTTTTTAAAGGGAAGTTGTTTTTTAAAAACAGAATGAAGCCTGTTTTAGAGTTTCTTGGTGCTTTCTTCCTTAAAATGAGAGGAAACTGCACTGTACTTAGGTCAGCAATGGTATCACCAAATTCAGCAACCCAATTAGAGGGGCTCCAAATCCTGGAGGGAAAAAAAAACAAACCAAACCCAAGTCTTTGGGGCTGTGGGCAGCCCACCCCTAAGTTAAAGGATCTCAAGAGCTAATGCTGGGGTAAATTGTTTAATAATTTGATTTGTCATAGGACAGTTCCTTAGGAGAATATCTGCTTTTCATGTAAATTTGCCCAAGTCTGATAGCTGGCATCTCTATTTGAAAGGATCACCTCAGTGTCCTTGGAGATTTGCTTTCCATCAGAATAAGTAACACTGCATCACATGTACCAGGAGACTGATACAGGTTAGGGGCCACTGGACATTATGTCTCTGGCCCAAGGAGGCAGCAAAGTAACGCTGCTGTAGTCCTTTGATCAGAGTGGAGGGAACTTCTGACTAGCAAAATCCCATCAAAATAATAACCCAAATCAAGGAAAACTGCATTACATACTTGCCCCTGCATCTGAGATTTGGAATTTTGAATGTGTAACTGCTAAGCAGACTTGAGGCTTGGCAGCCCTCAGTAAAGAACTGAAGAACTGGGGCTCACTGATAGAATTCATCCCGTCCCACATCCAGTCCAAAGCTGATCTTAGAGGCTTGGGGCTGAGCCCAGCTGACTGCCAGCTTGAATTAATTCAGAAGAAAAAGCTGAAGGCCTGAAAGCACCGGCCTGGGAAGAGACTGAGCTGGCGTGAAATTGATAGACCACTTGGCCTGCTAGAGAAAAGTGATACAGACTAGTCTTTGTTAGGATTGACTCCCATGAGGATCTGACAATTAAGGCTCTGGGCTGGGATTACTGATCTGGCGACCTTTGGGCAACTTTTGAAACAGGCTGTGGAAATGCTTGTTGAAATGTCCCTCTTCAGGCCTTTTCTCCAGGCCTGTGGGTAATGCTGTCTCCCTTCTCCTGTAGATGCAATCAGTTCCAGGCGGTGGCACTTGGCAACTGTGCCCAAGTCCAGAGCTGGAGAATAGTTGCTGAACCCAGATGCTAAGGGCTAGCTGCAACATGACATGGTCCAGGAAGAATGTCATTTGCCCAAGGGAGGCAGGTTGGGCTCTGCTTCTTTATCTCAGGCTTCCATATTCCAAAAGCTGCAGGCTGCACTTCCCTTCCATGCTAACATTTTCAGGTAGCTCACTGCAGCCATGATGATCCAGGACCATTCAATAGTCAAATGTCAGATTATGCTGGGAACATCCATCAGTGCTCTACCAATGAACTTTCAGAAATATACACTGGTGGCTGGGAATTCAGGGAGTTAGGACATTGTAGGAAGTAGGATATAGGTTGAGAGCCAGCTTGGTCTAATGGTTAAGGCACTGGGTTAGGAGTAGGGAGACTTTAGTTCTTAGTCCTTCCTTGGGCATGGAAGCCAACTGGTTGACTTTGGACCAGGAACTTTCTCTCAGTTCTAGGAAGAAGGCAAGGGCAAATCACTTCTGAAAAGATTTCTAAGAAAACTGCATGGACTTGTCCATGAAATTTCCAGGAGTGAAGACTAACTTGAAGTCCCCCTACCCTCAAAGAATGTATTTTAAATAGACATGTATTCCAAAGACTTAATTTTATAAGGCAGTTGACTACCAGTTTTTTTTACTCAAGCCAGACATATCTTGAAAACTTGCTCATAGAGTATGACTTTTGTGAATCTTCTGTGCATCTTCAGGCCACATATTAGAGTCTATGCTTCTTCCTTGGCAATAAAATAAAATAATACCTTTTGCGCATGTGCAGAATATCTTTTTATTCAGTGCATCCATGCCTCTGTTTGCTAGGCTTGCATATTTCACAATTGATCCAGGCTTTCTTTCAGCAAAGGCTTGGGGCCTAGATCTTATTTCTCAGCTGTGAAGTGTATGAAATAATAACAAGGTTGAAGACACTGAGGATCAGTAGAGTCTTTTATTGCTGAGCAGACACAATTAGGCCATAATTAACTGGAACAACAAAGAGTAGCATTTCTGGGTCAGATCAAGCTTGAGTACCTCAATGAGCAGGAAGAGGAAGAGAAGAAGCAGGAACAGCAGCAGTAAGTTTGGGAGGGCAATCACCTGCTACTAGCCGTTCCGTTCAGTACAATCTGGTGTTTCCAATGGTAGAGTCATGTCTAGCTTAACAGTGTAGCATTCACAAGGATTATGCTTGCAGCAGAGAAGTTGTTGGGAGGACGTGTGTTATAACTGAGGGCGATTCAGCGGTTTAGAGGGCTGGTTGGATGAAAGCAGCAGTCCTTATGAAGACAGGGTGGGAGGGAAATCAGTCAGAATGCTTCCTATCCAGGTTCGTCTGCCAGAACTCTTCCAGTACGCCATCTTGTCTTGCCTCACCCCTGCCAGGGACTGTACCTCTTGCTGATATTAGCCAAGTGTACAGGGCAACTCATCGAAGGGATGCAAGACACGGCAGAAACAGCGTCTCCACCTCTCAAGCGTCCGCTAAAAAAGTGAAGCAAAGCGGGGATGCTGGGTTCTCAGTTTTACAACCCAGCCCTCACCAAAGGACTGGTGTGCAGAGATGGATGATAATTGAAACCAGAAAGGCTGGATCCAGGCAGACAAAATAGGGGGCTGAGTCAGAGCAAAGAAGACCCAGCCAGCTCCTGGTTGACAAGTCCGTGCAGGCCAAGTTGGATCATGGCTCACTGCAATCTGGGGAGGGGCTTGTCCTTCAGATTCCCACCTGCTTTCTATGCAAGTCTGGCCAGGGACTACGGACAAGGCTGAATTTCTGCAGGAACCCAGTTCTTAGGACGCTGAGCTGGGGGTTGCAAACCCAAATGGCTGTTTATTCACATTAGATACAACGAGGTTCTATCATGCAGAACTATAAGACAGCCTGATGACCTCCTTTGAAGACACTTCTTGATCCATGATTTGTGCTATCCTTAGAAATAACTCTACAGGTTAAGTTCATGATTGTATCCCTCTATCAAAGAGGCTGACCATCGTGGGCTTGAATAAAGTTTCCAGTGAATCTAACCAGTATCTACCACAAACGACCCGGCCAATTCAATCTATGCATGAGGCTGATTGTTGCCTTGGCTTTTTGCTAATCAGCCTCCCTGGGACTGGTCATTCTGCTGCATCTCCAAATTAATCCACATCCCATGTAGAGATAAGGCAGGATAACCCTTCCAGCAAAAGCTGACTAAAAAAAAAAAAAATCAAGGCCAGAACAGGAAATCCTGCAGAACCCTACCAGGGAACTTCATCTGAAGATGGATAATTCTCTTTCTACACTAGGGTGAGAATGGCTGCAGGGTATGCAGTTAACTACCCCACCCAACACAGATACAGAATAGAGCGGCTTGCCTTGACAGGAGCCTTTCTGTGGAATTGTAGCAGGAGACGGATATTCTTTCCAAACTGGAAATGGACAAAGCGTTTCTAATTTTAATTCACAAAGAACATATTCTTTGATGATCAGAGATTAGGGGAATATTACCAATAAACCCAGAGAATGCTGTGCCTGGCAGTTTCCTCATGTTTCTCGTACCCTGATGCAGTTCACTTTGCGCACAGCACAGCTCTCGGTGGGAAACAAGACGGGGTTTGTTTTTCTGCGCAGCAAATGCTCCTTTCCCGTGTTCTGGACCCCTCTGACCTGGCCCTCGGCTGCCTTGCCATGTTCCGACTCCCCTTTCCACTTGCACGGACATTTTTCTCGCAGAGGCTAAAGGGCCTGTTGCTGGCAGGTGCACCACGACTTGTCTCTGGTGGCCAGACCTTGTCGATGGAGCTGCATTCCTGTGGGCGGAGGCAGCTCCCCTCTGCTTGGCTGCTGGAGCGCTTGCTGTGCGAAAGCAACTTGTGCCAGGGCCAAAGTCTTCCAGAGAAATAAAATAAACACAATTCTAAATGGAGGCAGGAATGAATGAAGTAACATGGAAGGTATGATGCTGTTCCACCCCGCTTGGCCCCGCCTCCTCTGCCTCCTCCCCCCCCCCCCCCACAACTTCATCCAAAGTCCACAGACATTCTCCCAAGAGGGGGTTACTGGTGGGGGTGGGGGGATGATGGGGAGGGAACGCTGTCAGGGTAAACCAGGATGGCTTGGCCATTTTTCAGAAATGGCCTCTCTCAGAAAATGTCATTTGTGGGTTGGTGGTGCCTGAACTGGTGCCAATGTCTGAGGCTATTCTAGAGCAGAAGGTCCAGGCTGACTGTGAGAGGTACTCAGTGGATGAGGGAAAGGCACTCTGTACAAGCGTAGAGGTTCTCTGATTCAAAAAGGGGAAGCGTGGGAGTGCAGTGAGAGTTGCTTTGAGCTTTCAGAGAAGAGGTGGGATGCAAATCCATCCTCATCCTCATCTTCATCCCCGTCATTGCTTTTGTAGCAGGAAGATGAAAGGCCAAATCAAGAAGGCTCTGGTGCAAATGTCATCTCTGCCATTCTCTGCTAAAGGCACCCCATCTATTTCCCAGGGCGACACGTAGCCCTGAACCTTTTGTTGTCATTTTATGGCAAAAATGGGTGGTATCATGTCCCGCTGTTTTGGAGTGGGAAACACACGAAACAGACTTAACACATTAAAAAGCAAAACAAAAGGAAGGAAAAAAAAATACAATACACGATAATATCAGAGAAAAGCAAATTCTATGGTTGAGCCCAACTCAGGATTGTGGCAATAAAGGTAGAGGAGCTGCCTTCAAATAATATGTTGAACCTGGTCACTAAATGTTTTACTGAATACTGAACCATTTTCCAGGATCCCCCAATATTTATTTATTTGTATTTGTTTAAAAGGGCTATATACCGAACGATAGTTGCCAAACTAGGCTGGGTTTGTACGGCAGCACCCTAAATGCTGTCTCGCTCAAAAACTTCCCCAAAACAACTGTCCCAAGATTAACCTTAACCAAGCTTAGTTTGTTGTGTATACGCAGCTGCCAAGTCTTGAATTGACCTGGTTAAGTATGTTGCATGTACACAGCCAAAATATTTAAATGCATATTGTGGATGTTTCTTAAATTCCGAATTCTTTCTGTGAGCAACTTTGAGTCTTATTTAGCAGAAAAGCCAAATTAAAATCTTTGAAATGAGTCAACTACATCCATGTTTGAATGAGTTTTAACATTCTCTTAATTAGCATTTGGAATATAGCAAGGCTCATATATAACCATCAGACTGAAGGAACTTGCTGATGATCTAGCCAAACATTTGTGGGTTCACTTTGAGAAACCTTGAAGACTGGGTCTGTCAGATGAGCAGAAGGAGGCAAATATCTCAATCTTCAGATAAGAAAACAAAGAAGACCCAGAGGACTACAGACCAGCCAGTTTGACCATGATTTAAAAACAATCAGTCTGTAAGTGCCTCAAAAATAATGCTGTGATTTTGGTAAGTCAGCAGGGTCTGTCAAGAAATATTATTGCCAATTAGCCTTTTTTTCATTTTTTGCTCAAAGAACCTCTGAGTAAATTATGAGAATTCATAGATAATATATCTTGATTTGAGCCAAGTATTTGATAAGTACCCCATAGTACTCCAATCAGCAAGCTAGTTAAGTGTGGGCTGGGTGGACTGGCTGTTAAGAGGCTATATCAGTGTTTCTCAACTTTGGGTACTTTAAAATGTGTGGACTTCAACTCCCAGAATTCCCGAGCCAGCCATGCTGGCTGGGGAATTCTGGGAGTTGAAGTCCACACATCTTAAAGCTCCCAAGGTTGAGAAACACTGGGCTACATCATTGGCTTAAAAGCTATACTCATAGGGGACTTATCATAGTTCCTAATCAAACTGCACTGGACCTGACACTATTCCACATTTTTATTAATGATGTTGATAAAGAAGTAATGATCAAGTCTGCAAATTATACAAAGCTGGGTACTAGAGCTAATAATCTAAAGTAGAGATAGACAACCCACACACGTGGCCTCCCAGCAACTCATTTGTAGTCCCAGAGCCACAAGATAATGCCAGCAAAATTCAGCAGTAAGATCATTGTCTTTTTCAGGATTAGACAGGAAAGACCTCCCATTTCCCTCTTTACCCCCTCTTCCAAATAGCTCAAAAACTGATAGTTTTAGAAGGCATAGAGACTAAATTGTTTGTTCAACCCCTCAAAAGTTATCCCACTGCGTAATGCAAAATCATCTTAATAGGGTAGGGGAATTAACAGAACGAAATATAATTGAAACATATACAAAGTTGAAAAATAAATCAAAGGCACAGATAATATGGCTTGGCAATAGCACTTGGGAAAAGCATCTTGGGATTTTAGTTGGTCACCAGATGAGTGTATGAGTACAGCAAGACAGCTGTGATAAATGCTCTTCTCCAGTCCTTGAGCTGTCAGAGAAGTATGTTGGTACAAATTTCACTGCCCTTGTTGCCGATCCCTATTTCACCTCAAGTAAGAAGGCTGGTGAGTGATGCTGTCCTTACTGTTTTTATGCGAGATAGATTAAGGGAAATGATGGTGGATTCCCTTAGTTTCAGGGACCTCAGACCAAGCATCTCATGCTAGTGAGAAAAAGAGCCACCTTTAAACCACCTCTCCTTTAAAGATACCATGATAGGCAATTAGAGGAGGGTGCTTAGGATGGCTGGTTCAGCCACTTGTCAAGGTACCCGACTTACCAACTGCAGAGGAGAGATGCTTCATGCCTGTCGCCTGTCTCTTGTGCCATTTCTGAATACAGATCTACAGCTGTTCTGAAAAAAAATGCACATTTGTGTGAAAAATAGCCTGGCTGACAGGTATTAGGTGTGGAGGAGGACCATGGCATGAAGCAGGAGAGAGAGAAAGCTCTATTTTTGACAAGTGCTACAAGAGAATGACAAATGGTGTGGCCAGCAGCATGTAGAAATAGCCCAGGAAGCAGGCAAAATGAAGGAAGGGTAAGCTCTAAACCTGTGTATATAAGGAGTCTACATAAAATCTGATAAGTGATATAGAAGTCAGGGGTCCAAAAGTCAAAATGTCCATGGAGTGTCCTCCATATCACCAACTGGCTGGGGTGAAAAAACTACCAACCACAGTGCTGCAGCAGGAATAGGGCAGGAGAAAACAGACAAGAGTTTATCACTCTACATTGCCTATATATAGATATTTCATTGAAAAATCCCCTTGCTGGGATTCTTGTGTTGTATCTTTAACCTTCGTTTCAATCAATGTTACTAAACCGTGTTCTTAGATTCTTGTTCCTTGGATTAACTATCTAGATTGCAAGGGAAATCTGACATTCTGCTATTTTGGCCTGTTATACAATTTCACTATTAAACCACTTCACTGTTACACTATTTCACCTTAGTCTGATCCAGCATTGTTCTCATTAGCATGAGTTAGAAGTGAAAATTTAATGTTCTGAGACAGTCTTCTGCAAAGTATCGATTACAGGAAAGCAAAAACAGCCAGAAAGCTATTATTTTCATGGCCTGTTTGTGAGTTGTCCAGAGGCCTCTGGATGACTTCTATAGGAACGCAGATGATAGACTAGATGGGCCTTTGGTCTCCTCCAGCAGGGTTCTTCTTAAACTTTTATACCATAACTCTATCCAAGCCAATGGAAAGAATAAGAGACCTTGGCGGAAAAAATAGGACTTTGAGTCCCAATGAGTCTCAACAGTTTGTGAAACCAGGAGAGAAACAGTGATTAGTTCCAGAAAACAGAGTTGTGAACTATTTCATTATTTGCCTGAAGGAAGCAACGCCATCAAAGCTGTTCTTCCTAGGTCTATCTCTCAGGCATAGACATTGTTGCACCTCACTCTTCCGCAGCTCTACTCTTCTGGATGGCAACATTCAGAACCTCTCCTCCAGGACTCAACTCACATTTTCCTCTGCTGATATCAAGCCTTCTATCTGCCAGGCTCCTTGTCCAAGCTGACTCCTAGACTCCCCTTCCCATCCTTGTGCAAGGCAAAAGGGGACAAATTTGGCATCTTTCATAACATTCTTTTCTTTGGCTAAATTCTGCCTAGGCTCCTGCTTGGGTCAAGAAAACCCCTTAGTTTCTTACCACTGATGTAACACAAAATCCATGTTCTCCTGAATTGCCCAAGTTCAGGTCTCCATCTGGCTTGTTTTCAAGTCTCTTCTATCTTGCATGAATTTGGAATTTCTGTCATACACCAATCCAGCCTAATAATCAGATATTTGAAAGAAGAATAGACTAGATAGATATAGAAAGATAGATATAGATAATATAGGGTATTTTGGAATTTCCTAAGGCACTTCTTTCAACCCCATACACCTAGAACTCTCTCAGCCCTGATTTGTTGGTGGTTCTATTCCCCCTTTAAATTCTTCCTCAAAGCATCCCTTTGGCTTTTGTCCTGAACGTGAAACTAACCCCAAAGATGTGGCATTGTTCCTGCACATACGTATCCCTTTCCTCATCTCCTATTTCCCTCTTCCCTCCTTTCTAATATGGGTCAGCAGCTGCAGATCCTTGGGCCAAATCCAGCCTTCTGAAGAGAGTTTTGGAACAGAATTAAATTCACTGGCAGGTCACTTTAAACACTTTTGCCTATTACTTAAATGTTAATATAGGTTCCTTGGGAAAATAAACACAAGCGATTAAACTACAATAAACACTGTTTTCATATCCTTTCATGTTTATATGTATACTCTACTTTCTCTTCCAATATCTAAGCCCTAAGTGGCTCACATTTAAATAAACAATTTAATTGTCTCATTAACTATTGATTATTACCAATAATTTAATAATTCAAGCCTAATTTAATATGAAAAACTAATACGTTCAAAAGCTAGGAAAAATGAACAACTTAAATTAAGAAATACAATACAACTATTCCAAACCATTCAATTAATTCTTAAAGTACAAATGTTTCCTTCAATAATGGAATATACAGTAAACCGTAGTTTAGGATCCTGCGAAGTGGCAGAAAAAAATTCATATCACAACATCATAGTGCAAAGAACTGTCAAGACAAAATAGAGCTAAAAGAAAGATGAAGGGTGACCCTGGAAAATACCCCATAGCTTAGCTTGTTACAAGGGTACTGGAGTGTCCAGGTACCTTTTACAGCCTAAGAGGGTGTTTCTCAAACTTGGCAACTTTAAAATGCATGCTGGCTGCGGAATTCTGGGAGTTGAAGTGCATACATCTTAAAGTTGCTGAGGTTGGGAAATACTGCATTAAGAGTAAAGGAGAGAGCCAAAGAGCTGGGAGGCAGGTATTGGTGAGATTTCCCAGCCTCCAGCTCTGTGAAACTCCAGTCTCTCTGATTACAAAACAGAAGCTTTGGGATCAAGCATGTGACCCCAGGGATGCAACCTTCCTGAAGGAATGGTGCCAGGACCTTGTGAAAAAAGTACTCTAAGTATCCCAAACCTGTGATGGCTGGCACGAGCACAGATGGGGCCATTCCTTCCCATAAAGACGTTTGTCAATACCAGTGGCATCCTATTGCCCTACCATTAGTTTTTACATGATATGGGAACATAAGTTCCCCATATTCTGTGGTTAATACTTCTGTCCTTTATGAGTCTAGAATTCCTGACAGCTTCCCTGCCACTGGCTCCTATGGGGGTCTGTTTGCTTTCCCTGGACCCTCTCCAAGGGGATGAGGAATAACGAGGGGATCATTGACCCTTTGCCGTTGCCTTTGGGTGCACTACAGGCAAGTAGATGATCTTAATTTAGACTCATAGCTTCTTCTAGGTCATTGCTTGAGTCCTCTTTTGGCTGTTTTCCCCAAACAATCTACCTCATTCCTTCTGCATGGCAAGTGTATGCTCATCAACATTCCAGTGTAATAGAGATTTGGGAGATGGAGGAGGGAGGAAGGTACAGTAAGTACTCACGTAGTTGGGACAACCACTTGCTGGAGCTGAGCACCAGTAGAGAACTTGGGAGTTCTTCGACAAACCAGCTGCAGATGGAGCCTGGCTAAAAAGATCTGGATCCCCATGATGTGTCCAGATGGGGCACTTGCTGGCAATTCCCTCATTCTCTCTTGGCCAAGTTATCATGTTGGGTTTTTCGTACATGCCTAATCAACACTCATGCATGAGAGTTGATTTTTGTAATGCTTTCATGCTCCCTGAGCAGAACAACGTTTCTGAGTCTAGGTTCCCTGATGAGAGAGAGCACCAGAGTCTTACAGCCTCTAATAACACTTTAATAAGTACATATGCAGTACTAGACTAGACATACTGTATGGATTGATCTCTTTATTTAATACATTTACTGTATATCCTATGGATTCTAGTTGGGCTTATATTGTTCTCCACCCTAGATTTTTTACCCCAACACTATGTAAGGTAGGTTTGGATATGAAAATAACTGGCTGAAGGTCATCCAGCAAACTTCAAGTCCAAGCATGGACTTGAACCATAATCTCCTTGGTCATAGTTAGGGGTACAACCCCTGCCCCCATACTATGGATTTCTATGGGAGTGGAATTGTAAGTTCTACCAAAATGAACTGTGCCCTGTCTTGAAACCCAACATTGAATGGAATTCGCTGACCTCTCTCACTCACTGGTAAACATAAGGACAAATAAAATGAAGAGGAAGACACACATTTCTGAAAGCTGCATATGAAAAGAGATGGTTATTTTAATAAACCCAAGTCAACAAAAATTACACTTAAAAAGCTTACTTTAGGGAAATTTACAAAAATACATTAAAGAAACTTTACTGTTAAAAGGAAGTTTTCTTGAGGAATTTTGAGTCACCACATATATAAATTAGGAGAATGGATGTGGATTTTTAATAACATTCTTTAAATATAAATAAATAAATACACACACACACACACAGAGTCAAACAGATTGATGCTAATCTTTAGACATGCAGACTTCACCCAGCATCCTGACCAAATGACAGACTTTTCTCTTCCCACAATGGCTGCCCAAACACTCATTTACTGAAAGTAAAGGGTGAGTTTAATTCCCCAAATCTCTGTCCATGGTGGAGGCAGGGGGGAGGGGGAGCATTTGATGAAAGCAGCAGCATCCTGCAGCAATTTAAGTTCTACCGCTTTGTGTATTGTGACATCACACATGTACAGTATATGAAAGGGGCAGAGCAATGTTGGTGCAATGTTGCTTTAATCATCCAGAACATAGTTGACTCCTCCAGCATACTTTTGATTTTTTTTCTGAGCAGGCAGGTGTACTTCCAACAAAGCCTTGGGCAGCACCGTTCTCCATTTTTTTCTCCTGAAGACCTTTCTCTACCATGTTCTATCCAAGCATCTCCCTTTCATTGGAACCAAATTGAAAGTGCAATGAGGCCTCTACCACTCTGGCATAACTTCATGCTTCTGCAAAATCTCTTTAGAGTGACAGTCCTGTGACATGTTTCAGAAATGCAGGTTGGCCCAGGTTCCAACAGAAATAAGAGCAGAAACACCTCCACATGGCTTCTTTGCTGGCAACTGGGGCATCCCCACCCATCTCTGTGCCCCAATCCAGTGTCACCCACACTGGATGCTGTTGAAGGTGGCAGCTGAGGTCACAGATCGCTTGCTAGATCCCCTAAGCCCCAGGCACTACTACTTGCAATCACCTGGCCTGCAGGCTGGTGCTAAACTGGTAGCCTATATATGCTCTTTCACACTGTGCAGTGGAGGGAGACACGCAGTCTGGCTTTGCCCCAGGCACAGCGTGGAGCCCTCTACCCCATGGTTCTGCGCTGACGCTGCCCTGTAGATCAGCAGAAAGAACATTACAGCATGCATTGAAAATTTAGGAATGGAATGAACTGATTTTCTGATACTCTAAATCAGTTTCTTTTTCAAACTTGGTTTTGCAAAACCCTAGGGGTTTCCATTGGAAAGAATTCCATGACAGACTAAGGGGGAAAACAGTTCCCTTGAATGCAGCCAATTTTCTGCCACGAAGAGCTGCGGTTCCCAAACTGCGTGCCATGGCACCACAGGGTGCACCAGCAAACTCAGAGGGGTGCCACGGGATAGTTTAAATTGGGACCTCGCTGCTTAATAAGCGGAACAATTAGGTATTTCTTTTGGCCTAGGGGCACTGTGAAAAAATTACTGAGTGACGAAGGGGACAGTGAACTGAGAAAGTTTGGGAACTTCTGCATTAGAGCTTTGTTTCTTGAATAGGGTTTCTAGGATTGCTTTTTTTAAATGAACAGGTTCTGCAGCCTGAGCGAATTTGACAACCCTGCTTTAAATAAAAACCAATTAAACAAAACCAACTGAGACTCTTAATACTCCAAACACCCGACAAAGGGCATATTATTCCAACTCCTTAGGTAAAAATGTTCCTTCCACCTGATGGGCTGGTATAACTAGCTTGAACCTTGAGCCAGAGAAACCCCATTTTATCCATCTTTTGCTCTTGACTAGTTGTCTTCAGGCCCCTTTACCCTGCATTGCAAAATTCCTGGAATGATCATGTGGTTGCCATTATCAAGAAACTTGTACCATCCTGACTCAGATGAGACTTAGACTCGAGGCCAACGCCCCTCTTTTGTCATAGATAAATTGAGTTTTGCATTCTCTAAAAATTACTGAGTGACGAAGGGGACAGTGAACTGAGAAAGTTTGGGAACTTCTGCATTAGTCAACCTTATCAACCAAGGATAGATGGGAAGGGGCTGTAATGTCTTAGCAAGAAACTCACCGCTGGCAAGGTTCTGCCCAACCAGGGGCATGAATAATTTACTGCTTATTGCCTATTGCTTGCTAATGATCACGTGCTTCTGTTTTTATAAGTGTATAAAGACTATGCTAATTTGTGTATTGGGACTCTTGATTTGTGACATGGGTCCCGAGGGTGCTTCTTTATTGCTGTACAGAATAAACAGGTTGCAATTTCCCCTCTTGTGTGTGATTTTGGCTCTTCGCACCAGGTGAACAATCCCAGCATTTGACTGGGCCAATCCATAGCTTGGCCAACAGACCTTTAGCCTAATTCTAGGAAAATTGGTAAAATAAACATCTTCATCTGTTGTAGCTATTTGAAAGAAGGGGTGGCAATAGAGTTCACCATTACCATTTTTCATCATGGTACAGCATTTCTGCAGGCCTTGCCAACCCCGAGGAACCTGGCTCTGGATACCTATGGCCCAGAGATGAAGAAAGGTACCTACAAAATTGGCATGCCAGTGAGAAGGGCCTGAACATAATCTTCTTTCGGCCTGTTTATTTTCAAAGTGCAAAGATGTTTCCATGTGGACAAGCTTCCAATCACACATACACATGTTCCCCAACCTGCACTCAGAAATGGTATAGTCAAGATACTTTGTCTATTCTCCATGAGAATGAGATCTGACTGAAGCTTGCTCAACTTGAAGGACAGGATAGGTCTGAGGAAGCATAGGTGTAACCGGACTTTACTGAAGGACATGAAGCAAGCATGTTCCTTTACTGCATTGCCAAGAACTTTAAGCAGACTAGGCCTCGTTTGGAATGCAATGCTAAAATATCTCTTCTGATTGGGGATAGGATTCATTTCAAACTGAGTCAAAGAGCAAGAGATGAAGTCAGTAATATCACTAAAAAGCCCAAAGCGAGAAGAAGGCATTCCTATGAGAAGCAGATGGTTCTGGTTCTCTTGTTTTGTGTCTTGTGATTACAAGACATGCTCTGACTTTCTATGTGTTGGAGCATGAGAGGGCCAACAGTCAGTTCCAATGGAGCGTTGGATTTAATCTGAAGATTTAACTGGAAGAGCGTTGGGAGCCTTTTGTAAGGGGGGGCAGTGGGGGCAATTGACTCAACCCCCACGTAGAGCACTATCATCCAAGCATGTTTTAGTATTTGAAATGCTCAGATGGATCAACACTTTTAATTCAAGGCTAGAAAATGAATCACTGCAAATATAATCACAAGCATTGTTTCAGTATGTTGTGATTCCTCTCACACCCCCATTTTCTGGACCATTGACTTCAATGGGCAAAACATCATGGAAAAGGGGAAAAAATCCACTGACCTAGATTGCAGTGAGAAGAAGGAGGGTTGCAAATAAAAATTCTGCTCAATTCCCTTCCGGACATCTCAGAATTTTAAAAAGGCCCATATTGAAAGTCTGATCATAATTAAAATGAATAGGAAAACCCTGTCTATCCAAAGTATCGGGAGACAGTATATAAGAATAGACTTTTAAATACGCATGGAATTAGCTTACTCTTCATAATGCAATCACTGTATTATGTTTATATCTCAAGCAAGCAAGAATATGATCTATCAATGTTTTTTCTGCTTCCAGTTCACACCTTTAGGGTGTTACGTTTATACTTCGTGTTTATGTTGTGTTTTACTTGATTTCAAAAGCTACAGAGTTAAATCATTGAGGCTTGAGGGGCAGAGTTATTTTTGTCTAAACGCCCTGATGACCTTCCCTTCTCAAAAATATTCCACAAATTGCCATATGTAAAATAGTTATTTAAAACGTCTAATAAGGGAGCAAGAGCAAAAACTAACAATCAGCTAAGCAGCGCACAGCAAAGAAAATAAGCAGGGAAATTCAAAACTGGCACTCCCTCTGTTCCTGTCAAAAGTGCTTAGAAGCAGAACGGTTTTGAACCCTTCTCCAAAAATAAGAATGAGAAGAAGTTGGATGAGATTCTTCGGGGAAGGGAGTCATAAACTCTGGGTACCAGCCTTGCAGAGAAGCGGCCTCTGAGGAGGAGAGCTGCAGCAATATGGCTGGGAAGAAGACATCTTAAGTGTTAGTAGCACATTTATACCAATATACTAATTAAGATAATGGACTAATCTTTTTTATTCTTTCCTACCCAACAGCATGTTGGAAAGAAATGATATGAAGGGACTCAGGACTCTAATTCTCACAGCCCACTTACTGCAGCACAAAGGCATTTCTAACTATTTTTGAGGGACGGGGCCTCATGATGTTACCTCCATCTCTCTCCTAACTTGCTGCTGAAGCACCTAGAACCATCTTCGGTTGTTCCAGATTGGAAGTGGTATTTTCCTTCTCCCAACACAAAACTTTCCATATCGTAAAGGAATTTAGAGCTGACCTTGGGGAGAGTATGAAAAAGCTATTAAGGGAGGAAGGAAGAGATGAGCTGTTAAGGAGGGATTTGGAGAAGAGATTACACAGCAGAGGTTGAAGCAAACATGAGAAAGAAACTCAGCTAACCCTGCCTTGATTCTGTTTCATATAAGAGAGGACTGAGAAACTTGGAGGGGCTTTTGATATTCTATTGCAGTGTTTCTCAACCTTGGGAACTTTAAGATGTGTGGACTTCAACTCCCAGAATTCCCCAGCCAGCACGTGCTGGCTGGGGAATTCTGGGAGTTGAAGTCCACACATCTTAAAGTTCCCAAGGTTGAGAAACACTGTTCTATTGTAACGTCCTACAACAACAAAGTAGTATTCCTGGAATCCCTGCTGTGGCTGTTCCTTGACCTGGCCTACCTTGAATGGCTAACACATATGGGCAATCTCTGGCAACATGGGGTGAAGCAAGCAAATATAACACTCTGCCCAGTTCCTGTTGACCCAGCAGGCTACAGGAATGTCCCATCACCTTCTGATTGTTAGCCTCTCTGCTCCTACAAGTTTCAGCTTTAGCTGCAAGAAAACCTGGAGACCTTTTTTTTCCTTTTAAAATTGTGACACTGAACTCCCAGGAGAGAGAGAGAACTGTCAGTAGGAATCCTGCCACTTGGTATGTGAATATGTAGAATGTATGCAGGAGAGATTGTTAAAGTAGGGGAAGCACATCTCTCTCACACACATATACATAGAGAGAGAAATGTGAATGGGAGGTATGAGAGAGAAGAGATTCTTTGCCTGATCAAAAAATAATTCCCAGAGAAATTGGCTCCAAGGGGGAGAAAGCAAGGAGAAACAGAGAGATGTAATAGCACTGAGAGCAGTGCTGGTTAGGGCCTCTCTCAATAACCTGTGCTATGCTGGTGACACAACTCTGATAGCTGAAAATGCAAAGGATCTGCAAGCTCTAGTAATAAAAGTCAAGGAGCACAGTGAAAAAATGGGACTAAAATTAAATGTTAAGAAGACTAAACTAATGACAACAGCCAGCCTTAGAAGAGACAATGAAGATGCCGAAATGGTAGATAGCTCTGCTTTTTAGGATCAACCATCAGTAGCAAAGGAACAAGCAGTCAAGAAATATGCCGCAGACTAGCACTTGGTAGAGCAACCCTGAAGGCCTTGGAAAAGATATCTAGGTGCCACGAGGTGTCTGTATCAGAAGATCAGAATCATGCAAACCATGGTATTCCCTGTGAACTGTACAGAAGCATAAGTTGGACTTTGAAAAAGCAGGATAGGAAGAGTATTGATGCTTTCAAACGTTGATGTTGGAGAAGACAAAGCAGAAAGGTGGGGGAAACTATTCAGAAGGGAAAAGGCCGAGTGGAAGGCCGAGATAGCTGTGACTCCCAAGCTGGGAGAGGGTCTCCAACAGATCCCGGGAACAACATCAGAGCTCTGTCCAGAAGAGTGCAGGACTAGGAACAGCTCAGATGCTTCACAGAACCCTCAAGCTCCTGGGCCTCTGGTAGAGGACCCGAGATTGAGGAAGACACATACCATCCATAGGGGTGAGAGCAGATTTTTTAAAATAAACTTTTATTAAACGTTTTGAAGTGAAAACAAAAACTAACAAATACTAATACAGAGTAAAGAAAACAAAGAAAGAGGAAGAGAGAAAGAAAAAGGACAAAGGTGCAGAAAGAAAAGACAAAAAGAAATAGAAAGGAGAAGCTTCTGATTTTCTTTGCAGCAAATACAAATATGTTTACAAAGTTATCTCTTACTGTACGGTTACAAAAAAAAGTCACTTTTTTCTATTATCTAATTTTTTTCTAATCAGCAAAACCACAAGTCATAAGTGCATTTTTTCCTGTTTCATGCAAAGTCTATAAGGAGTTTCCAGTCAGCCAAAAATGTAGATGTTGTTTTTTCTCTAATTAAGAAAGTCAGTTTAGCCATCTCTGCAAGTTCCATCATCTTCACCAACCATTCCTCCACTGTGGGCAGTGTTGAGCCTTTCCACTATTGAGCATATAGTAATCTCGCTGCAGCTGTCATATACAAAAACAAAGTTCCATGATTTTTTTCTAGCTGTCTGTCCTTTAGTCCCAGAAGAAAAACCTCTGGTTTCAATTAGACATTAGTGTTTAAAAACTTCTGAATTAGTCTATGTATTTGTATCCAACCTTTTTTGGCTTTTTTATACATCCACCAAACATGATAAAATGTCCCTTCATATTGTTCACATTTCCTACATAAATTCAAGGTACTTTTATACATTCTAGACAACTTCTCTAGTGACAAATACCAACGGTACATCATTTTATAAAACTTCTCTTTAGAACATCATGTAAATTTCAATCCTTTCAACCACATATTTTCCCATTGATCTATTTGTATGTTGTAACCAAAGTTTTTAGCCCATTTTATCATACATTCTTTGACTTCTTCTTCTTCTGCCTCAAATTTCAACAAAAATTTACACATTTTAGCAATAACATGCTCATCATTTGTACATAATTCTGTTTCAGGCTCAGTCTTTCATTGTTCAAAACCATAAAATCTTGTATCCACTTTAAACCTTTCTGATAATTGTACATAGGAAAACCATTGACAAGGATATCCTTCTGTATTAATCTTCTATTTCTCTGACGAGTCTAACCAGACTCATTAAAAGAGTTCACAAATGTTGCCATCTAGAAGTTATGTGGATTAGTGCAGGTTGGATTCAGATTAATTCCTACCTCCAGCTTAGTAAATAATACAAATTAAAGACAAATAAATAAATAAAAAATAAAGTTTGAACCATCATCCTGCTATACAACATGTTCAGAAGACCAGTTGGTTGCTGACTTGCCTATCGATAAGTAATGCTGGATGGGAAGGGGAATGACAACACAGAAAATATCAGTTGTTGCCCTGAAACTACCACATATCAAATTGTGTGAGGACGACAACACTGCCCAGTGTCATTGCTGAGATGTGGTAAAGCTAGATTGTGGGAGCAATACAATTTATGTTGACATAATTTCCTCCTAACTCAAGGATGATATTAACACATTAATCTGACTGTGGGGGAAGGACACCCTGTCTTTCTGCAGGATAACTCTCCAAAAACTGAACAGAAAAGGACTAAACTCAGTGTGGTGGGACATGGAGTTAAAAAATGGGCTGGATCAGGCTGGGTGCTATGGAGAAAAACATTCCAGAAAAAAATCCCCCAGCACGTCCCAGTGGAAGAGGCCAGTAATGTGGAATGCAACCAACTCCTCTATTTTAAGCCCCCTCACTCCTCCTTTCTGATCATGTGATCCATAGTGAAGCATACGCAACCAGCCCCATGCTTTCTAGCACACACACATATGCAAACATGCGGAGACGCAATATAAGGGGAAAGCAGAAACACATCCACTGAACCAACCCATATATATCTACCCAGATTAGACTCTCTCACACACAATCAGGCCACACAGGTACACACATCTTGATTACACACGCACCCTTTCTTGCCTTGGGGAGGAAGTATACACACATATACAGATGCAACATGTTACATTATCACACAGAATAAAATACAGACACTTCCTATGACCACTACTGGTAAAGGTGTAGGAAAAAATCTCAAAAGCCATGGTGTTCCTTCCTTGTTTTAAAAATTGAGTTAACTATTGGCCACCATCATTGAATAATATTAAGAATCTCAGAAGTGCAGTTGATTACTGATGATGCAACAGTGTGATGGCAGCAAAAATAGCTAATGTGATTTAGGCTAAATTCATTAGAATTATTGTTGCCAAGTCATGGGAAATAACCATTCTGCAGACCTCATCTAGAGCACAGGGTTCCAGTTCTAAACAATAGGACAGAGGGTGGGAAGAAGGAATATATCTATATGTGATTTTCTGAAGCCAGGAGTCAACTCAGAGAACTACAGCCCACAGTTCTATCACACAGCAAACCTGCAAAGTCTCTTTATTTTCCTGGCAGAAAAAGCAAGTTACATGCTAAGACCAACTCACTGCCTAGATCATCATCTGAGTCCAGATCTTTGTAGAAATCATCTCTATTGGTCTACAAAAACTTCACTGGAACTTATAATGGCTGAATGAATACATACTTGAAGGGAAAGGTGGCCTCCACGTGAACATTGAATTTTAAACCTGATGCATCTCAAGTCAAGCCATTACTTCATCTTCTCTACTATTAGGGTTGAATCGCAATGACTCTCAAAGACCTCAGGTAGAGATATTTCCCACAATTCCTAGGAGAATTGGTTTAACTAGAGATGCCAGGCATCAAACCTGGTTACTAGAACATTGCAATGGGTTATGCCACTATCACCATCATCCTTCAACTTAGAAAAAAAATGTCATATACTTTTGTCAGTGGCACATGACAAATATTGTCTTCAGGCATTCATCCTACTCACTGCTGTTGGAAGATAGGTATGGAGTGGCATATAAATTCCATAAACAAACGAATGAATGAAATATTATGTCATGTTAAGCATCTCCCTATTTTGACTTGATATTTCTTCAGAAGTTCAGGTTTATGGTTAAAGACAACTGGTTTTCTCAAAATCCTGTAGAAAAAAAATATAAAATACTGCAATCTAAAGCAGAAGACTAGTGTTGGTAGAAAGACTTTTTAACTCTTAAAAATGCATATGTTCTTCTAGATTGCTTTCCTAGTACACAGAATTCATGAAGAGTTATGAATACTTTGAGCGCAGGATGTAGGTAAGAGAATTATTGTACAATACTATTTGATATAACTTTTTGTCGGATTTGTAGCCCTACGGGCTTTACGTGTTGGAACTGGGGGAGGGTGGTGACACAGAACTGCAGAAAAAGCTTTTGGTCAGATTGACTTGAGTTGTTTAGTCTGACCAAGGTAGTTGTGTTTGACAGGGGAAATGAAGCGAACAGTTACAAGTCATACATAAATGATGAAAAATTTGAGCAAGTAGATGAATTTCAGTCCTTGGGTAGAATGTTTACTAAAATGGGAAAATGGATGGAAACATTTTAAGAAGTTGAAGTGCTTGTAGAAAGGTAGTAGGTAGTTATGTGGTCTGTGGTAAGGAATGAAAAAAACAAAAATGGCTATGTAGGAGTGTGCTTCTGCCCACTTCGCTATGTGAAAACGAGAGCTGGGTGTGTAAAGAAAAACACAGAAGTAAATTAAATGCAGTGGCAGTGGGTGTGTGTGTGTATGTGTGTGTGTGGTAAAACATGAAGAGATAAGGGCAAGAAAGAGCGGTGCTGAATGAATGTGGGTTGCAGACAATAGTGAAGTACCAATAATAAGAAGTATATTGAGGTGCTTTGGTTATTCAGAAGGAATGAGTGAAGATAGAATTGTAGAACAAATATATGAAAGGAGAGTGAATGGGTCAAAAGGAAAGGGAAAACTAAAAATGTTGTGGTTGGAAGGAGTTGATAAGGTCCTCAACAAGAGAGAGGTGAACAGAACATAGTCCATGACTCAGTGAATGGATGTGGTAGAAGCTGTATAGTACAAGTAGTCCTCACGTAACGACCACGGTAGGGATCGGAAAATTGGTCATTAAGTGGGGTGGTCATTAAGCAAGTCACTACATGACCGGACCCAATTTTATGACCACTTTTATATAAAAAACTCCCAGAATTTTCTCTCTCTCTCTCTCTCTTTGGCATCAGGGATGGGATAGATGCCACAGTCCTCTTACACAGCTCTATTTCCATTCTCAACTGCCCTTTGCATTTTGTTAGTGTTAGTTAACACAGGTTCTTCCTGTCACCATAATAAATAACATGTCCTTCTCTATCAGCCACTTCCATAAATCCATTCAACTCTATTAACCAACAAAACTCCATGGGCAGTATGTGATTTGGAATGACCCCAGGTACCACCAGTTGGAGCTTTATTCTCCATCTCATATTGAGAGGACCACCACTGATCACACCAAGGGTCCATCCGATCCAAGAACCCATTCTTATGAGTTCCAGCTCACACCTGAAATCTCATGAACAGAGGAGGAAGCAAAGGTTTTGTGCTGCTGCTTAATTGCAGCTTCTTGTATTTAGAAGCAGATTATTTCTTTCTGTGGGGACTGCATTAGGCTGTTGCAGCATTTATTTATTTCTATTTTTGGCCCCAAAGGTTTTCAAAACAGCTTTCAGATCAATAAATAAGAATGTCCTCAGGTTACAATATGAAAAGACAAAGTAGAAAGGTGGGGGGAACTATTCAGGAGGGAAAAGGCAAACTGATTCTGAATTATTTCTAGGAAACATTATTAGTAGACATCTTCATTTCTGCAAGGTGGAAGGAAGGTTTGTAGGAATCACCATTGGTAGGTCCCCAAGGCTCAATTTTTTCTTTTTGAAATGTTAAGGTTTCTTTCTTCTCTTTAATGAGTGAACAACTGCCATTTCCTCATATGGAAATGTACCACTGAGAGGGAAGTTTAATAGACACCACAAATTCTTTGAGGAGAGTGGAAGGCCCAGATGGAATAAAAATGGAAACTGGAACAGGAGAAGCCATGGATAGGACAATAATACAGAATGAGGAGTTGGAGAAGTTGGCAGGAGGGAAGGAAGGAAGGAAGGAAGGAAGGAAGGAAGGAAGGAAGGAAGGAAGGAAGGAAGGAAGGAAGGAAGGAAGGAAGGAAGGAAGGAAGGAAGGAAGGAAGGAAGGAAGGAAGGATACAGATGTCTGAAGTCAGTGGTTTGTATGAACATTTGTATGTGTGAAGCCAGTGGTTTGTATGAACAGAAGTGGTTTGTATGAACATTTCATACTATTAATATAATTGTGATACAGGGAGATTATATCCTGGACACGTGCAGAATGCCTTCTTTGCCTTTAGGGGAGAATGTTTAGAGCAACAGCGACCACAATGTCTTAAGTAGGTTGCAGGCCTGGTCCTGCTCTCCTTTCAAAAACTAAATATTCTTCTGTCAACTGAAAAAGACAGCGAATCCTTCAATTCTTGCCAAGCCCCAAATCTTAACCCTGAAGAGACTCAGGGGATCAATATATCTGGACCTAAACATGACCCTCCTAGGTTTATCATATACACACATGCATACGTGCATATAATCTTTCCTTCTCCAACTGTTTCTTTGTCAAAAATTCCACTGTTCCGTCAGTGCCGAATTAGCCCTTGCTTTCCATCCACACCTCTTCCCCCTAAGCTATTTATGAGTACATTCTTATAATAGACAGGCACGCTGGGGGAAAGAAAGAAAGAAAGAAAGAAAGAAAGAAAGAAAGAAAGAAAGAAAGAAAGAAAGAAAGAAAGAAAGAAAGAAAGAAAGAAATCTTAAACATGACACCAGAGCAGTATCATTTTTCTAAATACTTTGCAAATATTTCAGAGCCCCAAGGGCTTGCATATGTTTAAAAGGCACACTAAATTCCACATTGAAAGCAACATTTTAAAATATTCTTCCTTTCAAAAACACATTTCTAAATGCACTTTTCTCAAAATAATGAAGCTCACAGGAGTGTTGCTGTGGGGATATTGTTGCAAAAGGAATCCTGTGTCTGCCCCCTTGACCTCTTACAGGTAGTCCTTGGTTAACTATGGTAATTGGGACCAGAATTACTGTCGCTGAAAGATGTGGTTGTGAAGCACAACGTCACATGACCATGCTGCTTAGTAACAGCAATTCTGGCAGTTCCAGTTGCCATCCTTAAGTGAATCCTGCACCATGGTTAAGCACAACGTCATGTGGTCATTTGCAACTTCCTGCTGGCTTCCCCATTGACTTTGCTTGTTGGATGTCAGCAGTGAAGATCTCAAATGGCAACCACATGACCGCTGGACACTGAGACATCATAATGACAAGCCAGTAGCCAAGTGCCTGAATCGTAATCGTGTGTCCAGGGGGATGCTGTGATGGCCACAACTATGAGGACCAGTCGTAAATACCACTCATTCAGTGCTGTCGTAAGTTTGAATGGTTGCTGAACGAGTAGTCATTAAGTGAGGACTACTTATATTTAAAAAAATGATAAGTAATCTATTAGGTTGGTTCATGTCAGAATTCAGAAGTTTCCAATTTCTCAGCTTCTCTAGCATCTGGTCCATTGGATTTTGCATCTGTTGGACCCAAGATGTTAAACAAAATAGGCAAAGTGCTTGGGGAGCATATTTCTAGACTGATAGTCAAGGGAGACCTTGCTAGATCTATCAGTACAGGGGATGAAGTTTCATTCTAGCAGGGCTGAATTTACATCACATTCCTAATACTGTACTGCAAAAAGAGACAATGATATCTCAGAAGAGATCTTTCCTTGTTTTATAAGATATTGTTAGATTACTACAAATTTATGTATTTATTTGCATTTCTGTCCTGTCTCTCTGTATCAAGTACAGTACCCATGGAATCTAATAGAAAATATATGCAGATATAATGAAATGCTTGGTAATTAGTAGTAGCTTCTTGTGGCTACACAAGAATCCAGTGGCTACATTTGCACAATACAGTACATGTAACCTGGCTTTTTAATAAATCTATTTTCTGGATTTGTACAGTACACTTAACAAAAAACAGGCTGGATTCTCATAATGTACCAAGGCTCAATAGCTTGCGTATCTGCTAGGTATTCATATGATCTAGTTGAGAATGTGTTGTGAACATAGCCTATTGGAAAAATTACAATAGAAGTGGTAGTATACAACAACTGTATAATTATTATATTATCCAATTACAACTTTTCATGCTGTTGTATTTGTACATTAGTTAAACATTCACATCCCATCTTTCTTTCCAGGCTCATGACCACTGCAAGGAATGGAAATGTCACAATAGCAATTGACAGTGAAGAGATCGAATGTGTGCAAGAATTCACTTTCCTAGCATTGCAGATTGATCAAAGCAGTGAATGCAGTCCAGAAATAAAGTGCCGAATCGCACTAGGTCACACAGCAATGACAAGCATGAACGGAATATGGAAAAGCAAGGACATCAGCCTGGCAGCTAAATGCAGATTAGTCCACACCATCGTGTCTCCCATGGCTACCTACGGTTGCAAAAGTTGGACTATGAAAAAAATTAGACAGGAGGAAAATCAACTTGTTCAAGCTGTGGTGTTGGAGAAGGCTCCTGCGCATTCCTTGGACGGCAAAGGTGACAAACAAGCAAGTTCTGGAGCATATAAACCAGACATATCGCTGGAAGGCAAAATCACAAAATTCTGCCTTACTTATTTCGGCCGTGTCATGTGATCAAACTCACTGGAAAAGGCAGTCATGCTCGGAATGGTCAGCGGTAAAAGGAAACGAGGCCGCCAAAAAACACGGTGGCTAGACACCATCAAAGCCCACTCCAGCCAGAGTATAAAGCAACTGAAAGGAGCCATACAAGATCGGAAAACGTGGAGAGAGCTGGTCCATAGAATCGCCGGGAATCTGACACGATTGAACGGATAACATCATCATCATAAAGAAATACAATTTTTGGAGAGCCAAGTTCAAGGGCATTTATAGCAGTGAGGCAACTGAAGATATTTACTTTATTGTCAAATATATGTCAGTCCAGTTTATCCCTCTTTATTCAGCAGTGGAATGGTCTTCTGTATGTTAAGATTGTAATAACATTTCTGATGGATGAAATCCTTTGTTGTAAACGTTTTCTAACTGGGATTACAGTCAACTGTAAAGTGGATGATTATTTTTACTGACCTTATGTTTTGAAAATCAGTCTTATCTATTGCAGAGCAACAGTGTTCATTTGTTTTAATATATTTGTTTTACATTTAATTTTCCCTATTTTTAAATATTTGTACTGCAATGGCCCTTGGCCACTGTTTTAAATAGCAGTACAAACACTAACCTGATAAATGCATTTTGAGAATTAAACTTAAAAGCAGTATCTAAAATACAAAAATCAGGCAGCACTAAATTTAGGGCTCTTCCATAGGACTGGCTAACTGAAGGTGGACGATGCTTCATCAGCCCATTGAGAGGACTTGAATGGACATCACTTTCAGCTCATCCTTTAACTTGCTTTTCTACTCCACTTCAAAAGTGGTGTCTTCTCACTTGTGCCCGCATAAACCTAGCTGTGTGATTTCTCTCTGCCACATTAATTTGACCTCGGCAATGTCTACATGTCCCACTTCAGACACATTATGCAAAGAACTAGCTCTCTAGAGAAGGCTTTAATGCTGGGAAAAGTGGAAGGAAAGAGAAGAACAGGACGACTGGCAGCAAGGTGGATGGACTCAGTTACATGGGTGCACTGTTGGAAGACCTGAAGGACCAAGTTAGGGACAGATTGTCATGGAGAAAATCTATCTATGTGGTTGCTAAGAGTCAACAACAACTTGATGGCACATAATCAATCAATCAATCTACATTCCTGTTTGTCACCTCCCCAGCCATTTTCGGAATGTTTGCATCCAAGGAGAGGAACATCTATCCATCCTCAATTCCTTACCAAAAAACATATCCCTCCCTCTCCCCCACCCCACATATCAATAAAACAAAGTTGCAAGCATTTCATCTACCCACCTTTAGGCTCCTTTATTCTGTCCTTTCTCCCAGCTCCTATGCTAAGAGCCCAAATGCTGGGGAACTGGGCCATTGCGACATCTCCTCTGATGTCAGCACAAACTGCCATGATACTCAGACACTTTTGCAGTATGCAAGGAGAGATTCCCTTTTTGCTCAAAATCTTGCAGCTGCAGGAAGAAGCCAAGATCCAGCAGGGTGATAAACAGCTAATGATAATATTAACTAATCATCTGGGGCTCAATTCACTTTGTGATTGTATCTAAACCCATGTCAGCTAATGCCCCACAAGTCCAAGAAATCAATGTATTTTATACATGGTTTTACACATTAAAAACTTCATTGGTTTCATGGATTATCGTTTATTGACATGAGTGATGTAATGACCATGAGTGCCATGTCTCTTGGCACTAGCCAAACTTTCTGCCTTACCTGATTTTTAATGTGCGTGTGGTTTTTTTTTTAAAATGGGAAGTTCGCCTGCTTTGAATCTTTTATCATCATCTGTCTCCGAGAATGATGGTGGGACTCCATTATTTTTAGAAAATAAACATTATGCTGCTCTTAATATTTCAGATGTGCTCACCAGATAAAAAATACAACCTGCTTCTGGATTAGTGTGTCCTCTTATTTTGTGAATTAGCAAATTTGTTCACTTGGAAGGTGGGGTCTGGAAAGCACAGGTGATAGTGACATTCCCATCTATTCCCTTTCTGCAGGATCTTGTATGGTAGGCTAAATGATGATCTTGTGGTTGTCTGTTTGTGGTACCTGATACTTGTGGTTCATCAACAGAAAGAAGACATAAGATGGACACGCTGGGGTATGAATCAATCCTACCATTCTTTGACAGCATGAATATTGCATTATATATATATATATATATATATATATATATATATACACACACACATACACACACACACACACAGACACACACACACACACACATACATACATGCATACATATACATACATACATACATACATACATACATACATACATACATACATACAGTATTTCTGGGGTTTGTGTTTCCATTCTTTTCCAGATATTTATAGTTCTCTTATTCTGTCTAGATACAAATGGCATCCAGCATTCCTGGATTATGGATACCTTTCTTTTATTTGTTCTGGAAATACTTAATAGAAGACCTCCAAGGTCCATTCCAACCCTATGATTCTATGAACTCACACAGTTGGAAAATGTTAGGGAAGATGGGGAGGGGAACCTGATTCTAATGAAGGAGCTCGACCCAATCAATTTCTTCTATTCATATGGTTAGCTGGTTGTTCAACAGTGTTTTGAATGCATCAGGTCATTCCAGAAGCATGAGATGTTCTTTTTATGGAGGAGGAAGTGACTTCACATCTGACAGGAAGTAGCCATTGTCTGCTTGGAAGGCACTTTTGGGTCAGAGGCTTCTTGGGGATTTAGATTGTTTCCAGGGCACTTAACGTTTTTTCCCCTCAAAAAGATTGAAGCACATAGAAAATCTCCCCATTCTCTTTCACTCTCTCTCTCATTCCCAAAAGGAGATGAAGATGTTCTTGATTAAAGGAGTTAGCGTGAAATTAGCTTTAAATGGTTCAGTGTGTTGGAATGGACAGAATGCTGGCAACAGCAAAGGACAACCACCCCTTCCCATTGTTCTTGTGTATGGTTCCTTTGTCCAGTGCCTTCAAGGCATCTCTCAAGGCTGGATGGGAGCTGGCACATGTACTTACCTCTGGTTACCTCTCTGCAAGTTTTCCTGTAAGTTGTCATCAATTGGAGACATCTGTACGCCAGGAACCTCTGCAGACAGCATCAAAGCATGCCTTGCCTGTCATTTGATTGCCAAGAAGTACAAGCCAATCCTGTTCCTGGATCTTATCTCATACCCAAGCAAGTTATGGATCGTTAAGTGTCGTGCAGGCATTTGTGTCTTTCCTGCCACATACATAAGTTGGAAAACAAATGAAAAGGCCACACACATGGGCACACACATGCATGGAGGAAAGAACCAGAGCTTTCAACCCTTATTTCTGTTATGCTGGGACCAAGGCTCTGCCCTGGAATCTATTCAAAAGAACATGGTGTAGATCAGAACATGTGCAACATGAATAAAGAAAAGAAGAAAATATTGGATCTAGTCACTGGACTGAAATAATATATTCTCAATCCAGTAACTAGATCATTCATATACACACAGAGAGAGAGACTACCTTGGATATATTGCCCAGACTTCAATGTGGATCAAGGGTAGCCAAAAGCCTTAAACCTTCTCAAGATTTTTTAAAAATTTCTCTGATTTTTTTCTCTCTCTCCCTCTCTCTCTCTGTGTATGTCTGTGTGTGTGTGAGAGAGAGATGAAATCAATTTAGCTTCTGTTGTCTGGAGGGATGGGGAGCCGAACCCCAAAGCATGATGTCTCTAGCACTTCATTGTCCTCAAAATCTGGACAGAATCCGTGATTTTTTAGACAGCAGAAAACAAGGGCAGTTTGAGAATATGAAAACATGTTAGAAAGCTGAAGGAAAAGATGTTCTAAATGTAAATTCTTTTAATGAGAAACAACAAGCAATAGGCTGTTAGAAATGAAGTGGGATGAGACTTGGGAACACAAGGTGAAGGCAGGTGAAAGGAAAGGAAGATGGTGCTGCATAGCTGAGGTATTTGGCTAGCTGTAGCTCTTGCTGTCACATCAACATTGTGACTTGGCAACCTTAAGTGGGGCAAGGAGGGCCAAGAAGTCGGGAGAGGGTTGGAATATGCGTATTGGTTCAAATGATCTCTCCCATTCTTTGGCTATAGATTTGTGTTTAACCCAAATAGAATATAATTAGGATTTTAACTTAATTCCAAACCACAAAAGAAAAAAGGGAAATTCTTGAAGGCATAAAAAGAAAACTTTCTGAAATCTTCTTAGAATCATAGAGTTGGAAGAGACCATTTAGGCTGAGTCCAACCTTCAGCTCTATGTAGAAATCCAAATTAAAACATCTCTGAAAAATGTCTATAAATCCTTGAGAGTTTATATCTTTTATTACGTTGTTCTTTTCATATGGCCAAATCTTATTCCAATACTTCATACCCACTGACATATGCTTACTTTGTTTAATGATGCAACAAACCAGTTGTACCTATGACTGAGTAACAGAATAAGAACATCAAGAATGACAATGGTGGATCCATTCAAAAGCCCACCTAGCCCATCATTCTGCTTCTCTCAATGGCCAACCGGATGCCTCCAGGGTTTCTACAAGCAACACCCCTTCTTTAGTTTTTCCTTCCAATAACTTGCATTCAGAAATAGATTGGTTTCTGAATATGGAGGTTCTATTTATTTTATCATTGCTGTTGGCTGCTGACCGCTCTCATCTCCTCCAGAAATCCATTTAATCCTTTCTGTCATAACATCAGAAGAGCCATGATGGGATAGATCAAAAGGGAATCCAGCAATCTACTTCCTATGGCAGCAAGTCAGATACCTCTGCAAAGCCCACAACTACTTCAGGAAGGCACTAATCCTATCCCACTATTAATTATCCACAAAAGATAAACGTGAAGCACTTTAACACTTTCTAAAAGCATACAGATATAAATACTTATTAATAATAATATACATTACTCTCCCTTGATTACTCCTCTGAAAGTTGACCCAAGTTCTAAACAGACCTTCACGCTTGATTAAGGGGCTGTAAAGTAAGGTGTTGGCCAACTCCTAGAATTTTCAGAAATGGTCATCTGGCTGGAGAATTCTGGGATTTGAAGCAGTCCACACATCTGGAAGTTGCCAAGATTTGAAAATATTGTCCTAGGCCCACATAGGTTCTTTGCTTTAATTTCAAAAACTCTGTGCATAATTGTACCACTGACAAAAGTGATACATTCCTTGGCCACCTGTCATGTGAGGAGAGGGGAGGGGAGGGGAGGGGAGGGGAGGAGAGGAGAGGAGAGGAGAGGAGAGGAGAGGAGAGGAGAGGAGAGGAGAGGAGAGGAGAGGAGAGGAGAGGAGAGGAGAGGAGAGGAGTCAGCAAAAGTCAGAATGATACCCCACCTATTTCTGGATCTCATGTCATCCCACCACACCCCACCTCACCACTACTGAAAACTGATGCAACCTGAGCAGATTATTTCTCCAAACATCTTTGATGGTAAAAAGATTGCTCATGCCTGCTGCAGTCTACTTCTCATGTAAAAGTTGAATTCTTATCTACATGGGTATCAGGTTTGGATCTTGACTCTTGCAGAATCCCATTACACTCCTTTGTTCCTTGCAGAGGGACCAAGGCATCCAAACCAGCCCATTACTGAGAAAAGATGTGAGCTCCCCTTTGCTGGATATGTTCTAGCAGAGGCTGACAGTCATCTACTGGGGACACTTTAATCTGAATTGCTATTCTGAGTGGGGAGCTGTTCTCAATATTGATGATGTTGATGTTACCACTGATAATGTTACACAGTTAGGAATTAAAGTTCTGCAAGCAAACAACCAAGCTCAGAGAGCACCAAGACTCTGCTGTACTTAATAGCCTCAATCAGTGTTTCCAATCTTAGCAACTTTAAGATGCTTGGATTTCAGCTCCCAGCATGTTGGCTGGGAAATTATGGAAGCTGAAGTCTACACATCTTAAAGTTGCTGAAGTTGGGAACTACTGACCTAAATGGCCCCTTCCAGCTTTAGGATTCTATGATTTCCCACTCCTGCCCTCAAGATGAATGACTTGCTCAAAGATTGCCTTTGTAAGAGTAGTTCAGGTTCTTCTTCTCTCTTTGAGCAGGAGCTGAATTAGGAGTACCATATATTGAGGCACTCAGACACAAAGGCAGTACAACAAGAGAGAAAGAGAGAGAGAGAGAGAGAGAGAGAGGGAGAGAGATCTCTATAAGAATGGGTAAAGGGATTGGAAGGTCCACAGTATGAAAATAGGATTCAGGAAAATAGAATTGGAAGGACCACAGTGATAAAAATAGGTTTCTATGGACACCCAAAAATACAGAAGCCCGAAATACCTCTTGGACCACTTGTATCGTTACCAGGGACCCCAACATACAACATAGCAAAAGAACCTGCAAAAAAGCTTGGACATCTCACAGAGGGGAGCGAATATTCTATCAACTCCCCACTACAGTGCCTCCAGAAAATTAAAGACCTAAAAATAGATGAAGATGAAATTATGGTTTCATTCAATGTCACAGCACTCTTTATATCCTTAGATCCAGAACTAATGAAAGCAGCCAAGGCAGCAGTACTACACAACACACCTGACCGAACCAAATACACTAAGATCAAAATATCCAGAATCATGGACCTCATCAACTTCTGCCTCACTACCTATTTTCAGTTTGATGGACAAATATGCCAACAAATCAGAGGCACACCCATGAGATCACCACTGTCAGGACTCATAGCAGAGGTTGTAATGCAACGCCTAGAAACTCTAGCACTTCCACACATACAACCAAAAATATGGATCCAGTATGCAGACAACACCTTTGTCATAATAAAAAAGGAACAACTAGAGAAGACACATGAAACCATCAACAACATTTTCAAAGGAATACAATTCACAAGGGAAGAAGAGAACAACAACACACTACCCTTCCTGGATATCCACATCAGCAGAGGAAATGATGGCAAATTAGAAACCCAAGTCTATCAAAAACAGCCCACATTAACCAAGTGCTCCATTACCAAAGTAACAACACAAACTCCCACAAGAGAAGCTGTGTAAAAACATTATTCAGATGAGCACAAATGCACTGCAGCAACCCAGAACAGCAGAAAAAGGAAACAGACCACCTAACCACTCAACCCACTACAGCACAACCAACACAAGCTATGAAAAAAAACATGGCCATACATCAGAAACATCTCAGAAACAACCAGCAGACTACTACAACCACACAGCATCACTGTAGCATACAACCCAAAACATCTTAAGTAAACCAAAAGACCCAGTAGCCCAAGAAGAAAAAACAGGAGTCATCTACAACATACAGTGTAAGGACTGTAATAGCCACTACGTAGGACAGACAGGCAGAAGACTAGCAGAGCGCATCCATGAACACCAACTAGCAGTCAGAAGACACGATGAAAACTCTTTAATCTCACAACATATGGACAGACTTAGCCATAGTTCAACTGGGAAACTGTCAGCATCTTAGACCAAGCTAAATCCAAAAATGCAAGGGAATTCCTGGAAGCTTGGTACTCAGACAAGTCAGCCATCAGCAGGCACATAGAGATAAACAACATTTGCACGCTATTCAAAAGAGACAATAAAAAGGAAACAAAAAGACCAGAACACCTCCTCACCAGCAATCAACACCCAGATAAGCAGAGATTAACACCAAGATTAACACCAGACAAACAATCAAGCAGTAAACAATACCCTAATCAAGAAACTACCAACTCAGATAGACAATCAAGCAGTAAACAACAGCCTAATCTAGGAATTACTAAGGAAAAAACAACTCCCCCACCAACACTGATAGGGCAAGCTACTGTATATAAACTGAGAGCAAACCCCACTCCCTTCTAGCACTGAAGATGTTACCTAGCTGGGTAATGAAATGTCTGCAAGAAAACAACCAAGCTCAGATAACTCCAAGGACTCCACAGAAAATAGGATTACAAATTTGCAAAAAGTCAAGCTGGACCAAATTCAAAAAATTACCATGAACAGCAGACACACTGGAGTTATATAAATAGAAAAAAAGACCAGCTACCAAGCAGGAATGGCGGAGAAAACTTTTGGGCCAATCCCAAATACATAACGAATTGGGTATATTATTTGATCTTATTTTATTTCTATCAGTAAGGACAGAATTATGGAAGGGAGCCAGAGTCCACAAAGCATGCAGTGGCTCTGTCTCTCTATTTCAAATTCACAGCTCATCCTGTCCTGGTATCAGGACAGGTAACAGAAACAGATATTTTTATTAAAAGCAAATCATTCCATTAAAAAGCTATTAAAATTCATGGGAAGCTGATTCATTCTGGACTGGGAACAAGCCCAAACGATTTATCTCGATTTGTGTGCTTTCACATAATTTTTTTGTTAAGCACCTCATTTGGGTGACATTTTCTTTAGTCCGCATGATCCTTGTTTGCTGATATTCTGTGTTGAATTGGCTTAAGCCACACACTTGGTGCTGTTGACAAGGAGCTGCGGCTTTAGGAACACCAGCAGTAGGGAGCATGTTCTACTGTTCTAATAATGTTGGGAAAGACCCTGGCTGAAACCCAGTATCTTCCTTTGACTACAAGGCTGGGAATTATGTAGATTGGAGTTCAACCTATCTGGAGGGAACCAAATTCAGGAAGGCTGGTAGGAATGATACAGCACTAGATGGTCTAAGGTCTGGCTTGAAGTGCAGCAACTTCCTAGGATGCAGGAATATCACGGAAGTTCTTATAGAACAGCCAAATGTTGACAGGAGGAAAGTTCAAGGGCAAAAGTGGGCAAACCCACAAACATGCCTTAAACGCTGTCTCCAAATTTCACCCTCCCTGGAGAAGGGGAGGTGAAATGGGGGATAAAAGTGGTGGCTCAGTTGTACAAGAATGACGTCACTGCCTAGCCATGGTGGCAAAGGAAAGCAAGGCCAACAACGTCAAGAAAATAGTGTGTGGTGTCCCAACAGTAGATGGGGAAACATAACTCATCCAAACAAGACAGATACGCGGTATGTTTGGCTGTTTGTTTTTGTGGTCTTCCCCGGAATGGATGACTTCAAGAAACACCAACTACACATTTTGAGCACAGGCCCTACGTGGGGTCATGGAAGTATGGAGAATCCATCTTGACTCAAGATGTTACAGGAAGGCTGGAAGCTGTTACCATTGCACAGCTCTGAGCCATCCTGTTTTCCAAGAGACCCCCAAATGTTTGAGGCGAGCCCTTTGCATCCCATGGTGTGCATCTCAAATAATGCACATGGCCACTCTGCCCAAGAGATCTTCTGGGTGGGGCTGTAAATGGGGGGGGGGGAGATGCCAGAGGCAAATGAACTCATATCCTTTGGAAAAAATGAACAGGCATCAGCTGTTTACTCATTTGCTTAAGGCAATGACATGAGGGCACTCACAGCTAACTAACTGCAGATTTTGAATGAACAAAAGGAACTGGATCTCTTTCTGTTACCACAATTGGCTTGTAGAACTTTTTTTTTTTTAATTTTTCCCCTCCAGGCAATGACCTGCTGAGAATGTTGAATCTGAAAGAGAGAGAGAGAGAAAAAAGAGAGAGAGATTTCCTGAATCTAGTGGCATGTGAAATCTTCACCAGAATTGCCTTACATGATTGATCCATCTTGCCTGGCTCTATGCTTGAGGCAACCTGGTGCCCATGGCCGCAAATGCTCTTGCACATACCTCCCTTGGTGCCCAGTAGAGTCCCCTCTCATCTGAAATAGAGCAGGGCAACCTTGGGACCATGCAAGAATGGCTGAGATTGTGTATACAATCAACTTCATAAAGTTTAAAGATTGTTAATTGCAGCAAGATATATCCCTGCTCCTCCTTAAAATGAGAGAGAGAGAGAGAGGGAGAGAGGGAGAGATGTTGGAACTCTTGTTCTGTTAAACTGGTGTTTTTCAAACTTGGCAACTTTGAGATGTGTGGACTTCAACTCCCAGAATTCCCCAACCAGCCTGGCTGGGGAATTCTGGGAGTTGAAGTCCAAACATCTTAAAGTTGCCAAGTTTGAAAAACACTGTGTTAAACAAAGCAAGAGTTTCATTGTATTATTCTCCCCCATTCCCTAAATAGGAGGAAATTCCAGGGACAGCTTCTATAGACTTCATAGCCTTGTAAGGGTAACATATTGCAAGATTTATGAAATACGGCTGCGTGGGTGCATTCTTTTAAAAAAAAAAAATACACCCCCCCCCCTACAAATAAAAACATTGAGTGTTTGGGAAAGCAAGCAGACCCCGCTTGCCCGTAAACCAACATCAGTTCCTCTCCAAAGCAGTGAGATCTGCCCATTTTGCAAGAGAAGGTGGTAGGATTTTGGATGTACACCACTGTGAATGCAGGAGGGGTTTCCCCCAGATTTTTGAACGCAGTAAACTGGCACAGCCACAGTGTTTCGCTTGGAGGTCAACGTTTATAGAATGTCACTATTTCGATCCCCCAAAGGAGCATGCTCCCTTCTCTGAAATCCGAAATCAGCTCCACTGAGTCTGAGGCACGATTAGCCAGGTAAGTTACAAACCTAACCACTGTTTGCCCAACTTGGTAAACTTGCGTTGTGTTAACCTGGGTTAGGGTTAGTTTATAGTTCAACAGATTATGCAAATTCAGAAAATGGATTAATTCATAACCAAGATTAGTATGTTATAGAAATATTGCTTAGCATTTCATATTGTGTAATAGATGGACTTGCTTTTTAGGGACATTTGCAGCGGAAAGAAAAATGGTGGAGTTTTGAAGGAAAAGGATAGGCGGTACCATTTCCCAATGTAGGGATGTGTGGGATCCATGTATTTAGACTAGGGTTTCTCAACTTTGGCAACTTATGTATGGATCTCAATTCCCAGAATTCCTCAGCCGGCTTGCTGGCTGGGGAATTCTGGAGGTTGAAGTCCACACAAAGTTGCCAAGGTTGAGAAACACTGATTTAGAGAAACACAATGGCAATCTCCTTGGAAGCCTGACTAGGACCTCATTCTTGTGTGTTGACTATGGTCTGTGGGAAAGACTGGCATAGGGGAGCATGCCTAAGTGAACTAGTCCAGCTCCAGTCAAAAGTGGTATTGTCCAACCTACTACCCAGCCTTCCTGCTTCCATCTTTTGCCAGGTGTTATCCAAAGATGGAAGAGCTCTTGTTCTTCCTCCTAGAGGAGCCGTATGGGCCTAAGCACTAGCTTGGAAGCCAAGACCTCTGAGCTCAAGTCGCCTCATCACTTCTCCACGTAGCTGTTCTGGCGGGTGGCGTATCATCCATCTCAAACCTTGGCTGTCTTTCCTTCCAGACTCACCCAGCCAAGGTTAATCCGCAACTAATGAGCGAGTGAGTGCTTGGGCTGTGCGTGTTGCACGTTGTACATGCCAGGAATGTCTCACATACTTTTGAGGGACTGCAGCAATAGAGAAGTATATGAGTCATGCCATCCTGTGCCAGAAACCATTTCAATGCAGAGCAGGGAAGCAGGAGATCATAGAGAAACTAAAGGTCCACCTAACTCAGTATCCAGGAGTGGCCAACTATCTGCATCCAGGAGGCCAATCAACCAGCATATCCCAGGGCTTTATTTTCACAGGTACATTGTACCTGTCCCTGGTGGTTCAATTAGCAATGATGGATCATCATCCTAACAGATTCATTCTTCTTCACACATCTTTTTACACAAATTTGTATCTCTAAGATGACAGATATCACTCTTTGTGGCAGCAAATTATACATACTGGCTATATTCAGAGAACATGCTTAATCAGGTCAGCTAAAGACCTAACAGATGCATTTGTATATACCATGCTGCTTTGCTTAATGTTAACATCACTGACCTATTTTTGATGGCTGAATTTATCACATGAACCCAACCCATCTTATTAGCTTTTGAATGAATGTTTTAGGCACATCTAGAAAATGGGATAATGCCATCAGAAGGTTAAGCATGCTATGTGAATGCAACCCTTCTGTGCAAGAACTTTAAGGCTCTCAGAAACTTCCTGGGGAGTCCTTGGAGGAATACAGAGCTAGATAAGGAGTTCAGCTCCCATCTGTATAAGGCTAAAGACATGCAGCAAGTTTTTCTCCTCTGAACGGAAGACACTCTGTAAATCAATTCTCCCACTATATCACTTTCCAGCTTGGCCAGAGGGAAACCAAGACCTAATTCTGGTAATGGTGGTCCTATACCTGCCCAACAATCCTTGGTTCTGAGCCATTTAAATATGCACAATGGTGCTATTGCATAGCGATTGAAACTGACTCCAACCACTGTATTGGTACCTTTCCAACCATTTTGTTCTTGTAACTCATTGCATTTGTATTTTATCCTTCCTACAGAAGCTGATGGAGACAGGCCTAAACCACCTAGAAATCTCAGTAATTTGAAGTATACCTAGGCTAAATAAATAAATAGGGAGATAGGGGTTGCATGTACATTTTGCAGCTGGCCCAGAGTATCATGCTGTGACCATTATCATTCCTTATTCTTTGTTCTCTTGCTGTTCCTGCCTCCTCCTTCCTTTCTTAAACCCACCTCAGTGCCTCAATCCTCACTGCTACAAACCCTAAGGAAACAGGACCACAGAGCTCCCAGGTCAGGGCTTTAAAAATCCAGTCAACCATTAGAGGGCAGCAAAGAGTTTTCCTGTGTGTCTTTACTGCCGCCTAGCAGTATCTAGATATTTGTAGCTCAGCTCTTACAGCCCTACATAGAAACATCTGGTCAAGTTAATCCCTTTTTATTGAATTTGGTAGAAGAAGAGCAATATTTGTATTTAGTAACAGGTTTAAAATTACTGGAGAAAAGTTCAATATTTAGGAATGTATCTGACAAAAATAATAAGGATTGATTTTAAAATAACTCAGTATCAAGCTGGAAAGGTTTAATAGCAGATATCTCTAAATGGAAAAAACGAAAACTGTCATGGCTAGGAAGAACTGCAGCCATTAAAATTATTTTTTTACCAAGAATAAATGTTATTTTTCAAATTATTCCAGTATATATTGGCAACAAGGTATTAAATGACAGGCATAAACAAGTAATGAACTACATATGGTCCAATAAAAGACCAAGGATTACATTCAAGATTTTTTCAAGATTTGAAATACTGAGGTGGATTAGCAATTCCAAACCTTAAACCGTATTACTATTTTAGTTGTTTAACATGGGGCTCAGAGTGGATTGAATCTCCTTCTGGATCAGCTACCTTTACAGAAGGGGCAGGATTTCCAGGTAGTCTCTGTAAATATCTCCAGGTTGATACAAACAGGAAGAAACAATTTGTAAGAAATCATACAATTGTAAGAAATCTCTTGGACATCTGGGACAAATATAGAAAATGAATAAGTCCAGATTTTCCCCCTCTTGCTTTATTGTTAAATGTCTACTTCTATGAAGTGAAAAGTGCTACAAAATTTTATCAGTGGAAGGTTAATTGGTTAGATCACAACATTTAATTATCAGTAAGATAAAGATAAACTCTTTTGAGACTCTAATTTTGTGATAGTCTAGTTTACCTGACTGATTTCAGTATCTATAAGTAGCACCATACTAAAAGAATTGCAGAAATATTGAAAGACTTGACTGGATTAAAAAACCTTATAGCATGCAATTTGGAACTGATTTAGAAACTGTTGGTGAAGTATGACTTAGAATCTGAACAAGTCAAAGATCCCAATATATAAATGGATGCAGTAATACAGATGCAACAATGGGAACTTCGATGGAAGAAGAATATTAAATTTGCTCTGAATATCATTCTTAGAGAAAATTGGTGCAAGATTTTTTATTGATTTATCGCTCCATCCTTAATTGCTAAAATGAATAATTTATTCTCTAAAAATTACTGGAACTATAATGAGCAAGTCAGATCATTTGTTAATATTTGGTGGTGATATTGTAAAGCTTAACAGTTCTGGAAAATGATTCATACTAGGAAGGGAGGAAGGAAGGAAGGAAGGAAGGAAGGAAGGAAGGAAGGAAGGAAGGAAGGAAGGAAGGAAGGAAGGAAGGAAGGAAGGAAGATTTCTGATGCTCCCTGCCAGCTTCCCACAAGCAAAGTCAGTGGGGAAGCTGGCAGCAAGTTGCAAGTCGCTCACACTCCCACTGCCTTTTTTGCCCTTGGTCATTCTGTTTCTCTGTTTAGGTAAGGAAATATCTCTGAAGTGATGACCCAGTGGGTCATGGTTGTCTAGTAATTTACTAATGATACACCAGAAAACTATACATTCCTTGACATTTTAGGCCCCCTTTTTAATGATTTGTGCTTCATTCTTTTATCTCTTTCCTATTTTCTCTTTCTGTTTGTTTATATACATTTTCTAAAAAGTTAAAGAAAAAAAATCCTTTTCATCTAACATTGTTCCCAATCTGCTGTGCTGCCATCCATACACTGATTGATGATTGATTATGCACCAAGTCAGTGTCAACTCTTAGTGACAATGTAGATAGATTTTCTCCATGATGATCTGTCTCTAACTTGGCCCTTCAGGTTTTCAGTGGTGTGCCCATCACTACTGTGAGTCCATCCACCTTGCTGCTGGTCATCCTCTTCTCTTTCCTTCCACTTTTCCCAGCATCAGAGCTTTCTCCAGAGTGCTGGGTCTTCACATAATGTGTCTGAAGTAGGATGATTGGAGGCTGGTCATTTGTGCCTTGAGTGAGAGCTCTGAGTTGATTTGTTTGTTTTCTTCACTGTCCATGGTATTCTCAGGAGTTTAACACCAAATTTCGAAAGCATCAATACTCTTTCTATCCTGCTTCTTCTGAGTCCAACTTCTGCTTCCAGAGGGTGTCACAGGGAATACCATTGCCTGAACTATTCTGATCTTTGTAGGTCTACACACGGCTACTCTACCAAGTGCTAGTCTGCAGTGTATTTCTTGACTGTTTGTTCCTTTACTGATGATATTGATCCTAAAAAGCAGAAGCTATCTACCACTTCATTGCCAATTCTAAGGCTGGTTGTTGTACCTGTTGTCATTAGATTGGTCTTCTTTATATTTAATCTTAGTCTCATTTTTTCACTGTGTTCCTTGACTTTTATTACTAAAGCTTGCAGATCCTTTGCATTTTTGTCTATTGGAGTAGTGTCATCAGCACAGCATAGGTTGTTTCTTCCTCTAATTTTAAAAGCACACTCATCTTCCTCCAATTCAACATCCCTTAATATATATTCAGAATATAGGTTGAACAGTAAGGAGAGAGTATACAGCCTTGTCTCACTCCTTTGCCAAACTGGAGCCAGTCTGTTTCTCCCTGTTCTGTCCATACTGTGACTTCCTGACCTGTATATAGATTTCACATGAAGTCAATGAGATGTTCTGGGATCCCCATTTTCCCAAGCACATTCTTCAGCTTGGCATGATTGATATAATCAGGCATTTCTATAATAAGGAAGCACATAGTGACTTCTTTGTGGTATTCTTTGGCTTTCTCAATTATCAGCATGCATCAGCAATAATGTCTCATGTTCCTTTGCCTTTTCTAAAACCAGTGTAAACATCTGGCATCTTTTTTTCCATGCAGAGCTCTAATCTATGGTGGATGATGCTAAGCATTATTTTGAAGCATGTGAAATTAAGAACGTACTATAGTTTACATATTCAATTACGTCTCTCTCTTTTTTTGGCAATGTACTATAGCTTGACCTCTTCCAATCCGCTGGCTACTGGGGTCATACTTCAGATTTGCTGGCATAGCTTGGTTAGAACTTTTACTGATTCTTCTGCTGCTTACCGTATTTCTGTGGATCCCATCAGTTCCAGTTTAGTCATGACTGGAGTGCTGATCTAACTTCATCTTTTAAGGTATCTTGGATGTTGACATCTCTATTGTACAGTATTTTGGTATACTCCTTCCACCTTTATTTGATCTTCTTTGAATCACGTTCTATCTGTCCATTGGAATCCTTTAGCATACTTATTTGAGCTTGGAACCTCCTTCTGAGTTCAGAGTTGTTTTGGAAGACTTTCCTTTTGTCTTCCCCATGTCTTTTTCCATCTTCAGTGTCTTTACAGATGTCCTTGTGATACTACTTCTTGTCACTTCTAACAGCTCTCTGAAACTTTTGTACTCTGAAAGATCCTTGAGTAGTATGTTGACCTGAGGGGTCCATCATCAGCATTTGCCTATATCTCTGCTGCCTAGTATAGATGCCTGCTTGCTGGACATCTGGGATGACCTTCAGGCCTTGTGTGACCCAGCTGGGATTATCTTGGCATACACTCCTGGCATTCTTTGCTCATCCCTCCCAGGAACACCTCCTTCCCACATTGAGGCAGCATAACAGAACTTGGGGGAGGGGATTTATACATGGACAAATTTAACTCTTAAGAAGGGACCTGCTGTTTTTGCATGCCTTATTTGTTTAGCTGCGTTGTGACTGTTGTATATTAATCTATAAACTAACAAACAGTTTGCACAACATGCTAAGCTACAAAAACATTAACCAAGATTGGCACTAACCAAACTGAATATATTATGCCAATGCATCTGTTCGTTTTTCCCTTGATCTTAATCAATGGCTAGGTTTGCATAACCTGACTGAGAGACGTTTGGGGTTAAATCTAACACACACACACACACACACCCCGATTCCAATGCTGACTACGTTTTGCTGTCTGTGCAATGCACTGCTTTCTCTTCTCTTGATCCAGTTAAGTGTGTCATGGGAACACAACCGTAGTGTCAAAAAGAGATTGAGAACTGTTGCCTATTGTGCACACCCTTCTCTCCCATGTCCAACTACCACTTGTAATATTTTTAAAGAAAAGTGGAATCTTGGGTTGCTTTTTGCAGCTCTGCACTGTAGTGTTCAAGGTTGGAGAAGGAGGACTGAGTAAAATCTAGGCCAAGGCTCCAATTGTAGGCATTTCATTTTATATTTGTGTGTGTGTATGTGTGTGTGTGCACATGTGCGCACGTGTGTATTAAAAAAAAACCCTCTCACCCCTCTGGATGCTATGTGTCTTCCTCAATCTCAGGTCCTCTACCAGAGGCCTGGGAGTTCGAGGGTTCTGCGCAGTATCTTAGCTGTTCCTAGCACTGAGCTCTTCTGGACAGAGAGCTCGGATGTGGTTCCTGGGATCTATTGGAGCCCCTCTCCCAGCTTGGGAGTCACAGTCCCAAGTGCTCTTACCACCACGAGAACCACTTTGGCCTTTACTTTCCACATCCTCTCTAGTTCCTCCTTCATGCCTTGGGACTTCTCCAGCTTCTCATTCTTCCTGATGTTGCTGTCTCTTGGCACCACTACATCTATCACCATCACTGTCTTCTGGTCCTTGTCTACTACCACGATGTCTGGTTGATTGGCCAGTACCTGCCTGTCCATCTGGATCTGGAAGTGCCAGAGGATCTCAGTCCTGTTATTCTCCATGACCTTCTGTGGAATCTCCCATCTGGACTTGGGGGGGTCCAGCCCATATGCTGTGCAGATGTTCCTGTATACACTGCCAGCTACTTGGCTGTGCCATTCAGTGTATGCTGTTCCTGCCTGCATCTTACACCCTGCCACTATGTGTTGGACTGTCTCTGAGGCCTCTTTGCACAGTCTGGACCTTGGGTCCTGTCTAGTGTGGTAGAGCCCTGCTTCTATGGATCTGGTGCTTAGTGCCTGTTCTTGTGCTGCTATGATCAGTGCCTCACGGCTGTCTTTCAGTCCAGCCCTTCCCAGCCGCTGGTAGGATTTCCCAATGTCAGCCACCTCAGCTATCTGTCGATGGTACATCCCATGCAGGGTCATGTCTTGCTATGGCATTTCTGCTTGAACTTCCTCCCATGTCTGCTGCTGCCTCAGGCAATCTCTCAGCAGCTCATCTTTGGGTGCCATCTCACTGATGCATTCCTGGATGCTCTGGGTTTTATCCAGGACAGTGGCTTTGACAGTCACCACACCCCGCCTGCCCTCTTTCCGGCTGGTATAAAGTCTCTGGGCGTTGGACTTGGGCTGGAAAACTTCATCCATTAGGAGCACTCAGGGCTGTGACTCCTAAGCTGGGAGAGTGGCTCCCGCAGATCCCAAGAACACCATCAGAGCTCTGTCCAGAAGACTGCAGTGCTAGGAACAGCTAAGATACTGTGCAGAGCCCTCCAACTCCTTGGTCTCTGGTAGAGGACCTGAAACTGAGGAAGACACATACCACCCAGAGGGGTGAGAGGGGATTTATATATATTGTTTTATACTGAAGTGTCTGTCAAGTATTTGCCATCTTTCCCTCTATCCCTTTTCTCTAATTTGCCTCCTAACCTTTGCTTGCTTTCCCCACGGGGTTCAGGCTGCCCCTTCACAGTCCTAAGGAGGCATTCCTGAAGCTGCCAAGATTTCAGGGTAACCTTGTATGATAAGGCTCACATATGTTGCTCTGGGTTTCCTGGAGGAAAGACAGCCTGTCATATAAAATATGTGGTGACCTATGAAAATGTCCACTGATGTTCTCCAGGCATATCTTAAAAAGAAAGTTGGAGCAATCAGAATCTTCATAATCACCTCATTCAACCTAGCAACGTGTTAAAGAAGGATTGCTTTCTACTCGTGTTATTTATTATATCATCATTGTTAGCATAAGCATTAGTAGATTTACACTGCTGCTCCTCAGCTCAAAGGCCTCCAAGAATGACTTCCAATAAAATAAAGCAAAAGTAGTTTCTGATTGTAGATTTATAGTCCAAATGTCTGGCTGGCTTCATCATGAGGATGGCCCACTTACCATTTCTGGAGGACAGGAATGCACAATGTTATCCTTAACCCACCCCTAACTCGCTGGGATGGCAACTTCCCCCGTCTTTTCTTGCTGGCTATCAAAAGTAGTGTTTTTCAACCTCTGCCAGTGCAAGAGGGGTTGGGTGGTCTGTCTGCTGCACTTCGTCGCTGGCAGATCCCTCCATCTTACCTTATGCTGTGGTGGGCATGCCCCCAAGCCTCCAGTCACTACTCACTGCCCTCCATAGCTGTTTCGTGCCGGCTGATCATCCCTTTCCAAAGGAGATTTTTGTAAAGGCTGAGTGCACTTTGGATCTGTGATAGGCTGGTCTATAGGATCAGTAAACAGGTGGACACACACACATGCCCTGCTTACACACTGTTGGAACTGTAGAATGGTGAACCTTCCCCTTCCTTTTTCCCTTTTCCTTTCCTTTCCTTTTCCTTTCCTTTCCTTTTTTCCATTTCCTTTCCTTTTCCCTTTTCCCTTTTCCCTTTTCCCTTTTCCCTTTTCCCTTTTCCCTTTTCCCTTTTCCTCTTTCCTTTTCTTTCCTCACTTTCCTTTTTCCTTTCTTTTTCCTTTTCCTTCTTTCCATCCCTTTCCTTTCCTTCTCCTTCCCTTTCTTTTTTCCTTTTCCTTTCTATTTCCATTTCTCTTCTCCTTTCCTTCCTTCCTTCCTTTCTTTCTTTCTTTCTTTCTTTCTTTCTTTCTTTCTTTCTTTCTTTCTTTCTTTCTCTTTCTCTTTCTCTTTCTCTTTCTCTTTTCTTTCTTTTTCTTTTTCTTTTTCTTTTTCCTTTTCCTTTCCTTTTTCCTTTTTCCTTTTTCCCTTTCCCCTTTCTTTTCCTTCTTTCTTTTTTCTTTCCATTTCCATTTCCATTTCCATTTCCCTTTCCCTTTCCCTTCCTCTTTTTCTTTCCTTTCCTTTCCTTTCCTTTCTTTTTTCCTTTCCTTTCCTTTCCTTTCCTTTCCTTTCCTTTCCTTTCCTTTCCTTTCCTTTCCTTTCCTTTCCCTTTCCCTTTCCCTTTCCCTTTCCCTTCCTTTTCCTGGCCACCAGTGGACCAATGAAATGGTATAATGTAAAACTTGTTTTTCTTTTTGCCAGTTTACAGCATGATCAATGAAATATTGGAATGGTAAATCTGCCCAACCCTGGAGCAGTGAAACTCTGGGGTGAAACTGACAAGAGTTCTGCCAGTTTCCCATTCTAGCTCAAGTGACAGCAAGAATGGGAAAACTCTGTAAGACAGTAAATCTCTATCCAAAATGGAGATGGAGCCATGGAAAAGGTCCATCAGTGTCCTCAGAGACCCACCCACAGAAAGGAGGATGGTTGGTGCTTGCTTTCCTGATACAGATTGGAGGGGAAAAGAAGTGGTAGGACCCATCAGAACTGCTGTCCGGACAGTGAGTGTGGCTGGTATCATTGAATGATTCAATGAATGGGACAGAAATTTTTTAAGCCAACTTCTTTTCTAGCCAGGTATGACATGGGACACCAGCAGCTAAAAGACAGGACAGAAAAGGAAAAAAGAAAGCCAGGCTAGGGGGGAGAGGGAAGAGGCAGAAAAGCACACTAGGACACCAAGTTGCAAAGTTAAGTACTGTAGTAATTCATGTTAGGATCTCTTAGAATTATTTATTTAATTTATGAAAAGATGTGTATGCTACTTGTTAAAACAGAAGTTTTCTTAAGGCTTTGTTTGAATGACACACTAAATCAAATCAACCACATTTTTGCTTATCATGTTCTCTCAGTCCAGGCTGTGTCTACTTTATGGTTCCAAGAATAATACAACATTAGGAAATTAATTGAATTAAGCCTAATTAAGCATGTTGTGTAAAAACAGCCAGTGGCTCAACCAACTCAGATAAAGACTCAGTACAGCATGCAAAACCTGGTTAGCGTTAATCATGGTCAGGGTTTTTTCCTGTGGTTTAGCATGTTGTGAAAGCCCAGTTTGTTCAGTTAATTTATGGTTCAATGTATTGTATGAACCCAGAAGATGAGTTAATTCAATAACCAAGTTAAATGTGCTACTGAAAACAACCACTGAGTTGAGCTAGTGCAATGAGAGAACATACCCAATAAAGGTGGTCCTTCAGCCCTGCTCATTAAGTTGACTTTCCTTCTTGGTGGTTTAGTGTGTTGTACAAACCCAGTCTGTTTGACTAACTTAAAGTTCAATATATTATGGGAGTCCCAAAATGAGTTAATTTAGAACCAAGTACCTAGTGTGAATGAATATGTCTGCTCATAATGATGGTGGTTGTACTCACCACTGATGGATAGAAGGGGAGAGGAGAACACATGAAGCAAAGTACTTGCCCTGTGTATTTACACGTATGCATTTATGAACATGACTGAGGGTCAATGGGTCCATCATATTCAGTATCCTAATTTCCAGTCAGCCAGAAACCCACAGAAGTTCCATCTAGCTATTGACAATCTACCCAGGTGGCTATCACCATATCTTAGGGCAGTGAATTCTATCAATATTACGTTGTACACTAGAGACAAGACTCAGCTCTCTCCCCCCACATGCTACGATTTAACTTCCAGAAAACTGTGAAATATTCCACTTGGAACGTTTTTAACCAAAATCTTAGCCCCTGCCTGAACAGCAGAACAGAGACAACATTCAACCAGAGACGAGTAACAGCTGAAAAGAGTCTCAGTAAGGATTATGGAGTTGAAATGGAGAAGTGTTTCAGAAGTGTTCTAATTTGGTGGTTATCATGACTCATAAGGGTTTAATCTACCCGCCTGACTCTTGAACCACATCTTGGGGCCCTTTAATTTGTGCTTATTGTCCAGCTTTCACCACCTCCAAGGGATCTGCAGGGCGGGTTAGTCCCCCCAATATTTCCTATTGCAAAGCTTCAGACAAGGGGTTCACCAAAGTTCTCCACATCTCCTGTCAGCTCTGTGTGTTCCACTTACGCCTTCATGGTCTGTAACATTTCCTTGGCAGGCTTTACTCCCTCCGCTTCAAACATTATTTGTTTTCTGTCTTCAGCTATTTGTTCCTCAGATTCCTTCTTGGCCCGCGTCACTAGACTCTCACTTGCCAGAATTCACACCCTTTTTTTTCCTTCAAGGATACCTTTGCTATTTGTAATAGCTGCTTATCACTGTGGTTTAGCCCGTGTGGTTCTTGAGCCTGTAATCTCCTTATAATTATAGATTCCTGCTCAACTTGTAGTCTGCTAGGCAGACACTTTGTGAATGACTTGCAACTGGGAAAGTGGAGGCCGAGATCACAACCTTTACTCACAAGGTCATCCCATTGCCATAGCCAGCACCCTTCCTTTGTTTCCAAATTAATAAAGGGGGAGGGGAGCCCCTGACCACGTTCCAGGGCCAGTTTCAGTACTGAGGCTCCCAGCTGCTGACCCCTCATTTTATTTTGAACTCTCCAAGTACATGAAGAGATTCCTTTCCTTGTAGAGGCAAGTCAGTTCTTTTTTTTACTCAGTACTTTCAACTTCAGAAGACATTTGTTATAGTTTAAAAAATGTTTAACACTAAAAAAAAAATTGGAAATTTGAATGCTTGGGCTGAACACTCTACAAGCATCAGAACCAGTGATGCTTCCTTTGAGACAAATTTTGCCATGTGTATTTGTTTTTGCATGAGAGCCAGGGAATCCGTGGGGGAAGGTAAAATAGCAGCTTTGATCATATGGTTGCAGCCGCCATCTTGCCTTTTTTGACTCCCCCTCTGAGGACAATTCCATATGGAGGCACCAAGGCACTGGATAGAATCGGCAAGTCATTTTTGTGATGTTATCGTATAATATTACAAAAGTTCCTAGAACGTGTCCCTCACATTGAATGTGAATTCCTTATCACCCTTCAAATTATTACTACTCAAAGTCTCCACTGACAATGTCTGTGTGGTCAGAAATGACTTGAAGGGTGAACAGACTATTTCAGAGATGGGTAAGATAGTGTCAGTGAGATCCAATGTGCCCACTGCCATTTTGCTTGGCAAATGTCAAGTTTGGTGGCCCACTTGACTTTTCTTTTGTAGAATCTAATTACCAAATTAATCTTTAAATGAGAAAATTGGCTTCTGCAATGCAAAGAGGAGCATCTGCGGGGGGGTCAAAAACGTCAATATGGTGGCCATGATCACAGAGTCAGAGCCCTGCCTCTTTTTATGTGTGTTTATAAATATAAAAGGGAGCAGAGCTTTGATTGTGTGGTCACAGCTGCAGTTAGTACTTTTTTTCCTTTACACACAGAACTTGGGCAACAGGACTATTTACAAGACTTCTGCACCCCACATAGAAAGAGTGGTTAACTGCTGCCTAATTATCTACTCATCTACTCCCTAAAAGAGAAAGGTAAACTGAGTGATAGAGAGCATCCTAGTCATGGTGGTGTCTCGAGGACACCAATTTATTTTCTGGGAAATGGTTCCTCCCCAGGCCCACCAAAGCAAGCATTTGTAAATAATCAAGCTCTCACCTCCATGGCCAAACTCTTGGAGAGAGAGACTACAGCAAAAGGGAAGGCAATATTCCTTCTACACTTGCTCTCTGTTGCTTCAGTGGCCACTACTAAGTCATATACTTCCTCCTCCTCCTCCTCCTTTCAATTTGTATGGCTGCTCATCTCATCCAAGCAACTCTGGGCAGCTCACAACAGGTTGAAAAAAGGAAAAAGAAAGCCTCTTCTAAAAAGTAGACCTTTTTCACTGGATTCTCTAGCAACCCTTTGGGTGTTCGTACAATGGTTCTGCAGATCCATATAGACAATTCGTTGGTTCTGGTTGGTTGGTTGGTTGGATATATATCCTGAATTTTCTCCAGGAGCTCAAGGCAGCTTGATTGTATCTCCTTTTATTTTAGCCCCACCACAGCAACCCTGTGAGGTAGATTGAGTTAAGACAGGGTGACTGCCCTCAAACTATCCAGTGTGTTTTCAGTCCTAGTCCAACACATCACATTTATCATCAACTGCAGGATGATGGAGGAGAATCTAAAAATTTGGCTAGGGCTTCAGAGGGGTTTAAGGGGAAGTTAGGGAAGCCCCACTACTGGAATGAGATTTCCCATTCTATATTTCTTTGGGTATCCTACAGAATTCTCCTCCTGCTTCTCAAAAGAGAATTGGATTCTGATGTTTTCACAAGGAGCAGATAAAGTGGTCAGCCCATGTCCAAATGGTGCCACTTCAGTTATGATTAAGTGCTCCACTCTCCCCACCAAAGAAAAAGTGTTTTTGTATAGAAAGTCACAGAAAAGCATCCTACATATTCTGCATAAAAATTATGGACCACTTGCTCCATCAACAATGAATGGAACATCCCATTTGTTTTTAATGAAGAGGTTTGCTATTATGAAAGCCTCTTCATGATGCACACTGAAGTGGGACAGCCAGACAGAAGCTGATCATCTCATCTGCCAAAGCAGGCAAAATAATGTATTTAAGTAAGTTTTACATTTGAAGATGAAGAGGTTAAATCTAAGGCATACTGAATAAGATGTTTTTTGAAAAGGGATTTGAAAGAGGTGAAAGGCAGACCAAATATAAGGCCCTGCAAGAGACAATGGGTTGAGTCAATTGAGAGAGCAGGAGATCAAAAGTTTTGGATGATCTTCCCACATTTTAAATCCATCTCCTCTTTCTCTCTCTCCCTTCTCTGCAGATGCTTGACTCCTGATTTATGGGCTGCAGATGCTTGACTCCTGATTTATGGGCTGTATCAAAAGCACTATATTCCATGGAATCCAAACAATTGGTCCATCTTGCCAAATGTAGCCTTCTCAGATGGACAGCACCCCTCCAGAGATTCAGAATGATGTCTTTCTCAGCTTTGCTGCTTGAAATCCTTTAACTGAAGATACTGGAAACAGGACTTGGGGATCTTTGGCATGCCAAGAAGGTGTTTTAGGTTTCTCTTCTGTTATATATAATTACTTTTAAAGCAGTTTTCCCTGACTTCATGCCCTCTAGATCAGCGTTTCTCAATCTCAGCAACTCTAAGAGGTGTGGACTTCAACTCCCAGAATTATGCAGTCAGCCATGCTGGCTAGGGAATTCTGGGAGTTGAAGTCCACACCTCTGAAGGGTTGCTAAGATTGAGAAACACTGATCTAGATGGATTGAGACTGCAACTTCCCAAATTTCTAGCTAATATATAGTTGCAATCTCAGCATAACTGGAGGTTAGCAGGTCAGAGAAGCCTGTTCCCTACTGTGCACTCCTGCAAACTGATGGAATAGGGCAGAATCCCTCAAGATTAATTGAGGGAATATTTGGCAGACTGTGTTCCTTATAATCGTTTATTCACTACTATACCACTAATAAGCAAGTATGTGTGTGTGCAAGAGAGTATGTGCTTGTATTTATATAGAGATATATAGGTATATGAGTTTTGGTTTTGACACAATAATATCCCTTGCGTCTTTTCCAGTTTTGGACTATAAACAGGATATAATAAGCAAAAGTTCTCTGTGTACGTTGCATAGAGACAGCAAGGAACAGAACATTCGGAAACAAAACATTCAAGATATTTCACCAAGGTATCTCAGTATTGTGGACCAAGGACCCATTTACATTTACACTGTATGTCCGGGTACAAAAGTTCGGGAGGCTAATTGGCAAAACACAGGCACGGAGTTGTCATTCATGGATGGAGCATCTACATTGAAATGAAGTTTACTTTTCATACAGTAAACTATCCACTGGTTGGGAGGCAAGAACCAGAAACCCAAAGTTAATTTTAACTTAGCAAGCTCTCATGACCAAGGGGTGTGACGACTGGGTCATGTTAAAGTACAGAAGGAAATGGATGGGGTGAAACACGGATCCTTTTGAAAAGCAGAAAACAGTCTCTGGATTGGTCAGGTCTTGGAAAAGGATTAGTAGCCAGCCTCCAGATTTAGAACATTTCCACACCATTTCTACTCCCCATTCTCCTAGGAGGTGTTAGATAATTATTCACAATCATCTTCATTTCTGCTGGCCTGATCACTGCCCTGCCCTAAATTGCAGCGGTCCTGGAGTAACCACTCCAATCTCCTCTTCCATGCAAACAGACAATTTACAAAGCGTTCACACTTCCTCCCTCCAATCCCCATAATTATTTCACATCTGTTTGTCTATCTGCTCAAATATCTGAGCAATTTCCAGGAATGGAGCTGCAAAGCTGTCAAGCCATCTTCCCTTTGAAAGACTTGCTAGGATAGCTGGAGCCTACAAGCCAGGAGTCTGAGTGAAGTGAGAGTTCCGGCAGATTGGAAAATGAATTATCTAGGCATGCCAGAAAGCTGCAGTCTTTTGAAGAAAAGACTCGATTTCTTGTGCTTTCAAGCAAGAAATAAATTGCTTCAGCTGCCAAACACAAATGATGACCGAATGAGACCATACAGGTACAGAGATGATTTTGGAGTGGTACAAAATCTCCATGCGGAAGTCTGATGAGGATGGCAGGTTCTCCTGACTGCTTTTCAGAATCCAGCTGAACCTCAAAGGCTCTTGACTGGGCTTATGCATTATGCCATGCTGTAACTTGCTTAACCATTGTTTCACAATTGACTGGGTTCATACAACACACTGAGACAATCCAAACAAACCATAATGTATGAATCCCATCTCTGGAAACATAAAATTTCTGCTACCAGAACACATCCCCAAACTTCCTATCGATCTTCCTGTTTCTAAGAGAGGGCAGCTAAGCCCACAAGACAGTTTTCCCAGGAAATGGAAATTGGAGGCATGTTGCCCCTGAACTAGGATTCTGAGATGAAGGCTTGCTCATCAGACCTAGAACCAGTGGCTGCTTTTCATGGCTGAACCTCAAAGGCTCTTGACTGGGCTTATGCATTATGCCATGCTGTAACTTGCTTAACCATTGTTAATGTCCAGACTACATTGTAAACAGGGCAGTATTAATCATTAAAGGAATAGGCCTTCGTTCCAAGTGTATTGGGTAGGGTGTACCTAGCTGCTAGTTCCTCATTAATCTTGAATATCCCCTTTGGCCAAAGGAACGCCTGTCCTCTTGGTCTCTAAAGTGTAAAAGGGCAAAGCAGCTCTTAATCTGGACAGATGTGATTCCATGTAGATGGCACATGTGGCTGTTTCTGTCATTGTGCAGATATTAACAGGCCAGCCAGAGAGCCAAAAATCAGAGGGATCAAAGGAGTTTTAATTGATAAGTATCTATGCTCTTGCTTGCATAACAAGCTGCCTTCTTCTCAATCCTCCCTCGGAGGTTTCACCTGGTCTTAATTTGCTTCTCCGTTACCAAGGCGCTTGTTTGTTGATGAAACTGGGACCAGAGTTTGGCTGAGGAGTCTCCAAAGATCTGAATGATTCCTTGAATGGGCAATTTGGGGGTGGGGAATGAGGTGCCAAGAGAGACACCTGCAATGAAAAAATGCTTTTTTGCAAAGCATCAGCAGTAAATTTGCAGAAAGGCTTCTCCCACTGGCCTCTCCTTGCTCGTAATTTTCCCTTTGAAAAATTTTGCCTGCCAAAAAGTGTCTACTTTCACAAAGACGGAGAAAACTCTTGGGAATGGCATATTGAGGTCATGGTGATGGGGAAGGCAGGGAGGGGAATATAAAAATATCAAAATTATCAGTGTACTTCTCTACCAGCTAGACATTGGGAGAGAGGTTAAAAATGGTCATTTAAATGGTGGAATATTAAGACCATCTCCAAATCTCTTAAGTTATTTCCATATCAACTAGACCCAGGGTCGACAATCACTAGATGGCACCCACTAACCTTCAAAATTAACAAAAAAAATTAAAATTAAAAATGGTCACAGAGTCTCATAAGATAGTCAAAGATTCCAAGATTTCTGTGTTCTCACTTGAGACATTGCAAGATTTCAGCAATATTTTTAAAATTGATACCTAGTAAAGGATACAAGGCTGGTAACTCTGACCAGTGAGTTGGAATCTGGCACCCTTGTAGTCTAAGAGAACCTGATTACTTGGAAAAGTCAAAAACTGGGACTTTGTGTCTAATGACAAAGTATGCAGTATCGGTGAATTGGGGAAATACTTCCAGAACAAATTGGGGGCTACAGCTGGAGCCAGGGAGAATCTGAAGGGAATGTTTGTGGGATGGAAAAGCTTGTTCACGTCTCTTTTAGGGAACAACTGTAGTGAGAACTCATTGGCCCTGACTGCAGTCTCGTTTCTCCAAAGACCAGGGAAGGGATGGGTGGGTGCAACAGAAAGACTGAGTGCCTTGTCTAATATACTAAGTATGTCTGCCTGCTGGACATTTGTAGACTTGATTTTTGGCCTTCATAAGAGCCGCTATGACACAACCAAATTTTGTGACTGAATAAGCTGCTAAGCTACATAGGACCATTCAGTTTCCACAATGCTAAATTGTCTTAATTCTATATATTCTCTCTCTAATAGAAGCGAATATATTCTCTCTCTCTCTATCTCTCTCTGTCTCTCTGTCTCTCTGTGTGTGTCTCTCTCACACACACACATATAATTTTTATTGAAAATTTTTAGATAGGTAAAAGATAAACATGAAAATATATAAAGAAAAGTTAGAGAAAGAAAAAGAAAAAATGAAGACAGTTTAATCCTATATAAAAGTTTTTCATAAAGACCCTTTTTATCTCCCATGATTTGATAAAATCATTGAGCATGATTTTATAGAAGGGGCTGAGAAAAAATACATCCAAGGCCATATAATGGTTGGGTTCACCCAATACGCTAAACCATAAATCTGGATTAAGAAAGCATAATTGCTGCATTCACACAACATGCAGTGCCCAAACAATAAACCATATTATGACAACATGATGGTCTTGCTTGCATAACATACTAAGACAATGGTTGGCTTCTCACAAAACACTGAACCACCAACTATCCAATCCAGTTTTAGCCTAGTCTAGCATGTTGTGTGAAACCACCTAGCAAGACTCTGCAAAGGCCTCATAGATCCCAGTGAAAGGCTATTGGACCAGTTTGGTTGCCTACTTTAAGAAGTAAGTATGAGTTTCTCATTTCGTTTTGAAAGGTTCCATTAAGACTTAACATGATATATAAACAATAAAGTATAATATAGGGCTCTTTGTCCCATTCACAGCACTACAAAGTCTGTGTTACTGAGAAGTATGTGCAAGCCATTTGGGATATGCTCAGAAGTACTCTTATTAGTAACTCTGCATGCTCTGCTGTGCCTTACACTGATGTGGACTATTGTATGGCAGTCTTAAAGAGGGGAACTGTGGTGCAGGGAAATTGAACTGGTTGATTCTTTAGGGGCTTCAGCTCCTGTTCCATTACCTAAAAAACAACAACAACCCAACCCTACATAGATGATTGAAAGATTGACCATGGCAAATTGCTAGGCAGCTCAATTTAGGAGAAGATCTGACTAGGACCTCAAAATCCCTTTGTGGGGAGGGAAGTCCTGATGCCAGACAGATATAAAGCAGAACAGTTACAGCTACAGTATCTGAAATTCAAAGCTGGCAGAATTCAGGCCAAAAATAAAGCTTAAATGTTGGCATACCTTCTTTCTGCACAGTGAGAGTTAATGTGTTGGATTTAGATAATGGGGACGGAGGAACAGACAGGGGTGAAATTCCTGTTCACTTGTGAAGCTCACTAAGTGAAACTGAACCAGCTACTGCTGCAAAACCCAAACTATCTCAAAGGGTTGCGAAGAATGAGTGGGGGAACACCCCTGTGTTCATCACTCCAAGATCCTTGAGGGACAAGTGAGTTTAGAGTGTAATTAATAAATACCAAATCATCTTGGATTCTTCTGATTGGGACAATCTCTGCTTTACAAAACTCCACCAGAAAAAGGACTAGCTGAAATTCCAGAGCCAAGATGTGCAATAGGGCTGCGCAATATTTGTAACAATACGACTCAATATTATTGTATTATTAACATGTGGAAATGGAGAGGTTCTCATCCAAGATTTAGTAGCTCAGAGCAAGGGGACTTTGTCATACTGCTTTTTCCCTTCCTCTCTTCCTGATGCTGAACTACAGGAAGTTGTTGTGCTCTATCTCAGTGTTTCTCAACCCTGACAACTTTAAGATGTGTGACTTCAACTCCTAGAATTCCCTAGCCAGCATGCTGGCTGGGGAATTCTGGGAGTTGAAGTCCACACATCTTAAAGTTGTCAAGGTTGAGAAACACTGCTCTATCTAATGGGTTCCTTCTCCCTGCAATGGCAGTTTCTGGTGAGAGTGTGAAAAACTGTGGAGAGGTGATAGGAATAGGGGTGTAAATGCCAAGAATAGAGATAAAACCCAAATAAGAGTAAATAATCCCTTTAAATTATCTTGGCTTGTGTTTGGAGGGAAAAAAGGAAGGAAGGAAGGAAGGAAGGAAGGAAGGAAGGAAGGAAGGAAGGAAGGAAGGAAGGAAGGAAGGAAGGAAGGAAGGAAGGAAGGAAGGAAGGAAGGGAGGAAGGGAGGGAGGGAGAGAAAGTGATAAATTCAAAATGACAAATTACATTCCTGTTAAAACAAGGGACTTTAAACAAAGTATAAAAAGCCTGGACAAAGTAATTACTTTATTGTTGAATTGTTCCTCAATGGTGTGTGCATGTGTGTTGCACGTATGTGCATGTGCATACATCACAGCATGCTTTTTAAAGCATCTATCAAACTTCCAAAAAGACCCTTTATTTAGATGTTGATTCTAAAATTGTCCTGGAATGTTGAGCCTGTGTGAAATTCTTCACTTCCAGGAAGGTTTACTCCAAAGTCAATGATATTTGCAAAGCTCATTACTTGCTCACTCAAAATGGGTCTATTCCTGGAGTCCATCTGCTTAGTCCCTTAATGAGTCTTCTAAAAAAAAAAAAAACACCATTGAATTCTCACATCATTTTTGCCTAAAGGAAAAAGTAAGACAAATTTGAATGGACAAAAGACTGTGGGAGGAAAAAGGAAAATGATTCCAATAACATTAGCAAGATTTCCTGGGGTAGCTCTAGTTTTAAGAGAAAACCCTTCACATTTCAGGCTGGAGAGAAGTACACATTGGAAGATCTTATTGTTTAGATGATTAGCTCTGGTGTGGAGAAAATAAATGGAGAGAATGTTTTCTCTCTTTCTCATAAAAGCCAAATTTAGGATTACTCAGTAAAATTGACTAATAGTAGATTCTGGACAGACAAGAGGAAATACTTCACACACTGCATAATATAAAATTTGTTAACATAAGATGTAGAAGTGACCCTGGCCTAAGTGGGAGGATTTAACACAGTGTTTCTCAACCTTGGCAGCTTGAAGATGTGTGGACTTCAGCTCCCAGAATTCCCCAGCCAGGCATGATTTAACATATTCACAGAAGAGGAGGGAGAGGAGTCTATTAATGGTAACAGTCATTATGAAATGAACCCTCCTAAATGTAATCTCCACGTTCAATGGCAGTCTGCATTTCAGTTCCATTGTTTATGGAGAGAGAAACAGACATCTCAGGGGCATTTGGTGGTCACCTGGGAAGCAGGCCATTGAAACAAATCTTTGGTGGACTTACTAAGTACTCTGTGTGTGTGTGTGTGTGTGTGTGTGTGTGTGTGTGTCTATGTGCCCTACCTTCGAGTCAGTGTTGACTCCTGGTGACTGCCTGGACAAGTCAGTGCAGTTTTTCTTGGCAACATTCACAGTTTGCCATTGTTTGTTTCCTAGGGCTGAGAGACAGAGAAACTGGCCCAAGGTCACCCAGCTGGCTTCATGCCTAAGGCAAGACTAGAACTCACAGTCTCCTGACTTTTAGCCTGGTGCCCTTAACCACTACACCACACTAGCTGTCAAGCATATCTTCTAGTTGTATATTTCTCGGGTTGGTTCAACGTGCCACTGTCAATATGAACATCTGTCACTGCCACCATGTGGCCCTGGCTTGCACTCACACTATAGTCCAGTCAAAAAGATGTCCTCCTATACACTTTTTAAAGGCTGTGATTAATTCACAATCCTGAGCACATAAAATACAGTCAAAGAAACAACAAGAAAATTGATTTGGGGTACAGAACTTCCCATTCAGAAGATTTCAAGTTTCTTTTTTAAAAAATGAAAAGATGACTAAGATTTTGTTCCATGCAACTCAAAATTTCCTGGGCAATGCCTGGTCAATTTTCTAAAGCCACCAGACAACTCTTCAAAGGTGGGGAACATGTCATCAGCTCCTTCTCCTTCTAGCAGAACATTTCCAATGTATCCCATGCCTTCCTGAACCCTGAAGCCTTCCAGATCTGTGGACATCAGCTTCCAGTAATGGCCATTCTGGCTGGAGAATTCTGGAAGTCCATACATCTGGAGGTCACCTAGGTTGGGGATGGCTTGAAATATATAGCAAATGTACTAAAATTTCATAAATTATCCTGGGTATCCTGGGAAGAAAGATGATTTAATGGACAAAAAAATGCTTTTCACAATTTTTTCCCCCACAATTTCAGTGTTTTTTTCTTGGTTTTCAGAACCTGCTTTAAGTTGAATATCCCATTTCTTCATTACAGACGGATCTCTTCTAAGGCTACTGGATCTGGGCTGCAAAACACAGAGTGAGCACTAGATGGCAGAAAAGAGCTAGATGTTATTCTACCTCTTTGCAGCCATCTGATGGCTATCTCGATTTTGGCAAGCTGGGTCTACTATCCTTAATCTGTCCAGAAGTCTATAGACTCGCTGGCTTCTCAAATGATTTTTCTGATCAGGAAGCAGAGGAAGGTAGGAGAATGATGAAATCAGGTATAATGGGTGAAAAACTTGCACCAGCAACAATACTCTCTACCCCCTTGCTGCAATTAACATAGAACAATCAATTGAAAACTTAAATACTTTAAGAATGAGGTGGAAAAGCAAAGCCTTCAAACAGAAAAAGAAAATGTTTTGAGAGACTGGAAGCCAGATCTGGCACACTGTTAGCGCAGCCTATCCAGGTCACTTAAAAACTGCCTTCACACATTAAATGGGGCTGGTTATAACATGGGGTGGGTTATTTATTTTATCTGTTCTTTTCATTTTATTGATTCATTTCATTCTGCTCTGCCTTTTCTTCAGGAACTCCAGCAGGTTTGCATGGGACCTCATTTTGTCCCAAGAACAACAACCCTGCGAGGTAGATGGGCTGAAAGAATCCAAAAGTCCTATCTGAATTTTTCTCCTCCCACTGGATTATCAGCTACAGCTCTTACATGCCAGCACTTGAGCCTGGCCCACACAACAGGTAGACACCTGTTATAAACTTATAAAAAGTATTATAAAAAGTATTATTAAAAAAAAACTTACAAAAAGTGTTATAAAAAGTATAACACCTGTTATAAAACTTGGACTTTTTTGTAGCTAACAGAAGCTGCTGATTACAACATGGATCAGTTTAAACCAGTGTTTTTCAATCTTGGCAACTTTCAGATGTATGGACTCCAATGCCCAGAATTCCCCAGCCAGCTTGGCTGGCTGGGGAATTCTGGGCGTTGGAATCCACACATCTTAAAGTTGCCAAGGTTGAAAAACACTGGTTTAAACCAATGTGTTAATTGGGCACTCTTTTTGAAATGACCCTCGGTAATTTATAAAAACAGCTCCTCAGGATGACACGCCAGGGAATCTGAGTTCTCCTGTTTCCAGATGTGGCCATACAGATCTTGCTGAGAGCCTAGGGGCATCCATAGGGGAGGCGGGGAGGTCAGAATAATCAAGATGGCACACAGCCAGAACCGTGTCAACTATTTTCCTTCAACCTTCTACCCTCTTCTCCTATTTTTTTCTTTTCAATCTGAAAACATAAAGTGAGATTTGAGTAGACATTTACTTGGTATACACCGTCATGGAAATCTGTGTGCTGCATTTCAGCGTTCTTGGCAAACCAAAGAAATCTTAGTGGGTGGATACATCTGTTACATTAAATCAAAATTTGCTTGACCAGCATTTATGGCATAAACCACCATGCTTGGGCTCGCAATACAGGGAGTCCGTCCCCAGCTTAAGAACGCCCAGGTTACAGATACCCATCATTGAGTATGGAGCCTTTTGTAGCAAAATTTGAGTTAAATACACAATGATTTGAGTTAAATACCAAATGGTTCGAGTTCATTACACAATACTACTTATACAGTATTATACAATAATATTGTCCCAGCTTACATACAAATTCGATTTAAGGACAGACCCTGGGAACAGAACTCTTTCTTAAACTGGATACTACCTTATATACCGAGCCAAACCCAGATAAATCAAGCTGTTTGAAGCAGGCCAGGTTTGAGGATGCAGATGTGGAGATGGGCTTGTATCCCTTGATTTGAAAAACAGTGGGTTGAGGCCACAACTGGGCGCCCATTCTTATCTTTGGAGGATTGATGTGGAGAAATCATGTTTCTAGTCTTTGTAGCTGAGGATGTATGTCTGAAAAAAACGTGAGCAATTAGCAGTGAATCTGAAAACAATAGGGATAGGATTTCCATGGCTGGGGTTCTTTGTCCTCCCCCACCCACCCATGATCAAAAGAAATCAGTTAAATTAGCTGATGCCCACACCAAGATGCTTAGGTTTACTATTCCCAGAATCAGGAGTGTCCACAGGGCATGGTCAAAATGTTTCCACCCTTCAAGAAGAGCGTTTCCCCCCAGACCCATAGGAGAGTTTCAGGTGCAACATTGTACCCCCTTTCTAGGATTGTGGGTGCTCAGGGCTGGAATGGATGTTCACAAAAATCAGATTCTGGGCAGGGGTGTCCTCAGAGCATGGTCAAAAAAGTCAAGATGGTGGCTACCACCGTGCGGTTGAAGCTCCGCCTGGTTTGTAAAACCAACTGGAGCTTCAATTGCACTGCTGCAGCCGCCATCTTGACTTTTTTGACCATGCTCTGAGGACACCTCTGCCCAGAATCCTACTTTTTGCGAACATCCATTCGAGCCCTGAGCACCCACAATCCTAGAAAGGGGGTACAATGTTGCACCTGAAACTCCTCTTTGGGTCTGGGGGGAAACGCTCTTCTTGCAGGGTGGAAGCGGGTTGTAGAAAGGACAGTCTGCTTCACAAACAAGTCACCCTAATGGGAAATCTAGGCACTGGGACCTGTGCAAGGCTCACTTTCCTGGAATGTTGGCCCGAGCCAGCGCTGAAGAAGAGAGAGACATGGCAAATCGGCAAAGGAAAATAAACTTTCTCCCTCCAACACCATAAGGCAGCTTTAGCTTAAACAAAACATGATGTCAGCCATTGTTCTTGCTGCAGGAAGTCTGCCAAGGGTGCTGGATCTTTCCCAAGCCTCTCTTGAGCCTGTCTTAGACCCCGAGCTAGAAAGACAGATGGTTGCTGCTGCCAGAGAAGCCAACTTCGCAAACTCACGCTTTTGAAGGATGGGGAAAACAAACCTCTCTTAAGGATAGATTTGTCGCTGGAGTTGTTGCCTGTACGACATTATCCGTGTGCACCCTGGTGGTATTCGCACAACACGTTTAACTGGGTCAATTAAAAACCGAGTGGCGGCATTTGAGCAGGGCGCAAAGCTTGACTGATTGTGTCTGTCTTGTGTGTGTGTGTGTGGGGGGGGTGTCTGGCTTAGTTTGCTGTGGTTTGTTAGCTTTGGATTCAATGTACTCTGCAGATCCAGATAATGGGTTAATTCAGGAAATGGGTTAAGCACGCTGAGCAAACATAGGGAAAATGTAACATCACCAGAGATGTCTGCAGGGTGTGGTCAAAAATGTCAAAATGGTGGCTGCAGCAGAGATAAAAAAACAGGTGGAGGGTCAATTGCACTGTCACGGCCACCATCTTGACATCCAAACAGGGAAGCCTTAATAAAATTAGCTCCATTAGACCAGGGTTCCTCAACCTTGGCAACTTGAAGACAGGTGGACTTCAACTCCCAGAATTCCCCAGCCAGCATGCTGGCTGGGGAATTCTGGGAGTTGAAGTCCACACAACTTAAAGTTGCTAAGGTTGAGAAACACCACTCTAGAGGGCAGCAAAGAGAAATGAGAACACGAAGCTCGTTTCTGCTACCTAGCGTTCAGCTGCATTTTGCAGCCCAGATCTAGGAGCCCTGTGCATCTCGGCCTGTCCTTTTTTCAAGAGCTGATCCAATAAATCAGACACATTTTGGAAGGGTCACAAGACCAAGTGGTCACTTGGATTTTGCAGGGCAGATGCCAGAGTCCTAATATTGTGCCATTCCCCAAACCCCTGTCAATTGTATAAGATTTTCCTCCTTGCTGCCTGTTTAACCTGTCACTAATGGAGGTGCAGTGAAAAAAGCAGAGGGAAGTGTCAGCAACAGCCCAGAGACTAGGTCTACTTCCCAATGCACCTTATCCCCCCACTTTGGAGCCAGCACTGTTTAAATGCACTGGTTCAGGAAGAAACCATTCTGAACAGGATGGGGGGTGTTTTATAGCAGTGAGTTCCTACTGAGTGCCATAAGAGAGGTTGAAGTCAATGTACCTTGAAGACTTGACAATTCTTGGATGCATTTCCCCAGCCTGTTTGCTCACATCCCCCTGGGGACTTTGAAAAGGGCTTACTGTAATAACACATCATTTTCTCATCAAGAGCTTTGCCAGTCTGAGATGCACCCTGGCTGCTATGTCCTAATTCAAGTCACACAGAACTCTCTCTCGGGACCTTTGAGAGAGTCCTCCCTTCTGCCCCTCTGTGAGGCAGCAGTGGGCCTTCTCTCCTTGCTCCACGCCCTGCTAGCCTTGAACGCTCGCTGACTGGCTGGCTGGCTGGCTCTGCTGCTGAAAAGACCGTGCAGGCTTTGAAGACCTCAGTCCGATCCCTCACAAGGCAGACCAGAGGTTCTTAAGAACCACTCTGCTGAGTTGGGAGATGGCATTCTCTCCTTCCTGTGGATGCTTCCTGGCCTTAAAAAAAAAAACCCTGTTTTTCTTCAAATTAAAAAAATAGGGGAGGAACTGGCATGCTGCAGAACAATGCACCAGTCCGTAGCATCCTCATCTATTTCAAAAGGGTCGCTGGGTCTCACACAGCAGGGACATCCTGAGGGGATTAAAAAAAATCAATTGGTTTGTTTTCTTGGCTGTCCACAGTATTCCCAGGAGTCTTCTCCAGCCATGGGACTATTTAGAAAATTAAAGAGGGGCTTTGTTTGGAAGGGGTCTAAACTACCCAGAAAAAAAGAAGAAAGGAAGCTGGGGTGGTACAGAGCCTCTGGGGCAGGGAGAAGAGAGGAGTGGGGATGCAATGGTGTGTGAGAATGACTTGGGAGACTGGGTGAAAAGATGCTGCCTGGGGGACGGTCAGATAAGAGGGAGCATGGCCCACAGCTGCATGGTGGGAGGAGCAAGAGACGCAGAAGGGACCCTCCCTAAGTTGTTGTTGTTGTTATTATTATTATTTATTGGATTTCTCCCCTGCCCATCTCCCCCACAATAGGGGACTCTGGGCAGCTTACAAAGACATTAAAACTATAAATATATATAAAATACATAATATATATAGAATTAAAACAATACTAAAAAAGGAAAATCCAAGAAGATGGAAAATTGGGCCAGGGACAGCCGACCACTATGGGGCTAGCCATCTCCCTGCTTGAGATGTTCCCTCCCCACCCCAGGCCAAGTGACAGAGCCAGGTCTTCAAGGTCCTTCGGAAGGCCAAGTTATCGGGCCGTAAAGGTGATGGCGAGAAAATTGTTCTTTCAGACTTGCAAGATTCTGTTAATGTAGCCTTACAATAAAGTAGAATTAGCTCATCTGGCCGTGTTTCCTGTCTGGTCTACCTGGGAAGGCTGACAGGGGAATAACTTTTTAGTTATTTTGCTTTCACATTTGTTCTGTGACTGCAGTGGTCCCTTTTTGAAGGCAGTGTGATACACTCTCAACTTTCCCAAACAGGTCCTCTGGCCCAAGCGGCCGCTGGGTCCAAACCCTAGCTTACTGCGTGGATCTAACTGAAAGCATTTCCAACAAATGGCTTGATCATGGCTGATCCCCTCATTGGTTACAGCTAGTTTGATCTACTGGTTAAGGTGTTGGACTAGGTTCAAATCCACTCTCAGCCATGGAAGCTTATGTGGGGCTAATTACTCTCTTTTATCCCAACCTACCTCACAGGGTTGCTGTTATGGAGAAAGATGGAGTGTTATGTATGCTGCCTTGAGGTTCTGGAGAAAAGGTGGGAGATAGGTAGGTAGGTAGGTAGGTAGGTAGGTAGGTCGGTCGATCGATCGATCGATCGATCGATCGATCGATAGATAGATAGATAGATAGATAGATAGATAGATAGATATTCTTTCTAGCGTTTTCCTGCAGGAGCAGTGTCCGTTTTTTTCGGATCAACCGAATGTTGATCCGTTGGTTGTGACAGGAATTAACCGACCGGCTTGTCACCCGAGCCTGACATCGCCGTCTGAGAGAGCCCAAAGTCACCCAGCCAGCTTTCATGCCTAAGGCAGGACAAAAGGTGGGACATAAATCTAATAACTAAAATAAATCATTGGTTCCTTTGAAGCTGTGATGAGCTTTCAGGCTGAATGGCCCTGGTCTAGTTTTCTTTTGTTCTGACATTTTGCTGCTGGCCACAGCCATTCAGCCTGAAAGCTCATTGCTGCTTCATTGATGCCAGCTGTGAAAGACAACCCCAGTAAATTGGTCCCCTTTTTGAATTGCTATGGCTGGGGGAACTTTTCCCTAAATTGCAGTTGAATCTGCTATCCTATAACTTAAGGCCATTCTTCTGTTTCCTGTAATTAAGAGGACAGGTTCTTGACCCTTTTCCATGTGACAAATGTTCAGGTACTTGGAGGGTGCTACCCTACTATTCTCAGATGTCTTTTCTCAAGAGTAAAAGAGTAAAGAATATAGTAGAATGATTCACTAACTTGATTTGGAAATAATATGCCTACAGTGCCTCTAAAAATTGTATTTGCCTTTTTTAGCAGACAGGTTTCACTGCTGATTCATACTCAGTTTGTGATTTGCGGTGATTTCAAGAAACTTGCACACTGACTATTACCAATTCAACTGCTCAGCTCTCATCCTAAAGCTGAGCACTTGAATTTTATTCCCTCGGTAAAGAACTTTGAAAATTATTATAATATTATATTACATTCTTTTACATCCAGCACACTTTTCTAAGCTAGCAGGATCATTTTGAATTTTGTTTCTCTCTGTTGGAAAATTTGCTAGCGTGCCAGTTTTTCTGTCATCTGCAAATTCCCTCTGCTACATCTTCCAACTGTCTAATGGAAGTAGCTGTTGAAATAAGCTGGTGACACTCCACTTGATATGCCAGTGATGTGCCTCTGAGCTTATGCAGAATTTATACCTTCACTTTTTGACCATTACTTTTATACTTGATTCAGTATGTCAGGCAGAGGTCTTCAGACCAGACTGAGCTCTGGCACATGTACTAGAATTGAAGCACCAATCTCTGTTGATGAGGGTTTTCTTTGCCCTGCAGGCTTACCAAAATCTAATCTAGAGCGTTGATCTGGCTTCTACATAGCTAACTCTGGGCGGGGTGGGGGGGGACCTTTTAAAAATCTAAATCCTGGGCCTTCCTTATTGATTTTCGTGTTATGTGAAGTACATATTAATCTGGTTTTGTCCCAGTCCATGTCTTTGTGAAGGACTGAATCCATGAAGTTGAACAACTTTAAATTAAAACTAACTGCCCAGAACTAAGGGGTTGATTGGCCAGAGCCAAGGTGATGAAAAGAAAGATCTGTGCGTCGTTTGATTTTAAACACCCACAGGGATATAATGTTCTTTTGTTTTTTGAGCTATTCAGAAACGCACCAAGTGGACACTATGGGGACCTGTTCCAAAAAAGCGGCTGGGTGAATCACCCTAGTTACACTGGAAGGCAGAGAAGTAGCATCCAAACAGAGGAGCTGGCAAGCGTTGCTGGGATTGTATCATCGAAGAAGACGATCATAGATCTTCAGAGCTACGGAGATGAAGAGTGTGTGGGGAGGGAACTGCAATTAAATGTGGTTCTCATCCACTGCTGCGAGAAGTGGTGATGGTTCCTGTCTTCGATGGCATTAAAAAGCATGTGAATTTATGGCGATGGCGCAGACGCTCTGTTGATATCTATTCATCGTGAGCCTCTAGACTCAGATACAGTCTACCTCGGAAAACAGTGGAGGGGAGAAAATGGGAGAAAGCTGTCATGACTTTTAAGTTTTTGTAATAAATCCAGCCAGGGCTAATGAAAGGATGACAATGAGATGGATCCAACCCAGCAAGATAGTTTATATAAAAGCATACTTATTAGCAATTATGGAAGATGACTTAGGGCTTCCATGCTCAGACACAGTATATTTCTGCTCGCTCAGGGTTACTGGGCAAAACAAGACCTTTGGACTCAATTAATGGGGCTGCTCTGTTTGTAAACGTTCAGGCATCCAGTTTTCCATTTGAATTCTATACGGCAAAGTAGTTCAGAGCTGACAGCTGAAAGAGACAAGTCCTCAGATCCTTATCCCTAATATGGTAGTGTCCACAGCTGATTGAAACATAACTCGGCACAATAATCAGGAGAATTAGGCCTTTTAGGCTTCTGTTTACTAATTTACTTAACAGGAGAAGGACAATATTAGGAGAGAACAAAAGAAAGTAGGAGAGGAATTTAGAATTGTCCTGCACCTAGAAGTAAGCACCGTTTCAAACAATGAAGTTATGGAACTTACTGTATCAGTTTACGTTGCTGAAAACAGAAGGAAGGAAGGAAGGAAGGAAGGAAGGAAGGAAGGAAGGAAGGAAGGAAGGAAGGAAGGAAGGAAGGAAGGAAGGAAGGAAGGAAGGAAGGAAGGAGCAAGGCAGGCAGGGAGGGAAGGAAGGAAGGAAGGGAGGGAAGTTGATCTTAGCAGCAGTAATGCATGTAAAAAAGGGAAATGGCTTTGACTGTACAGTTGTAGATGCCATCTTGACCCACACACACCCCTGTGGATCTTAGGTCCGATCACGCATAGAATCATAGAGTTGGAAGAGGCACTTTAGGTTGTCAAGGCTAATGGCCTTCTTAGTGTAGGAATTCAAATTAAAGCATTGTGAACAAATGTCTTTTTTGCCTTTCTCTAAACTCATCCAGTATGGGAGAGTAATCAGTTCCACCATCAATTGCTGTTATTGCTAGGAGTTTTTATTCCTCTAACATTTAATCTGAATCTGGCTTCCTGTACCTTAAACCCACTCTTCTATATCCCCTTGACCTTCTTCTGTGTGACAGCTTTTCACATACTTGTATTGTATTCCTCCTTGGTCTTTTTTCTTCAAGGCGAAACATGCTTGGTATTTTTAAGAACTTAGTTTCTAGTCCCCTGGCCCTTCTCATTGCCCTTTTCCAAGCCTCTTCCCATTCATTTGTTTGCTTATTTGATAAGATTTGCATGCCACCCATTTCCCAAGACTCTGGATGGCTCATGGCAGTAAAACATCATAAAGCAGACCCTAAGATTAAAACCATAAAAGCACCATTCACTATAAAATCAAAGGTGAATCAACTCTTAACTACTAGCCACTGCCTAGCTGTCAGCACCCTCACTGACTGGTCCCCCAAAGGCCTGGCCCTATTTCTGAAGCAGAAGAAAAGAAAGGGCCATCATTGTAACTTTCAGGTGAAGAGAATTTCAAGGGTTAGATTAGCCACAGAAAACACATGGGGAGAGGGAAGCGTGCAGGACAAAGGGGTTCGAGTCAATCTTGAGCCATAGAGTCATTTCTCTGAATTTCAAGTGCACAGTATAGAACTGGACAGAGTACTCCAGATGGCCTTAACCAATGCAGAAGGAAGGGCAATGTTACTTCCCCTGATGTGGATGCTCTACAGGTAGTCCTTGTTTAGTGACTGCCTCATACAGTGACTGTTCACAGTTGCAACAGTGATGAAAAAGTAAAAAAAGCAAAGGAAAGCTGAAGTAAGATTGTAAGCACCGTCTCAGTTTCACTTAGCGACTGCTTTGCTTAGCAGCCAAGTTTCTGGTCCCAATTGTGGTTGCTAAACGAGGTCTACTTGCCACTGAAAACTGCATTTGTCATTTTTAAAGCCACCGCACATCAGTGATGCTCCAATAATTCTAAAGGGCGTGTTTCTCCATGGCAGCCAACTGGGTAGGAGAGTGAATAAATATGTTCACCTTTCTCCAAGTGTTCACAGGTGTGGTAAAACAGTCAAGATGGTGGCTGTGATGGTGCAATGGAAGCCCCACCCCTTTTTATGTGTGTCGTGCAAGCTTTGATCCCCTTCTCGTAGCTCCCATCTGGGTTTTTTCTCCATGCCCTACAGACATACTTGCCTTTCTACTATTTCCTGCTCATTTAAAAAATGAAACCCTTTGCTATAAACGGTCTACTGAACGTCTACCCAAGCTGTCCCCTTCAAAGCCAACTTTTCCCATCCTGGTCAAGGTGGAATGCAAGGGGCCTGGTTAAAGCTCTTAGTTCTTCATCTTACTGGTAATGCTCAGCAGTATTAAAAAATACCGTAGCAGTGTGACCCTGCCTTGTTCCATCTGGCCGTGGCCCAGCTTTGGGGGAAATAACAGCTCAAATGACTGCCATTGTTTATCAAGTGAGGGAACCAGCTGCCTTGTTGCTTTCATAAAGACACAATGAGACTGGAAGGGGACCAACAGTTTCCAGGATCAGGAGAACAGGACAGGGGAAACTCTGGCGCGGCGAGAGCTCTGGGGCTCCACAAGGAATTTAGCAGCTCCTGCAAGGATGTCAGCTTTAATGTGTATTAGGAAAGTTGAGATGCAATCCTGGGACGTGAGCAGGAATTATTTATGGTGCTCATTTCCACAAAACGTGAGCCTTTAGGTTTGGGGGATGAAAAAAATGGATACATTTGTGGAGGAAAAGAATAGGACAACACAGCTTCCTTATGTAGTGGCAAGCTATCTGGGTGTCTGTCATTAGGGCTTTAACATTATGAGATGAGGAGGGACCAGTATTTTCTGATTGGCTGTTGGGGGACGACAGCATGCTGGACTGCTCTGAGGAGGAACAGGGATGAGTGGTTTTAAGCACATGCAAGGTTTTTCCTACCACCATCAAATAAACACAGTGGCCCTGCACCTACAAGAAGTTTAAAGAGTCAGTATATTGTAGGAATATCAAAATGTCCATTTCTGGGAATAGAGGGTTAAATTTAGCCCCAAAGAGTCATTCTCTCAAACCAGCCTACCCTGCAGGTAGTTGTTTGGAGACCATAAATAAATAACTAAATAAATAAATAGGAAGAAGAGGGCAAGGTATACTCATATGAGATCTTGGAGGAAACATAAGATAAACATGTGATAAATACAAATGAATAAATAAAGTGCCTATCCTCTAAGACAGACAATTCCCCAGCATGCTGGCTGGGGAATTCTGGGAGTTGAAGTCCATACGTCTTAAAATTGCTAAGGTTGAAAAATACTGGTTTAGGCAATAATACATGTGAAAATGATCATTTTGAGTCAGCAATAATGTAGCTACACATTAGCTCCCAACCATGCACAACCAATTTATGTCTGTCAGCTATTAACCATCACAATTCCTTAATTTTATATCTGGCAATACTCAAGGACATTTATCAGGTTCAAGAGCTGTCATCTGGGGGAAATACAGTATCAGACTTTCTCTGGTCCTCCTTGGCTACCAAGTTTGCATGCTCAGCACTTCTGTCTAATTTTGGGAAGGGCCCTCTACATGGGTCTTGGCCACTTCTTGGCTGACTGGGTTTGTGGGATGGCACAATATTAGGGCTATCATATCTGGCCTGTAACACTCCAAATGAACATGAGAGGTCTTGAGACCCTTTAAAGACCCATCAAATTTACTGGGGTATAAATGGAAAAAGGTGTGTATAGAGATGGTTATAGTAGCAATGAGTGCGCTGTTGGGGGACCTGAAGTGCCACATCATCCTGGAGAAGGTCCATCAGTGTGGCCGCTAAGAGTTGACTGTCACTAAGTTGAGTGACGCTTAAGTGATTTGAGGGCACTTAATCAAAAAAATGGATCTGGGCTGCAAACATCACGATGACCAGCAGATGGCGGCAAAGAGTTAAATGGTCCTATGCCGTATTTCTTTGTTGCCTCTCATAGTAATCCAGATGTTTGCAGCTCAGACATGATGGTTGTTCAGTCACATTTGACTCTTTGTGACTTACGGACATCATTTTGCTAGGTAGCCCTACATAATATGCCTGACTGAGCCGGATTATAATGAGCTCTATTCTCTCCAGCATTGGAAAACTGCCACCTTAATTCTAGCAACTGCAATACATTTGGAACCCAAAGACATTGCCCCACATTGGAAGTATGATGAGGTCTGATCTCTTCCACCTACCCAGCTAAACTCTCAAGCCTCCACCCACAATCTTCTACCTAAACTCTCCCCCCTCTCCTTTCTGTCTAGTGTGCAGCATTAGAAGCAAATAGAAGGGAGACAGTTGGACAAACAAAATGTACTACCCCCACCTCCAGTAGGAAAACAGATGGATAAGTCTAGCTTTGTGGAATTCAGGTAAGGGAATAGATTTCTTTTCCTGGCTTACATCTGAGTTAGGAAGAATTCAGGCCTCTTTTTTTGAAAAAGCGCAAAGCATCTTGTGGCATGAAAGCAAGTGCACTTATTAATGGCATAAACTTTCACAGCTCCAGGCCATGAAGAGTGCTTCAGAATTGTTTTTACAGTCAATCATTAAAAAGTGAATTTACAGAGTTCCAGAAAGAACAGGCAGTGATCATGAATAGTAGCCATTCACAAAAGAGTTAGGGTGATCACCCAGGCCTTCCTTCCTTGTTTAATACAGGCATTGTGATTTTTTAAAAAAATCCTTTCCCTGTTCTGAGGACATGAGATAAAAGTGAACCCCCACTAGTCCAGCTGCTTTGTAGAAAGCCACTACCTTTAAGTCCAGCTAGGTGGTGGCATCTACTGCAGCTAACCTTGGTTGAGAGCTCAAAAAGATTTTGTTGCCGAGAGAAAAACCTGCAGGAAGACAGCAAGAGACAAGCTGGTTTGGGGATACTTTTCTGGCTGCCTTTGAAGACCTTTTGTTCAAGCATGGTGGCTGAGATGTCCTGAGGGGAAGGAAAATGTGAAGTGCTCCATAGGGGCTTGGAATATGGCCACGTCTGAAATCAGATCAACTTCTGTTTAATGTCTCTAATAGTGATGGCCCTGTTCACCTTGTGGAGTCTGACTGGCAAATGATGACCATGATATTGTTTTGGAAAATGAGCAGAATTGTATGAAGCCCTGTTTTTGTGGTTGGGACTGTAACCTCCTGTGCTAGTGTTGCTGGAGTAGATAGCGTTCTCATGTCTCATTTGTCTCTGCCCTGAGCTAAGGTTACTTCTGACTAGCGTGCTGACACTGTTGATATGATTTTTCCCTGTATTGCACATGGTTTAAATGTTAACGTTAATTTACAAGGCTCCAAGTAGTGTAGGAACCAAACACTTTAAACCAGTCTTTCTCAACCTTGCAAATTGAAGATGGGTGGATTTCAACTCCCAGAATTCCCCAGCCAGCATGCAGGCTGGGGGATTCTGGGAGTTGAAGTCCACCCATCTTCAAGCTGCCAAGGTTGAGAAACACTGCTTTAAACATATATAAAACTCCTCATACCACCCCACTCTGCTAATATCAAATTGGAGGTCCTGACAATGTTCCCACTGGTGGGGAGGGGGCTTCACAGTGGAGTGGCCACTAATATGACCTTCTTGATGGCAGTTCTCAATTATGGAATTCTTTTCCCAAGAAGTACAGTTGATTCTCTTGCTATCTCCTTTTATATCACAACTTTTTCCAGGGTAACTGCTGCTCCAGAACTGGCTGCTTTTTAAAAATGAACTTTGTTTTAAATCTTGTAATGCTTATTTTCTTACTGTATTTTTTTACTCCCTCATTTTAGGATCGGTTGCTTTATTGTTAACTGTTTTCTCTAACCAGTTTTACTGAACATTGTTTTTATTCTTTACATATGTGGTTCTGGGTTGTTTTGGTAGGAAAAAGAATAACAACTTTTTTAAAAAAAAAACAGCCAACAGTAATAATACTGTGCTGTAGTATGAGGAATGGTTGATTGAAGTCTGACGTTTGTGAACCTCTGACCCACAGTAATATTGTGGACTCAGTTGCACTGAAAGAGTACAGTCATAAACTCTTTCAGTTCATATATTTGAGTCCATAACTATAAATTTAAGTGTCAGGAACAAGTTCTATCTCTTTTTAATGACAAAATGATTACCTTAGTCAACCAAAGTAATGATGTGGGTGCAGTATACCTTGACTTCAGTAAAGCATGTGATAGGGTCTCTCTTGATGGATAAATGGAGATGGATAAATCTGTTGGATTTACAACTCAGAGGAAAGTGTTTGTAAATGGTTCTACATTGTCCCAGAAAGAAGTATCATGTGGGGCCCTGCAGGGTTCTATCCTCGGCCCAGCCCTATTTCAACTGTCATTTTCCTTTGGGAGATTTTAAATGAGAACAATGTTGTTTTAAAGTTTTAATGTTGGATTAAATGATGGGTATTTTAATGTATGTATATTGTAAGCCATCTATATTATATGGAGCATACAGATATATTAAATAAATAAATAGTAACTATATCTTTGTAAATTATCTAGATGAGGGAATGGAAGGTATGCTGAAACAAATTTGCAGTTCCACCAACCTTTGCTACTATAATATCTCTAGAAAGCAGATTATTGGATCATCTCATCCATAAATTCTCACTTGACTGGGCAAAAACATAATGGGAGAATAGGTTTGTGAATGACACACTATTGTGTGGAAGAGCTGATCCCCTAGAAGACAAAAATGAAACTCAGAACAGTCTTGTGACATTAAAAAAGGGACTGAAAATAACAGAATGAATTTTAACTGGGATACAAAATTCATCACGTAGCAAACATAAAGCAAATGTACAGGCGTGCGATGGGGATATCTGGCTTCGTAATAGAATTTATGAAAATTAGCCCACGTGTGATTGCTAAGAGTTGACACCGATTTGATGGCACATAATCAATTAATCAATCAATTGACAGTGGAACTAATTATGCAAAGAGTTGATGGGTTCCCATTCACTGGAGGTGTGTAGGCAGAGCCTAGATAGCCATCAGTTTGGATGCTTTACCTTGAATTCCTGGACTAGGTTGGACTTATTCCAAGTTAGAATTCTCTGATTCTGTGAGATTAACTGGGATATCCATATGATATGCCCAAAATGCAAGATAATACTCTCTTTGGAGGTGATCGAAAATATGTTCATGTTTTTCTACAGAATGCTTTGAGTTATAATCCAGAAACAGTCTGGAACGTTCCTCTCCTATACATACCAGGTACCAAAATTTGCAAGATGCTTCTCATTGATTGCGAATTTCCTGGATCACCCAGATTGCTGTTCAGTCCCCATGCCAATGCCAGCTCAGTTGGGTGGAGAACATTTTTCTATTGCCACCTCCATTAACCACACCATCTGGGCACTGGCTGTAATTGGCCGATACTTCAATCACTGATGCAAAGAACAGCCCCACCCTATCCATTCTGTGAGTCAGGATAAGCCAGGCTTATTTTGGCAGTCCACTGATATTTTGATAGATAGCTAGATATTGCAATATTTCACAATCATAATCATCTTTATACAAGGTTATTTCATGCCACAGACATCCACTTAGTTATAAGTTGAATAAATAAATAAATGCATAAAAAAGAGCTGTTGAATACACCTCCTGCTAATCCTCAGGCATGAAACACTGGTCTAGTTTGAAAGGTCAACATTGCTTCTAGAAATTATTCATCTTGGTTGGATCACCAAAATTAGAGCGTTCCAAAGCTGGAAAGCATCTCCCCGAATGGCTTTGGCTGCATCATTAAATCAGTGACCAAAATCCTCTATCTGGAGATTTTTCCTAGTACCATAAAAGATCCTAGACTCAGCCACAGATGATTTTGCCACTGCTGCACTGTGATTAGTCATTGGCCTTCCTTGTCCCTATAAACCAGTGTTTCTCAACCTTGGCAACTTGAAGATGTGTGGACTTCAACTCCCAGAACTCCCCAGCCAGCATGCTTGTTGGGGAATTCTGGGAGTTGAAGTCCACACATCTTAAAGGTACCAAGGTTGAGAAACACTGCTATAAACGTTTCTCTTTCTTCTTAGCAGGTTTGACCTGTGCAGTGAAGCCTATACAGCCATCCAGTCTCCTTGCCTCCCCCGCCTCTCTCCCAAGCAAGAATTGACCATGATTTTCCACTCCCAACTATCCTTTGGCCTAGTGCCTCAATCAGATGCCTCTGGGCTTGGATGCTCCTAGTGAAACTGGAGAAGCGGTGAAAATGCCCAGTGAACCACACCATAAGCCACACACAAACAACATAAGACACAATTGGAGTAGACTAGCCCAGGATTTTGTTGTGGATGGAATATGAATTAAAACAATTGTCTTGAACACGGAGAAAAAATTGACTTGATTGACTAATGGGAACTTTTCCATGTCTGGAATGTAATTAGCAAAAATAGAACTCTTCTTTTTTTAAGGATGAGAGAGAAAGGGAGGAGTAATATGGCTATGTGTACATATCATGCTTAACCTAGTGACAGATTGTTAACATACTGGGGAGGGAGGGGCTGCTCTGTATCATAAAATAGCGGAAGAGGCTGGATTTGTACCACCAGCCTAAGGCACAGATACATCTAACATCTAACTGGTTCGCACTAACCAGGTGTAGCATCAGGCAGGCACAGATGCTATTTTTTTACCTGTCTTGTTTAAGTAGGATGCATGAACACAGTCTATATTTTATAAAAAGCATACAGCTCCACAGTGGCCATTTTGGAAAAAAAAACGAATGGAATAAGATTTTTTAAAAACCAGCAATTTAGTTGTTCTCAATGACTAATTGCCAGCTCAAGGGGAGATGTCAAAGATGTTTTCATGAAATACATTTCGGATGATTCAGATAAGGTACTGTATCGTTTCATTAAATTGGGGGGGGGGCGTGGAATGGGACAGAGCTGCCAGAAATGAATATTTGGGTTAGGGTACTTAACTGGATACAATAAGAAGGGGAAGGGGGTCAGCCCTTTTTTAACATGAAATCACCTAAATAGCTGCTTTAAACAGGTCTGGAATACCCAGTGGCCACCTGTTGCGCGTGTGTTGGGGGGAGCATTAGTTTAGGCCAGGGTCTCTCAACCTCGGCCACTTTAAGACGTGTGGACTCCAACTCCACCTGGGGAATTCTGGGAGTTGAAGTCCACACGTCTTAAAGTGGCCAAGGTTGAGAAACCCTGGTTTAGGCAATAATACGGGGAAAATGATCATTTTGAGTCAGCAATAACGTAGCTGGAAAAATGGGCAATGGGATTTTAGGCTGCGTGTGCAGAAACATAGGGCACTTCTTCATGAGGACTTTCTGCCAGTTCAGAGTCAGCTCTGGCTCTGTGCTCCACTTTAGCTGACTTTGAGAGCTGAACCGTTTGTTTTCCTAGCTCTGCAGCAGTTTATTTGAAACCAGAACAAAGGTAGCGCGCTCTATGCAGCAGTCCAAATTCATCTTCAAAAGCTTTTATTAAACGCAGCAGGCATGGTTGCAACGTGACTTTGATGTTTACCAACGATCATTTTTCACGTAGATTTTACATAGGTTCCCCTTATAGCACCTGGGTGAGGGGAGCGGGGGGAGGGAGCCTGCTAGCTGTTTAATGAGGACAAGGGTTTTTTAAAATGCCAGGATCTGTTGTAGCTTGATGGATGGGACATTGATGGAATAATTTCTTTGTTGACTGGCTTCTAAGAGAGTCAGCAGAAGTGACCACAAGCCAGTACTGGGCTGCTATGGGCAGAAATGAAAATGTGGAAATGATGATGGTGCACAAGTGCCCATAGTTTCCAAATCATGAGTAATAATAGTTCCATTTTATTCTGTTCATTAGATCTCATCTCAAGAACAGGCTGGTGAACCTAGGATTGCAGGAGTTTTCTCTCTGAATTTCAGGCAGAGCATTGGACTAGATCAGTGTTTCTCAATCTTGGCAATTTTAAGATGTGTGGACTTCATCTCCCAGAATTCCCTAGTCAGCATGCTGGCTAGGGAATTCTGGGAGTTGAAGTCCACACATCTTAAAATTGCCAAGATTGAGAAACACTGGACTAGACGACCAGAAGAATCCCTTCCAACTCTAAAATTCTATAAACACATCATTGCAATTATTTTTGTGAGAAATAAGCTGACAGCCCCTATCAAGAGACTGATCAAGGTGGCTTTATTCTATTTTGCGTTAAAGATTTCTATCTAGTGGTGCCATGTGTGTCTGAGAGGCTTTAGCTGAGCCTAGCAGCTAATTTAAGCCACGTGAAATCAGGAAACTGAGATTTATTGCCAAGGCCTGGTCCAGGGAGTCTAATCATTTTCCAAAATACCGATTGACCATGACTGTGTGTGTGTGTGTGTGTGTGTGTGTGTGTGTTAGTTTTTTGAGAGTTAAATCTGGGCATTTAATAAATGCAACATATTTTAAATTGCATTTTCCAAAATGTGTTGGACAAGAAAAGTAGAAAAGTGGCTCTTAACATTGCATGATAGTTGTTGCATCATAGCCCAGTACTTAATGGAGCTTTAAGTACTGGGATTTCCTTTAGCATCCTCCAAAGAGCACTTTCATGGAGATTCAGCAGAATTGAAATCAAAGCCATTTGACTCACCTGGCTGGAAATTGCATATTTTTGTCTTATGAAACATCTCCCTTGAACTTTGAAATTTCAGAATGAAATTGGGCGCACATGTCCAGGAAATAATTTAAATACCAAGCCAACAATTACATCTATTTTCAAGTCTGATGGAGAAAGTACATGTAAAATCTTTGAAGGCTATCTGAAAGTAAATTGGTAAACATATGTGTAACACAGTTCTACTTTTTAAGTTGGATCATCAGTTCATGTGATATCTCTCAAGGCTGAGAGATTGGAATGAAAGTTGGTATACATACTGAACACATCTTTTGATCTTTTAAGGTCAAATCTTACTTGTTTTGAAAGGGGGAATGATGGATGGTACAGTCCCATGTTTAAAACGATTGAGGCTGCATCTTCAAAATTGTTACTGGCTTTTCATAACTGATCAATTGATTGAAGACAGTGCTCACACAGGTGACATAGGAAATAGAAGATGAGTTGGGGCAGAAAACCAAAGTCAGGAGCAAATGGGGGAATGTGTAAGGCAGAGGTGGACAACCGTTTAAGTCCTTGAGCACTATTATATCATTTCCAAAGTTTTGCTAACATTCTGGCAATCTAATTGCAAGTTTTTCTGCACTGACATGCAAAAATGCTAAAATCTTGTGACAGTTAAGTAATCTGTGGGCCATTTGCTGATGGAGGGGAAGCGCTTCTATCTCAGGTGACTGGAAAAACTATAAAATGGTGCACCGCTGGCATTTTTAAAAATTTAAATTAAAAAAGAGAAAAGAAAGGTTGGAAACTCAGAAAGAACTTATCTTCTTTATGAAGGAAGAACATGTTGTTTTTTAACAAAAACTGCCAGGTTTTGAACCAGCAACTTTCTATCTATGAGGCAAGTCTAATACCAATTGTCCTATTATGGCACTTATGGTATTCATAGGTCTAACAAAACAGGACAATAATGAAGTTGTTTTTTTTAAAGCTTCCTGTGTCCACGTGTATGTGCATTTTGGTGGTTTAACTTTGTATATATAAATTCAGTTCAACTCTGTGTGTGTATGTGTATCTAGATATACTGTATGCACATACAGCTATGTCTATATATTCATACCCACAGAGAGAAACATATCAAATTATATATGTCCCGGATGATCCACCAACTTGAAGGAAAGGGACAGTCCATTGCTTTCCTGGAAAACACAAGCAGGAGGGCATGACAGCAGGAGAATCCAGTAGGAGGACATGTAGTCTCCAGTCCAGACTGAATTTCTTGCAATGTGCCTCAGCCCAAAGATTTTCTTAAGCTTAGAATCAAGCTGACATGGAATGCCCAGGAATAGAGCAACTTAAATAGTAAGTGTGGATAGTAAGTGTGGCTGGAACCCTTACCAACCAAAGTTAGCATGTTGTAGGAAAACATTAGCTAGGTCTCTATTTGACCCAGTTAAGCAATCAGCCCAGATGACAATCTAGGGGCTCTATTTGCACAACATGCTAGCCTTAGTGTTGAAACTGGTTAGCATTGGCGTAGCTTTCATGTTGTATGAACCCAGCTCTTCTGGTTAGCTTATTGTTCAGTGTGTTTTGGAAACCAGGTGAAGCCTGTTCTGGAAAGACAGCCATTCCTAAACTCTGCACTGCTACTGTGAAAAGTTCTTCTCCATCTGCCACTGACCATGTTTCTTGGCCGGTACCAATGGAAAAGCCAAATGGTGCACACAGAACCTGTGCAATGCGGGGCATCTATGCAGCCCTTGAATATTTTTACAGTATGTGGGAATCCCCTTCCTGAATTATAACCCTCCAAATTCCCACATCATCCATAGTGGCTAAGGTCATCAGACTAGAAAAGATCAAATTAAAAACACTGCTCTATATCAGTGTTTCTCAACCTTGGCAACTTCAAGACGTGTGGACTTCAACTCCCAGAATTCCCCACCCAGCCATGCTGGCTGGGGAATTCTGGGAGTTGAAGTCCACACGTCTTGAAGTTGCCAAGGTTGAGAAACACTGCTCTATGCAGTAGTCAAGGTGCATCTCTCAAATTCAACCATGTAAATTCTAGACACTCGTTGCAAAGAGAGGGAGCAAAATCTTGAAAAATTGCAAGACTAACCGCTTGCAGGGATACTTTTTTTCGATAGCCATGCTGAAAGCCAAAAATCAGGACCGAGGTATTTTTCCTGGGGTTGCAGGAAGAGAAGAGGAAAATGCACCTAGCCGCACAGATCCTTAGCTAACTATCAGAACTCACATCTTTTCCCCGCAGCAAATGGAGCTGCAGCCAGTGCTGAGAAGTGAAGTGCAAACTCAATGCATCTCCAGAGCCCGTCTGTCTTAGGGCTGTCCGATCTGTGTGGCGGAAATCTAGGCAACACTAGGGGGCAGCAAAGAGGCACTGGAAACTAACTCTTTGCTGCCATCTACTGCTTCCAATAGTCCTAATCACACAGCTCTATCAGGTTTGTTCTGGGTGATGCACCACGAACCATGTGTGCGTTCCCAGATATATACCAGAGACATTTAGACGCCCACTTTTTTGAGAAGCAGGCGTTTGGAGGCTGCTGCCAGACACATTATAAATCCACAACACATATCTTCTAAATTGGCACACATCATCTCCAGTCCCCCACCCCTCCGTGTGCATATTGTGGCTATTCAGCACTCAAGCCCTTCCGCTAACAGACAGAAAGAGGAAAACACCTTTTGGTTCTGGCATGGATCTTCCTGACACTTGGACATCCTGTTTGGCCTCCTCAGAACTGTGACTAGTTGATACACACAAAAAAGACGAAACACTCAATGTTCTGGTGCACACCCTGCCTGTCCCTCGTTTTTCTGCACAGGCATTTCTGGACAGCATTTGGCAAAAACACTCAGGAGCTGTGATCTTTGAATACTTACTTTAAAGGTGACCATTTATTCAGGGCACATTTTCATCACTTAAATGGAGATCATTTATCTCCAGTCCAGGAAATACGCACATATTGCACCTAAATAGTGCGGGGAAAGGGCTTTGTTCATGTGGCCACAGCTGCCATCTTGACTTTTTTGACACCCCCCCCCCACTGTGGATGTCTGTGCTTCAGTCTCATACCCACATCTAATTGGTTATTATCATCTAGCCCTCAGTGTGTGATCCCTGATTGGCTGGTTCACCTTTTTGCAAGAACAAAGAATACGGTATGAAAGCAGTGATGGAGAAGCAAGAAGCTTAATTTTTTTAAAGGAAAAATATTTAAATGTAAGAATATTTAAAAGAAGACTATTTACTGAATTAAGCTGATTTTTTTTCTGGGAAATGTACCTGTCTTTTCACTGAAAAAGCATTACTTTTAACCTGAAATGTAAAAAGAGAGATGATTCTGTTTCAACCTAAATTATAATGGTATAAACTAAAGTCTGAATGTCATTTTATTCTAAGCTAGGCAAAATATGAATAATTTCCCCTCACTTCAGTTACTGCACGTGCCACAGATGTGTGCCATTGCTTGGGGGACAATGTGAGATGCAAAACAGAGGATGGATGGAGCTGGCTGATGTACCATATATATTAATAAAAGTGCTACAAGAGGGAAGACTAACCTGTTACCAAGAGAGAACTTTTGGCATGCGGGAAGGATGGCAAGAGGGAAGGTCTATTGAGCAGCATCTCTGACAACTTTGCTCAGTTACATACGGCTAAATAAATGGAAAGCATTTTGTCTTTCAGTTATTCTCCCTTAAGCCACAGATGCCTAATACCAACCACAATTCTAGCATCTGTGTCATGACACCATTGTGCAAATGACACAGGTTATGTCCTTTGCACCACTTACCTCACAAATGATATCACTGTTGCTATGATATCATGATGCACGTGATACCACTTACTCCCCCTCCACAGATGATCCGTGCCTTAAGCTCATTCAGAGCAAAATGAAGCATTCCTGGAAAAAGAGATCCACTGCTGCTTCAGATCTCTCCCTTCCACCCTTCTCCTAGGGCTTGCATGATTTTCTTGCATTGGCCTTTGCCAAACCTTCCCGGCCAGAAGCCAGTTTGTTTGTTTGCTTATTTATTTATCTAAATTTGTATTCCACTGTAATCACACACCTCCCAGCAGTTAGTAATATGAACATAAAACAAAATAAAACAAGAGAGCAAGCAACATCAACCTAATCCCTACGCCAAAATTGCCCAGTCCCTAAACCATTTCCCTATTCCCCCAAATCTCTCCAAAAAACTCCGTTGAAGAACAGAGCCATCAAACTGGGGAGGGTCATTCAGGCCACTGCAACCAAAGAGACATTTCATCACATTCTCTACTTCTGGTCTGCATAGTCAGCTGGCTTCCAAATATGTTTGACCTCAAACCCCATTCTTCCCAATGGCCATTCTTCATGCATTTCCCAGTTGTCCAAATGAGTAAGAAAGGAATGAATTTAAAGTTAATCTCCCTCAAACGTTTTTTAAAAATGTCTGACTTCTCCTGGCCCCTGAGAGGAAGAAACTGTCCCAGTTTCAAAACATTGTTTTACTCATTGGAATCTCTGTGCGTAGCAAATATCAGGTTTCTAGGCAGCCTAATGATCTGGATCCCGTATGAGGGAATGAGTCATCAATCAATCTCTCAAGTGTCTTTTTTCCCTGACACAAGATTTTGATATATATTTAAATTGGCATGCGGCTCAGGGTATTCCTATTGATAACTGATAATGATATAAAAGCCTCTGAAACATCTATTAACGCTGAGAAAGCAATCAAATAGATGCTTAATTAGGAGTTAGTTCTACCTTCCATACAATCAAAGAAAGTAGAACAAATACCTGTAACTACTTTTCAGGGCCATGGGCACATCTGAAAGTTGTGTCCCTTCAAAGATTGCTTGTCCTGATCATCTTATAGTAAGTTCTCAAACATCCTCACCAACTCTAAGAGAAGAAAGATGTACAGAGTAAAAGAAGGATAAATATCAAATTACATGGTCCTTAAGATATATGGCAGCACCCAACAGATTAAAAACCTAGGCAAAGTTATTCCTTGGACTGTGGGCCCTCGGGAGAAACCACACCTATAAGTTAGACTGAGAAGTCAAAAACATCCTGGAAGCGGACAAGTAAAAACAATTGATATATTATTCCCAAGAAAACAACATGAATGTGTCTGTGATATTACCAGAAGTTGGGCTTGACTTGAACACTTGAGTTGACTTTTGCGGTAAAGAATCAGTCCTAGTTGTTGACAGATTTGCAGCAACAAACATGTGGCAAAAAATGTAACTCCAAATGTTGAATCAAATTCTCTTTTAATGGAACTCAGCGCTCCTTAAGTGCCTTAAACTGCCCTAGTTTGACCTGATAAATTATGATCCGAATACAGGGAGTCCCTGGTTTAAGGACGACCCATAGTTAAGAACGGAGCCTATTGTAGCAAAATTCAAGTTAAATCCTCAGTGATTTGAGTTAAATACACATTACTACTTATACAGCATTATACAATAATACTGTTCCAGCTTACGTACAGATTTGACTTAAGGACAGACCTTGGGAAAGGAACTCATTCTTAAACTGGGGACTACCTATACAGTTATGCTCCAGATTTCCACACTTACATAAGGAAATCACTGAACTTACCATCCTCGTAGTCAGATTCCATTTATATGTACACATACCCTCAAACACACACAGAGTAAGTGTTGGTGTAGATTGGTGTAAATCCATTTTACTATCCATTGTCAGGGCCATTTTCTGTTCCATCAGATTTCTGTCTGGATTGTTAATGAAACAGAAGATTTGCTACCGTAAAGTATGAGGTGGTTGGGGCTCTTGGCTTTTTTCCACAGTAGAAACATTCTGTACGTGCAAAGCTTTCCTCAACGGCTGTTGTGCTTTTGCAACACTTCCTGGATTGACCATGTTACCTTGCAGTATTGCTAATACTTATTCCATCAAGGATCTATGGGGAACAAAGTGTCCATCTCTTTCTCCCCATAAGATCTGTTATAAAGCTCTTCTACGGAAGCTCTTTTGGTTTTAGTGTCTAGCACAGCTACAGTATTCTCCAGAAGTATGCCGTCTCTGACTTTGGAGGTCCCATTTAGTGATCATAGATAGTTATGGACAGACCTTTTAAAGCCACTGAGGATGGTGACCATTGCAACAATCTACGTTGCAAGAAGAAACATTTATTTGTCCTGAATCTCCTGCCAATCACTTTGAACTGGGTGACCGGGAGTTCTACCCTTTGAAAGGAAGCGAACAAAATTCCCTTTCTCCTCTATACCTTTTACAAAAGCCTATCATGGTTTCTGTAGTGGTCTTCTCATTCCCCCTTCTCTAATTTAAATTGGTCTGGAAATTTGGGGGGTTGGGGGTGTTTTCCAAGTAGTTATAGGTTTCCATGGCCCTGCAGCAGAAGAATGGGAGAGACCCAGATTCGAACTGCACTGATTGTATGTCTCGGTTTGTTTTTAGTGAGGTGTGGAAGTTACGCCCTTAGCAGACAGTGGAAAACTTAGAAACTTGCTTGTAGCTTCAGTTTTCTCCTTGGGCATAGGGCATTGGGCCTCTCTAATTGTTGAGGAAAGGGTGGTTCTTTTCCACATACGTTCCCTCTCCCACCCCCAAACCATCATCATTTGCCCTCATCTGCTTTTAGAGTAATCATGTTAAAGGCATTAAGCCAAGAATTTGGATGAAACAATAATATGTGGACAGCTAGTTGAGGAGTACCATTATCTCTGACCACAAACCAGTGCTGGAGAACAAGTCTCATGCAATGCGATCTTATTGTGGACCACAAAGCATGTCAAGCAGAGAGGCTTGGCAAGTCTGTCTAGAAACTGAGGTGGAGATGAAGGCAGAAACTGGATGCAAAGGCATCCTGTAGTCTTGCCACCAACCACAGAACGTGAGTTTCAGTGAAAGCAATGCTGCTTATTTTGGGAGTGTGAGGAAGTCAAGTAATGCTGAGCCCCTTTGGCAATCAGAGAAAAGACCAAAGAAGTCTCATCCAGTTGCTCACCAGACCATTTTGTCTTCTCATTCTAGGCTTAATATGAGTGAGAGAGAGGATGGGAAAGGGAGAAAAATGCCAGCTCAGACCTAGAATCTGTTGCTCAGTCATGGAATTAGAGACCCAGAGCTCAACCACTGTTTTTACTATTAGCTATCCACTGATCTAGGAAAGGGACTTGAGGGACTGCCGAAATCAAAATATTTGTAAAGAGAGATGCTGTCATGACTCATATTTTCAAGTTAACAATGGCATGCCTTGTGAGAGTCCTTAGGAAAATGACAGGTCCTAGGGGATTAGTGGCACTCAGCATGCTACTGATTGAGTAGAGGAAGACTTTCAGTGATGGGTAGCAAAGTGGGCTTCCAGGTTTGTGGGAGCAGGGTAGGATCTGAATCTGGATTGACAGGAAAATAGCCTGCCTTATTTTCAAGCTAAGACAATTTAAACTAAAGAAAGGGAGAGTACACCCATTAGTACGCTGATGATGTTACCTAACTGGGTAGTGAAATAACTGCAAGCAAACAACCAAGCTCAGAGAGCACCAAGGACTCCACACCCATTCGTGCTGAGGAATGGAGAGAGCCACCCCCCACAATTCTCAGATGTTGCTTTGTATTTGTAAAAGTGTTATCTTCCTTTCCCATTCATGCAATGCAATGCAATACACATATACAATAGGGGGTCTTCCTGGACTGGTGCCTACTGCTTAAGGCCAAGGTGCCTTTGTCCAGCTTCAGTTGGTGCACAAGCCACTACCTGGACAGCAATGCTTTGGAGACAGTAGCCGATGTTTTGATCACCTTGTGGTTGGATTCTGTACCATGCTCTGCATGAGGCAGCCTTTGGAGATGGCCCAGAACCTGGTCCAAAATGCGGTGGCTAGATTGTTGACAGGACAATCATGTCATAATAGAGTAAAAAATACTAAAGTCCTTGCAGCTGATTACCAATAACCTTCCGGCCCAATTCAAAGTGCTGCTAATGAGCTACAAAGCGCTCTATCGTGTTGCACTGGGTGGCCTCAAGCACCACTTGGCCAAGGCTGAATCTGCCTGTCAGGTAAGAACGTCATGAGGAAGTCTGCTTAGAAGGAACACTGACCAGGTAACAGCCCCTGTACTTTGAAATTCCTTGTCTCCAGAGGTTCAGCGCCTTCCCACCTGGCATTCTGTAAAATAACCCTACCCCATCATGCTTTTAACCAGGATCTCCAGCTGGCCATCTGGAGGATTTGTATTAATTCTATGTCTGTTTTTCTGTTTTTATTCTGCAGTCTTTCTCTGTTGCACGCTATCCAAATTGGCTGAATGCAGATGGCAAAAACTATAAAATAAATAACCAGAATGATATACAGTATAACGATAACAATGTGACTGGTTTAATGAGAAGTCCTTTTCCTTACCCTGTTGTTAAAGGATAAGAATTTCAAATCCATTATTACAGTTCAGGTATAAATGTATCATGTCATTGTTGTTTAAACATATTTAACACATTGGGGGTTGCTCCTATTTAGTGATAGAAGTCCTAACTCATTACCTCAGATCAGCTTTGACTTTGCCAGTGAAAAGACTTAAGGACAATATTGACATAACCCACTTAACCACACCAGTAAAAGACCTAGTGACAGCATTAGTGTGACCTATGAAGCTTGATTAGTTTTAATATTCATCAGATTTTTCTAGGGTTAGCATGACATGTGAACACAATCCACATAGTTACTTTATGATCCAACGTTCTGTGCAAAACAAGAAAATGAGTTCATTTAAGCATGTTGTATGAATGAAAATTACATATCTGCTCAGTCAGAGAGCTGGTCAAATTGGGAGACTTTTGGAAGAGAAACCTACAGTGCCTCTTCCTTTGGAATTTGAAAATCCATAGAATGAAATTATGGGGAGAAGAGAGGAAGAATATTGGCAAAAATGGGCTGGGGAAGAAAGGTCCATAGCTGCAACTTTGGGGAGACTCCAACCTGGAGCTCAAGCCCTGAACGCAACCAGCTGTCATGACCCAAGACACCAGACAATCAGTCTCTCCTCATATGTGTGTCTGATTTGACTTGGGCTGTGTGCTTGCTCCCCGCACCCATGTGTTCGTGCTCAGTAGAAATGAATAAATAAAAAAACAAAAACTCTGTCCATTGAGTCTCTGCAGCCGTGCTGCTGAGAGGTGGGGAAAAGCAGCTGGAATGGAGGACAGTCTCAACACTAGGACAAGACAGTAGAAAAGCTTCATCAAGCTGCTGCACATGAGGCAGTTCACTTCTCAATTCCAGATGCTGAGGACAGAGGTTAGACCAGTGTTTCTCAACCTTGGCAACTTGAAGATGTGTGGACTTCAACTCCCAGAATTCCCCAGGCTGGGGAATTGAAGTCCACACATCTTCAAGTTGCCAAGGTTGAGAAACACTGGGTTAGGTGCTCCATAAAGCTTCTGCAGCAGTTTGTAGCCCTTTCGATGTGATCTTGAAAGAGATCCCTTCTCAAAACCAGAATGCTAAATCTTTGGGTCTCATGCGGCATAGATTTGCTTGGGTTCTGTTTGTATTCTCAGTAAAAAATCACTAAAAGAACATTTAGTCCAATTTCTGGCTGCGACCTATTATGGGCTGGGTTTGCATAACAAACTAGAGTGTTTTCATTTTATTTTGATTACCTTTAAATGAAATCAAATCAAATTTAAGGTTTCTTAAACTTACCCATCTCTTTTTTGTGGTACTATCACTTTATTGCAGTCTTGGCATGCCATTCAGAAGCTACTGTGGCCCTTGGCCCAGAAAAGTTGACATACTTTTGGTTAACAGTTGTGAATACATGACCCTGGACTCACAGCCAAACCATTGTGACAATCGAAATCTTTTACTGTAGTGAAGTGTCAAGAAGTGTTGACCGTAATAACATACCGTGAACTGATTCTGGATTTATTGGCTATATTCACACAGCACGCTTAATCTGCTTATTGCATTAACCCATTTTCTGGATTTGCACAATACAATGAAGCATTTCATCAAATGGGCTGAATTTGTATAACATGCTAAGCTATTTAAAAAAAAACACACACACCTCACCAAAGATTAGCTCTAAACAAACTTAGCACACTGAGCATATCTAGCAACGAGGTTTCTAACTGACCTGCTCAAAACTTTTGTGTGAAGGCAGCCACTTTGCCTGCCCGGGCCGCTTATGCCTCCTCTGATTAATTCATATTAGAAATTGAAAATGACCCACAAAATGGGTCACAGGCAGATTTCAACATTTGAAAAACCAAAGCAGGGGAGCTGGGAAGCATTTGTAAACCACAGGAGGAAAAAAACCTACCCAGCTTTCAAAACCAATCATTGCTGTGCAATTGCACAGATTCAGAGACGTTTCTGAACCAGTGCAAAGCCCGTGTGTGGAGGTGCCTTTAGACAGTGTTTCTCAATCTTGGTGAGTTTAAGATTGGTGGACTTCAACTTCCCAAATTCTGGGAGTTCTGGGAGTTGATGTCAACCCATCTTAAACTTGCCAAGGTTGAGAAACACTGCTTTGGACTTTGCTGAAACTCTGATTCTTGGATTGCCCCTGATTTTAGCTTTTGGACTCTTGTCTGGTGCCTCGTCTTCTGTTAGCCTTGTGTTTGGACTTTGGCCTAGCTTCTGACCCTGCTGTGAGTGTCTGGCTTTTTGCATTACTAATTCAGTTATTGGCTTGCTTGTCAACAGCCTAGCCACGTGCAAGACAGGACATTTTTCATTTCCTTTAATAGCTAAGTGGTTGCAATAAGCAACTTTGGAGCATTTGCAAAAAATGGTCTAATCAGGCCAAATACACAGAGAAAATGGAAACAAACTTGCAATAAATCTCATGAAAACATTAATGTTTTGTTGAATCAAAAGCAAGGAGAAGTATACCTCCAGGACCTATGAAGAGCTGAGGTTCAGTACATGAATCAACTAATTAAACACTTTGGCAACAGCATATTTCTTGAGAGAAAATATCTTGCTGGGTATATAGCACTTATTTTTATTTTACTTATTTTCTAGCATGAAGAAACTGGTGGACACCTGGAATATGCTTAGGCAGCTGGAAACAGGTGGTCAGGAGGGACTTACTTTCTAGGGTACAGAGTAAATGAATGGATACTTGATTTTTTTTAGTTATTAAATTGCATTTGGTTTTCCAAACATTCTTTCATACACTAAATCTAATTAGTGAAAACAAACTCGATTGACTCCATTTAAATTGCTCCTTGTCAATTTAGAGTGCCTCCTTCATCACCACGACCTATCTATCTTCCATCAAATAACGCCTAGCAGACAGAACTGCCCCTCTGTCTAATACTGTATGCAGTAGTTTTTTAAAAAACAATGTTCTCATCAATTATTTAGCATCTGCAGAGAAACTCACTCTCATCCTTGCTCAACTGGAGGAAGGACCAAGAGAACACATCTTGCTCCACATTCCTCTTCTGGTCTTTGGGAATCGAATGCCTGGTGGGTGAGGCCTGCTGATAAAGGCACAGCCTCTCCATGCCAATGGAGGCAGTATCTCTTAGCAGGAGGCTTCAGCCAGCCAAGGAACTTGTCTAGGGATGGCAGCCAGCCAAAGCAAATATATTACGCAGCCTATAGTCGCCTGGCCAAGAAGGAAGTGGACAGAGAGACACCTGCTGCTTCAATTACACGCTGGAAGGAAGCTGTGTAGCTCTAAGAACACTGCTTGCTGAAAGGCATGGCCATCTCCCCAAGACCCACTCCAACACTCTTTGCTCATCCACTCTTCTGAACTGGTGCAAACAATTTGTTCCTCTATGGAAGGGATAGGCAATTCAGGGTCACAGGCAGCTCCCCAAACCCTCCTTTGCAGTCCCAAGAAACTCCTCTCACCATCCTGACTAAAAAATTGATGGGCCCTCTTTGATACTGGAAATACATGAAACCTGACTGAATTAAACCAATTATAGGACTTAACATAACTTTAAAACAAAGAACCCTGACCCCAGAAACAAAGAACAAAACCATCCCCATAAATTGTACAATACTGTCCTGCCTGTTGTGGTCCTCAGGCTCTGCCATAAAGTTTGGTCTATGGTCACAGGCCAGCAACTGTGATCTCATGCAACAGCCCAGGTGTCCTGCTGAAAAATCACACCCAAACCCATTAAGATCTGGCATGTGAGATTATCAAAGTTTTGTGAGATTTGGGTGGTTTTTTTAAAAAATAGAGTTGGATGGGTATTTTAGCACCCACTGATGTTTAATTACTGCCACATGTGGAATGCTCAGAAAGATGTTCTTATCAAAGATGGAGGAGGGGTTCCTTATGTTCATCAACATGTCACTGATCTTACCTTCTGTAGTGCAGGGAAGGGATGAATTTAAAAGCTCTTGACAAAATGGCATCAGATGGTGTCCCAGGTCAATGGATCCTTTCCTGAAGGATTAGCTAGAACAATTTCCCCAACCTATTGCTCTCCAGATAAGTTGAGACTGCAACTGACAGAAGTCCTAGCCAACTAGCAGGCAATTCTAAGAGCTGAGGTTCCAATGTATCTACAGGACACCAGACTGAAAAAACTAATATAGAAGCTGCAGCAATGGGGGACAACTATAGTCATTTCCCACACTGTTCCAGACACATAGTGCTTCCAGATTAGTGTTTTAAGCAACCTCTCTGTCTCATTCGTTGAATATCATAGGGAATTTAATAAGTATATAAGTTATAAGTATAACCGTGCGCTCATGAAGACTTCAACCTCCAAAGTTTGAAATTTCTAGTTCCACAAGCTTTAATACCTTAGAGAATCCTCATTAGTTCTCATTCCAAAATATGGAATCTCCATGCTTAATGTCTTTGGATAGGTCTTCTAATGATAATTTACACACTAGTGCATGTCTTCACCATTGTGCTTTCAATGTCATGCTTTTAGGCTCAAACATTATGCAAACTTTATGCTACTTTACAGCAGTATTGTTCTCTGTATTGTTAAAATGGGCTGAATTGGAGCTGGAAAAAAGCATCAATCTCCTTGTGTGTAGCCAAGGATCTATCTTGTCCAGCATCATGTTTACAAACCATATTCTTCTAGAGCTAGCAAGCAAAATGAAGATGAAGATGTTCATCTTATAGCCTTCATCATCTGGTAATCACAAGTAGACTACCTTAAACATGAGAGCCAGTGTGATATAATAGTTAAAATGTTGGACTGGCACTGGCAGCAGAACCTGGGTAATTTTAGACAAGTCACAGTCTCTCAGCCCAACCTATCTCACAGGGCTGTGGAGAAAAACAGGAGGGAGTATCTTGAATGCCACTTTGAACTCCTGAATGAAAGGCAGGATACAAATCTAATAAAGAAACAAATAAATATAGAAAGGTTGTTAAGTAGGTAGATAGCTCAATGGGATGTGAGTGGCTTTATTCTGAATGACCAGAGGCAAAGGAGAAGTGCATCACCAAACAGTTGAATGGAAGACACAATTCTTCAGGGGCAACTTTTCTCTTTCTTGCATTTCACACTGCCCCTTTCTTTGTGTAAAGAAGACCTATTTCCTTGTCCTTTGCATTTAACCTTCAGTGTAGCATCCCAACCCCACACTCCAATTACATTTTTCTTCTATTCTTGAATGGTGGTCAGCATCTGCCTTCCCCTTAGAAACATGCATTGGCTCTAATCTGTGTATGTGTGGGGGAGAGAAAGGGGTGGGAGGAATGAAAGAAACATGGAGATTGTTTTGTAGTGGGTGAGGCCTGGGGAGCCCATCATACCAGAATAGCTAGAAATATTGGTGTTCAGCCAGCACTGATTCAACAGGCAAATCTGGGACATGAGGAAATATAGCCAACAATCATTTGTCTCCTCTTCTAATAAAATTTCCAGAAAGTTTGAAGGCATGGGAAATGTAACTGTATGTTCCCTTTTCTGAAACAGAGCAGGGGAAAAGTATGTCCTAGTTATAGTAAACATGCTCCTTGGGTATTACAGAATGGTCCTGCTTCTCATTGTTTTGCAGAGATTGGCACTCAACATGGGTTGCAAATCACTGATGTCATTTGAAAACCAATGGCTGATTCAAATCTTTGGAATATGGGTGCACCCATCCTACCTGCCTGGGAAGAAGCTGCAAAATTAATATCTTCAATTTGACTACGGGAGATCATAGGAAAACAGTTCTAACAATGGACACCCCCCCAAAAAACCTCAAATACTGGGGTCCAGCTCTGATGTATGATATATGATGTATGTGAGTATTAATATTGCTCACAAGCATACATCTACTCAACCTGTACATTTGAGAGAACAGCAAATACATTTTAATCTCAAGACCCTCTATATCTCTAGTCCTCTTACTGCAAAAGTGTTATCCTTTCAAATGTAAAACTAAGTGATTCATGATGGCTCTTATCACAGGATTGTTGAATTATAAAATTGAAGCTACCTCTATCAAGACTGTCCTCTCTTGTCAAACATCTCTTATAATTAGGAAGTTTCCCTAAATTTTAACCACAATTGAGTTTTCTGAAATCGTCCCCCTATTGATTTTTGTCCCATCCCTCTGAATGAGCAGAGATCAACTCTGTTCCAACCTGACTATGATAACTGCTGCCCTCTCTGCTGCCCTCTCTTAGCCTTTAATTACAATTTTTAGATTTTCCAGATTGTAAATTGTTTTTATATATTACTGTTTTATAGTTTTATTGTACTCCTCCCAGAGTCACTTTTTCGTGAGATGGGCAGCCATATAAATTGAATGAATGAATGAATGAATGAATGAATGAATGAATGAATGAATGAATGAACGACCCCTCAGATATTTGAAGCCACTGTTAAGTCTCTTCTTAGTAAGGAAACAATCCTTTCAGTCTTAGACAATCAATATTACATGATGACTTAGGCTCATCTCTTATCACCAATAATCCACAAAGGTTTGATTATTTTTTAAATTTCAGTTGAATGTTGTGGGGAATCATAGGCATCATTTTGTAATCCATGAGCTAAAGCGAGTCAGAAATAGACTTTCTTCAGCTGTCAGCCTGTTGATGTCTATAGAAATGGTATCTGTTAAACTCATCACTTAAAGTTTGGCATCTGTGACTGAGTAAGTGAGGTCTTCAGTTATGCCAGAGTTCAGGCTGAGATTTGCTGGATTGTCAAGGAGATCATGGACTGAGTGCTCCAATTGAGAAAGGGAAACCCCCTCCAGCCCTTGGAGGAGCCTGTAGGGCTGGTATTTTCCAATGTGGGACTCCGGTCTTGGAAAGACGCAAAAGAACAGGGTTAAGCGTAGGCCAGAAGGCAAGCTGGGTAGAATCACGGGTCCACTGGATCCAAAGCCCTCCTGATTCCCTGGTTATGTTCCTGAATCAGCAGCTAATCAATAGTAATTTAAGATGTCAAAGAGGTGTTTTTTTTTTTAATCTACAAATGATGCTCCTTTTTTATTCCCCCCAAGCTGCAGGACCCCAGCGGGACATTGGCATTCTCAAAAGCTCTGAAGTTGGAGTTCTGTGAGACAATAGATCTGCCTTTGTTTTTAATCTTGTAAGTTGGTTTGTGTTTCCACTGACTGAAAGAAATGATTAAAAAGCAATCTATTCAAAACAAAATCTTTTCTAAAGCCCCATGTTTTCCCATGAGGAAGTACTAGCAGAAAAGGGGGGAAGAGGGAGGAGAGGGAGGACTAAACGCCAAGCTTCCTCTTCCCCCGTATTCTATTGTTTCACAACTTCTTTTGCCAGGATAGTGTTCCTAGGACATGCAAATCTGAGCGGAGGATTGCGGAGGGCCACCTCTGTGGGTTGTGTGCTGTCTTGGGCATTCAGTGCTGCCCGGCCTGCCTCCCCACACACCCCTGTCATCCCCCCAGGGCCAAACTTTGCAACAGAATATTTCCCAGGAGAAACAGCTTCAAGTGACTCATGGAAACTCTGTGGCCGCACCTTTGCGGTGTCGAAGGCCACTGGCCAAGTCAGTGTGCTTGAGGTGGTTTTCCTGTTTCAGTGACCATGTTCCTGTGTGATCCCACATAGGACAGGGCATGTGGTGGAATAGAACACATCCTGCTCCCCACCTTTTGGAAGACTCAAGGCTGTTTGGCATGTGGGAAATATGTTCATTGCTAAAGAGGGTATTTCCTCTTCCTCTCCATTGTTTTCTAGCTCATGACCGTTCATTTAAAAAAATCAAAAGCAAACATTGAGGGGCAGAAGACGGGTATAGCAAAACCTGGCACAGCTGGGAATAAGGGGGAAAAAGGGCTCGATTGAAATTTGATGTCACTCTACTCATGTATTTTGTACAGCATTTCTTTTTATCAACATGGCTGAAGACAAAGCTCTGGAAAGGTTCTGGAAAAGAGCTGTAAGCTCATTTAAATTCCTGCTTAAAAAAAAAACCAGAAGAATTTACTCAGTGTGAGTAATATTGCCAGTTTAGTCTGAACATTGAGATGGGGAAGAATGAGCCATTTCAGCTTTTCCCCTGGCATTATCACCCCTATCTTATTCAAGCTTAAGAAGAGGCTTTATTCAGTTAGCTACCTTGGATTGAAGGAAGGGACATAGAAGGGCCAATGTGAGGACAGCCATCCACCATGGATACCACATTGCAGCAAATATTACCCTTGTTGTGACTGGCAGAGGTAAAGACTCTCCAAGTTGTTGGCTTGGTACCACATGGAAGTGGACTGCTGTTATATTCTTCCCGGATGTTGTTTTGACTTGGCGGTAGGGCCAACTTCCCGCAGTAAAGGAAGCCACAAAGGAACTTGGGTTATTATTAATAATTCATTAATATAAGATTCTAATAGAATAGTGTGTCTCAGTCAGTGGCAGACAGACAACTTTCTGCTTTTCAGCTGCCGTTGGAGGCTGTCTAAACACAAATATACACAAATATTATGCTAGCTGCCTCTCCTTCAATTAGCATTCCAAAGGACACATCTTCTTCCATTCAAACTTTCTTTTAGAGCCGGGTTTCTCAACCTTGGCGACCTGAAGATGTGTGGACTTCAACTCCCAGAATTCCCCAGCCAGCCTTGCTGGCTGGGGAATTCTGGGAGTTGAAGTCCACACATCTTCAGGTCGCCAAGGTTTGGAAACACTGTTTTAGAGTATGTGTGCATGGGCAGGGGGATCCATAGTGGAAGGGGGGGTGTTAAAAAAAAGTCAAGATGGTGTCTTTAAAGTTTCTTTTTATTTCAGTAATATTCTGAAATTACTCTGATCCTTCCCATTCAATTGTTATCCCCAGTTCCTTTACATTACTTATTTAGATAGAATCCCTTGCCCCTTCTTCTCTGAAGCTCAGCATTTATCTGGGCAAATGTTCATCCTTCTCTGGCATTTTGCTCTCCCTCTTTCTTTACCTATTTTCAACGTGTCAACCAACGGTCATTTTAGCTTATTTTGCTTTTTGCCTTTTGGGATATTTCTGTTTGCTTCAGCTTTAAAGATGTCACCGCATTCAGTTCAGAGAAACCAATACATTAAATATATTCTTTACCTTCAGCATATAATCCTATGGAATATTGTTGAGGTTGTATCTTACAGATCTGGTTATTTTATTTGTTTTCTTTAGTTTAGGTTATAGTTTTGCGAGATGGAGTTCATATTCTGAGCCTCGGTCAGTTTTTGGTTTTGCTGACTGAATAAAGCTTCTCTAACTTTGCTTGCAAAGTCAATTCACAATCTGGTATCAGTGTTGTCTATCTAGTGATATTCATATGTAGAGTTCTCTTTAGGTTGTTGGAAGAAGATACGTGCTATAAATATTTCATTTTCTTTGCAGAACTGTTAGTCTGTCTCCTGCTTCATTTCGTACACCGATGCCACATTTTCCTATTATTCAAGACGCTCTTTTACTTCCAACTTTCCAGTCTCTATAATTAGTATATCTTTTTTTTTCTTTCGCTGTTGTGTTGACATAGCATTCCAAGTCACCATAGAACTGTTCAGCTTCTGCTTACTTTCATTTGTAAAGTTTGGTTCCCTGAAGGAAAATGTTCCCAGACTAAAAAGGATGCAAAAGATGATTTTATAAACAGCTACCTGAGAGATCCTTCATTATCAGTGAAGAGACCTGCCAGTTCACTGGTTTACCAAGAAATGGTAAAAAAGAAATTGAGTAAGATTCTACCCTAATGTATATTGAGAATAAACTGGTTGTAGTGAGAAATAGCTTAGTTACTGGAATTTTTATAATCCTATCCCTCTCTCCTTAATAAATCTTGCTAAAGAGACTTTGCAAGCATCATGCTTGGAAAAAGAATTACTTTTTGTTTTAGGCAGAGGCCAAGAGTCTGATAGCATCTGTGGTTAGAGCATAAACTTGGATCATTGTAATGTTGATTGGCTTGCCTTGGTCTTCAATTGAGATCATTCTATCATTTCTTTGGATTGTATCCAAGCACTGGCTTTGAAACCCTTTTATTAATTATGTCTACTTCATTTCTTCTATGGTTTTCTTTTCCGCAGTAGATCTGATGCTCCTCTGATGTGAAATGACCAATTCCAGTCCATTTCAATTCACTGATTCCCAGAATGTCAATATTCAACCTAGACATTTCACTCCTGATATTCCATGTACCTATGTTTGCAGCATCAAACTTTCCTTTTGCCTCTGAGCACATCAGCAGCTGAACATCCCTTCAGCTTCAATCTTGCCACATCATTGCCTTTTATATTTGCCCTCTGCTCCTTCCCCATAGCTCACTCAATGCATTCCAACTCAGGGGATTCATCTTCCATTACCATGTTGACATTTTTCTAGTTGTGAGCTTCCATTGGGATAGCCAAGCTGCTGTGCCACTACAAAGTACGAATCACCAAATTATAAATGTTAAAGTCTTAGAGATGAAAAGTATGGAATACATGGGAATACATGTATTTATATTGGTCCTAGACACTTCCTGGAGTCCTCACTCCCACAGCATGTCCATCAACATTTAAGTGTGTTCTGGGCCTCTCCAAAGTTGTGCACTCTTGCTTTAGAAAAACTCTGGAGATGCCAGATCTGAGACAGGCAAGCAAAGCTCTACCCCAGTCATAGAATCATAGAGCAGAATTAGATAAAATTGGAAGGATCCCTCAGGCCATGGATTCAAGCCTTTGCTTAGCCCAGAAATCCAGAAAAAGCTTCCCAGGCTGACAGCAGCTGCTTGAGCATATCCAGCAAAGGGGAGATCACCTCATCTTTTAGTATTTGTTTCTTGGCTTTCACCATCAGTCATTTTCTAATATTCAGCCAAAATCTCCCTTCCTCTAATTTCAGACCATTATTCCATGTCCTGCACTTTCGGACTCTGAAGAACATGACATCCCTTCAGATATGTGAACAGCGCTATCAAATCCCTTCCCTTCTTTTAGCATTTTCTTCCCAAAGCCAGAGATATCCATTTGCTTCACTTCAGTTGTTCTCCACCCGTGAACAGTGGCAGGTGACCAGATTGCAATGAAGAAATCTCCACTCCTTCCTCATTGTATGAAGGCTTTAATGCTTGTGTAGAACGTCTGCTGGTTTATTAGGAGAAAACTCGCCCTATACAGTACAGGCATTAAGCACTGTATTCTCAGCAAAGTCAAGCTCAGAGCTTGGGAGTCTGGGATGTGTAGCGTTCAGAGGGTCTGATTGTTATACTGGAGGAGACCAAGGGAAACTCTCTTTCCCTGCCTTTCCAAAGCTTGGGTTGCTTCCAGAGAGGAAGGTAGGTGAGATAGTGTCAGGTTCAGCCCAAAGAACTCCACGAGACAGTGCAAATACGGTTCTGTTGCGTTTATTAGCTTCCACCTCAAGACAGAAATCTCTCCAGACTGAACCTAAGTTCCCAAGCCAGCAAGCCACAACACCGTGAATTCCTTACGGTGGTGCCAGTCTCATCTTCTTAAACTTCCCACGCTCCTGCTGGGGGCTAAGGAAATGCTTATCTCCCTGAGCGTGGCCTTCATAACACTGTTCCATCACAGATAGCTTGAATTAGGGCTCCATGCGGAAACAAAACACCTTTTTACAAAAGAGTCTTGGGGCTCAAAAGCCGGACTAGTTCATTTTCTGAGATCAACTCTGTGCAGCCCATCTCTATCTGCATCGCCTTGTAACCAACTCAAGATCCCCCATTTCCTAAATGTATCAAGATGAAGCATTGTTCCCAGGCATCCCCCTTCCCTTGGCACAGGCACAGCCCTTTCTAATCTCTCCAAAGACATTGGCGCTCTCTCTCCTTTAAGGAACAGCCAGCCAACAGAGAGCCAGGCAGACACTGTCCCATGGCTGCCTTCCAACCCAGCATTCTGCTTTCTGACAGGCCAGCAGGGAGAAGGGAAGGGCCGCCGTGCCATGAACATGCCTTTCTCCTTCTTTGTAGCCACAGCCTTTATTCCGAAGCCATCGGCCTTCCCCTCCACTCCCTATTTAGCCTTCAATTGCGCACTTGAAAAGAATCTGTACAAACATGGCTTCATCCAGCAGTTTAACACTGTTGCTTTGTCTCTGGCTTTTCTCTCTGAGCCTGAGAGGGGAAGCGTGTGAGGCATGCTCAGGAAACAAGCTTCAAGTGCCTGAGAAATAAATGGTGTTGTGTGATGAGAAGGGACAATGAAGTCTGACACCAGTTTTGATAGCGGAACATTCGTTTCCATATGTTTCACCTCTGACCTGTGAGTTCCGGAATAATTCTGTATTATTCCAACTTTTCACAGATGAAACTAAGGAACAGTTGTAACCTCCCCTTCCTCCACCTCCTCCTCCTCCTCCTCCTCTTGTATTAAGAATGTTTTCTTTCCCTTGCTGAAGACTTCAATGTAGTGTATTGTCAGTGTGCAACAGCCCTGCCCTACACTGATTTAAAATGCTCCAAGGATGATTTTTGTGTCTCTAGAGGATCTGCAGCACTGCAGAGATGAAAATACAGGGAATGCATAAGGGTGCAATAGTGGAGAATATATGCAGCTCAGGGTTGAATTCCTGGTTCTTGATGCTCTCAGAACTTGGTTTTCATCTTACAGACCTTTTATTACCTTTCCTGGTAAGATCATCAGTGTTATATGAAAGCATTTCCTAGAATGCAGTGTTAGGAAACAAGGACACCTACGTATGCCTGGCAAATAATGAAAAATAGAATGTGTACAATTCTATATTTCATCCACATATTTAATCTTGAGGGTTTTTTTTTTTTTGCTTCCTTGGGGATATTGAGAAATCTATCTAATTATACTATTGTTCTGCTTTTTAAGGCAGCCTTTTCAACCTAGTCTTCTCTTCCTTTTCTCCTATAGTGGAATCTTTGGGGAATTCTGGAAGTGTCAGGTTGTAGTCCCAGCCAATCAGAAAGGCAGAAATCAGAAAGGCACCCATTTGTGAAAACTACAGTACGCAACAATTTTCTCAGCATAGAACAATCCTTGGCAACTTAATTAGATCATTAAAAGCAATGGGTACTCATCCTGATCTATCGGGGGGGGGGGACCAAAATGCACAATTAATCTAACCTGATTTGTCCTCAAATGTGAGTTTTCAAATTTTCCAGAATCTTCATCAGGCTGTTATAAAAAGCAGGAGACAGGGAAGAAATGAGCAAATGCAAAAATTAGGCTGTTACAGCCATGTGTTCTGTGATTCAGCTGGTGTTTGCAGACAGAATGCATTTATCAATCCTAAATGCAATCGGTGTCAAGTTTCACCTCACATTTGAGGACAAAGCAAAAGCTTGCTTTCCCAGCTGAAAAGACACAAAAGCCATCAGGCTCCAAATCTATTTCTGTGTGAAAACAGAGGATTTGAAGGTTGGCTTGGGTTTGGGTTGGGCTAATATGTAAATGCAAACTAATTGTCTAATAATGCAGGCAGACCAGGCATAGAAAGCAAATGATGAGGCAATTTTGGACTTCATGATTCCTAAATACCATCCTTAAAAACTTTTTGGCATTTGACTTGCAGTCCATCTCCAAATGACAGAAGGTGGAGGTAACTGGAGATTCCAGAGCTCTGGTGATAACAGCTATCCAGCATCAGGTTGCATCCAAGACAGAAAAGTGGCATCAACAAATATCACTCTACTCCCAAGTAGCTATATATGTCCCTAAAAGCTGGCAGCTAGCAGAGGGCTGCAGCCAAGGAAATGAATCTCTCAATGTCCTGCCAAAAGATCATAACATGCAAGAACCTCTTTGAATCCCCTCCATTCACTGAAATCATCATCATCATCATCATCATCATCATCATCATCGTCGTCGTCATCATCATCATCATCATCATCATCATCTTCTCTAACCCATATGTAGACAGCATTGCTTTGCAGAACATTGAGAAAAGTGTCCTAAACTGCTCTCCTAGGGACTTTGGATGGGGTCAAACTCTCAAAATTTCCAAGCTGGTGCAACGAGGGATTATAAATAGCAATAAAATGACAGCACTAAGTGCAGAGTTCCCCTCCTGCGGCAGACAAAATAATTCCTCCAGGCCACAATTGATTAGTGCAGCTGGCCTCCCTCCTTGTTTTCCATTCCTTTTTGGAGGAGGAAAAGGAGGAGGAATGACTGAAAACATCACACAACTCTGGGGGTAATGGCCTAAAAAAAGCAAACTCACAAGAAAGACTGGGATAAGATTGGAGGGAGATCTAAATCATATTAAGTATAAATCAAAAGTCCAACTGCATTAGAAATAAAGTGGGCAAGTTGTGGTTGTTTCATCTCCAAAGGGAAAAAAAAAAGCACAGCCATGGAGTAAGAAAAGGGGACCAGCCATCAAATTATCTAGGGCAGAAGGCACAACTGAGGCTTCATAGGTGCTTGTGGTCCCCCAGATCCTTGGTTATTCTCTCTCAAGTCTTTCCAAAAGTGGCCCCCAAACTGTAATTTTGAAAATGACTGAAGTGGACAAGAATTAACTGCACGGGGATAAAATCCATTTCACTGTATTGAATTACAGTTTTATTTATTTATCTATTAATCACATTTATGGACCATTGTGATACTGACGGACTTTCAGCAGCCTACAAGATAAAATACACAATGAACAATATACAATAACAATACACACATAAAAGGTCCCAAACCAATTTAAAGGTAGAGAATAAAATTAATTAACCAAACCAAACTATAACTCAGTCAAAATAGAATCAAGGTCCAAATGCCCTCCATTGGAGCTCCATTTTTGAGCAGGGACGGTGGAGCCAACCAGAAGTCCACTGGGAGGCCATTGTAAAAGATTGGAACAGTCACAAAAAGCAGCACCATTGAGCTTTGTCCAACCTTCACTTGTAGTAGGAAATCACTAGAGGTTTTCCCTGTGCTGATCAAACTGGCCAAGCCAATTCCAATGGGAGACTGTGGTTCTGTAGATAAGTTGGCATCAAGCCATGTAGGCTTTACAGGTTAGCATCAGTACTTTAAATTGCACTCAGAAGCCTATTGGTAACCAATGATAGGACCCACAGAACTAGTGTAATATGTTTCCACCAGGGAACACCAATTAGAAACCAGGCTGCTGCACTCTGAACCAACTGTATCTTCTGAGTGGTCTTTAAAGGACACCGCATGTAAAGTGAGTTTCAGTAGTCTAAATGGATGGTGATGAGAGCGTGAATCACTGAAGCAAGATCCTCCTGCCCCAGTTAGGGTTGTAACTGGTACACCAGCTAAAGATGGCAAAGGCCTCTACCTGTTGTTCTAGCAGAAGCCATGGGTTCAAAAAGAGCTTCAAGACATGGGCTTGCTTCTTTGGGGGTAGTGTTACCTCATCAAGAGATATCATTAGAGCAGATAGGGAAGCATGATGGACGAACAGTAACTCTGTCTTGCTAGAGTTCAATTTAAGCCTGTTCTCTCCAATCCAGACTTTCACAACCTCCAAATACTCAGACAGGACTTCAGTGACATCACCACCTGGCCTGGAGTAGCGATGTAAAGCTGGGTGTCATCAGTAAATTGATGATAGCAAACCCCAAGCCACAGATGACCTCTCCCAGTGGCTTCATGTAAATGGTAAATAGGAAGGAACAGTCTCTGCAACACCCAACAAGAGCATAATCACTGGGCTGATCTCTCCTCCCCACCCCCATGCAACTCCCATGGTGTTTGCTCGAAAAGATGGGAGTTGTGATTCCATACATCTGGAACGTGCGACTGGGGAAGCTGGTTTTGAATGACTGTACTGTGAAGAAAGCCTTTGCGGGCTTTTTACTTCAGAAAAACAATTACACATCCAACTAAAGGGAGGTGGACATTAGTGACTATAAAATCATTTACAGCATGGGGGCAAGTAATTTATCACTGCTGTAATGCCCTAGCAATATTTTCTTTTTCTAGATGAAAGGACATGTACTCATTGCAAAGGATCTTATGAAACTTGCTATCTGAACAAATGGGTGAAACCATAAGTTTAGATCAACCTTTTTCAACCCGATGCCCTCTTGAGATGCTGGTCTTCAGTTCCCATAATGCTTAATCAGGATGGCTCTCAGCACCATATCAGAGAAGGCTGCTTTAGATTTTGTGGAAAAGCTCAATGGAAACTCCATGCTTAGAGGCAGTGCATACTTCTAACTGCTGTGGAGAAGGTGAGCCAACTGTTCTCTGTGTCCATCCCCAGCTAGCTGCTCTTGGCCACCTAATGCACAGCTACATTGCCTTTGGGTCTATTCCAGCAGATTTGTTCTTCTGAAAGCAAGAAGAGAGGCCACCAATCCTTTCAAATGCCAGCCATGCACAGCCTTCACTAAAGCAACAGCCATGTCTAAGCAGAATCTCTGAGATTATTCTGATGGCAGGAGATGATGTTTGGGGTGGGTGGGGGAGAGCCACCCAGCAAGGCGAGACGGTCTGTGCTGCATCAACAGGCCTCAAGCTCCAAGCAGTCCAACCCGGGGAGGGAAATGTTATGACAAGCCAAAAGACTTGGGTGATGGCTCCGGCGTCTGCAGAACAGGAAGGCTGAAACCCAGAGAAGTCTCTTGGCAAAGCAGCAGAAGGGAAGGCAGTGGGGGCAGCGGTGGGGAGGGGGGAGGCCTCCTAACCAGACCCAGTGCCAAGAGTCAGGTAGACTATGCTCTCCAGGAATCCTTGAAACAAGCCAAGTTGTAGGGAAGCAGGCAAATGTCCAGATAGATGGCTCTGAGCACAACTAGTCATGCAGCTTTTCACTCTTTACCTTGTTACTCAAAATTTGGTGGGAGGATGGAAAAAGAAAGACAAAGCAGAGGGTACATATGAATACAGGGGAGAGTTCCAAGTAGAAAATATCAACTGGATCCCCTGTAAAATCCAATTAATGAGACATGGATTCTTGAAATCCCATTAAGAGGTACCCCAGGGCTTTACAGTGAAGACTGAAACAATTCCAGTTAGCCTGATCCAGCACCTGAAGAAGTGTAGAATTTGGGAAATCAGGGCAGGCCTGAGGGGTGGGGTGGGGAGTCAGGAGGAATCTAGATCTGAATCACAGTTCCACCTGTACATCAATTTGATAATGTCACCTTAGGAAATGTGCTCTCTAAACTCAAAATTTATGTATGTACATTGTAGAATTGTTTTATTATACAGCAAATCATACTAGAAATTCTTCCCAAAGTCTGCATGCCATTTCTGTTAATTACAGTGTATTTGTTTCGATGTTTTTCTTGCTACCAAAAAGGTCACACTACTTGCACTTACTTATTTACTTATTTCATGGAAGAGCAGGAAAAATGATTCATGGCCCCAATACCTAGATGGAACATCAACATTTAGGAGCAGTATAACACTCAGCACCAACTGCTGCCTTCACTAGTGACTTTGTCCGATACATCTGGCTGGCCACTGATGAAAACCAGATGCTGGGCAAGATCAACACTCGGTCCTATCCAGCCTGGAGCTCTTCTTAGCATCTCTAAGTAGCAAGCAACATTTTCTTTACTATTCAGATTCCTGCTTCCCTGAATTTCTCACAGAGTTTCAAAGAAATTATTGTGACTATTTGGCAAGATAATAACAGAGGTGGGATTCAGAGAAGGATGGTGCAAACTTTTTGCAACATTAAGTGAACCTCATGAGGCAGACTGAGATCCCCCCAGGTGAGTTTGGTTATTGGAGAATAGGGTACTCTTAGAACTGGTTTCCTAGATAAATGCGCATGGACCATGTTATTCTCCTACTCAGCAAGTATTACCTTGTCTTCACACACAAGATACATCTGAAAACACTTTCTGCCGTGTTAGCGGCAGGAAGTCATATAACCATAGAGTTGGAAGGGCCATTTAGGCCGTTCAGTCCAACTCTACTCAGTGCAGGAATACAAATTAAAGAGGACTGTCCAACTTGTGCTTGAATGCTGAAGAACTCATCACCTTTCTTGGTAACTTGTTCCATTCTTGAATTGCTCTTACTATGAGGAAGTTTTTCCTAACATTCAGTCAGAATCTGCTTTCTTACAACCACAAACGATTACTCCATGTTCTGCATTCTGGAATGATAGGAAACAGATCTTGACTTGCATCATGGTGACAACTATTTCAGATGTCTGACAAGTGCTCTTATACTCCCACTTGGTCTTCTCAAAGCTAAAGAAACCCAGTTCCCTATCCTCCCAGGAGAGGACAAATTGCAGCCATGTGAAGAAGTTTGCCATTGACTGAAGCAGCTATCTGGCGAGGAACGTCCCCTCAACAGTGTCCTGAGCTGACATCTGCCTTTCACCTCTGCCCTTGTGCTCTCACAAGTTATTTTTGTTCTTCTCTGTCAGCGTTCTCTGACCTGGAGCCAAGAGATCAGAATGTTTGGCTTGTCTTGCAAATGGCATTAAGATTTCACCCTAACTCTAGTGCTGGCTCCCAAGTCAGCTGGGTGGAACACTTTCCAACCATTTACTTCCCAGAATTCTGCTTCAAGAATGAGCCAGATGACTGCTACAGCCTTGGCATTTCAAGCAAAATAAGATCACAGATCACACCACTCCGAGGAGAATATCAGGAGACCATCTTATTCTCTCACTCTCTTGCTCTCTCACTTTCTCATTTTCCCTTGCAGGTGAAGGGCAGAAGACTGAGGAGCTTTGGCAGAACACTTCACCAGCATTTTAGATGAGTGAATTCTTTGTACCCATTGGAAAGATGGGTGGCCCAGTCTAAAACCTACTTCAGTTGAATGGCAGGGCCATCATCAGTCATTAATACATTGTATTAGCAGGAACAACTATTATTGTGGAGTCCTTGGAGTTCTCTAAGCTTGGTTGTTTTCTTGCAGACATTTCATCACCTGGCTAAGTAATATCTTCAGTGCTAGAAGGGAGTGGGGTTTGCTCTCTGTTTATACTGTATATAGTAGCTTGCCCTGTCAGTGTTGGTGGGGGTGTTGTTTTCTCCTTGGTAGTTCCTTGACTAGGCTGCTGTTTATTGCTTGCTTGTCTGAGTTGATAGTTCCTTGATTAGGATATTGTTTACTGCTTGCTTGATTGTTTGCCTGGTGTTAATCCTGGTGTTAATCTCTGTTTATCTGGGTGTTGATTGCTGGTGAGGAGGTATTCTGGTCTTTTTGTTTCTTTTTTATTGTCTCTTTTGATTACTGTGTAGATGTTGCTTATATGTGCCTGTTGATGGCTGACTTGTCTGAATAGGATCAAGGAATCAAGGAACTACCAAGGAGAAAACAACACCCCCACCAACACTGATAGGGCAAGCTAGTGTATATAAAGAGAGAGCAAATCCCATTCCTTTCTAGCACTGAAGATGTTACCTAGCTGGGTAACAAAATGTCTTCAAGAAAACCAAGCTCAGAGAACCCCAAGGGCTCCACAGTTCAACCCTGAGCTACATATATTCTCTTCTATTGGTACAACTATTATTGCTTATTGAATGTTTGTTGAAAGAAGCAAAAAATGGGGTTATGCATGCTCCTCCTCCCTTTGTTATGTAGAAGTGAGAAGCAGGTATGACAGGGGAAACATAAAAGTACATTGAATGCAGTGGAAATAGGATAGTTAAGAAGAGACATGATAAAACAAGAAGCAATAGGCTCAAGAATGAATGGATGCCGAATGAATGTAGATTGAATACAAATAAAAGATACCGGTATGAAATAAGAATATTGAAATGATTTAACATCTAGACAGAATGAATGAGAATTGAAACACAGAAAATATGAAGGAAGAGTGAAAGGGAAGACTGAGTGGGTTGTAATTCGATGGAGTTGATGAGATCCTCAAACACATATGCGCAAAGATGGAAAGACTCACAAATACCTACAGTGGAAGAATGGATTATTAAACTAATGGACTTGGCTCAAATGGCAAAGCCAAAGCTTTAATAAGAAATAATACTGTTTCTAAATTTGTCTCCTCATGGCAACCCTTCCTAGATTACGTGCTAGGGTTGGGAAAAAATGAAGTTTGATTGTAGGATTTAATGATTAGATGGTTTGTGTTGATAGAATTAATGTGAATTAGGATTAATTAGTGGTAAGAGATTAATTTTTTTAAATTCGTATTCATATCTGTATTGGAGATAGTCGGAAGTCACTTTCTGTTTCATCTTTCTACCTGATCTCACTCTTTTAGTTTTTGTCTTTTTCTTTTAGTTTTATCTTCTCTCTCTTCTATACTTTCTGATTTGTATTTTAACTGTACTTTTTATATATTTTAATAAAAGTTTTGATAAAAAAGATCCTCAAACCCAAAGAAAATGAGAAATTTATAGAACAACAGGCAATATATGATGAATGTAAGAATGGTTTGTAAAGATCGAAAACTATGGAAAGATTTAGTGAATGTTGTTTGTGTAAACTAGATTTAATTTTCCTTTTCTTCTCTTTACTCCTGCCCCTCCCCCATTTTTTGGGCTTACTATGCGACCCTTTTCCTGCACTAACACTGTTTATCCTGGAATGGAATAGGATGCTCCTTATGTATGTATGTACTTAAGTATGTATGTATTTCTCTAGTGTTTCTCATTATAATGAATCCCAAAATGGTTTAAAAATCATAAAACATTTCAAAAAAGGGTAGAAAGTCAGGATAAAAATTAGAATTAAAAAAATCCATTGAAAGAGAAATGTTAGGCAAAGCCACCATCAAAGGGCAAGGTTGTAAAAGGCATTGGGGCCTGGCATTCTACAGAGGGAGCATTACAGTATTCTCCTGGGCACATACCACCATCAAACTTGCCTTCATGTTGCCACCAAATGACACAGAGAATAAGACTTCTCCTAGAGAAGGGAGGCAACATTTATTCATGTATTTACTTTTTTTATATTTTACAATATGGGTTGATTGATTGATTTAATAGCATCAAGCTGGACCTAATCCAACAAGGTCAAAAGCAGAAACAGACAGTAACAGCCAATGCAAATAATTAAAATATCATCAATAACAAACAGAAAACTTTTAAGTGCACATTTAGCTAAATTAATCTAATAGCCAAATGTCTGCTGGAAGTACACTGCTTTGGCTACTTTGCAAAATGCCAGCAGGGTAGCAGCCATCCATAGAGTAGCTCCACCAAGAGAGTTTTCCTTTTTTAAAAAAATAAATTTTATTAAATTTCAGAAAGAATAAAATACAAAAAAGTCAAAAAGAAAAGTAAAAAAACATCAGAAAAGACAAGGCATAGAAAAAGAAAAGTAACTTCCGACTTTCTTTGGTACAGGTATAAATGTAAAATATGTTCACCTCTTACGCTAATATCTAAAGATTTACATAGTAAAAAATAATTTTTAGACTAACATTCAAAAGGTCATAGACTCAATCTATTTCAACAACACGTATGATTAATACAAGATATTTCTATAAGTATAAAATAGATCAATCATCAAATCCCAAAATTAAAACTGCATTTTTTTTTGAGTATCAAGCAAAAAGTCCAGGAGTGGTTTCTAATTAGAAACAAAGCTAGACAGTGTCCTTTCTTTAAGCAAAGTAGTCAATTTTGCCATCTCTGCCAGTTCCATTAATTTCAATATCCATTCTCACTAAGGGAGTTTTCTATAAAATGGAGGTCACTGATGACAAGGCTGTCACCTGACCCACACCCTGCATACGTTGGGAGGAGGGGGGATCTGCAAAAGATCTTCACTTGATGACCAGATCAAAAGGCAGATTCAGTTTTGGCAGTTTGAGCTGCCCGATGTATCCCTGTGCTTCATTGTAAAGAGCTTTAAAGGTGATCACCAACGCTATGAATTTGGTCTGGAAGCTGCATGCAATGAAGTAATTTCAAAATAGGTATTGCCCCATCAGAGTTTAGCCACTGCATTTTATATCAGCTGCAGCTTCTGAATCGTTTGCAAAGGCAGCCTTACATGGAGTGTTATATTAATTGGAGAAGTTGTTTCAGAGCTAGAACAAAACTTGGACCAACCTTCACTTATTGCTAATGACAAACATGCATGGAAACAACACCATTTTCAACAGCTGGCAAAAAGCAAGCAGGAAACTGGCCAGTTGGACAGCCCCTTCCGCCTCCAGAAGTGTGTTCCTTCCAGTACAAGAGGACCACTCCTGAGAAGGCCCCGTCAACCTGCTAAACTTCAGCAAATACTGGGATACAGAGCAGGACATCTTAATATCTCCTTGGTTCAGATGAGAGGAAGTCCATTATGTTACTAGGACTATGCCTACTGGGATTTCTAAGACAACATACACTTCAGTGCCAGAGGTCCAGAAAACAGTAAGACCTCCAACTCCCAGATTCTTGACTAGAATCTGTAGCTGTAGACCCACCTGGAGGGCACCAAGTTGGGGAAGGTAGTTTGAATGGCTTGGCCTGCTGCCCTTGCCTGATCAACGGAGCAGCTCCAGCCAATGAACTCCAAGTCACATTCTGTGTCCAGATTTCGGCACAGGAAATCTTGGCCTAGCTTTGGTAGCAGCCATACTAGCACTATCTGGGCCTGAGCCAGCCACCAAGATGCCAGTCTTCCTGAATTCTGCAGAAGACCCTGGGGGTTTGCCCACCCAGCCAGGTGTGTGGCACAGCTCTTGCTTACACACGGCCATTCCACTTCCTAAGCGGCTCGGAGGGCAGGAGATGTCAGCTGCATTTCATTAGCACATCTCAACCCTGCCAGGAGTAGCGCCAGGGGCCTCATTTGTTCATCAAGCCAGTGGCTGCACTTTTTTCTTTTAACATGGGGCTTGTTTCCAGTGATGGACACTGGCCAAGGCCACCCCCCAGCAGCTCCCTGCTACAGCCTCTTTGGGCGTGAGGAGCAGCCATTTCCTCCACACAATGAGGGGTCGCACTCAATAACCATAGAAATGGCAGCTGCTGCCTGCTTCTGTGGAAAGGCAAGGCAGCGTGCCAAGCTGGGCCTGTGCCCACAGAGCTGGGCCGGGCTGAGAAGAGAACGAAGAGATGTGGGGAACTGGAAGGCCAGACGCTCGGAGACCCTGCAGCCTGTGGAAGAGCCAAGCCTGTCCCCAGCACAGAGGCAGAGGGCTAGGACAGTAGGGGTCTCTGGGTGCTGTGGAAGAGGCAAGCCATCACACAGGCATGAAACCGGGGTCCAGGAGGGGGGTGGCCTTTGCTTTGGGGATCATGCAATGCAGCCCCTTGCGATGGCTACATCTCAGCACAGCACTGAGGCCTTCTTGGATTTTGGTGCCATATAGGGGTATCTGCAAGGAATGGATCAAAAAAGTCAAGAGGGTGCTCCCAAGCCTGCAGTCAAAGCCCTGCCCCTTTTTTAGAGCATGGCAGGGGGCAGGGCTTTAACTGAACGCTTGTGGCACCATCTTGATTTTTTTGACCCACTTCCTGCAGACACTGCTGGCACCATAGAACTGCTGCATTAGTCCCTGCATGGAAAGGCTGAAATGCTGTTTGTGGGGGTCAGATTGAAAAAAAAAAAGAAGTCTAATTGGGAAAATACTTTAGTAGAACTATCTTTTGGAGGCCAGGGACTATGCTTGATGATTTTGGGGAGGTGGGGATCAAGGGCCAAATGGATATCTGCAGAGCTAAAAGTTTCTATCTTCCCTAGAGTTTGGCAGAATTTGGGGCTTACCCTGTTTTGTTTTTAACTACATCATGCCTATGTTGGTCTGTACTTTGTGATTCTGTGCATTTCCCACCTCAGAACAAAGGAAAATGGAGCTATCCATTTTCAGACGCAGCCGGAGAGGTGTCTACAAGGAAGGGTCAAAAAAGTCAAGATAGCAGCCCCAACTATGTAATCGAAGCCACACCCCTTTTTGCATGCATCATAAAGCACAATAAAAAGGAGTGGGGCTTCAATCATATGGTTGGGGCTGCCATCTTGACTTTTTTGACCCCCACACACCCTGGGGGCACCTCTGGGACAGCAAAGAGATTGGAAGTCCAAGCCTCCCTTTGGCCCATTGCTCCCTGAGAGGGTTCTGCTACGATTCCTAGAATGGATAGCAAATGGACAGAGAGCTCTTCTCCTTCTCCATAATGCTAGATTCAGAGCAGGCAACAGGAAAGACCTTGTCATTATGAGGCATTTCTGGAAAAGAACATTAAGTAAATGAAATGTGCGGCCTCCCAGAAGTGATGATGACTACTGATTAAGATGGGATTATACAAATCCATGGAGAATGGTGTAAAGGATGTCACTAGACAGTTTTTGGCTGGAATAGCTAAACATTCTATTCGAAGTCTGTCTGCTATAGAATAATCACAGTTTTCAGAGAAGGAGGTGCCACAACGCTAACAGCTCTTGCTCTTCATCTGTGCTCCTGCTCTCCCAGATGGCCTGGAGATGTGGAGATGGGGTGCTGGCTACCAGTTTGGCTGGCTTGAAAAAAGGGTTCAAGGAAGTCCTGGAAATCACTGGCTGTTAGTCTCTGAAGGCCATCTGCTGGGAGACAGGAGGGCTTCCTTATGTGGTGGGCTCACCACTGTGAATCAGACCACTGAACTAGATGGGCCAGGGGTCTGATTCAACAGGGCGCTGCTGATGTTTGTAGGCAAGGCCTAGGATTGCCCCAGATGAACTATTTTTGTCTGCTTCTCCCTCCTCATGGAAAAATTTTTTGCTGTTCTATTAGCAGCACTAACACAGCACCGCTCCAAAGGTTTCCAGAGCTGGCTCTCTTAATCTCTCATTCTTTGCGGCCACCTTCTTCTTCTTCTTCTTCTTCTTCTTCTTCTTCTTCTTCTTCTTCTTCTTCTTCTTCTTCTTCTTCTTCTTCTTCTTCTTCTTCTTCTTCTTCTTCTTCTTCTTCTTCTTCTTCTTCTTCTTCTTCTTCTACATTTATTTGAAAAGGAAAGGAAAAAAAAGAAAATGTGTAGAAATTACAAAATACAAATATTAGTTGGAAAAGTTTGCAGAATAATATACTAAAAGAAATTAAAGTAGAAACAACTCCATTGGAAGAAGCTTCTCACTTTTACCTGTATATCTCAGTTGGATTAAAGCAAATATAAAGATGGTTTCATGATGGTTTAATATTTTCAAAAGCAATATTTTTGTTACTTAAATGAAATTTTAGATTAGTTGAGAGATTTATATGATAATAATAAATGATCATAATTAAAGAATTTAAAATCCTCTTTTAAAATAATCCAAACCTCAGATGTGGCAGCAAACCATGTACTGCCTATATGTTTTCCAGGTTCTGTTGAAATGAACATCAAACTTGTTTTTCATTTATGAAGTTAATTTAGATTTTGATGTGTGCTCCATAGTTTAAGCTGCCATTTCCTCTAATGTAGGAATTAAATGTGATTTCCGGTACAAAGCATACTTGCGGTGGGAAACATGGGCTCAGAGAGTATCGACCCACCACTGCATTGCTGGGAAGGCACTGTTTCCTGTTTAAAGTTCAATTAAACTTTAAAATGCCATTTTAAATGCTTTGAAATGCCCCTGGCGTGGAGTCCTGCCTATAGGAGTAGCAGCAGTCCACGGCAGGTGGATAAGAGAGGGAGGACAGGAGGAATGGCGGCCAACTCTGCCAGAAGCTGAGGGAAGCACAACCCTTCTTCTTCCTCATCTGCCGCTTGAGGCACTTTGCTATGGCTGATGCTAAGATGAACCCTGGACTGGTCATTGTTGAAAACAAATGTTAGCCTTGACCAGGAGTGTCCATACAGCATGGTTGAAAAAAATCAAGATGACAACTATGACAGTGCAATAGAAGTTCCACCCATTTTTTATGTGTGACATTGTCAGCCCTCTGAGTTAGACCAAATTAAGAAAGCAAAATCACACAAGCTAATACTACTTTTTATTATAAGGTTATAGTAACAGAATCTTGCCATTCTCAATGTGCTTCCCCCCTCCCTCCTTTTATCTTCGTGAGATCTAGGGAGGACCTTGCTTGAAACACTCAGGTTACAGATCTGGCCTGGACTCAAATTTCCTTTATCTGACCGTTGTCAGGTGACCACAGAATGCTGTGACAGCTGCAATTTCGAGGACTAGTTGTAAGTCCCCCTCGCTCAATGCCATCATAACTTTGAACGGTCACTGAACAAGGAGGACTTACAACTAGTCCTCGAACTACTGTAGTATCTTCCCAGAATTGGGCATGACTACCATGCATGTCAGGAACTGCTGGAGTTTGAACTGGGAGCCTTCTAGTCCCTGTACAACAATTCAGCAGCAGGTTGAAGCCTCTTCCAAGGCAATTTAAATAGTGTATCTCCTACAGAATTGTCCAGGCACAGCAGTGTTTCTGGCTGGCTCGGGAATTCTGGGAGTTGAAGTTCACACATCTTAAAATTGCTGAGGTTGAGAAACACTGAGGTAGACTGAAAGCATAAAAATCAGGGGACATTGTAAAGGCTTTCTTTGGCAGATCAGTGATTATGTTGCTCCCAGCTGAGAGCCAGGTCAGTGATTACCAGATACCCTTCTCTAACCATTATTCAGAAAGGGTCAGAATTGCTTTTGCTAAACGTTAGCAGGATGCTTTAAAATTACAGGTGCCCCTCTTCAGAAGACATCAGTAGAGATGGAAATAGAGGGGAAACGTTTGTTGCATGCCTGCAGAGATCTGCGGGTCAGCAGCAGGAAGGCAGCCTGGTGCCTGTACCACAAGGTGTGCATGTCTGAGATGGAAGGAAGCTAGTTGGGTAGTTCATATTGCTCCCAATTGAAAGCTTGGTCCATAACATTGCAGCATCTGCTTTGCAATATGGATCAGTGCATTATGGTCTGCCTGGCCAAAGACTGACCAGGCTGCAGCTTTTCCCATACTGAGTACTCCACTGATGAGTGAGGGCAACACAGAGAGCTATTTGGTAATGGTATCCCATTCAGGTGGCCCTAACACAAGAAGCTGAGTGGTGTAGATGTGCTCCCTAATGAAAGGTCTCAGATTTAGCTTCACACAGCGTAGCTAACCAGAAGGACGATCATCTGTTGGCTTGAAAGGAATTCTCCACCCCCACCCCACTTCTCCTCTTCCATAGCAAGATTGGCATACTTGCAACATGTGGCTTAATTCAGTGCCTGAGTGACCTGAAACTCGCCACTTGATATAACACAACATATTTGGGGAATAATGATGTGAATGATGTACAACTGAATCAATTGTAGGATTCTGATTTGGAAAATGAGGCATGATTAAGCCGGGCTTGTAATTTGATTCATTTCTGAGTCCAAAACTGCTCCTAGGTTTTGAATTTAAAATTGATGAGAGAAAATCTTGATAAATTTTAAAAGAATAATAATACAGGATGATACTTCCTCACGACTTCTCTTATCAATAAGTGAGCCTCCTCCTCTTCCATTTAGGCTAATCCATTTAGGCTTGTGCAAAGAGCTGTTCCCTGCAGCAGATGTATGTCCAGATGTTTAATAAAATAACCAGACATAAATTTTCTGGTCCATTTAATGTTCAGAGGGTTTTCTTATTTACCTTTGAAATTATAAAATGGCAGCTTGGCTTTGTCTTTATTTTGACATACAAGATGTCAAAAGATGCCCTCCCATAGCAGCATGGGGCTCTTCTCCAAGGCTAACTTTCCCTTGTAGCTCTGTCCTAATCAGATGGGATTGAGCCAGCCTAACAATTGTGCCATCTGACAAGCTGTGGTTGGCTCTCGCAAGACAATCACAGTAACATGACAGCAGGAACCAAACAATAAATGCATACCAACAGTTCAGAGGAGCAGTTAGGACAAGATTCTGAAGACACGGGTATGAGGAAAAGGTAGGGGAAGTCTCTATAAACAGTTTTAACTTTGATTTGTTTTCTTATGGCTTCGTATGTTATGCAAATGTGGCTTATTCATTTATGAGTTAATATACTGCACAAACCTATGTTGTTGTGCTTTGCATAGCATTGCTTACCCCAAAAGGAAATAGTGTGATGCGTATGTATGTATAAACCCCACAAATCCATTCCTAGGAAGATCTGTGGCAGAATAATTTTGCATCCCTTTGACCTTCAATAAAGTTCATGCTTTCCAGGAAGGGTTCATTATTTGGTGAAACCCAAACTTTCCAAACAGCAGATTCAAGTACACACTTCAACAAATAATAGGTGAGCCTCCTTTTACGACAGCAACAATACTGGGCTAAACGGGCCAGTGAAATAACTCAGGACAAGATTGCTTCTGACATTCACAAAATCTCCACGTTAGTACATTTTTCCCCATTAGTCTATTAAGACAAGGAGAAGGTGGTAGCAGCAGACGGGCCTTCTGCTAGCAGTCCTTCTATCTAGCAGTGCCAGATGTGGTCCCTCACACACACACCCTGAACTTCAAATTAAAGAATAAATCTTTCTTCCAGGACAGATACACTTAAGAAATAACAGAAAGGCTTAATTTCAGAAGCAAAACTTTCATCCAGGGCCGATTTAAATTAAAAGTTAACTTAAGGAGCAAGGCTTAATGGAAGAAAAAGCTCGAGTTAAGGAGTGAGGCTTTTGTCCAGAGCAGATAAATGCTTGCATTTCAACAGTGAAACAACTGCCACAGCCTTTTAGGACAACTTTGTGAGATTTTGTTTGGAACACAACATTTAAAGTTCACAGCAGATGGAGAGAGCCCCCTGCAGCCATGAAGAGGCTTGCTAGCTCAACATATCTGATGCCACCTTTTCCATTTTGAACTTTATGGGTGGATGTCAATATTGTTCCCTTGTGTCAGCCTGGATTTTTTTTAACCTAAATTCTCTGTTTCATTTCTACTGAAGTCAGCAGATTTTGGTAAGCTATTGTTTTGAAAAATGTGTAGGAGACTCTCACCTGTCCACTGCTGCTGCTGCTGAACTGAATTAAAATATAGGCCTGTTGCCAGCATGGGGAGGATCATGTTGTACCTGCCTGTCATGGAGCTTCTAAAATGAGAAACCTTAAGAGAAAGAGAGAGAGAGAAAGAAAACAAGGGGGAATTTCCATAGAGCAGCACAACATGCTTGCAATACCATAATTCAAGCCCAAATTTTGATAAGCAAAATATTCCACACCTTCTGCCTAGATAGGTATGTTTATTTTTCTCCCACATTTGATTTAAAAAAGCAACCATTCAAATGTTGGCCCATTGATGAAGCAATTTGCAAATGTTCATTAAGTTCTTCTTAAATACAATTCTAATCCAGCTCTAAATCCTAATAATTATGGGCCGCAGCTGTATTGGGGTGCGAACAGGACCTTGGACCCCACTCAAGCTATCTTTCCCAGTCCTCTCTATCTGCCCCCCCCCCCACCCCCAAGCACAGGACCAGCAGACTTGGCCCACATTAGTGGTCAGGCAGGGAGAATCAATCTATCATCAACAAACATGGGACAGAGCTGGCCTGGGATTATGTCTTTGGGCTGTTGCCGTGGAACTGATAGCCACTTGGCCGGCCAGAGGGGGAAACAAGTGTGGGGCGCTGGACCGTGCTGCCATGGACGCAATCTGTCTACAATGTTGTTCCTGTGACTGGAAGAGATATTTATAGCCAGCCCTCCTTTTTGTACAAAAGGAAATGGTTAGAATACTTACATACCTGCACAGAGGAGCCAAACAGGGCCAAGAACCAGACATATACAGATGGAGCCTGGGCCAAGAATGCTCCTAGTCTCTCCAGGGCTTGGGAATGATGTTAGGGCGATGTGCCACCAACTCTGGATCCCAGCTGATTGTGCAACCTCTTTTAGACCTTAAGCACCCCGTCACTGCAATGCCCTGGTCATTCTCCCCCAGCAGATACGTTTCCTGCTTTCTGTCCTTGTGCAGCCTGTATGCAATGCTCCAAGAATAAAGCCCAATCCAAGAATTATTCAAAAAAGGAACATCCGGCTTATATTGTTCAGTTGGGCGATTGTTTTCTGCTGCAGGAGAGGCTGTGCATTGTGGAATTTGAGAATCCCAAAGCGTTAGAAACATGTTGGGTGGGAAACGGTATCAGGCAGGTATTAATGAAGTACCGTATGCTACAGTATGAAGATATCCTAGGATAAGGACTTCAATAAAGAGCCCAATAATATAGTATACACTTTCCATGCAGAAATTGCCTCTAGATATCTAGTTTAAGCAATACTGGGTAATAGGGCTAGGTTTACATGTGTTTGTATTACATATCAGGGTCAGAAACATCACTCTTAGAGCTATTTCCAGTATCTTCTCACTGATCCACCATGCACTGTGATTTCAAGGAGGGAAGCCCAGAGCACTAATTTGTACAGAGGCAAATGGACAATCTCCAGTGATAATGCTGTATCATATCTTATCAGGGACATAATGATTTTTTCTTAGTCAACACAGAGATTCTTCTCCTACCCACAACCACCAAAGAAAAGATGGAAAAGAAGAAGCAAGAGTTCAAAATGGTAAAATTTATATTTTATTTATACAGGGGACATCCTCCTCTAGGAATGGGATTTTTGTTCTAACAGCTGCCTGTATCCAGGTTTTGCAGAATTCATAAGTGTTCTTCACACAGTATAGGACTGGAAGGCTAGATGGTCCAGCACTTGGCCCATGCAACTGCAAAATTGTAAAAGAAGATAAAGATATAGTTTATTTGACTGGATTGGAGTTGCAAATCTATTCAGATTAGGAGCTCAGAGAAGTGCAGCAGAGCACAACCGTCTGCCAGGCAGATCAGCAACAGATAGACAGCATTTGCCGTCTCCTTCGCTCCATGCCACGCCATCCCTTATGTTGTGTTGAGCTTCGGATGTGTCATCTCACGGCATCATAAGCCTCTGCTCATCACTTTGTTGGTAAATCTTTCCTGAGGGCTGTTGGACCTCACTCAGTCAATGGAAAGAGGAAGAACCGCTCCAAAGAGCCAACAGTTTTGAAGAAATAATGATTTTATGGTGAATAATTAACACTGTGGTTGTTTTCTTGACACATCAAGACTTTGGCTGAGATTTAGAGGGCTGGAATTCTTTCCTGGTCCCGGACAGAACTGACCGTGCGGGAGGCTTTTTTCACGCGGAGTAGTCACCCAGTCCGTGGGAGCGCAGCACAAGGACTTTCTGGGAGAAGGACAACGGACTAGCCCCATAATACCCTGCCCTGAAGCTCCACTCAGCACCATGAGTCCCTGGAGAGGCCTGGATAGCTGCCCACTTTCCCAGCTCATAAATCTAGACATTTCTGCCCCTGCCTCCAGCCAGCTCAGCTGTCACTAAGGCATTCACACTGGCCCTGCAAACCCATGGCTCTCGACCAGGTAGCAAGCAAACCAGCAGTAAATCAGCCCAAAGTAGAGCAGTTCTGGCAGTTCATCGGATGAAAAGCCTTGCATTCTCAGGCAATCCAAGCTGAATCAAGCACTAGACGCTCCAGGGGTGCATTCCTAGTTACGGCTTCCTCCCAACCCCATTGCTGTAGCAGACAGTGTCCTCTAAAGTCCCATAGTGACATCAGTTGTGTCTCTTTTCATCCACTGGCAGGCTGCATGAGCAATTGGGATGGGGATTTTTGGATGACTTCTGTGCTATTGTATGCAGGCTTGGTTTAAGCTGCAGTGTGGAGCATGCTTATCTGGGAGTAAGCCCCATTAAATGCAATGGAAGCAGGCATTGATGTGCTAGCACTGACAAACAGGGCTGTGCGAGTGTTTGCCAACGAATATGCAAGATGAAAAGTGTGCTGTTGGAGACACAAAATGTTCCCTGAAAATCTGCTTTCCTTCGATTTGTTTGCTACCCAGTTCATAGCAATTACCTTACCTAACTGTAACCTCACTGCCATTTCCTTCCACTCATTCTCCTTCCTTGAGATCCTAGCATTTAGGGATCCTGCAACATACATGTTTATATATAAGAGAAGTCACTGCTTCCTGATCTTCATGTATTGGTGAATCCTGATCAATCAAGAATGCCTTTTCTAAGCAGACAAGAAAAAAAGGGAGATTGATAACTAACCACTGAATTTAAACTAAGGTACTTTTTGTAGCAAGTAACCGTTTTCATATCAGAATCAGGACAAGCTAGCTGGTTCTGACAAGCTAGTTAGTGAGTGAGTGGCTAGTTTACATCTGGGACTTGGATGGCATTCTTGGACCTGGAGGAGAGATGGTAGGGTTCAGGCAGATTGGTTTGATGGGGAAGGCAGGGAAGGGCCAGGTGGTAACATCTTGGTGGTGATGGGCAAAGGGAGATATGGGTGGACTGCTTTTGGGAAAGTCATACCCAGTGTCTTGTATCAATTCCACCTTTCAGCTCCCAATTCCAAAGCCTGGCCATCAGATCCTCAATGGCCTTGCTTTCAGGCTGTTGCTGCTTAGGGCCAGGTCAGCCTGATCTGAGGAGTTCCTTAGCATGGATAAGAGGGCCAAGCTGGCATGTATTACTTAGATCTGGATGGGCACCGAGGTGGGGTACTTATCAGTCCCACTAAGTAAACCAGACCAGGAAACCAGCTCCATGTGAAGGGTAAGCTACTTTTATTGAGATTAGCTATAAAAGAATCTTGCAAACCTGATTGTCCTGTACCTCCTCCTTATACCTAAATGAAAGGGAGGCATCTGTGTGAACCACTTTTGAATATTATCTTGTTGTTCTGGACTTTAAAAATGTTTCAGCGCCTTTTGCCTAGGTAGCAATTCCTGCATAGTTACATCAAGGTCATTTTCCTTACTTTCTACAGTACCCCTCTCAGAAACGTTCTCACCTAGGTTTTGAATGTGGCGTTCGCTGTGATTAACCCAGGACAGGGCTTGGAAGAGTAGCTATTGGCATCATTTTTTAATTTTATTTTTTATTTATTTATCAAATTTGTCACTGCCCATCTTGTTGAAATGACTCTGGGGGGGTTACAGCAGAGATAAAATTCATTAAAATGCAACATAAAAACCATCCTAAAAATAAATCATGGAGACCCGTGTGGCTTTCAGAGGTGCCACTCTGCAAATAAGATGTGAGACCCTGTTTGTGAAGTAGGGCCTGGGGAGGAAATTTGAATGCTGCAGCTATACTAGTTTCCCTTCTGCACAGCAGCTTCTCTGCCTGAGCTGCTCAATGCTATGGTTTGGTTGGCAGTGGAGTTTCCCAGACTTATGGTACTTGGAGACTTCGACCTGCCTTCCCTAGGCACAGAACTGAAATCTGAAGCAGCTTGGGAATTCATATCCACCATGGCAACCATGGACCTAATCTGTCATCAAGGCCCTGACAATAGTGGAGGTTACACATTAGTAACCTGGTGTGGTTTTTTGTCTCAAGGCAGTGGCAATGTGATCTGGAGCTGGGGATTGTTACGATCTGTCCTTTGACATGGGCAAATCGCTCTTTGCTTTGAGATTCTTCATACCTGCTCCCCACCATAGGGAGGTAGGACCCATTCAGATAGTCCTCCCCAGGTGTCTGGTGGACCCCACTGGATTTCATAAGGTGCTTGGGAAATTTCTGGAGGATCTGATATATACAGTAGATTCTGAGGAAGTGGACAGAATCTTTGGAGCTGTGAGTGCTTCCATCTGTTATTTAGATCCATATCCCTCCTGGTTGGTTAACGCCGCCTGGGATGTGATGTGTGGTTGGGTCTAAGCAATGGTGAATTTATCCTTGAGAGAGGGGGTGTTTTACCTGCACTTAAGGAGGCAGTGGCCTGCCTCCTCCTTTTCAAGAAGCTATTACTGGACCCAGTGGTGTTGGACAATTTCTGACCACCTCCAATATTCCTTTCTAGGGAAATTTGTTTTCCCAGGCTTCAGTTTCAGAGAACCATGGAGGGAAAGGATTATTTGGATCCCTTCCAGTCAGATTTCAGGCTTGGGCATGCGGTACTGAGATAGCATTGATCGTGCTTGTTGATTACCTATTTGTGGGACCAGGATAGGAGTAATGCATTCATCTTGGCAGTCTTCAATATCATTGGTATCCTTCTGGACCAGCTCAGGAGGTTGGAGGCACAGTGTCATGCTGGTTTTTCTCCTTCTGCCAGAGCCAGTTCCAGTGGTGAGAGGTGTCAGAATCTGCTTTGGATTTCAAGAGATTTGTCTGTATTGGGGCTTGAACATCGTAGACCTGACAAGAGGTCTAGCCCTCAGCCCTTGCTTCAGGGCTCAATTCTCTCCCCACTCCTGTTTAAAATCTACATGAGGCCGCTGGGTGAAGTCATCCATCAGCCTGGGTTTAGATATTATCAATAAGCTGATAATACCTAGTTATATACTGTATCTCAACCTTTGACTGGCCAGCTAAGCAACTTTGTTGAGGTTCTGTCTCAGTGCCTATCGTTTGTGGGGCTCTGGACAGGGAAAAACAGGCTCAGGCTCAACCTTAGCAAGACTGAGTATAGTTTGTAGGGCTACCTGGATCTGGAGATTTTTCATACTGCTCCAGACAGACCTGATATGCAATTTGGGGGTCCTCCTAGACTCCACCTGAAGAGCAAGTGGCAACTATAGCTCAGGGGATTTTGCACAAATCCCTCTTGTTTGCCAATTGTACCAATTTCTGGATTAGGGGTCCCTAATCACAGTCACTCATGCGTTGATTATTGCATGAGGCTACCCTTGAAGACCACTCAGAAGTCATAGCTGGTCCAGAATGCAATGACACAAGTAATTATGGTACACCCATGTAACATTGATATTTTGTGAGCTGCACCGATTTGCTAATGGGTTCTGGGTGTGATCCAAGGTTCTGGAACCACCTAACTCTGATTATGTCTGCCTATCCAATAAGATCTGAGAGGGTTCCTATGATCCTGGTCCCGTAATTCAGCCAATGTCATGCCTTCTCTGTCACTATTGGAACTGCACTCCCCACAAGAGTCAGATGGTCCCAGCCCTTTCTCCCAAGCACTGGGTCATTAGGTTTGAAGATGATTTCTAGTTCTTCAGAAAGTCTTTGGTACCGCACGTGTGTGTGTGTACTGTACACACAAACACACACACAGAGAGATGGTAATATTTGCTTGATTTTAATTGTGTACACCATCCTGAGTCACATGTGGAGGGGGACATATAAATTGAATTAATAAATAATTGTGAACTATATATATTGGGAACGCAAATTAGCCTACTCTATGCACATGACATAACATAGGAGAAGTCAGTCATATGGCATGCATGCCTGTCCTGAACTCACATTTTGTATCAAAATCATAAAAGTTCTTCCTGGGTCATCCAATATCTCCCTGCTTACATTCAAGTGTCAGGTCCCATAGTGAGGTAAGTAGCTGGAAGTGCAGAGGTGAGCAGAAGCAGCAGCTAGAGTACTAATACAGCTGGGAATCACCACTGCATATTCTGGGGAAATAAAATCATATCAAGCTGATAGTCTATCCTTTTAATGTAGGTGAGGGGGTTGGTGTAGATGGAGCTGAGGAGATGGGATTTCTGGGTGGGACGGACATTAAGCTGGACAAGACCTGGAGCTGGACAAGAGCAAAGGCATAGATGCTTACAGCATGGCATAGTCAAGGAAGCAGGAATTACACAGACTTGAATAAGGTTTTCCTAATGCAATAACAGGGGTAAAATAGAGAATCTTGGAAATTGTGATAGGTAGGAGATCTGCAAGGTGTGATAAAGCTGTCCATTTTTATGTGCATTGCACATAAAAGCTCTGAGATTTTAAAGAAGTGTCACACATAAAAGCGAGCTTTGATTGTACCACCATGGCCACTGTCTTGACTTTTCTGATCACCCCCCGTGGACACCTCTGGTGATAGGGATTTCCAGCCTCCATTTATTCATGAGTTCATTCAGGTATTTATTTGAATGTTTTGAATCTCTTCTTCTTCAGACTTTTTGCAGCCTGGACTGAGATGCTTACAAAATAAGGGACTAATGAACTCATCTCCATCTTGTGGCTATTTATGTTTAACATTTTTCACGTTACTTTCCCAGCCTCCCTGTGGGCAGGGTGGGGGAAATTGTTCAATAGTAAGCCCCCCTGGAGTTCAACTGCTCCAACTTCTTTGCTCTTGTCCAGCTCCAGATCCTTTCCTGGTAGATCAGGCCCCTAAGCAAAGTTCTTCTCCCCAAACCATGCTTCTCTAAGGCATCTGATAACTCTAGATCATACCTCAGAATGCTGCTGAGAGTTATTTCTGGGGCTGGAAGAACATGAGGTCATTCCAATCTTATGGTATTTCTGCCCTATACAAGTCTTCTTGTGGCAGTAAAGATTTGAGCCAAGACATGCCTTTGGATAAAACAAAAAGTCCTTAGAGACTCTGTGTTAGCAACCCAGAGCTCCTGCCTAGAGAGTTTTCACCAAATCATTACTGATGTTTGCAAGCCAGATGCTCCCTCAACTGAAGACTGAGGCTAAGGACAAAGGATGGGAAACAGTTTGAGAGGTGTTTGTTTCTTATGATTTGCTCACCCAGGCACATGTCTTTTCTCCCATGTTTCCTATCATGATGCAACCACCCATTATCAGAATGAAAAAGGGCTAAGTGGTTGCAACCAAATGCTCCAATCTCTCCTTCAGACATTGTCACAGATCTGCAGACCTTCTCTTCACCTAAACAAGCTTCAGAAGCTCCTGGAAAATGACTCCCAAAGGAGTATTTGCTCTTCCTTAGCAACATGAGACCTTTGGGGCAAGAAACCACCCAGGCTTCTTTGCTTTGCTTAACCTGTTGTATGAAGTAGGCCATCAGGTTAAACCATAATGAGATTCATCTGTTTGAGCCTAGGATGGTACCTGCATGCAGCAATTGCATTGTTTTAATCCAAGGTTAAGGTTTAGCATATTGTATGAACCCAACCACTGAGCCACAGACTAAATAATCACATTAAACCACATTGGGCTAGTGTGTCATGCTGTTCTGTCCAGAGTGGTATTTTATCATTCAGGGATTTTTGCAAATGTAGAAAACTGAATCAGTTGATCAAACGATGGTTAAGTCGATATCACAGTTGGTCCTCTAATGTGGCATTGTCAGTATATTGGACCAGGACAGGAAAACCCAGGCTGAAATCTCTCATAGCCATGGAGTTCAATGGTTGATTAGGATTTGTTACTGTATTCACACGCCATGCTTGACTAGGTCAGTTAAAGATCTAGCAGCTGCATTTGTACACTGTGTTATGTTTGATTAGTGCTAACCATGGTTTTAATTTTGTGGCTTAGTGCCTTGTGTACTGTCTATCCATTTGATTACGTCAGGTACCAGTGTATTTTCTGAACTCAAAAAATGGGTTTACTATTTTTTGTAAATAGAGTGTTCTATGAGTACTGTCACTATTTCTTAGCCTTATTCATCTGACAGTTATTCCGAGGATTAAATGGGAAGGATATAAATGCAAACTTGAGTTTAAAGAGCTCAGGTAGGCTCTGACTAATTCAATGTAATGCTTCACTTCATTGATAAGTGGCATTTTTATACCCATTTTTTTCCCCTGGCAGTTTAAATAGGGCCCTCTCTTAATGTTCCCCTCAAGCAGCAACCCTGTGAGGTGGACTGGGCTGAGAAAGAGCGACTGACCCTTGAGTTCCATAGCTGAGTGGGGACTTAAACCTGGTTCTCTCAATCCATGGCCAACACCTTCACCATGCACAACTCTGCTTGGAATCTCTATAGTCTTTGCAAGAGAGCAGCCCTATGTTTTCCTTCTTCACAGCCTGCTGCCTGGGAAAGAGATGAAGCAGATGTCAAAAGCAAAGAGAAAACAAGAAATCAGGATATCAGAAAGAAAAAGGATGGGTTCCCATTCATTTTTGGTTGTGGCCCCACTGCTACAGTATTTGCTTCAGCCACACATACCATGTTGGATATAAGCCCCCTTCCATGGAGCAGAATCTTTGATAGAAAAAAGGTTGCCCATCCCCACCTTGAAAGAAAAGCAGGATATAAATATAATATATAAAAGAACACATGGCTGGATTTGCATAACCGATTCAACCTGGTCAGTTACAATTCTAGCAATTGCATTCACCCAACATGCAGTCTTGGTTTGTTTGTGGGTGTGCATGGTTTAGTATGTTGTTAAACTCGGGCCATGTGATTAATTTATGGTTATAGATCAATTCAGAAGCCAGGTAAGATGTGTTGTGTGAATCCAGACAGTATATCTGAAAAAAGGTCCTCGTTATATTAAGGCCCACATTTAATCCATACGCTCCCTGGAAAGGCCCTTTTTCACTGGGCCCTCCAAGTTGCTTCCAACCAGTTCCCAGTGCCCCCACCCCAGAGAAATGTGTGGTTTGCCTGGCAGCCATCTCCTCTGAGGTTCTGTACCTGGCAGGCGATGCGCCAGGGTTTGCAGGTGCTGTGAATGGAAGAAGTGAACCCGCCAGGACCTCACCAGGGCATCTGAGACTTCAGCTTGGCTTCCCTTCCAGCCCCCCTCCCAGCGCTGACCGAATCCCCAGCCAAATGGCACAGCGGAGCCAAGCAGAGCTGTTTGCACAGCTGCGGCCGCCCAAGCTGAGCGCCAGCCCCTGGGAACATGGTGTCTAGGAAAGCACCAGCTAATTTGAGAATTTCTCCGCAAAGGCCCGGCCTGTCGGAGGGGCCAGTCCAGGAATGTCTGCTTGGGAGCTGAGCCAGTGAAGTGATAGATACAGAGGAGCTGGGCTAGATGATGTGCTTCCTGCTGTGTTTGTACCGCAAGAGGGCTTGCGGCCTGGGCTAGCGATGGAAACAGAGTGAAACGTGTGAAACAGGCTATTAAAGAAAGGGTTTTAGAGCACAGCTGAGTTGTTGGCCTGGAGGATGATTGCAGATTTCAGCATGATCCAAGTGCTGGAAACCCAGCTGAGCCCTGCAGTGGGATGGGGAAGGAAGACGCTTTTTTATCCCTCTGCCAGCTGCTAAAGTGATGTGGGAGCTGCAGCCTGCATGAACTCCACCACTAATGCGCTTCTGGGAGAGAGAGTAGCAGCGTCTCTTTTCCGCGGAGAATGGCACACCTGGAAATGTGCAAAGATATGCATGGGCCACTAGGGGGCGCTGTGCTGCTTTAAATATTTCAATGTACAATGCATTGAACAATGCATTGTAAATTCCCTGAGCCCTTCACAATTTTTTTTTTTTTTTTAAATAACATTGGTTAAATATTGTTCAGATATTTTGTGATTTTGATTCCCAGATGTTTTGCAATAGTGGCAGAATCTCCATCAGCTTTCAGGCACCAAAAAGGTCTGGTTGCAAAGTTTTTTTTATCTAAAAGTTGTGTTTCTATTGCTGAATTGTCAGATTCTGAAACTCGAGACAACTAAACAATCAACATTTTGAGCCATGTTTGTTCCAGCTCGTGTGGGAACCCTGGCTGCAGCCAGCCAGCCCAGCATCCTATTTTCCAGAGTCTTTACTGATATCAGAATACCTCCAGAAAACCCACAAGTAGATCATGAATGCAGTCAGTTCATTCCCATTCTACATCCCCAGAATCTCAGGTAATGTTGCTAAGAACAAGGAGGTTCTATTCTTCATGATCTGTACTAACAAGAACGAATGGGCCCTACTGGATCTAACACATGATCTATCTCAAGCAGACCGAAAATAAGGTCCCCAAAGACCTAGTCCATGTATCCCATGAGTAAGGACGTGCAAGATGTTCTGTCATGAAATATTCCAACCCCAAAATGGGCTGCTCTTATCATTTCTGGAATACTCATCATGCCTTGATTTAAGGTCAGTCGCTTTTGGAATACTTGGAATGTCTGAAACAGCCTCTTTGGGAATTAAAATGTTCTATCAGCAACTGAGTGCCTTAGAATAGATCCAGAATCCTTTGCAACTTATATGGCTTCCAGCTGCTTCAAATCATATTGTTGAGTCTGGCTTGGTCCTGCCCTCCCTCAGAGCCACCCAATGTGGATTTGATCTTCACATCCCGACTGCATGCTTGCTTGATCTTCACAACTCTCAGAGGGCTGCAACTCCTCCCTGCTCCCTTGGGGACACTGTTCTTGGTCTATTTGAAGTTTGTTACTGAACACAACAGGAATTTAGGGTATAGATTATATTATTACCCGGTATAAGGAAGGCCAATAGTGGAATGATGACTTACTAAGAATTTGCTGAAAGGAAGGCCTTCAATCTACAGATATCTGGAATTGGTGGAGAATGGTGCCCCCTCATGGCCAGTAAGCAGACTGTTGCTCTTTGAGGCACTCCTTTGAGGAATGGAATTGTTAGAATATATCAACCCAAATTTTTCATAAATCTCAGCAGCAGCTTGGATCCAGAATATTTTAAGACATCCTGTGGCTTGTCACACTTACATCATAAGGCAGTGTTTCTCAACCTCGGCAACTTTCAGATGTGTGGACTTCAACTCCCAGAATTCCCCAGCCAGCTTTGCTGGCTAGAGAATTCTGGGAGTTGAAGTCCACACATCTTAGTTGCCGAGGCTGAGAAACACTGTCATAAGGTGTTGCTCCTCCATATGAAACTGCTAGCTTCAGTAGTCGCTTACAGCTGGTTTTCTCCACCAGCACAGGGGGAGGCAGTGCTAGTCTTGTTGAGTTACAGCCCTACCCAATCCATCATTGGCCATTCTTCCTGGAGTTGTAATTGAGTGACATCTCCATAATAACCTAGAACATCCTGAATGGTCTTTAGAGTTTCTGGAGAGAAATGTGGATGACAACAATGTAAATTAATTCCAAAGTGGAGCTGGTAACAGTATTCCGCCATAAAGATCTGCTGGAAGAGAAAAAACCTGCCAGAAAGAATGAGGTGGGAATTGTCTGTGCCTTTAGAAGAAACTGGATTTGTGTGTGTGTCAAGGGCTGTCACCTATGGCAGAACAGGAGTTACAGATTATAGTGTATAATTATTATACTTCTAATCTTGTCTAACAGCCTTGGCAGATTGGTAACAAAGGTGAAAAATAAAAATTAAAAGCAGTAAAAATGTTAATAAATAGCACGGGAAAGATATGCTCAAACATATGATAACCACTATACCAGTATAGTGTTGGCACCTAAAACAAACCTTTCAAAATGTTGGAAGAAGGAGGTTGACATGGACTCCAGAGGTGTCTTGAAGTTTACTGGCAGATAAATATCTGTAGTAAGCTAAGAAGAAAAAGGAGATTAACATCGCTGGAGTGAAGAGAAGGAGAAAAATAGAAGCTTCCCCAGTGTTCAGATATTGATCCTGTCTTTTTCCCCTGGAACTCAGGCAATATTAACCTCACAAATGGTTTGTAAAGAAGGTGAAGCTGACAGAGGGACTAATGGGCTCCAAATCATCCAGGGTGTGATTTTGTCTTCAAGATTTTTATTAATTACTTTGACAAAGTGGTGGAGGAGATGCTTAACAAGTGTGGAAGACCAAAAACCAGATAGGAAAACTAATATTTTGAAAAATAGAAACAAAATTCAAAAGAATCTTGATCATTTAGAAAAGTGGATTAAAAAAAAAACAGAATGAAGTTTAATGGAGAAAAATGCAAAGTTTTTCACTTAGAGGAAGAAAATCAAATGCATGAGTCCAGGATAGCTGGTAGATGGCTTGGTAACTGGACATGAAAAAACTCTTGGGACTCTAATTGATCACAAGCAGTGTCAGCAGTGTGAAGTGACTGCTAAAAAGGCAAATGTAATGTTAGGCTGCATCAGTAGAAGCAGTTTCAATGTTAGTGCAGGCTAATGCATTGGTGTTAATGCTATGTGGAAATGACCTCTGGAGACAGGAGGAAGAGCCACAGCCTAGACAAGTCAGATAAGAGGCAGCTGAGCCCTTAGAAGCAATGGGGACATGGCAAACATCTCAGAAGGGACCCTCCCTAGTTTCTTCGGCTGTAATGGCAAGAGGGAAGAAATGTACTTCAGACTTGCAAGATTCTGTTAATGTAACCTTACAATAAAGATAGAGCTAGTACTCCTTGGTGTGTTTCTTGTCTGGACTACCTTGCAAAGCTGACTGTTGGACACAACCCTTCCTGGACAAAGAAACCTTGCCAACTGCAGCTCAGATGATTATTGCCACACACTCCATGTGGGGCTACCTCTGAGGACAACTGATGACCTATAGTTGGCACAGGACACAGCAGCCAGGCAAATGGCGAGTGTAAACCTGACACCACAACATAACACCAATAATGTCACTACACTGGTTGCCAAGAGGCTTCTGAGCACAATTCAAAATGTCCTTACCGCATACCTCTGGGTTATTTTAGGGGTCATCTTTTCCAAATTGTGAAATCCTGTAGAGAAGCGTCCTGCTCTCTTGAGAAGTAAAGTGGGCAAGGACCTGAAAGTAGGCCTTCTCTGTGGTGGTGCACCAGCCTGCTTCCCTATTAGTAAAGACCCTTTTTAAATGGCACTTCAGTGTTTGAGTTTTGTGGTGGCAACGGCTGCCAGAGTTGCTATGATTTTATCTGATGTTATTGGAGATTAGTTTTATGGATGTGTTAATGTTTATTTGATTTTAGAGTTTCCTTGTATATGAAGCTGTAAATCACCTGGAGTCTTAGGACAAGGTAGTATATAAATAAATGTAATAAATAAAATAACAGTGCCTTTATATACTGAATTGATCAGGCCACACCTTGAGTGTGGTGTCCAGTTCTGAGCATCACATTTTAAGAAGCATGCAGACAAACCAATGCTGATGGTCAGAAGATGGAAAACCAAGGCTTACGAAGAGACCAAGGGAACTGAGGAGTGATATCATAGCATTCTTCAAATACCCGAAGAAGTATCATATACCAAAAAAAAGTTAAAGCCTGTCCTCCTCTATTCCAGAATGAAAATCATCTTAATTTTCTTTTCTTAGCATAGACTTTTAATTTCTTTGGCTTATTGGTTCTTGCTCCCTTTCTATGGGTTGCATAATGTTGCTTACACTGAAAGGAAATAGCATAACGGAGGAGGAAACAGAAGAGGAAAACAAAATGGTGGCTGTCAGCTGCTTGTCTGCCAGGTCTGAAGAGGCATTGCAACAAGATCCCCAAACTGATAGTGCCCCTCTCCAAAATCTGATTCAAGAATCGGAAGAGGTGCTTTGAGGCACTGAAGTCAACCCCCAACTGCGTCACACTGTGCACACCGCTGAAACCGGCTACCCCATCTCACTCTGACCCCTGAAAAAAATGCACAATGCTCATAAGTAAGATATCCTCCAGCAATGTTTAGTGAATGCTGGCTAGCTCAGCAATTCCTGCCTTGGGAGAAGAGCTGAGCGAGAGGTCATCAGCAGTGCCCCTGCTGTCTCCTTTTTGTCTTCTTCAGTCTGGTCTCTGGCCATCTGGGCAGCCTGCTTGTAGCTGGCTTCCAGGGTCTGAACAATGCAGGACACAACCCAGATGAAGCAACAAACTGATGCCCAGGCTATCTGAATCAGGAGGTTCTCCAGATTCCAGTAGCAGCTTTTCAGTAGTGAGATCCTCTGGGCAAGCTGATCTTCCGGGACCTGGCAAGCAAAAACAGGCAAGAGCTTGTCACAGGAGTTGGGAGGAATGGCTTGAACAGTAGCATTTTGGAAAGGGGAAAGGACCAAGGGCCCTCTGTAACCCCCCCCCCCTCATCCTGGGGCACTCCATTAGCTGGGTTCAGACAACCTTCTTCCCCTTGAATAACTTTAAAGAGTGACTGAATACATTGATGGAGAGCAGATCAGTTGAGGACTATCAAGCTTGAAGACTCCAATATTACCTCCAAAGTCAATTACAGGGGAACAGCAGCAAAAGAGGAATTGTCTTCACCTCTTGCTTGCAAGCGCTCCAAAGGCTTCTGGTTGGTCATGGTCAGAAACAAAATTCTGGGCTAACATGGGCTTCATCCAGCAGGGCTGTAACCTCATTTTAGCCTAGACTAGAGGCTCTTCCTCAGAGCAGTAGTAAAATACCATCATCCAATACAGGAACCAGCAGAAACGTACACCAGCATAGAAGATCTGCTGACTGCCCTTCCAACCACTGTTTTGCTGGGGCAACAAAGCAAAACAGGGTCTGTATCTGCATGAGAAGCGAGGAGAGGAGAGAGGGGGAATAGGAAGCACCTCCTTTGATGCCAGTGACTGCAGGTCTTCTGCTGTCAATACTTAGCTCCTATGGAATGGTCACTCATGGGATTGGAGGACAGGAACCAAAGGTCCCATTCCCTGCCATTTCTCTCCCCTGGCTTCTCTTGCAAGAAAAGGGGTGGGGGGAAGAAGCAATGGAAGTGGGTCTTCTGCTGTCCATTTTCTGATGCCACCAAGCAAACTCTCCAAGGAAAAGGAAGTTGCACCCCACAGTGAAGACACAGGCAGCATTGCCTTGTGGCTGCTGGTTGCAGAACCACGGCTGTTCTGTTGGCTCCCCTCTGGTACTGCTGCTGAGGGCTAGGCTGATGTGGAAAGGGGGGAAGTAGCATCTGCCCAGTCCCACCCCCCAGTTTAATACCTAAGATGTGAGCTTTTAATACATATGTCCAGTGGTCTTGCAGAAAACTGTTGGACAGATATCAAGAGCACACCTGACACCCCAACCCTGGTTTTGGCATAGCTATGCTAAAACACCTCCCTCCCAGTTTCAGTGCTTCATCTCGAGCTCCAGTGGCCATTCTTGACAGCAGACTTCCATACCCTACCACTCTTTCTGGCACAGTGTGAGAGTGCTGATTCCCTCATGTCCCAAAGGCAAATGGCCTTGAACATCAGTGGCCAGGAACCAAAAGGAAGGTGAGACCAGAGAAGCCAGCTTCTTGCCAATAGAAGCAGGGCAGTCCCTCCCCTCCCCACCCATAACATCACCATATAATGTGCTTCTGACAGCTGGTGCAGAAGAAAATGCTACTCTTCTTCTCTTGAAAATGCTTCTCTTCTATTGGTAAAGTGCTACTTTTGAAGCAGAGCAAAAAACAGGCAGAGGAAAGGGGCAGGTTGAGAGCAATGTTATGTGTTCATGTTCTGAACAATACATTAGTGAGCTATCTATGCACCATGGCAAGCAGAACATTATGAGCTCCAGGGTCAAACCCAGCTCCTGACCTTGATGCTGATTTTTTCCACCAATTGTTGCAAGGTGTTTTTCCTAGAATTGCCTTTGAGATTGGCCTGGAAACTGCAGCTCATAGCAAAATACTGTGACTAGGATGGTAAAGGGGGCAACTGCCTCTGTTCACCATACATCTATCCTAAAACAGCTGCATCTGCTCTAAGCCCAGTTCAGATCTAGTGGAGATACACTATCAAAAGTACCATGTTTGCTTGCCAAAGGTTAGCTGAACAGAAGCTAAAAGATTTAGGTATTCTTATTTCAGGCATCCTGATTATTAAATGCCCTGATTACAGTTGGCACTCTTACTCATTTTCAGCATCAACTACTGTAAAGACCATCTTGTTCACCTAGCCTTAAGACTGAAATATCATTGTGCTGTTTATTTTTATTTATAAAATACACAACCCACATTTTCATTGTTTTAACAATTGCCAAACAGGGATGCAATTCAATAAATGTTTAAAAACATACAGATGTACTCATGTACACGCATATTTAAAAATCCTTAGTTTAAAAAGTTACTATTAAAAAAGGAGTAATGGTATAAAAGCCTTCACAATGTACTTACTGACTGGCTGAGATTGTTGTGATGATTTTCCTTAGGGTAATGTTTAATCTGTATGATCTTTTTTAAGGAGAGGTGGGTATTTTTTTTCATTAATGATTTAACTAATCAAACACTAAGTATTCAAATTTGATTTAATTCAGTGGGAACTGATACTGGTAGTTTAATTAGCCCCATCCCTCCGTAAGTCCCTCAAGACCTGGCTATGTGATCAGGCCTGGGGTTCCCAGGGGACTGGGGAGATTTTATGATGGCTCCCTTATTAATTTTATCCCCTCCTGTTTTGTGTGTTTTTACTGTTTTTTATATGTAGTTGTTTTTATGTTTTTTTAAATTGTTGTACACCACCCAGAGTCACCTTGTGTTAGATGGGCGGCTATATGAATATGATAAAGAAATGAAGAAATTCAGTTTAACTAATTGCAGGAGCATTCACTGGGGTATAAAAAAAGTCAAGAGGGCGGCCACAGTTGTGACTATCATCTTGACTTTTTGACTCACCCCTGGATTAATGAGTGCCCAAATCTGTACACTTTCCAGCTTTGGATCCCTTGTTTCTGTGCCTTATCCGAAGGACCTTCCCACTTTGTGTCTCTCACCAGCCTTCGTAGGAATGATCTCCAGCCATACTCCTTGGCTCCATTGTGAACTTGCCATGCCAACAGCAGGAGCATCATGGAAGCTAGGAGGGCATTTTGTGCCCAACAGAAGAAGAAGTCTACGGTCAGTTCCATGGAGGCCTGGATCCAGCACAGGAGATCCCACTGAATCTGCTTCAGACAGAAATACCAACTCAGAATCCCCTCCCACAGCGAGAGAAGGTGCAGGTACAGGGTTCTCAGCCCCTCTCGAACTGCTCCTTGTAGGCTACTTCCCATAGTTGTTGGGAGTGAGGATCCTGACTTGGGAAATTTGCTAGAAGGATGTATCTTGGGCTCCATGAGGAAGCACCACTTGGCAAGAGATGGCACAACACACAGCACTCTTCAGAGATCTGTGAATGAAGACAGCATCATACCGATCTATCAGGACCCTTCTTCGTTTTTACAAACAGAAACGTTGTTCTAAGTTACATACTCTTTTGTTCTTTTTGACATCATGTTTAGTCTATGAGCCTAAATATTTATTATCCCTTCCTCCCCTTAATACAACAGTCCTGTAAAACTGCTTAAATAAAAAAATAATGGCTAAATTGTTTGAGAATAGCTAAACCTGCTAAACTGTAAAGTCACGCTAGCAAAACACATTAATAGTGACCAAGCTAACATTTTTTTCTCATTTTGCAAAAGACACATACCCATAAATGAACCAAACAAGCTACGATATGCAACTTGCTAAGCCACAAAATTAATCAGGCTTAACATAAATACTGCCACAAAGTCTTTAATTGATCTGATTGAGTTGTATGCATAAAGCCAGTAGCCATGTTTTCCCAACTGAACCCCTTCAATTATTCAATCATTTCAGCCTCTCAGCAGCCCTTGAAGCTGGGAATGTCACTTCCTCTCCTAGCTCTCTTTTACAACTTTTATTTTCACTGGAATATTTTCACTTGTGGTCCCTGGGGCACTCTCTCCCATCCATTATTGCCAATAAATCCAAGTCCATCAACTGGACTCCTATTTTAGCCCTGATCACCAGGGTTTGTCTCTACTTCTGTTTAGTCCTTGTGTTGAATTTTAAGAGTTCATTAAGAACGAGTGCTCCATTATCCTGCTTTCTTTCTCCCCACTCATTGCTTTTCCTTTTGAAATATTTCTTCACAGACTGGAAGAGGGAAGACCCTTGGGGCACCCTCCCTTTCACTCTCTGCACTAGGCAAAGAGCAGAGGCCCAGATTCCCCTGTCCAGTCACGTACAGTTCCAAGGTCCTGAGAAATTTCAAAGAGGCAATGGTTTGCCCACAACTTCCCTTTGGCTCCACTCTCAAGCAGCTGTTAAGCAGGTCCCAGCTAAATATCTTGGCTTTCAGCTTTGTGACATGACAGTGATGTCACAGCAGAGGCCCCTCAGTGTGACGTCATGAAGGTTGGCCCCTCTGTGACCATACACGAGGGCTGGCTTCACACAACGCACTGCACCTTATACCCAGGTTAATATAACACAACCACTATGCTCACTTTGCAAAGTGAAGTCGTACTACTATTTCATACAACATGGTACAACCATGGCTGGGTTTGCCCGGTATCCTGAACCAGAAACTTTCAATCCCCAGGGTTGCCTAGATCAGCATGTTATTGGATTCAAGAAAACATAATTATGCTTGGCAAGGTTCAGCTAAATGTAAGGGGAAGCAGCAGAAAAAGGAGGTGGGATCAAAGAGATTACTGGGATCTCTTTGGAAAAGCTACACATTAATAAAAATGGGTCAGGATGGAGAACTTTTTTCCATGCAGTCACCAGGATCAAATCCAACTTGATAGCCCATTATTAGCATGTTGTGCACTCAGCTGATCAAGGACCAATGCAAGTTCTGGCCACCACACTTAACGAAGGCAAAGAAACTGATACATGTTCATACAGGGTAATGAGGACAATCAGATTAGAAACTAAATCCTACTAAGACTGAAAGAGAATGCAGTGCTCAGCCTTGAGAAGAATGAGCAGGGAATCTGGTCGCACTCTTCACTTCCACTCCCTGAAAGTAGAACCACACCTTTTCCTAAGCTTGCACCATAGGCTCAGGAAAATATTACTTTTGCAAGAGCTTTCGATACTTCCAGCAGAGGGGCTTACACTGGATCCAAAGCCCCTTTGTCTCTTCACATGCAAACACTGCATGTCTCTGCCTGAAAGGATGTCACATGCAAGGTCAAGGGGATTATTTATTTATTTTGAAGCCTTTAAAACAGTGTTTCTCAGCCTTGCCAGCTTTAAGATGGGTGGACTTCAACTCCCAGAATTCCCCAGCCAGCGTGCTGGCTGGGGAATTCTGGAAGTTGAAGTCCACCCATCTTAAAGTGGCTGGGGAATTCTGGGAGTTGAAGTCCACCCATCTTAAAAGTTGACAAGGTTGAGAAACACTGCTTTAAATGCTCTCCCGAGCCACAGATCCTGGGCACAGACAGCCAACAAGAAGCGCATTGGGGTGGCATATCCCTTGTTTAGGCACCTCAGAGCAAGGCCCTGCTTGCAGCTCCCGCCAAGAGAGCTTGAAATTAAGGCCTTGTCTTTTAAAAGCAATCCAAGGATTAATTACTGGGTGTTTTCGACCTTCTAGCTTCTCTTGGCCTGTATTAATTACTTCCCCAGCTTCCGGACTGATAGATAAAGGTAGCAATAGGGCATGTTTATACAAAAGAGCAATCGCACCTGCCCTTCTGGTAGTTTCCTTGGCTTTTTAATGACATCCTTGTTATCTCTTTTTTTTTTTAGCTCTCTGGAGCCAACCCATTTGTCCTTCGGGGAAGTGCCCCAAATCCCTCCCGCAGCAGCTCCCCATTCCTTGTTCCGTGTCATGTTGAAGGAACCGAAGAGCAGCCTCTTTTCCCAGATAACCCACCGAGCGGCTGCCCAAAAGAGAGCAGCCAAAAGACCGCCCGCACCAGCGCTCAGAGACGCGCTCGCCTCACAGAGGCAGCGCCGTGAGCGGCTGGGCAGGAGCGGGGCGGCCAATGGGATGGAAGGCGGGTCGGAAGGCCGCCCCTGCCTGCCCGCCCGCTCGCTTCCAGCTGGCTATGGCCGCCGCCGCCGCCGCCTCCTCCTCCAGCCGCAGCCGCAGCCGCAGCCTGGCCGAAGTGCAGCGCCGCGTGGCCGAGGTGCACCACCGCAGCGACCCGCAGCAGCTGCTGCGCTTCTACAACGGCTGGGCCGAAGACTACGACCAGGTGCCTCTCCCCCTGCCTCCCCACATCGCTCGGGGGAGAACGCCGCTTCCTTCGTCCCTCTTGAGCATGTGCAGAGCGTGTTCACCCTGCCTTCCAGCGATTCCAGCTGCTGCCCTCCGCGCCAGCGGCCGGGCTTGGGGCTAGTAGTGCTGGGGGGTTTAAATGGAAGGGATTTGGGAAATTCTTGGCTTTCCCGCCTGAACCGAGCCTGGAGCGCAGAGGCGCTTTAATAGTTGCAGCTAGACGGACTGAGTTGGCAGAGTATTTTTATATTCTTAATATAAATTATAATATATATGTATATATATATAATATATTATGCATTATAATATAATATATATTATACATTATAATTATAATATATATATAATTATAATATTATATAATATATATATATATATATATATATATATAGTTAAATAATATAAATTAATATAAATAAGCACCAGAACTGTGTAGAGTGACTTCCTAGCCCTTTCCCAAAGCCTAATGGACCAAAAATGAGTCTTTAGGACATCTAGCCCCCCTCTCCACACTCCTAAGCCAACCGAAGGTTAATCTGTAAAGAGGTAAACTGATCTGTGCTAATAAAAGTTATTAAGCAATCAAAAATGTTAATAATTTAATCTCCAAACACGCCCAAAGAGTTTTTTTGAGCATCCTGTACTTATTATATCCTGCCTTATCTCTAGGAGTTCAAGGTGGCCTCTGCGGGGATCTCCCTTTATTTTATTTCCATAATAACTCTGTGAGATAGGTTGGGCTTCGGGGGACACTGGCCCAAAGTCACATGATCAGTTTCCATGGTTGAAGTGGGTCCTACTCCAACTTTTTAAGCACTACAGCTTACACTATAGCTCAGAGCAGTGTTCCTCAACCTTGTCAACTTTAAGATATGTGGACATTAACTCCCAGAATTCCCCAGCCAGCATGGCTGGCTGGGGAATTCTGGGAGTTGATGTCCACATATCTTAAAGTTGGCAAGGTTGAGGAACACTGGCTCAGAGATTTCTTCATGGCCTCTCAACCAGTACTAACCAAGCCTGGTCCAGCTTAGGCTCAGGTTATCTTCCCAGACAAGGCTCTCTGGGCCTTGGAGAAACAAGACTCTGGTTTGGCACATCTGGAGCGGAGCCACGAAGCAAAACTGCAACATGTTCTGCTTGGATAGGAAAGGACAAAGTTTAACTCCTTGCACAGTCATAAGATCTACCGATGGCCTTCAGCAAATCTTGGTTTTACTTTCTGAAGCTGATACCCTGTTTTATTAGATGCAATTATTTTAACTACTCATTAATAGATAAACAGGCAAACCTTGGAACTCCCCCCCTTCTCGGCGTGACTAGGACACCTCTCTCTTCTAGGATGTGGTGGTATTGCAATACCAAGCTCCAAGTCTGGCTGCTGCTTTCCTGGCCTCCATGTTCCAGGGTTCGCTTGAGGATGCGCTAGTGCTGGACGTGGCCTGTGGCACAGGACTTGTGGCCCAGGAGGTAACTGAGGTCTGAGTCGTGCTTCAGCCAGAGACCTTGGGCTGGTCTCCACCGAGGTTTGGGACCTATCATCTTATCATTGTCCCTCTGCTGTCATTTGGAAACCTATCCCAGAGGGGAGCTATTAATGCTGGCCTATAGACCACATGCAGTTCCTCAGCCCCATTTTTGCTTCGTGCCACTGCCATTTGGGGCACCCTACGCGTTTGCTTTCCCCCCCTTGAAAATAAGGCTAATGAGAAGGTTGCTGTCCCCAGCACTGTCGTGAAAAGGATTTTAAGGCTGGTGCTAATACAGAATTGGCATGTGGCAGGCAAAACGTTAAGACGTTTTCACCAATTTGGGGCCCAGCAGAAGCCTTGGCCTACAACCAGGAGCATCATCATCTGTTAACCGTGAGGGTATGTAGGGAGAGGTAGCATAATGCATGTCATGATATCACTGTGTGAACGATACAATGATGTAATTTCTGTCACTGGCGTGATGTCATCGTTTTGCTGTCATTGTGGTTTCCAAGAGATGCCTGGATATGCTGTGGAGGGTGGATGAGGTAGTTCAGAACATCTAGAGAACATAATGTTGGGGGAAGAATAAACTTTCTTAAAAGGTGTTCTCCCTTTCATGGAAGGAATGCTTTCCAACACTTGGTGCTTTACTCATAGACAAATGTAATCAATTACTCATTTATCAATGCCAGGATTTATTTAATTAGAAGATAATTGTGATATTAATATCAATAATTTATTAATAAGTAGGAATGAGGTAGGTTTACTTTGTCAGACAGCATTCTTGTTTCATTGGAGGCACCATCTTAGAAGATGCCTTCCCTCCTGTGTGACACAGATAAAGAAGAGAATGCCTCTTCCAAGACTGTTTCAGCCTGCCTTGGTTTTGGTAAATAGTTTTAAAATAACGGGATGAATTGAGAGCACTGTTTTGATCTCATCAGAACATAGTCATCTCTTACAAGCCACAATGACATCCAAATGGCGACACGTACACTGTGACGTCATCATGCAAATGACTCAATTATGTATGCTCATGCACAAAAGTCAGCCACTCAGTTGAGCTGACCCATTGCTGAAATGCTGCATAGCAGCCTGTTTCCTGCCATAAGCACCTGAAGTGACAGTGGCAGACAATGGTGCCCACAGATAACTGCAGGGATCCCAAAATGATGAAATGTGTCATGATGTCGTAACCCAGGTTTGCCTTTCCATACAGGCAGTACAGCATTGCATCCAAATACATAACGATGCACTGTGACATCATCATACCCGTTTCATCATTTGTGCACACTCCATGGATGACGAGGGTGGCAGGTGTGGCACTGCCACTGATGGTCCCCCTACGGAGTCTGTCTTGCGCAGGCCCTGTTTGGCTTGCAAAGTTCCATTTAGCAGTTGGAAACCAGGGACTGTCTTTCTTGCAGCGGTCCTGTGACTTATGCTATGTGTTCTAAGCTTCAGGCAAAAGGTTTTCGCCATGTCCACGGCCTGGATGGCAGCCAAGGGATGTTGGAACATGCACGGCACAAAGGACTGTACGAGGATCTGAAGTTGTGCTTGCTAGGCCAGGAAGCCTTACCAGCTCCTGAAGGTAACAATGGGAACAGTTTGTCCTCAGCAATGGACTGAATAGGTTAGAGCAGTGTTTCTCAACCTTAGCAACTTTTAAGATATGTGGACCTCAACTCCCAGAATTCCCCAGCCAGCATGGGGAATTCTGGGACTTGAAGTCCACATATCTTAAAAGTTGCTAAGGTTGAGAAACACTGGGTTAGAGAAAGGGAAGAAGCTGGGGTGTGTTGGCATGGAGGTTTCTAGGAAAAGCTGCCTATCTCCTTCCTTGACACCAACTGTTCATCTTCTCCTCTGCAGGCTGCTATGATGCTACCGTGATTGTGGGTGCACTCAGTGAGGGACAAGTGCCCTCTGGTGTCATTCCCCAGCTTCTTCTGGTCACCAAACCAGGTAAGCTTTTGCAAGAGAGACCCAGATGTAGTGCAGAGGACTTATAACGGGTGGGCAACTTGTTCTGGTGCCACTGAGTATGAAACAATGAAAATGAAAAATTATTCACACTGAGTGAAATTGCCAAATCTCATAATATTTTACCTATCCCCGTGTGAGAATATCAAGCATTGCTGAGATTTTGGCCTTTAAAAAAATTAGTTCATTAGTTCATTAATTAAAAATGAATGTTAGCATTCTGCAGTTATCATCTAGATCAGTGTTTTTCAAACTGGCTGGGAAATTCTGGGAGTTGAAGTCCATGCAACTTAAAGTTGCCGTTGTTGAAAAACACTGATCTAGGGTTACAGTGGGTAAGGTACAATAAGCAGTCAGTGAAGCGGGGGGGCCAGTGGCTCCAAACACTGATGAGGAGTGTGCAACTGTTCCATCTTATTTTCCTAAATAGATTTGCTCTGGTAAGAAAAAAAATGGTGGAAGAAGCTAGAAAATACAGGAGGATTATATAATATTTTCTGCATTCCCCATGAAATTTTATGGATTAGGTAAGGTAATTGCTCACTAAAAGCCTTGTAAGGCAGCACCATCAGGGCTGCCCTGAGGAATAGCAAGTAGTTGGAAATCTAGGATTCATTAGGTGAAACCCCAGTCCCCTCTACCCATTGATGGAGAGAAGGGCCCCCAAGTGGCTTCTGTTCTATGCTGCAACTTTGAGCTGATCAGAATCGACTCAGAATGCTGAAGTCTGCCAAATGCTTCAAATCAGTCCAAGCTTTTATTAGAAATTCTGTACAGTAGTTTTAAGAGGAAGCATTTGTGAGGAAATCAATACGAGCAGAAATGAGACCAAACTAATCTTGGCCAGCATAATTGAAAATACCGTCTGAAGCATCATGAATGAAGCAATACTTCCCCTCCAGTCTTCAAAAGAAGGTTCAGCCCTCTGACTGGAGACAGAAAGATGACTTTACCTTACATATTATGGGCAAAATTATCCTGCCGGATGCTCTAATGAGAGCAGAATCATTCTTACCAAATGTAGCAACAAGGGTTGATTGAAGCCAAAGTTTTATCGATAACAAGGAAAGTGCTGTCTTTACCAACTGTTTTTTTTTCAAGGACACATCTAAACATTTGGAATTAGGTCACTGGGTCTAGCAGATAAGATTAGTTAGTGGTGTATGATTTCCTGTAATCAGTGGCACTTTAACTTAATTTTTCAGGGCTGGATCTAGAGAAAATAGGATGTTCTCACATGGTAACAGTTCCCAGCAGGATGTTCATTGTACATATCGTGTTGTTTAATGCTTCATGGGACCTTAAGAGAACAAAAGGACTAATGACATTTTACGGACTAGAACAGTGTTTCTCAACTTCGGCAACTTCGGCAACATGCTGGCTGGGGAATTCTGGGAATTGAAGTCCACGCATCTTAAAGTTGCTGAGGTTGAGAATCACTGTTTTATACAGTACAAAAGGGGTGGAGCTTGGATTGCAAAGCCATGCCCACTGCTTGCTGTTTTTGACCCACCCCTGTGGGCACTGATGTGCCCCTAGAGTTTATGGTGCTCGGATTCATGATGCTTTTCGTTAGAGATGGCTGAGTGCAGGTTAAGGAGGGACTTGTGGTTTATTTGAATGCTCCTTAGCTTGGGCTTTCTCCAAGGCACCTGAAACTGGGATATCTTTTTAAAAAGAGGTCAGACAAAATACATGGAGTAGAAATGGGAAAGGGATCTAATTGGGACTGCTAATGGAGCCCCCATGTTCAGAGGCAGTTGACCTTTAAATAGCTGATAATTCTGGGCCAAGCACAAGAGAACCCTTTTGCATTTTTAATGCCCATGAGAGTTTCCCAAAGGAACCAAATTATCCCCTTTTGGACACAGGATATTGGACTGGCTAGATCCAGAACCGATAGCCACTAGATGGTGCTGCTATCTTGCAACCATAAACGGATTAGTGAGCGAGAAGACCTCACCTGATTGTTTGCAAAAGCTTCTTGATGGATTTCATGCACGCTGTCAGGTGTGTGCATGGCTGAAAGGCAGAAATGCCATTTAAAATGTGTTTTGATCAGGACCGTGCAGAACCATAGATATGGTCACCTTTCTTCAGATTGCCTGTGTCTGTGTGTATCCTGGAATCACACATGTTCTTTCTCAAAAATTGAGTTTTAGTCATTCCCTCCTGCTGCTGCCGCTGCCTCCTCCTCCTCCTCCTCCTGGTCTAGTTACATGCTTTTGGGAATGGTTTTATTTGTCATTTAATTTCTCTTCTCTGTATGAAGATGTGATGAGTAAACCTTGCCAGTTTCATCACTGCAAACTTGCTTTTTGGTCGTCCCCTCCCTCTAAGTTACCTGGTGAACAGGAGAGATTGGATAGGTTCACACCACATGCTCAGCCCTAAACCTGGATTAACAATGCCTAAGTCCTGTATCCACAGAATATGCTATTGCCTGGACAAATAAACCATGTTATAGTTTAATGTAATAGCCTTGTTTCCACAACCTGCTGCACCATAAACTACTCAACCGCGTTTTATCCTAGTCTAGTATTTATGGGAACTCGCCCATTCAGTTTCATCAGACCTGCCACCTCATCGTCCTCTTTCTCCTACTTTCACTTTATCATCTGGTCATAAGGGGGAGAATGTTCCTGTATGAGAACATTAGTGCATCTAATAACAGTTACATCTCTTTAAAAAGCAATAGGTATTTCTGGATTTTCTGCCACAGAAGGCAGCATTCCCTGGCTGACCTTTTCTGGACTTTCAAGTTAAGCAGGGTCAGGCCTGGTTGGTACTTGGAGGGGAGACTGGTTCTGTAGGGCACACGTCAAAACAGTCAAGATAGCAGCCTAAATTATGTGTTTGTGGTTGCCGTCTTTATATTTTTTTACAAATTCTTTCCATATTGTGACGTGTCCCCAGGAGTCAAACTCAGTGTGAAGGAGATTTCACGTTTCTGGGACTGTCAAGGGTTTCCTACTGATTTAGATTGAAATGTTGTGACTTTGCACAACAGGTGGCTATGTGTGCCTGACCACACGAAACAACACGAGCAATTTACGATATAAGACTGAACTGCAGCGGTTGCTGGATGAACTGGAGCAGCAAGGATTGTGGGAAAAGGTTGGGATGCAGGAAGTTGAAAAATGGGAGAGAGCGACATCGGAAGAGGAATCTGGTCAGGACTCGGAATATATCTCTGGCGTGATCTACCTATACCGAAGAAAATGAGAGTCTGGTTTAAACATTCTTCATTCCTCTTCATGTTGGGAGATCCTTCAAGGCAGACTCTGGAGCCCCACACAAAAGGCTTGGACCCACCATGACTTAGCTTCAAGATCTGTGGGTTTTTTTAAGCATGGGAAGCAGTAATAAAGCAGGGTGGACCGTGGCTTGTTTGCAGAGTATATTCTCTTTACCACTGAAGTAGCTGCCATAAACTCTCAATGTGTTCCAGATCAATGTATTATCGAAGGCTTTTACGGCCAGAATATGATGGCTGATGTGGGTCTTCCGGGCTGTGTGGCCGTGTTCTGGCAGTTTTGGTTCCTAACGTTTCGCCAGCACGGTCACAGATGCTGGCGAAATGTTAGGAACCAAAACTGCTGAACACGGCCACACAGCCCGGAAGACCCACATCAGCCGTGTTCCAGATCAGTTTAGGTTCTGGCACTTCCATAAAATCATGTTTTTGCACAAAAAATTCATTCTCAGCTTCCCCTCCTCCAATAGTCTTCATGCCTTCATGAAGTCTTCATTTGGGAATGTAGCATTTCCTTCATCTTAGCAGTCAACATTACTGAATATCTGCAGTAATAAAGTGCATTTTCTAAGAGAGTGTGTTTGTTGCTACATGGTCCTCTTCCCCCCCCCCCATCACCTCCTGGCCCAGGGGACTAACCCTCTTCCAGATCCCAGCCAGTATAGCTGTTTGTTCTAGCTGGGAATTATGGGGCTTATAGTCCATCACTTCTCAAAAGTCTGAGTAGGGAAAGGCCAGCATGGGGAATATGGCTGCTTGTGGGTTGAACCTTTGCAGGTACCTGAAAGCTCGTGAAAATTCCTGAGAGGGTGAAGGGAATTCCGAGGAGGAAAGCAGAATCTCCAGATGCCTTTCCTTCTCCTTTTTCACTTCCTCTAAGACAACATCCTTCTCCAGAGATGGGAGGCTATCGATGGCCAGGCTAGGTAGAAGCTGTGGGGGTTGGAGAGTTCCAGGGTTTTTGGGTAAAATGTTTGTTTATGGAGGAGGATAAGGCAGGGAGAACAAGAGAGAGGCATATGAAATAATGTACGAAAAGCAGAAATGAGAATTTTCATAATTCTGAAGACAGATCCTTGGTTTGTTCATTGGAATCAATCAGCAGTGCCTGCACGATAGACACAGCTAGACACAATCAAGTCCCAGAAATGATTTATATGTATTTAGGACCAAAAATACTAGGGGCAGTGATGGCCAGTGGCTGGGATGGTTTTAAAGGGGACTTAGAGAAAGAGAAAATGCATGAGATGAGTGACACTCAGCAATTAGAACTCTATGGAATCTCCATATAGAGAACCATCTGCTTTTGAATGTCATTTGCAGAAGCCCCAAGGATGGAAGACGGTCATCCTTGTGGTCCCCGCTGGAAGCAGGATGCTGACCTAGACCTTTGCTTTTCAGCCTGCTGGGTACTTAACATTCACACCTCAACTGGAATAAGTGGTTTGGACACATTCCTTTGAGAGGCGTTCCAGGGGCCATATTTCTAGAAGTGGGTGAGGCCAGGATAGAGAAGTACGCAGGGACTGAACAATTTAAATTTAAATGATGTTAAATCAATTAAATGCTGCTACAATGAGTACTCCCCACATAGTTAATAACTTCCACCCTCTGTCTCATTAAAAATTGCAATCGCTGCGGCTGTGGGAGGAGGTCTGGAGCCTTTAGGGGACCACACGGAGCTTAGGTTGTGCACCTGTGGACTACACCTTGCGAGCTCCCTTGAATGCTGACATTCCCATCTTCCAAAGGCATCCAGGGGTGTGAAGTTGCTCTGAATGGTTTAACGTCTCTGCTCCTTCCATAGAAGTGGCTTTCAAAGGAGGAGTGGACATGAGAACAAAACCAGCTTGAAATACTTACACCTGGCCCCAATTTTGTAATGTTAAGATTTGGCAGCATCATTTGAAGGGGACCTCTCATTCCTCCAGTGTAGTTGTACAGTACTGTAGTAATAGTGGTATGATTTTTGCAACACTGATAATCATCATTATAGGTGGATTGGAAAAGCATTGAATCAAAATGCAAATGTGATTATGACAGAATTATTTGGAATGTCCCCTCCCCACCAAATAAGTTGAAACAAGGACCATGAAAACTGAGGATGTCTGTCAAAAAATGTTTTTGCTGTCTTTGGGCTGTGGAGAGTTCTGAGTTGCCAAGCTGGTTTCTCCCTCAAAGAGCCAGAAGAATTTATGAGAAGGCAGACGGATAGGAGAGGAAGGAAGAGATGGTTTAGGCACTGAGCTGCCTTCAATAAAAAGTTTGGTCTTATGGATGACGGACCATCAAAACAAATCCTGGAGGTTTAACCTGATGTACCTACAGCCCTGTTCATGTAGAAGGTGCAACCCAATTAACGCCTAACAGCTGCATTCACACACTTGGCTAACTTTGGCTCAAGTTAATCTTAGGTTTGGGGGTGTTTTAGTGGCTTAGCATTTTGTGTGAATCATCCTACCTATCTGGTTAATTTGTGGTTCATCATACAATACACATCCAGAAAATGCATTAATTCAGTAATCAGATTAAGCATGTTTGGGTGAACAGACCTTAGGTATACAAATTTAAGGGGCTGCAAACCTTAAGTTGTTGCCAACATGACAGGGATGGGGGGAGTATTACATGCAAGGAAAGTACAATTTCTTTAATCATTTTTAATTAACATTTAATCTCATTTAATTTTTGTCCTGGCCTTCCCCATGTCTTGGCATGCATTCCTGCCCCTTCCCACACATGCCGTTTACAAGCCAAGGGTGGCTTTCAGCTCATGAAAGGTTGCACACCCCTTATGTACACAGATGTCCTATTTTCTGCCAACAGAACTTGCCTTCCGCAGAACTTGCCTTCCACAGAACAATGGATAGACGCTTTCGTTGAAGGCCCTTGATAAATATTGCCTTTCTCAGACGAACAATTAGAATTGCTTGTGCAACTGGATGAAACTTCCTTTAAGGAAGCCCTTAGCCAGTTGAATTCCCCCCTCTCCCCCTTGACATTATTGCTTCAATACGGCTCCATTTAAAAAGCAACAGTCATTCTAGCTTCAGTTTGTACCTAGTTTACAAGGCATTCAAGCTTCCTCTTGTTCTTTCCCTTCTCCACTGTTTGTTTTAAAATATCAACGTGCGCAAGCTGGATCACATGTCCCTTCTGCGCACAGTGAACATAACTGAGATGAGGCAGAAAAACAGATTTTATGGAACTCTACCAGCTCTTGATCTGAAGAAAGATTTGAAGCAAAGTACACAAGAGGAGGAGAGCAGAATGATTACTAGGATGGGAGATGTTGGGGAGATTCCAAACTGGGTGGATGGGTTGGCCTCACAACAGCTCATTGGACAGGTCAGAATTATATTTGTTTTATAGGAAAAGAGATGCTATCCTTGATAGATAGGCATTTGGTCTGATCCAATAATACTTTTTCATATCATTCTCTCTCCACTAGATTTTTTTTTATATACTTAGGGGGCTTTTTCCTTAGCAGGATCATTTTCCACTTGCATCTAACCCATGGGATGAATATGCCCCACCAACCCTTTTTTCTGCCATAATCTCATGATATTGCCTTCATCTCCTCCCCAACCCATGCCTGAGGCAGCCTTAAGTTGTCTTTAGTTGTCCCAGTGTTTAGGTAGTGCTTTCCCTCTTAATCAGGCAGCAACCCACGGCTCTCTTGATAGGTGCAATCTGCTGTGCTTCACTAACCATTTTGTTATTGGCAGTCAGGTGACCCCTAAGGGGTGGGATCAGCCACTTTAGGCTGCTCAGGACATGCCCCTTCCCTTCAAGTCCTTGGCACTATTCTCCAGTTTGGGCAGTGGGTAAGTCCAGTTCTTTCAAATGAGGTTCTCACCTTTGCGCACTTTGGAAGACTGATTTTGAATGAAGGATCCTCATTCAGCTGTTGGGAGATGGTTGGCAGTTTTAAAAGTTGGCTAGATCTATTTTATTGTCTCTCCAAGATCACAGCTGTTAGATGGGGTTGGGAGCTGGCTAGGTGCTTCTATAAAGAAAGCCCAACTAACAACTGAACAATGGGATGGTGGGAACTGAAGTGGGATGGTGGGAACCAAGCAGAATAGTTGTCTGTCTGCCTCACAAACTTCCATATGCACTCCCTCCCTTTTCAGCTATTAGGCTTCTTTTGGCCTCACCCATGCAAAACACTTGCACAAAACCAGGAACATTTTTTGACTGATAGTTAAATCCCCTGATCCAGACATCCATCAAAACTCACCTTCTCCTCAAGTCTCTTCTCCATCTCACATTAAGGAGGACGACTGTTGGAGGATTTTCCAGGGGCTGATGATTTTTGGTGGGAGGGAAAGGGAGGAAAGTCAAAGGAATCCATGAGTCCCATTTCTTAACATGCTCTGCTCATGGGCAATAAGGGCACTACCATTTGGCATCAATTCAGAACCATTGCTACGGGTGCAGGATGGGGATCAGCAGTAAGCTAGCAAATTTTATGCTGATATAGGTTTCTGCTAACTCAAAGATTAGTAGCTTCAGCAGTGGGGAAGGGCCCTAAATAGGAGTTGTAGTCTAACATACCTGAAGGATGCCAGGACAGCTCTTATAAAAAAAGTCAGGCCAGAAGTAGGCAACCTGATGCCAAGGAATCACTTGGCATCCAGCAGACTCCTCCCGCCACCCAATATACCCTACACTGGAAGCTGCTGCAAAGTCAAGCACTAGCTTCTGGCCCTATCCTCCCTGCTTCCCCCAAATATCTCTCAGCCCCATGTACACACTATAGTATTTTTGGAAAATAAAAACAGTGGGTGTCTGCACCCCAGTGCTTTCTATGGAAATGAGTCCACATACCCAGACAGAAGATGCACTAAAGAAGAGACGTTGAGGAGCAACCACTCAACCTCCTAAGAAAAGGGCATTATATGACTGTTCACACCCACCCTGACAGCCTTAACTGTCTCTCTATATCTGATTATGTCTGTCTGTCTGTCTGTCTGTCTGTCTGTCTGTCTGTCTATCTATCTATCTATCTATCTATCTATCTATCTATCTATCTATCTATCTATCTATCTATCATCCATCTATCATCTATCAAATTTGTATGCCACTCAACTTCCAACAATTTTGGAAGTAGCCAAGCCTTACATCATGCTCTTAAATATGCCTACTGGACCAAAAATATTGCCAAAGTCTGAGTTAGCTCATCTTTCTGAAAGAATTCTTGGCATACCATCAAACCATAGCTCCTAACACTCATTTGAGGAAGCTGTGACATACCATCAGAATATATACCTCTTTGTCAAATAAGAATGTTACAAATGGCAAAAAGTGTGCCAGAGGGAAATCACGTGGTTGGAATGAACTTTCCCTCGGTGCCACATGTCACATTAATATGTGCTCCATGTAGACAGCCCTGACAGGCAACTGGCACTACAAGTCTTCTATTCTGTAATATCGCTGCATCAGAGGAGTCCCTTCCTCCAGCCAGTCCTTCTTTCTCAAGGCTTGGAGTAAGGTGGGGGGCTTTTCCCAGAAGAGTCATACATAGTCCTTGTGGGCACAGCTGCTCGAGGCAGGGTGTTTCCCTGCCAGTATCCCATTGGATAGAATTGAGTGCCCTCCTTTGGAGGAATGAAGCAACAGAGTGTGCCTCCACCAAGCATCAGGAGGGCACTAGCTGCCCAACCTAGGTAGAGTGAAATACCCAGCTCTCGCTTCAGGGCCTCAGGCACGAGTGGGTTATAGAAGTTGCTGACAATGCTCCTTGCTAACCAGGAGACAAGAAACAGGAGCACCATTCCAGCTAGGATGAACACCACACCAGCTATCATCAAAACTTTGGCCTTGTTACTTGGGTCCTCTACAAAGCGGGTGCCCCTTGCTCCAGAGATGGCAATAAGGAGGGCCAAGAAGGACATGGCAATGGAGACCACCACCAAGGCCCGGGCAGTTTGTAGGTCTGCTGGTAGGTCAAGTAGTGAGTCATAGACCTTACACTGCATCTGACCAGTGCTTTCATAAACACAGTTCATCCACAGCCCCTCCCAGAAGACCTGTGCCACAATGATGTTGGATCCGATGAAAGCCGTCACCTTCCGCACGGGCAGGGCACAGGCCAAAATAGAGCCCAGCCAGCCCAGGACAGACAGTGCCAGCCCAACCAGCTGCAAGGCCAGGGCTGCCATCATGCTCCCACCTGCTGGAAGCAGAACCCCGATTGGTTAGGATGAAAGCAGCACCAATTAGCTAGGACAAATGCAGGTGATCCACAAAAGGTATCTTAGTCTTATATGAAGAGGGGGATGGAAAGTACACTGCATTCTTCTGTCCAAAGAGCTAATATTTACACAAATCCAGATTAAGGCATATGCATTTAATATGCACAACTCCTTTTGTGGATATTAAAACTATACATTCAACAGGCAGGGAATTTCTGGGGCCAGAGGCCAGGAAACAGTGGGAATCCCTCATCAGATATTAGAAGGGCTATATATACTATTTTGGCTAGGATGCTGCCAAACTCTTCTACCATTTCAAGAATGATTGAGGCCATGCTGAATGCATTATTAAGGCTGTCCCATTTGCCCTTATTCCCCCCTCCCCGAAAGATGAACCCTCCTCTCCTTCATTTTCTCAGCAAGAGGGAGGCTTTGGGAGGAGCTGAGTATGATCTGATGGATTGATGGAGTGGGGGGGGAAAGCAGGCGCTACCAGGGACGTCTGGAGGACATGGTTAAAAAAATCAAGATGGTGGCCATGATGGTACACGGTGGATAGGAATGGGGGGGGGGCTTGGATTGCTCCTGCAGACCCTGAGGATGCCCCTGGGTGCTGCACAAAAGAATAGAATAGTTTTTTTTCAAACTTGGCAATTTTAAGATGTGTGGATTTCACGTTCTAGGAAACATGAATAAAATTGAAAGCTTGTGTAAGGTGATAATGTGAATCTTGTGACTTAGAGATGGCTTTTCTTTTCTTTTCTTTTCTTTTCTTTTCTTTTCTTTCTCCTGTTTTATTTTGTATGGATTAGAAAGTTTCTGGGAAAGTGAAATTGACCTGAACAAAGGACCAAGTCCTAAAACCTTTCTTTTTTGTGTTTTAAGTAGGACAGAAATTGGTCCAGGCTCTCTTAAGAGTGCCCATCCTGGTTGATGCTAATCCAGCTCTACAAAATTAATTACAGATGGATTTAAGAACTTGGGCTTTTTTGTCTTTTTGACTGCTGGGCCCCTATGAATGTGGTTGAAAACATTAGGACAAAATAGCTGCATAATTTTACAAAGACAAACAAACTAGAGCAACAAAATACGAAGAACTTGTTCCTACACCTGATTACGATGCAGAGGGGTAGCCTGAGTCTCAAAACAAACCCACCCCTGGGGAACCGCCCCCCGCCCCCCCAAAGCACCCATGCATTATTTGCTCATTCAAAAATCCCCCCAGGCCTTTCTCAGGCCATACGCTCCCAGCGGGCAAGATTAACTCACTCCAATTACGCATTCCCCTCTTTCAAGAAAAACCTGAAAGAAAAAAACCCTTCCTCTCACGCACACTCTCCCAATACAGACAAACCACTCCAAACACCTTCTGATTCCTTCTCTCTCTCATTTAGCCGTACTTTCTAGACTTCGCTAACAAAACAGAGCTTTCATCGGCTCCAGCAATTTACACCTTCCCCTTCTCATTCCAGGCTAGATTTCCCATTGCCTCCTTCTACTCCAGCGTTTTTCAGACTTGGCAACTTTAAGACGTGTGGACTTCACCTCCTAGAATTCCCCAGCGAGCACATTCTACTCTTTTGTGTAGCACCCAGGGGCGTCCCCAGGGTCTGCATCATGGCCATCTTGACTTTTTTAACCATGTCCTCCAGACGTCCCTGGTAGTGCCTGCTTTTTTCCCCCACTCCATCAATCCATCAGATCATATTCAACTCTTCCCAAAGCCTCCCTCTTGCTAAGAAAATGAAGGAGAGGAGGGTTCATCTTTCGGGGGGGGGGGAATAAGGGCAAATGGGGCAGCCTTAGAGTAAAATGCTGGCCTCGCACCTACCTCCCCCACCCCCACTTGTCCTTTCAGCTCAGAAGCAGCCAGCAGGGAATAAAATTGGCTGGGGGAGCAATTCTTTACCAATTTAGCCAAGAAAGAAAGAAAGAAAGAAAGAAAGAAAGAAAGAAAGAAAGAAAGAAAGAAAGAAAGATAGAGAGAGAGAGAGAGAGAGAGAGAGAGAGAGAGAGAGGGAGTGAGGGAGAGAAGGAAGGAAGGAAGGAAGGAAGGAAGGAAGGAAGAAAGAAAGAAAGAAAGAAAGAAAGAAAGAAAGAAAGAAAGAAAGAAAGAAAGAAAGAAAGAAAGAAAATTAAATATAAAATAATAAAATAACAAATCACGGGTCTCCAGGGGAACTTGTGGGTGCAGAGGGGTGTATCTATAGGAGGTAATAGGACAGCAGGCCAAGTAGGCAATTTGTCTACCTCCCATTCATTAGTTTGCTAACATATTGGACAGCCTCTGTCTTTCACCCCCAAATGATCCAGTGCTCAGTGCAGGAGGTACAGACCCTGGTAGAACTTAACTACCTCTGAATCTTCCATTGCAGCTTAATACAACGCAACATTTTGGGGTGTGGAGGACTATTGGGGGGGGGCTGAAGTGAGGCAACTAGGCCAGTTCATTTCCTTCCTGCCTGGAGAATTGGCTCTGGGACACAGTTCACAGCTCAACCTGCTGTGTAAACACTGACCCATAATTCAGAAGCCTGTCTTTCCAGTGGCCCCACCTGCCAAGCTGCTCTGGCTCCCTTTTCAGCACCTCCGTGCTGTGATGGAGCGTTCTCTGATTGGGCGCCTTCAACATTGAGATGCTCCTGCAACCAGAAGGAACAAACACCCTCCCTGCCCTATTTGTCCGCCATCCAGAATCTGAGCTGCTGATTTCTCTGCTGAGGATTTGGAAGATAGTCTTGGGGCAAGTACACTCTCCCTATCCCAGCCCCCTATCTCCATTACGGGGATGACAAGGCTGGCCTCCCACTTTGTCTTGGAGCTCAGTTTTGTGGTTTTTCTCCCTGTGTTCAAGCACACTTTGGAGTGTGGGCTTGTGTTGTATATACCGACGTCCCTGGACTAGGACCCTCCAGATGTGCTAAGATTTCCAGAACTCCCAACCAGCCTTTGACTGAGAATTTGGGGAGCTGTCCCAAGAGGGGAAGCTGAGATATATAGTATTCTTGTATCATTTTATGTGCTTTGCTGTTCTCTTTTACTATTTTTATACTATTTTACTAATTTAAGACTATTTTTTTGGTAAGTAAATACATTTTAAAATTGGTATGCTACAATTTTAAACTGCTTTAAACAAATCAATTAATTATTCTCCTCAATTTGCAAGGTCCAAACAGTTCATCACTCTGCTGTACCCGTAACTTCAAAACACAATGACTCACCTTTTCCTAAGGTATACCGATTAGCATTTGGAGTTTTTTAGCTAGGTTGAAAAAAAACAAAAACAATGACTGTGTTTGCACAACATACTTAATTAATTCTGGCTATAACCTAACCAAAGAGGCTGGGTTTGTACAACTTGCTAAGCCATCAAGAATACAAAGCAAGCTTAAAACGAAGCAAGCTTTGTATACCATGCAAAGGTAGTCTACAACTTCAACTGGTTGGATTAAACATGTAGTGTGAATCACCCCAAAACTGAAATCCTAGACATATTTACCTGGGAGTAAGCCCCACTGAGTTAATTAGCTGGATAAAACACCTAACTCAAGTTAAGAAAACACAATTACTATGTTCACATAGCATGATACATTTAAATACATAAGGCATTTTATGCTTTAATTTGATGGACTGGTTTATGCAACACGCTAAAGTAATGAATACCTGCACCATACCATGCTGAATAAAAAGCTACCCTTCCCATTTTAGCTCATCTAGCATGTTGTACAAACTGATCCAATGTGTACAATTCGTCTCTTAACTGCAGGAGGACAGATAATGTGGAAGAAGCATATAAACTGTGAAAAGTGATTAACAATCCATTTCCAGCTGGACAACTGCAAATGTTTATTGTACGCCATGCATAAACTGTGTACGGATCTCACTTCTACTAGAAATAGTAGCAGACACTTGTTTGTGGTAAGACCATGAGAGCTGGGTTACAAAAATCTGGACAACCCTAGATGGCACCAGATTTGCTGCCAAATCACGGTGGTCTGGAATTTTAGAGCCCAAATCTTGGTTACCTTGGTTGTCAAGTTTTATTGACAAATTTGCAGAAGAACAGTGGGAGGATGAGTTTATCAGGGGCTATTAGCCAAGATACCAAAAAAAAAAAAGAAGTTCTGGGTATTGAGGAAGTCAGTTCTAAATTACAGATGGTGGAGAGCTATTGTTGGAAAGAGCTGTTGCACTCATGACATGCTTTGGAGTTTCTCTGGCTGGCCCTATAGCAGGGTTCCTCAACCTCAGCCACTTTAAGATGGGTGGACTTCAACTTCCAGAATTCCCCAGCCAGCCATGCTGGCTGGGGAATTCTGAGAGTTGAAGTCCACCCAACTTAAAGTGGCTGAGGCTGAGGAACCCTGCCCTATAGGAACCAGTGTGGTGGACTGAACAGACCTTTTGTCTGATCCAGCAAAGAGCTTTAAGAGCCATAACCAGGTTTTCTTTACTTTGAGGCAACTTACCGGCAGAAATCCATTTCAAAGGGATCAATAATGGACAGCAGTAACAAATAATCAGCTGACAGGACAAATCCCTGATTCCCCTTCTTCTCCAATGCATAATTAACAGCCCAAAGTTTCAGCAAGGTAACCAAGCATCTGATACGTTCGCTAGCCAAATGCATAGGAAAATGTGCCTGAATGGTGACAGTTATCGTTAATAAATAACATAAAATAAATAAAATAAAACTGTGCCCTATAGTGTAACAGTCAGCCACTCACAACTCCCAACTTCAGTAACTCTCCTTGCAACCAGTAATGCTTCAAAAGAAAGTTCATTTATTGAGAACAAGTGTACAGTTCCAAAGCATTGCTAAGACTGAGCCCACATGTGCCAAAAGTTACTTTTACCTTTTTTTCTTCCCCCATGCACCCCCCTAACCTTCCAACTTCTCACATTCACTCGTTGGTACGACCTTGAGCATTCCTCAGTCTCTGATAACAGCCCATCTGCCTCTCAGAGTCATTTGGTCTAACCATCCTTCCAGATCCTTCCAGCACCCCCCACCCCATGTCTTCCATTGGCAGAACTGAAGCAAGCAAGCAGGTTAACTGATTAATTGATTGCAAGGATTCTGACATATAAATACATTGAATTCAAAGAAAGAAAAGAAAGGCACGCGTGACAAACTCCAACTTTTTTTCCTTATGATTAAAATATTTATAGGCTGCTTTTCCACAAGCTCAAAGCAATGGAGTACAGTACACCTCACAAATAAAATATTTTTTAAAAAATTCTAATGATGTAAGAATTGACTCTTCCCTTTCTTCTTTCAGCATCCCTGCAAGGAAGGAACGAGCTTGTATGCCCTCTGGGCTCTGGAAATGATGTGTTTGTCAAAGGAGAGCTACATACCCATCTGGAAAACTTGACAAAATCTTATTGAGAGGGTAATTCGTTCTAAATAGTAGTCTGACACTCTGTTAAATAATAAGAACAATAATAAACCTGACTGCTACCCGAGAAGACACTTTGCCAGTGCCCAGAGATACTTTTCTTTATTTCATAAGCACCTGGATTGAGCCCTGCTATTTAAAATTAGTTGAGCTTAATCTTCCAAAAAGCCTGCTTCAAATCCAGCCCTGAATGGAAGAAAGGTGGAAATATATCATTTTTAATATACTTGATCCTATTTAACACCAGCCCATCATTACCAAATTACCCAATTGGAAATGGGGACACTCCGTGCTCTCTCAATAGTGTTTGGACAGTACTTTATACATGAACAGATATATCATCTTGGTAGCCAACCTCAAAATGTTTTTCAATTATTCCTCCCTCAGACTATACTCAGAACTGCATTCAAGCATTCAAAACTGGTTTGAGGGCTTACTCTGGTTTAAATTAAATTGTGCAAGAGATAAAAAGGTGTATTGTTGTTATTCAATCTCTTCCCTGTATTGCAGAACTTAAATTCCCTATCATGTCTCTGAAGACCCTAAACAAACCTGGACTACTCATCCTTTCTCCACTCATTGTCTGACAATCCAGAAACTAATTACCTCTCAGTCTGAGTTGCCTCTTCCTAGACCTCCACAGCTAACCATCTAGATGTATTTCTGCTTTATCGTTACATTCTTCTTTGGCCCTAGGTCTTTACCAGTAGCAATGCTCGGCTAAGAGGATAAGTGAATGGGGGTCTTCACCGAGAGCTTCCTATTTTACATAGGCATCAAAACACCCACAAGAGAGATTGCAAATAATGGAACACTCAGTCATGGAAAGACAGCCAGAAACCAAATCTGAAAGACATTAAGAGTCTCTGCCACCCAGATTTCCAAACACCAAGAGAGAGAGAGCATTTAGAGGGGGCTTACACCCATGCTCCCCACCTCCACCACGACCTTTCTTGTCACTATTACACACCAGGTCTACATCCACCATCAAATTCTTCTAGCCAAATCGCAAAGGTGCCAGCACCCACCCCACTCCAAGCTCCCCTGTTGCTGCTGCACTCCATATAGGCCTCCATTTCAGCAATCTTTCTCCAACTCTTCAGTCAAGCTGAGCAGGCTAAGATCCTGTGACGTTCCATCAATGTCACAGAAACCAGTTTTCAGTACAATTTGGGAGCAGTTGTCAGGCGCTGGTTCTTGAGAGATGTTTGTTCAAACAGGTGAATTCAGGAAATTAATCCCTGCTTTCCAAATCCAGATGAAATATGCCAGGGCTCCTGCCGCTACGCCGAGTCCACAGGATGGAAAAGGAGGGTCCCTCCTCACATTCAAGTCTATTTAGTCCCTAACAGCCTCCTCCATGGTGCAAAGTCCCCAGGTGAAATGGGGGAGGAAGAATGGCTTAGACATAGTTGCTGGCCGGCCTCGATTGAACTGCTGTGTACTTTGATGAATAGGGTTTCTCGGGTTTGGGGGGGCAGTTGCAGCACAGTAGCCCTCCTCCAAAGAGCAGCAGGCTGCAGGAGGCCCAACCAATGTAGAGAGAAGCACCCAGGTCCCGCTTTTGGCTCTCTGGAGTCAGGGGGTTGTAGAAGTCTCGTATGATGTTATTTGCCGTCCAGCAGAGCGGAATGAGAAGCGTGATGCTGGAGAGGAGGAAAATAATTCCAGCGACGATCATCACCTTGGCTTTGGTAGCTCCATCTTCCACACAGTTGGTGCACTTTCCTCCAACGATGGAGAAGAAGATGCCAATGATGGCCAGCACGATGGCAATGACCACCAGAGCCCGAGCAGCCTGCATGTCCTGCGCCAGTGCCAACATAGAATCGTAGACCTTGCATTGCATCTGTCCCGTGCTCTGGACCACACAGTCCATCCATAGGCCCTCCCAAATAATTTGGGCCACCACAATGTTGTTGCCTATAAAGGCTGTCACCCTCCACATGGGCAACCCACAACAGAGGATGGCACCCAGCCAGCCGATCACGGACAAGGCAATGCCCATGACTTGCATCCCCATGGAGGTCATGATGCTCTCCTCTTGCTTCTTGGTGCAACTGCAGCTGAGGAGGCAAAGTAAAAAAAACCAAAAAAAAAAAAACCCTGGAAGACTGCAACAGGAGACGGTGAGATGCTAGTGAGGTGCCGGTGGCAAATATGGGGAAATTATAGGCTGCGCTGATGGGCGGAGCTTTACAGAGGCCATCCAGTCTGAACAGACAGGGAAGCTCAAACCTGTTCCCCAGGATTCCTTCTCCTCCTCCTCCTCAAAGAGGGATTGTCATCCTTGCAGAAGTGAGTTTCTCCAATCCCATCTCACCAATAAATCCCAGCCAAGAAAGGAAGTGACAGCCTGGGATGAAAAGCGAAGAGTCAGAACGGAAGGTTTCCTCATCTGGTTCTTTGCTGAAACCTTTCTAGGCTGATTCAGGTGTCTCATCCTTACTAAGACCATAGGAATTGCTCTGCAAATCTAAACTAAGGCTCCTTCTGGCTCAACATCCTGTTTCCAACTGCGATTGGCCAGATGCTCCAGGGCAGTGCAGAAGGAAGTCTTGCACTGGTGAAATTAAAGAGTCCACTACTTCTGGACAAAGAGACTCCAGTCAATTATCCTAACCTGGTGGCCATCAATAGCAGCCTTTGCAAATATTCTTTCTGCTACAGGTCACAGTATCACAAACTGTAGCAAGGAGGAGGAGGATTTTCTCACCTTTCTCTGAGAACACAAGGCTATTCACATAGAAATCCCTAACATTTTCCCCACAACAACGTTTTGAGGTAGGTTAGAATGGGAGGAACTGACCCAGTGTCACTTAGTGATCTCCATGGCAAGAGGAGACTCCATCTTGCTTGCCTTAAGAACCCTTGAAGTGAAGAATTGCTCCCTAGTCTGCACCCAGTGCAATCCTGTTCTGCATGGAAACTTTCTTGCCTTCCCAGACCCTCCTTTGCAATTCAGAAAGGACTATCCTGCTTCAGGCCCTGCCTCCAGTCAGACTGCTGTGAGGGCATCCATAGATTATCACCTCACCCTTTAAGGATGTGGTGACCACAGGTAGCTGGGCTACACCCTGAGAGCACCAAACTGGTTGAGCAGCAAAGGTTGCAACACCACAAGTCTTGTGGAAATAGAGGGGGAGAAACTACAGGTGAGTTTCAGTCCACAACAGCATCTATTCTCTCACAAATGTGTTTAGGGTGACAATCAGAGTCTTCATTAGAATCTTTCGAGGGAATTAACTTCAGCTTTAGTGCAGTGCAAGAGTCACTTTGTTCTTTTCACCCAGATTTCACAAAAGGATTGTGCACATGGTACTGTCACTTGTGAGTAATACAAGCAGGGTGAAGTGAACAGATTTCTCAACAGCTTGCATGGAGAGTTTCAAGCAGGAAACGATCAAGCTAATACAACATTGCTGTTCTTTTTTCAGCATGTTCTTCAGGTGTTTTGCCTTGGAAAAACGTGTGGAGACTAAACTGATGGTTTTCCACAATGCAGCCAACTATAAAGCCCTCTACCTTTTTTACATATGTCATGTATGTGACACACATAAAATTAGTAGGGCTTTGATCACATTGTCATGGCCATCATCTTGACTTTTTTGACTCCCCTCTGCAGACATCTCTGCATTATCCAGATAAGGCCCTTAAAGAGCCCAGTTTGCTTTTACATGATGTGCAAAAAGAACCCCTCCCTTTTGCTGAAAAATCCAGTCATTTTAAAATGGGTAATATTGTTTACATAATTATGGAGCTATGCAAGTATTTTGCCAGGGCCTACCTCTCTTTGGCCGGGAATAATCTTGGGTTAACTCAGAGCCAAACTACATAATTCTGTAGAATTATGGCATACCATGGAAAAACAATAGCTTAGGAATCAAATTAGTTAAGGCAGATAAGTGACATGGGGCCGGTGGGTGCTGGGGAACAGAAGTTGGCTATCCCATCCAGCAAGGTTGCTGGGTTCCCAGTCAGATCTTGAGGCATGTTGTTGATGAGTTGTTCTATCAGGAAATCAGCAAAAGAGTCTTCTCTGACATAATTTGTATTTTGATCCTCAGCTTCCATTCTTCTCCTGCAATCAGGGATGATCTTCATGGTCGTTTCCAATCTTTCTATGATTCTTTGATCTTAGCCAAAAGATCAAGAAGTGATATCCCAACATCTTCCATTTTATCAAACTAATGGGGAGAAAGTAACTTTAAACCAACAGTACCTGACAGGTGCCCATGAACATAATCTACTGCCAGACTTGCTGCTAGACTACTATTACTACTACTACTACTACTACTTCTTCTTCTTCTTCTTCTTCTTCTTATTATTATTATTATTATTATTATTATTATTATTATTATTTAATTAACATTAAATGGGACATCAGTATTTAGGAAAATGTGCTAGTGTCTAATAACGTGTTTATTTCTATGAATACCTCTAGGCCTCATATAGCTCACTTGGCATTCTAGGAAAATAAAAATGGATGGGAGGTGGCTGTAAGCCAGAGCTTTGCTGGAAAGTATGCCCACCAATACAGGAAAAAGTCAGACTGTATTCACACAACATATTTAATCAGGATAGTTAAAGGCTAGAGACTGAATTCCTGCAACATGCAAAACTTGGTTGGCATTAACTTTTTCTGTGGCTTAGCATGTTTTGTAAACTCAGCCCATTTGGTAAGTTGAGAATTCAGTACCTAAACCCACCCTCATGGGTTATGCCATAACTAAGCTAAGCATTTCGCAGACTGTAACTTCCCTAGGTGACCATTTTTCCCTTTATGGATGCCATTCTTGTATACACGCAAGCCGCCCTGTCACCTTCATGGCTTTTAACAGCTGTTTTACAAGGCAGCAGCCAACATGCTGTCAAAATCCCAGGTGTGTCTTCCTATTCAAGAAAATTCCCTATTCAAGCTTAAAACCTTTCTTCATATCATAGCCTGGAGTCCCAAATGAACATGGCCATTTGGAGGTAAGGATGAGCAGAGGATGACTAATGTCACACACATCTTGACATCATTTATGTGATGAGCTTATGACTTTTTTTACATCATCATGGCTTCTATCAAACATCTAGAACAGTGTTTCTCAACCTCAGCAACTTTAAGCTGTGTGGATTTCAACTCTCAGAATTCCCCAGCCAGCATGGGGAAATCCACACAGCAGAAGCAGAGGAGGGCTTGAAATCCACACAGCTTAAAGTTGCTGAGGTTGAGAAACACTGATCTAGGCAATGGAGCCTCCTTATCCACAGTGAGAAGAGTTTGACTCTTGGACCATCCTGTTGTTTGCAGAAGTAGCAGAGAGAAAATTGTTACTGTAGACCAAGGAAACACTGCACTTAGAAAACTAGCTATCAGGAAGAACGGATGTACTTTAGATTTCTATCAATGTATCTCAGCCTTGTGCAACCAGATACATGCGGAGATGCTGGACTTCAGTTAAAGAATCCCAAACCCCCAGAGTACAGCCAGTGGGCTAGGCTGATTTATTTGAGTCAAATATCCTCACCCTTTGAGGATGAGAGTTGAAGCTACAAAATAAACCAGAGGCTCCATTTCTCCTGGCAAGGAGTGCATGAATATTCTCTCTTCTGTGAGGCTTTACGTTCAGCCTGAAATGGTCAAGTTGCTATAAAAATATCAGAATGAAACTTGCTCTGGATATCTTTCTCTGCAGGGGCATCCAGGGGGCTGGGTCAAAAGTCAAGAAGGCAGCCACAATTATGTGATCCAAACCTTGCCTCTTTTTTTTTTTTTTTTTTTTACAGTGGTTTGATTTCACAGTTGTGGCCATCTTGTAATGGTATGTGAGAATGACCTTAGGGGACAGGAGGAAGAGCCACAGACTAGGTAACAGTCAGATAAGAGGGAACTGAGACTGTAGAAGGAACGGGGGCTTGGCAGACATCTCAGAAGGGACCTTCCCTAGTTTCTTGGGCTGTAAAGGCGAGGGGGGAGAGATGTACTTTCCGACTTGCAAGATTGATGTCAGCCTTGTGAGGTAGTCCAAACAAGACGCACACCCAGGAGTACTAGCTCTAACTTTATTGTAAGGTTACATTAACGGAATCTTGCATGTATAAATAAAAATAAATAAAATTGCATCTCAGCGCCATATGTGACTTTAATTTAGCCCACTGCCAAGATGTGCCCACCCCCATCCAGCTGCTCTCTTTCAAAGAAAAGTCTTTTTCCCCTCTTCCTGTTCTCAGACCTCAGTGATACAGAGGATCATCATAGTGTGAGTCCTCTTCATTCCTCTTTGCCAAATGCAGCCATTCAGAACAGCCCAAGAGTTTGGGGGCAGCTAGGTGGAAAATCCAGCTCCTCATGCCAGTGTTTCTCGATCTTGGCAACTTTAAGATGTGTGGACTTCAACTCCCAGAATTCCCCAGCCAGCTTTGGTATTGTATTGTATATGTGTGGACTTCAACTCCCAGTATTCTGGGAGTTGAAGTCCACACATCTTAAAGTTATCAAGGTTGAGAAATACTGCCTTATGCCGTAAGTGTGGTATGAAGTAGCAGTTAATAGCTCAGACTAGGGATTTGGGGAGATGTGGGTTTAAGCTCAGCTCAGGGGTTTGCAGGGGTGCTGTGAGTGAATTCATGATGTCTGGGGAATTCTGGGAGTTGAAGTCCACCCATCTTAAAGTTGCCAATTTTGAAAAACAGTGTCCTATGTCAATGCAATATTTACTGTAAATATGAGAAGTCTGTCCTTTCCTGTGCTAGGAAAAGGCTGTTCCTCCAGCTCCTTTATTTTCCAAACAAAACTCCATCTGCACATCTGGTGCAGGGGCAGCAGGGAGAGGAATAAAGCATAAGCTTCACCAGAGTTGCTGCAGGGGTAGCTCTGCTTAGCAACCAATCCGGAAGCCCAGCTTGATTTCCAGGAGGATTTATGGCTGAGCCATTCCAGTTCTGCAAAACTGATAAGCTGTGTTGTAGCCCTTCAGATGTTTCTCTCCACCCAGCATTCCTTACTCCAAGCCACGTTGCCTGGGGCTGTAATTCAGCAACCTCTAGAACAGTGTTTGTCAACTTTGGCCACTTCGAGATGTGTGGACTGCAGCTCCCAGGATGCTGCCTGGGGAATTTCTTTCCTATTTATCTACTGTTGCTTCAATCCTCATGTGCTCTGGTGAATTTAAAGAACAATAAGAATCAAAACTACATTTTAAAATCTCAATAACAAAAACATAACAAATAATATCAAATCATAAGAAAAATAAAGACATGTGCATATTTGTGGAAGGAAGGAAGGAAGAGAGAGAAAGAGAGAATGAGAGAAATTAGAGACAACAGGGAGGATGTGCAACTACAGATCTTGCTCCAGTCTTCTCCAACCCAACTTCTTCCAAATGTATAGAAAAGACAATTTTCAGAATTCCCAGCCAGGTTGGAAAAGTCTGGCATAAATCCAAAACAATTAAATACTACTACTACTAATAATAATTTATATGCCACTTAATTCCCAGCAACATACTAAATCCTGTTAGTGCTACTCAGCGCTAAATTTCCCCCATTCGTTGAAAATAGGATTTAAAACAGCCTCCACCTCCCCAGTAGTAAAATGCCATTGTATCCTCCAGTGCTGAAAAATCCAAGGGAGATACATCTGAATGCTGGCTGGCAACCATCTGGGAAGGATTTCATCTGGGGTCATCAGACAAAGTGAAAAGACAAAGGATGGGAATTCCAGGCTAAGCTGTCGACTGTGATACTGCCTACCATGAGCTAAAATAAAATGAGCATTTTCGCTTCTTGCGTGCTGCTCTCGAACAGAAACCAAACAAACACCAGAAACCAGCTGCATGTTTGGGACCCTTATCTGAAATAGCAAATATACTGCATTCATTTCAGGAACGTACAATTGCAGCTGTTTCTGGCATGATCAGGTATCATACTTCAGGGCAGGAATGTGAAGTACAAGCAGGTGATTCTCCCCTCCCTCCCACCACCCCAAGCAGGGAAGGGCAGAAAAGGACTGGTTGCTCTTTGTCCTTCCTCTTTGACCAAAATGCCAGGAACGATCGGCACAGGCCATTTCCAGTCATGGCCCTGCTACTAAGGAGCACGTGATGCCTAATGGGCTTCTCTGAAAGTTGTACTTTCCCACCCCTATTTCCACCACTCCACTTTTTTTCCTTTTATGTGTTTTTCCCGCATTTGCAGGGTCTGCTGTTTTCTCATCAGCTGAATGTTGATCCATTGTTTATGACAGGATTTGACCGAATGGCATGTCGCCCGAGCCTGATGTTGTGGGCTGAGAGAGAGGGACTGGCCCAAAGTCACCCAGCCAGCTTTCATGCTTAAGGCGGGACAAGAACTCACCATCTCCTGGTTTCTGGCCTGCAGCTTTAACCACTAGACCAGTGTTTCGAAACCTTGGCAACTTTAAGATGTGTGGACTTCAACTCCCAGAATTCCCCAGCCAGCCATGCTGGCTAGGGAATTCTGGGAGTTGAAGTCCACACATCTTAAAGTTGCCAAAGTTGAGAAACACTGCACTAGACCAAACTGGTTCTTTTTGTGCTTCCATATCCAAGTAGATTTGTTTTAACCTGAAAAAAAATCTAACCTCGTCCTCTCACTGATGTCCTAACAGAGGGTGGATTTTTACATTCCTTAAAACAAAAGCCCAGATTGCAAGCTGTATGCACGTGTCAGCCGTCATAGGAAAAACAAAACCTGTAAACACTTTAATATGGATTTTATGTACATTGTATTTCTAATTGCTTTAATTGCACTGGTGTTAATGTCCTTTTCTTCTGGTGCTAACTGCCTTGAGCAACCTCATCAGACAGAAAGGCAGGATAGACTTCTAAATAATAATTATAACAGCAATTTGACGTTCAGCAGAGAGAACGTGGAATTTCAGAAGGAGCATACTTCAAGGCTTTCCTACATTCATCTGGCATTCACCATAAGCAACATTTCAGGGTGACTCTGGCTTTAGATTTTAACTAGGGCTTTCCATCCATAAAAGCAGGGAACGCAACTTCTATCCGACAGTTCAGGACTGCGACAAGTGTTGTGCGGCACGTTGTGGCTGCACTCCAAGAATGCTCAGGAGTGTCTGGCAGGGTAAAAAAAAAAAAAGTCAAAATGGCATCTGCAATAATATTACTAATCACTTAAAAATAACCACTGCCACCCTGTTTGTTCTTTTTAAAAAAAACAGCTCTGAAAATTTCGGCCCCGTTCACTCCTGGAGAGCAACAAGTGCCTTAGATCAGTGTTTTCCAATCTTGGCAACTTTAAGGTGTGTGGACTTCAACTCCCAGAATTCCCCAGCCAGCATTTTGGGAACTGAAGTCCACACATCTTAAAATTGCCAAGTTTCAAAAACACTGCCTTAGATGGAGTCCTTGGGGTTTGTATATGGCTCACAGGCTGCCAGTTGTTTAGCTTAGAGCATTGCATGAACCCAGCCATATTTGGTTCACAGTATTCAAAACTTGGTTAAACAAAAATGGTTAAGCTGCTAAGTCTTACATGCAAATCTGAAAAGGAAGCAATGTATATTCACAGAGACTTGCATGTCTGTTTTTCAGAACAAGCCTGCTGTGTTCAGTTGGGAATTTTAACTGGTAAATAGGTTCTGTAAAGGTCTTTGAGGCATAAGTCATCCAGATACTCCTTAATCCCACCCCCAATGCAAAAGAGGGCCACCATTTTTGTCCTTACTAACTGTGGAGTAGCTGTTCCTGGCAGGCTCTTGAAGTTCTTGCACCACCCTTTTGTACCCCTGAATTAAAGCAATTAAGAGGCTTAAGGAATTTAGCATCAAAACAAAGTTCTGAGGTGCAGAACGGTCTTCATTTTTAGATTACAGCCTTCTGTGTTTTTTATTCTGCATCTTTCCAGAAGAAGCATTCCTCCTGCTGTGTGTATGTGTGTATATGGGAAGGGAGAGGGGGGAGACCTGGAGATGCCTCTTTTAAGAAGATGGTTGCTTTCTTTAGTTTTAGAATCTGCTTCCCAATTAATCATCCTTTCAATCTATCAACCTTTTAAAAAATCAGTAGTAACCAATTAGCTTATTAAGAGTCACAGAACAATTGTGAACTTCTTCAAATAGTTTCCAGAGGATCAGATGACTCTTTGGAAGGTATTGGGAGAAGGAACAAAAATTCGAGAGCTTATCCCGGTCATCAGAAAGTTCAGATACAGCAGTGTATGGAGTCTTCAGCTTCATCCTCCTTCAGTGTTGAGCAAGAAGCAGAGATAAACTGAAATCTAATATTACTGCTATTTCTCATTTGGCTTTTGTATTGAATTTAGCCTCTGGCACTCACTGACAAGTAGCACAAAAGGAACGAATGTGTCACTCCGGGTGTCTCTTCTTCTCTGAGCTGTCCCTCATCACGTCAGCCTTCTCTGCAAAGCCTTCTCCGTACAAAAACCAGTTCTGTCCTTCCCTGCACTGCTCAGGCCCCTTTGGCCAAAGGAGCCCTTCGATTATTGACAAAGAATATCACTAACCGGAAGGCCTATAGTCATATTTTCTATGAATTTTAAATGGCTGTATGTGAAATATTTAAACTATACGCACTGCAAGATCTGCTAAAGAGTGTATGCACATATATGCATGCATTCACACAAACATAGACATATATAGAGATGATATAGATACATAGATTTTCTAATTATACAGTATATCCCTATTGGCAGCTTTTCTCAATCTCTGAACTTTAAGATGTGTGGACTTCAACTCCCAGAATTCCCCAGCCAGCATGTCTTAATTCAGATACCTCCTTTGGTGACCACCAGCCTCCCTGTCTCACCTGACCTTTAAAAAATCGTGTCAGTTGGCATGCTATGGTACAACACCAAGGATCAGCATTGAGCATCAGACTTATTAGCCATAATGTCTTTAAGCCTCACAAAGGTCCTCTTGGTTCCTGGTGTGGTGGGAAAACTCCCTTCTAAAGAAAGCCAAATGACTGGAGGATAAAGTTCCAAATAAAGCCAGTTTCTTTATTAAGCTAGCAAAGAAACACAATGATCACCAAGCTCCCAGCAAGCAAGGCCAGGCTAGAATGGTGGGTGGAAACAAATAGAATGAAATTGAACAGGAGAAATGTAAAGTCATGCATCTAGATCAGAAAAAAGAAAAGAAACATGTACAGGAAAAGAGAAATCTGGCTCAAGAGCAGCACATGTGGGAAGATCTTGTGTGTACTAGCACAATACTTTTCAAACTTGGCAATTTTAAGATGTGTGGACACGTGAGCTGGCTGGGGAATTCTGGGAGTTGAAGTCCACACCTCTTAAAGTTGCCAAGTTTGAAAACCACCAGCTCAGCATGTCCCAACAGCGTAATGCAGCTGCAAAGAAGGCCAATGACATCTTGAGGAATATCAGGAGGAGCACAAAACCCAGATTGTGGGAAGTAATTACCCTGCTCTACTTTGCCTTGGTCAGACGCATGTAGAGGACTGTATTCAGTTATGCATACCCAGTTTAAAAAAGGTATTGATAAACTGGAGCAAATCCAGAGAAAGGCTACTACACTGTTTCTTAAAGTGTCATCCAAGGATCCCTAGGGGTCTCCCAAGACCCTCTCAGGGGTCTGCAAAATCAAAATTATTTGCCAGATATTGAAGATATTTGCAAAAATTTAAAATAATGTCACACTTCTCATTACTTTTTATTTAAACCATTAAAAACCTAGGTGTGTTTAGCTTGTAGAAGAGAAGGTTGAGAGGGGACATGATGATGATTATGTTATCCGTTCAATCATGTTCGATTCTTGGCGATTCTATGGACCAACTCTCTCCACATTTTCTGATCTTGTACGGCTCCTTTCAGTTGTTTTATGCTCTGGTTGGGGTCAGCTTTGACGGTGGCTAGCCACCGTGTTTTTTGGCGGCCTCGTTTCCTTTTACTGCGGACCATTCCAAGCATAACTGCCTTTCCCAGTGAGTTTGATCACATGACACGGCCGAAATAAGTAAGGCGCTATTCTGTGATTTTGCCTCCAGTGATATGTCTGGTTTATACGCTCCAGTACTTGCTTGTCACCTTTGCTGACCAAGGAACGCACAGGAGCTTTCTCCAATACCATAGCTCGAACAAGTCTATTTTCTTCTTGTCTAGTTTTTTCATGGTCCAACTTTCATTCCCTAGGATCTTATCGTAGAATCATAGAATCATAGGTTCTATGAGGAACCATTAAAAAACCCAGGTGTGCTTAGCTTGCAGAAGAGAAGGTTGAGAGGGGACATGATAGCTGTCTTCAAATACCTGAAGGACTGTCACATTGTAGAGGGTTCAGATTTATTCTCAGTTGCTCCAGAGGATAAGACTAGAACTAACAGAATGAAACTTCAAGGATGCAAGTACAGATTAGACATTAGGAAGAACGTCTTGACAGTAAGAGCTGTCAATCAGTGGGATAGGTTACCACATGAAGGGGATCCTTCCCCTTCACTGGAGGTTTTCAAACAGAGGCTAGATGGTCATCAGTGAACCCTGCAGTGTGCAGGGGGTTGGACTTGATGACATCTTAGATCCCTTCCAACTCTATGATTCTAAATTAGGGCAACACAGATCTCATATAGGTTCCATCACGTTACATCATATTCTAAGGAGTACAGACTATCGAATAATTGTTTTACAATCATCATGATAAGGAAGTAGAGGGTGTCATCTGGGGGGGGGGGCTGTTGGCTTGGAGAAGAGAAATCACCACACATTGGCCATAGCTTATCAAAAGCACAGAGTCCAAGTAAATTACCCTTCCATGTTATTGTAATAGTGTCACTCTTCTTGTTCTCTAAACTTGGGAAAGCCTGAATGAGTTTATTATCTTTATCCTTCAATTGAGAATATCTGATACTGTGTGTTTCAAACCACAGGGAAGTTGTTACAGTACACAGTAAAAAATATGGGTCTTACCAGTGTCATGAAGATTTGCTGTGTGCCTGGCAGTTTGATCTTGCTTATGTATGAGGTGAGAAGGAAACTGCGTTGCAAAGGAAGTTTCATTTAGGGTTGCCAAGTATTGCAGCTTTCTAAGTTCTATGCAATTTTACAAAATGTATTGGGTATACCTTCTAATACTTTATTACTACACTAGTTTGCCCTGTGGTAAGTTGATGACTGTCCACAGGGCTGTCCACAGGTTATGGTCAAAAAGGTCAAGATGGCAGCTGTGACACACATAGACAACAGGCAGAGCTTTCACTGTAGTGTCACAGTCACCATCTTTACTTTTTTGACCATATACTCTAATGGAAGCCATTTTGACAATAGACAAGTTTCCTTTGTCAGCCATTTTGTGAACACAACCAGCATGGCTTTCAAAACACCAAATGTCCCTCTAACCCAGTGTTTTCCAACCTTGGCAACTTTCAGATGTGTGGACTTCAACTGGCTGGGGAATTCTGGGCGTTGAAGTCCACACATCTGAAAGTTGCCAAGGTTGGAAAACACTGCTCTAGCCCCCAAAGGTTTCCTACCGCTACCTTTAATGTTTTTTGCTTGCAGACATTTCATTACTCAGCTAGGTAACATTATCAGTGCAAGTAAGCATGGGGTTTGCTCTATGTTTATATACCATAGCTTGCTCTGCCAGTGTTGGTGGGGATGTTGTTTTCTCCTTGGTAGTTGCTTGACTGGGGTATTGTTTTCTGCTTGATTGTTTGTCTGGTGTTAATCCCTGCTTATCTGGGTGTAGGCTGCAGGAGAGGATGCGTTCTGATCTTCTTGTTTCCTTCGTAGCTTTTTTATTGTCTCTTGAATGGGGTGTAAATGTGGTTTATCTCTCTGTGTCTGTTGATGACTAATTTGTCTGAATGCCAAGCTTCCAGGAATTTCCTAGCGGTTTGGGGGATTTAGCTTGGTCTAGGATGCTCACAGTTTCCCAGCTGAAACTATGGCTGAGTCTGTTCATTGTGGTGAGATTAAGGAGTTTTCATCATGTCCTCTGACTGCTAGTTGGTGTTCATGGATGCGCTCTGCTAGTCTTCTGCTGGTCTGTCCTACATAGTGGCTGGTATAGTCCTTACACTTTATGTTGTAGATGACTCCTGTTTTTTCTTCTTGGGCTACTGGGTCTTTTGGCTTATTTAAGATGTTTTGGAGGGCTTTAGTTGGCTTGTGTGCTACGGTGATGCCATGCAGTTGTAATAATCTGTTGGTTGTTTCTGAGATGTTTTTGATGTATGGCAGTGTTATCCTTTTCATAGTTTGTGTTGGTTGTGCTGTAGTGGGTTGAGTGGTCAGGCACTTTTTGGTAAAGTTGTGTGGGTATCCGTTTTGTTGGAAGATGTTGTATAGGTGGTCTGTTTCCTTTTTCTGGTGTTCTGGGTTGCTGCAGTGCATTTGTGCTCATCCGAATAATGTTCTTACACAGCTTCTTTTGTGTGAGGTTGGGTTGTTACTCTGGTAATGGAGCACTCAATTAGTGCGGGTTGTTTTTCAATAGACCTGTGTTTCTAATTTGCCATCGGCTGATGAGAATATCCAGGAAGGATAGTGTGTTGTTTTCTTCTTCCCTTGTGAATTTTATTTTTTTGAATACCTATACCTAAGTAGGTATAACTCTACTTAGCTTTCGGAGATCAGATAACATTAATCTACCATTATCAGTTAAAGTCTCAGTTAAGCTTCTGGATCGTCCCTGTATCCTGTATAAATCATATCTTTATATAGGATAAGTAAAGTTTCATATTTACATTCAGAGTATCATGTGTACTCCCATACCTAATTTAGATAGGGACAGATACAGGCAGTAGGTAATCACAGCCTGACTCACTTGTTGACTCATTCATTTAAGAGTTTCACTGTGTGTTAAGATACTTCTCTAATAGTGAAGTTCAAACACCATGGGCTGGAAATGAGACATCTTCTTGAGTTTGTCCTGAAATGTGTGCCACAATATCTTTGTCACAGAATCAATCAGCATAACAGGAGGATCTCACTCATGTATGCAAGACAGATAGAGAAGTACTTTCACACGTGCAAAAGGAAGAAGATTGCAAAGTTGCAGCCAGGAACATCTCCCCCATTTTAATAGAAGTGGGTGGATCACATACAACAGAATGGGTGTGTGTATAAGGGAAATTCATTAACTTACACTCCTGAGATTGGATTTGGAGAAGGTTCCTAGTGGCAACCTGGAACAATTCTCCATGTGTACAATCCAAGCCAGTGTGTTAGTATTTCACTACTACAAGTGAAAACAATCTCTTGCTAAAGAGTTATATTCTATAAAAGAAGTGGGGTTTGCAACAAAACATTCTGCACAAACTCATTTGCTAAATGGTCCATCCTTTTCAAGAATATTCCATTGCTTGTTCTCTGAGCATATTCAGTCCTCATAAAGTTGCTGTAATGTTGACAGCGATGATGACTGCCCCTTAAATGATAATAGTACTGGATTATCCCACCCACCCAATGACCCAGCTTTTGAAAACTGTAGGTTTCCCTACAAATATGCTAATATTCCAACCTGGTTTTCCTTACCCATCATTTAGGAATATTGATATAAATTCACTGCTCAGTGTTCTAAGGTGTGCCCTTTTCTACAATGTGCTCTCTCTCTCTCTCTCTCTCTCTCTCTCTCACACACACACACACACACACACACACACACACAAACATATTACAGTGCATTTGTCTTTCTTTGTCCAATACAGTAATCAGTAAATATTCTGGGACCTATCAGCCTGCTCAATCCTTCCCTCAATCCCCCATCCAGAATGTTTCTTAGTCTATAAACTTTGGCATTCTCCCAAGCCTGCTAATTCCTCCATGTTGTACACATTCAGTGAATTAAAATCCACTTTCAGAGAATACATTGCTCGAATATATAGAGAAGAATGGTATTCTGAGAGGGGCAAAACTTTAGACCTCAGCTATTAATCAGCTGGCACTCAGAAAAATCCATCCTATTCTTTGCAAACAATCAAAGAACTATACTGATAAAGAACTCCTTATAAAGAAAGCTGCTTCAGTTTGGCATTTTTTGGAAATCCAACTACAGCCAGGCAAATTGATTTGCAGTACAGCTCAGGTCTGGCAAACACAATGGGCAGAAAAACTGGCAGGGAAATATTCAACTGGGGGAACTGGGAATAAGTCATAGGAGGGCTGGTTCTTTTCAGGTGGGATCCCAGCCGGCCCCTTGGGCACTGCATTTGACTCACAAGGAAATCTGATCTCACCTCTTCATGGCCCAGAGACACGCTAAAACTGCTCCAATTTGGAGCAGCTTAATTGGGCCCAAAGAGGGGACGTTGTTTGCTGAATATCTGGGATGTTCAAACAGCCTCTGCTTAGCCAGGGAGGTGGGGGCAAAGAAAGGGGAGAGTCACTCACCTGCTGAGCTTGTATGCCTGCCAGCGAGCAATTGCGCAATCCAAGGAGATGGTAGATCAAGGGAAGAAGGAACCGGGCAGCTGCCAGGGGTCCCTGTGCAGCAGATAAAGTCACAGGACAAGTTCCTTGAGAGGGAAGGCTGGGCCAGGCAGATGGCCAGCGGAGGCGGGGAAGACATTGTGGAAAGCTGCAGAGATCAAGGCCAGGTGTGTAAAATGCACGTGGAATTTAAAGGATGTTATAAGGGGGCTTGGGGTCTAGTTACATATGGCAGCACCACCGACTCCATAAGGGGTAATGTCTGTGCATTCAGGTACCTGGACGGCTGAGAATAATCTCCTCCTTTGAATCCCTGCCTGTTCAGCACTGCAATCTGGTTATGTGCCCATTCTGGCACACATAGACTTTTCTGCCATCACAAGATTGATCTCTAAGTGCCTTGTATCTGGCAGCAAACCTGAGATACCTTTTCTCTGGTAGCAAACAAAACTGAATTCTGTATAAATTACACTGCTGCTCCTCTTGTTGTTTTTCTTACTACAGTAAACTGCATTAAACCAAGATTCACAGAAACTGGAATGTAGATTCTGCCATCAGCTCTGAAACTTCACCAACTGGATCAAAAAGTGATTACTGCTGTCTATCATTTTGTCCTCAGCATCTAGTAATCAGAAATAGACTGCCTCTATACACAAAGGTTAATAACCAATAATATAATCTTTTCTTTGATCCCTCTTATCAAATAAATTATCTTGGGTAATGGCAGCACCTAGCCAATCTTGCCTGATCTCAAAGCTAAGCATCATAAGAAGAGAGCCTGTTAGTCTAATGCAGTGTTTCTCAACCTCACCTGGCTGGGAATTCTGGGAGTTGAAGTCCACACATCTTAGTTGCCAAGGCTGAGAAACACAGGCCTAGAGTGACAGTGAGTGTTGAGCAATGCACTAATGGTTCTGTCACCTGACACAGGGCCATGCGGTACCCCCAAGAAGTCAGTCAAAGCTTATGCCTTACCTGACTTCTTTTGCATCCTGGAGCAATGCTTGCCCTCTTTCTCCGACAGTGTTTCTAAGTAACAGGATGCTATGTACTAAAGGGAGAAAGTTTCCCTAGTTACACCATAATAGATGCACAAGCCTACAGTATGTCCTCCCTGCCTTCCAGACATACTTCAATACAGCCGTTTTTTGCCATGTGGTTTCCCTACCATCATCACCACACACACTTATCTGCCTGGACAATTTCTAGATCTTATACAAGGGTTGCCGCAGAGTATGGTCAACAAAGTCAAGATGACGGTTGCGATGGTGTGATCAAGCCTTCGCCACATAAAAAACCTGCCTGATCTTACAGAACATATTCCTGGTGACAAGTTGATTCATCAGAATATAAATCTATACATGAAGTAGTGGTCTGCATGAAGTAGCTCGGTTTGCATGTAGTGTAGGTGGGCAATTCTTTGGTGCACTTACTGTGAGGAGGGGCAGGGCTGCAATGAGCGGGGCAGTAATAAAATGGGTGGAAGCACGTGACAAGCAGGGGTGGGATTTTCTGGGGAGGGGATTTCTCTGGTTTTTTAAAACTCTTTTAAGCCTATTTTAAGGCTTAACATGATGGGAAACTATATTACTGCCCCATCCAATATATACATTTGAAAGAGCTGAAGAGGCAGCATAAAAAGGCTTGGGGGGTCAGAAAGCCACATTTGACCCCTGGAGTGTCAGATTGCCTGCCCTTGAGTTAAAAGGAATATCATTGTACCATTCTCTCTCTGTCTTTTTCTCTCTTTCACACACACACACACACACACACACAAATATTTTCTGCCCCAGCTTCCTCATAGTTCCAAGCTTCAGTTCCAAGAAAATAGCATCTTAATAAAAGCACAGCAAACACAGTATTTACACACTTGGAGATCCTCACAAGGTCCTGAAGAAACCTGAAACCCAGAAAGCAGGAATCATACATTTCTGCAGTCATGTCTCAAATATGAGGAAACAGGAGAGACATAAACACAGAGAGAGAGAGAAATTTCTCAAGTTCTCAGACTGAAAAACAACACAGTGAAACCATACATCAACAGGACAGAGTGAGATATCAGATGTGGCCAGACTCCAACAGCAAAGCCATCTTAGTCCAGGCCCAGTTTAGAACACCATAAAAGAAGGAAAATAAAGTAATAGACTATAAAAGAAGGAAAATAAAGTAGCACATACAGCCAGGTCAGGGAAGACAAGCAGATGCATTTGCAAGCATACTAGCCCTGGATTGATTTGTGTGTGCATGTGTGTGTGGCAATCCCAGCTCATTTGATGAGCTGATGGTTTAATCTATTGTGCAAATCCAGAATATGGGTTAATTCAGTAGCTAGATGATGCCAGTTGCTCTCCGAGACACCTGTATCCAGCCATATCCATAGGGGAAGTGATCAAAGCAGGCAAGATGATGGGTGTAGCATCACAATGCAAGCTCTGCCTCTTTGGTACACTTATACAATGCATATACAAAAGGGGAAGCATTGTGCAATGCTGTTTTGGCCATCCCCCTGTGGACACCACTGCCCTACCCAAAATTGTGCCACTAAACACCAGCACAGCTGCTCACTGATTTTCAATGAGTATTATGCATCAGATACAGAGAAAACAAAAAAGTGGAAAGTCATAAATCTCATCCCTACAGTGTCATCATTATATCACCACCCAATCTAATACAGCCCTTGACTCCTAGGGGAAGGGGGAAGGGAAGGGAAGGGAAGGGAAGGGAAGGGAAGGGAAGGGAAGGGAAGGGAAGGGAAGGGAAGGGAAGGGAAGGGAAGGGAAGGGAAGGGAAGGGAAGGGAAGGGAAGGGAAGGGCGCAGCCCCAACTGCCAAAGCATTTGTCCACTCCTGTTCTAAATGAAAGCTGAATCTTCAAAGAAGGAAGAATTCACACATAGGGTCGGTTCTGCCAGTGGGCATAATGCAGCAGATGTGGAGGGAAAGGGTTGATGGCAAACTATTGGGAAGACAGTCCTGCTCCTTCTCAATTATCTTAATTTGTTCCAGAGGGTACTGCTCCTTCACTAGTGTTAAAAATTGGATTCTGCTGAAAATATTATTAGCTTTTGACCATGGAAGGAAAGACCTCTTAACTTGACCGTCAGGTGGCAAGATGTCCAGGACTGGTGCTTAGAGTACCAAGTCCAGGCTGCAAAACCCTAGACAAAGATTTAGTTTTCTGCACCACTTTGCTGTCATCTAACAGCAGTCCAGATATTTGCAGCATAGATCTCTTGGTTCCACTGATGCTGTGAAGCTGGAAAGACTTCTCCATAATATAGCCCGACTGTTAGTAAATGTGTGTGCTTTTAATCATGCCTTGGTTGGCCTTCCATAAATTTAGCATAAGACCATAAGTTGTGCCCTGCTAGATCAGACTCCTGGCCCATCTAGTCCAAACGTCTGTTCTCACAGTGGCCAACTGCACAAGGAAGGCCCCTAATTTCCCAGCAGATGGCTTTCAGAAGCAGTTCCACTACCATCAAAGTTAATAGTCATTGATCCCCAGGACTTCCAATTAATTGGTCCAGCCCTTTTTTGAAGCCACCCAAGCTGGTAGTCAGCAACACATCTTCTGGTAGTGAATTCCAAAGCTGAATTACATGTTGTATACAAAACTGTTTCCTTTTGTCTGTCCTGATTCTTCCACAATTCAATTTCACTAGGTGACCTCTGGTCCTACTATTTTGGGAATGGGAAAATAGCTTCTCTTTGTCTACGTTATCCACACCATGCATAATTTTGTATACCTTAATCATGTCTTTCTCATTTGCCTGCTTTGTAGATGAAAAACCCTCAAATGTCACAACCTTTTCTCATAGGGAAGCTGCTTCAGCCCCTTGATCGTCTTAGTTGCCCTCCTCTGAACCTTCTCTAGGTCCACTTATTTAGGTGTGGTGACCAGAACTGCACACAATATTCCAGATGTGGTCAGACCATTGATTTATATAAGGGATTATGAGACTAACATCTCAGTTTTCAATTCCATTTCTTATTATCCGTAACAAGCTGTTGGCCTTTTTTTACACTGGTTGCACACTGTGTTGACATGTTCATTGAACTGTTTTCCACTACTCCAAGATCTGTTTCGTCATCAGGAAAGCTCTGATCCCATTAGTTTTACGAGTAGTTACGATTTTTGGCACCCATGTGCATTATTCTTGGCCATAACTCCTTCTTTGGGAGATGGCAAGATGTGCTTGTTTTTTGGCTTCCTATCTCTGCTGGGACAGAGAAAAGGGGACGGTTTCAGCCTGGTCACTGATCTGCCATTCTGCATTGCACTTCATTATATTCAGTTAAACAGGTTGGAAAGCAACGTGTGCTAATTAGATTGTGGATCAGAGGCTATCTGGGAATGTGTACCCAAGGAGGAAATAAATACAATTGCAAACAAACTTACTTTCTTTAGGGTAGTTTGTTCAACAAGCTTAGCTCAAAGGCCACCAAGCCTTAAATAAACTCCAGGATAGAAAGTAGAAAAAAGAGCTTTGCTGAGGACTGCTCAAGGGATTCAGCTAAAAGTCACCTGGTTCAACATGCTGCCTCCAATATTAGATGGACAACCAAAAGACTACAAAAGTACTTCATGGATTGATAGCTTTACCAAACTGCAATTTTCAGCTGCTTGTCTCCTGTGTGTAAAGCAGCTGGAAAGGAAGGTGGCTTAAGAAAGCCCTTTCCAGATGGAAAGAAAGAAACAGAAAAAATATATATTGTTTTACCATTTTTTCCCTCGCTAGGCTAGAAGGGAAAGTAGCAGAATTCTTGTCAATTTCACCCAATGAAAACAAAGACGGATCAGTCTTGCAGGATTCCACCCAACTTGTTTAAAAACTTAAAAATCATTGTTTCACTGTTCCATCACTGAACTTTAAAAAAAGAAAAAAGCCCAGCTTTTCACCATGTCACTGATGGACTGCAGAGGTGGGTGGGTTCCCAAACAGGTAGAGTACCAACAGTTGGAGTGGAGAGGTTTGCTTACAAGGAATTGAAGTGCGGCACAGAAGCAAGGGAGCATGGCTTTAGTCAGTGCTATTTTTGATACTCAGTCAGAAAATACAGGCAAGGTGGTGTTGGCTGCTGGCTAGAGGTGGTTCCTGCATGACATCATCCAATGCTGTCCTCTGAGGAGGTGCTGGAGTCAACTGGAAATGTGGATCTGCCCTGAGTCACATGTACTTCTGTAACCAAATATTTCACTGGTAGCAGTTCCTGGGGATTTCAGGTAACCCAGGGTCTGTCTCAGCCCTATTACCTGAGCTATACAGAAAAAAAGATTATTTCTACCCTTGTTGCTCTTTTCTGCAGGGCTTATGGGCCTGGTATATCCACTGTTAAAGCATTTGGTTGAACTGTCCTCCTTTTGTATTCCATTAAGGCATGAGTAGGAAAGATGAGGCTTCTTTTCTGTCACCCCTATACAGGTAGTCCTTGACTTATGACCATTTGTTGAATGACTGTTCAAAGTTATGACAGTGCTGAAGAATGTGACTTATGACCGGTTCTCGCAGTTATGACTGTTGCAGTCATGTGATCAGAATTTAGGTGCTTGGCAACCAGCATGTATTTACAATGGATGCAGCATCCCGGGGTCATGTGATCACCATTTACAACATTCCAGGGAACTTCTGACAAGCAAAGTCAATGGGGGAAGCTGGATTCGCTTAATGATCATGGTGATTCACTTAACAACCCCAGCAAATAAGGTAGTAAAATTGGGGGTGACTCACTTAATGATCGCATCACTTAGCTATGGAAGTCCCAGTCCCGATTGTGGTTGTAAGTCGAGGACTACCTGTACCGTAGCACCTTAGATTATAATTGTCAAAATATGCAGCAGTGTTTACTCTCATTTTGAGGTGGAAACTCAGGAAAAATGTAGTAAATGTTCCTTTTGCCATGACCACCAAAGGGGGCTCATTGATACGCATGATAGGCATGCTTGCATTCTGTGTCATCATTATGCCCATTGTGGCCCTTCCTCCCAAAAGTTAGATGAGCATCCAGGCTACTGAATATTATGAAAAAGCCAAAAACAGACTTGGTGAAAGAAAGATTTCTTGAGTCAAGCTCAGCTGTCGATGGGTACTTTGGAGGCCCTGTGAAAAGGAGACCCAACCCAAAGCTGAAATGCAACAAAGGTAGCCTGGGTGAATCAGAGGGCCTCCCTACAAGGTGTTTTGCTTTCTGTCGCCAATCCTGTCTTTGCCTGCCAGTCTGCTCTGAAACCAAGTGTTACAGCAGAGAACCAGCTGGAATTCAGTTCAAGGCTAGTTTCCTCATTTGCCCTGTATAGCAAACCTCCATTTCTCACAAATGCCATCTCAACAAACAAAGAAAAAAAGAGAGGATGGCACAAGGGTAGGGCAGGTTGAGAGTCCGTTGGTGACGCCCCACCCCTGCTTGAGCTAACACAGCCCGCCCAGCCGAACAGGACGGTTATAAATCAGCTCAGAGCTTTGGGTGCTTCACCTGCTTTGCTTGAAACCTCACAACTAGAAAGCAGCAGACCGCACCGCAGTTTGGAAGGTAGTAGCTGACTTGACGGCGCCAACATGTCGATGGGTTTGGAGATTGGTGGTGTAGCCCTATCTGTCCTGGGCGTGATAGGCACCATCTTGTGTTGCGGGTTGCCTATGTGGAAGGTGACTGCCTTCATCGGCTACAACATCATCACCGCGCAGTTCACCTGGGAAGGGCTATGGATGGACTGTGTGGCCCAGAGTACTGGCCAGATGCAATGCAAGGTCTATGATTCCATGCTGGCGTTGCAACCGGACCTACAGGCTGCTCGCGCCTTAATCGTCATTTCCATTGTCCTCGGGGTAATGGGGATACTCATCTTCCTGATGGGAGCGCAGTGCACTCGCTGCATTGAGGATGAATCTACAAAGGCTAAGGTCACCATCGTCTCTGGGGTCATCTTCCTGCTGACTGGCCTCCTGACTCTCATCCCCGTCTCCTGGTCTGCCAATCAAGTTGTCCGCAACTTCTACAATCCAGCAGTCCCAGAGTCCCTGAAACGGGAGATAGGACCTTCACTCTACATCGGCTGGGCAGCAGCAATCCTTTTTATTTTCGGGGGAAGCTTGCTCTGCTGTTCCTGTCCCCCCAAGGAGGAGAAGTACAAACCCACACACCTGGTCTACTCTGCACCCAGGTCTACTGCACTGAGCTATGACAAGAAGAACTATGTATGAGATGGCAGACCACCCCCATGGTTGTAAGTGTTGCAAGCCTACCAGGACGTGTTAAATTCACCTTTGCTTGCTCAAGAAGAAGAAAAACTTCCACCAAGATTTATTCCCATGTTCAATGAGAATTTGTACAGTGATGGTCTGTGACTCCCTTTGTACGGAGTTCCTAAGAAGGGGAAGGAACTTGCCTGGCCCCGTTTTTCTTTTTGTGGATATTATTTGCCTCTGATCTAAAACACTCTCAGACTTTCATCAAGCACTTGATGAAGATCCCATCCCTCTTGCTCAAGCTTGGCCTTCAGTCCCTCCCTTAAGACTGACAGGGGGTCAAAATGACTGCAGATGGTTAGTATAAACCTGGAAGGGTCAAGTGGACTGCCTCTTTGAATGGGGGTTTCTGTGCTGTTGGATTCTCCCCCCCCCCCAAATTTGGATATCTGTATCTTCTACCCGTTTGTGGTTTCTGAAGGGGAACCCCTCAAGCGATGAAGGAGAAGTAAGATCATTTTCTGGACATGGGGATGAGGACAATGTCAGAACTTGGGGTGGCTGGACTGTTAGTGAATAATCCTGGGAAATGGGTGGTAAGTGGCAGAGAGAGCCCTCTTTCCCTGAAGTTTTGTCTGCATTCACACAACATGCTAAGAGTACTTAGCTTTAATCATGGTTAGTTTGGGAGATTGTTGTCTTGAACAAACCCAACCTAATTGGTTAGTTTATGATTCAGTGCGCATTTGAACTTAGAGAAGTGGTTTAATTCGGTACCCAGGTGAAGTGTGTTGGGAGAACACAACCAATGAGCCTTTCCCACACTGAACGATGAGTTCTGTATTTGAGAAAGGGGGAACAGCTGTCTGACGAAATTTGGTGGCCATATTTGAATATTCAAGCACGGGAATTTGCCTAGCTGAGGAATAAAGATGGCTGATACTCTTCCTCTTCTCATTCTGGATCCTTTAGAATGAGGGCAGGGTCTCCTTTTCCCACCATCAGGAAACGGTCAGCCATAAAGGTAGCGCCCCTTGAACTGCATGTTGGCAGCAACTGGTGGAAGGAAAAGAGATAAAGAACTGCCACTGCCCCTCTAGCCAAATAAAGTTCATCTCCAGACACTCTCGTCCTTGGGAATCTTTTGCCAATCTTCTTTTCCAAGATGTCACAGAGAGGGCACTCATTGGCAATGGGATTGTACAGGGGTGGGTGGGGGAATTTTGTTATACATAGTTGAGGGCAAGCATGATTCCCTCTCTTCTTTTGTGTACATAGTAAGTTACATTGTGTTTCCTTCTCTCCCCCCCCCCCAATAAAACTGTTTGAGCAACCCAACCAAATCTTGCATGTTTGATTATTTGGGAGTTGGCAAATTCCATTCTCTTGGGAACAGTGAGCTGTACTGGCAAGTCCCAAAGAGATCCATCTTTCTCTGCTGGTGAACATTTTGTTCCTTTTGCTCCACAAGTTGGTTTTGTCATTATTATCTTTTCTGCAGTGTTCCCCCCCCCCACTGTCCACCCCACCCCCGGCAACACAAACAACACTTTGCTTGTTTTATGCTCGTCACCCTGCCAAGCATCAAGAAACCATTGGGGGCTTGACAGAAGCCAAATTTTTGTTTAAAAATATGAGCTCAGCTCTGAACAGGGCCAACAGCAACGTCGTGAACATTCTGGAACTGGGAGAAAAATCTGTGTACGATTTGCACAAACTGTTAGAAATGGATTTTCATAATGTTAGTTTGTACCGGACTGAAAGTACTCCACAGGAGACTTATAGATAAAGTAAGATGAAGAGATTAAGTAGTAAGGATAATGGAATAGATAGCTATAGGGGATATGCTTCTCCTATTTCAAATCACACTAAAACAGAGAAGTTGTGTGAAAACAGAATGGAAAAATTAGATATAAAATTGTGTTAATAATGTCAGTTAGTGAGTTCAGTCAATAAGTTACAAAGAAAGTCCATTTCACAAAACATGTAAATTAATCTGCAGAACTCACTGTCACAAGATCCAGGGATGGCCAGCCCGATGGCTTTAATGCGGGCTTGATAAAACATGGAGAATGAGGAGAATTCTACCAGTGAACATTGGCCATGTTGGCTAAAAGGGAACATCCACGTGCAGAGGCAAACTGCTTCTAGATATCTAAAATACTGGAAGCAAATGCCCATTGCTTGCCCTGCTCAAAGTTGCTCAGAGACACACTTAACTAGATGGAACCAGTTGTGCCTAATCAGCCCAGACAAAGGTCTTAACCATTCTTCAAAAAATGAAGTCATTTAATGAAATTCAGAAATAATATATAATTAGACCATGTAGACATATCTGTGTGTACATGGAGAAGGCACTTGGATTTATTACACCAAGCATCGGCTCAGGTTATTCTCTCACAAACTCGATTTGTGTAACTCCAAGCGAGCTCTTTGACCTTAGGAGAGCCAACCAGTTTAAAGTTATGGAAGCATTTCTTATCCCCTTGGCCTTTGCACCCAGTTGAGTTACCTGAGTCCCAAGGATCCCTCCCACCTCATTTCAAAGCGTATTGCCTGTTACTGAGGCATGATCAGAGGCAACCAGGAAAACTGGCTACACTGTGCAGTGAAGCAAAATTGGAAACAAATATACCGCCCCCGCCCCCGCTCCAAATTCCTGGGTTGATGGTTTGAATTTCATACCTCTGAATGAGAAGTCCTGCTCTACATACATGGGGCAGAGAAGCACGCCGTTCACTTTCTAGGGCAGCGGTTCTTAAACTGTTTGACCTGATTACCCCTTTTCCTGGTCTCAAATAATGTCATTACCCTCAGAAAAAACAACAGATTCTTTTGTTTTACACAAGTGTCTTGATGGCAGCAGTCCCAAACCGGATCCTCGGCTCACAAATAAGCAGTTACAAATTGCTCCATTGCCCCCAGCATATGCCCAAATTAGCCCCTTGGGTAATTACCCCCCAGTTTAAAAACCATTGTTTTAGGCCATAGTCATTCTAGGATTTACTTACAGTATATATTTTTTTAAAAATCCAAAGTATGATATGAAATTTAGCCCAGCACTTTATTGCTTATAAGAAAAGGTTCCAAGGCACAAGATTGTCCTCATGTTTGGATTGGAAACCCCTCCCCTACCTTGCAATTTACAAGCTGCATATGTTGTCGATAACCCTTTGCATGCTCACAAGCATTATTCAGTGTATATAGTTACTTTACACGGACCATCTCCTACACTGAGAACACTCTCAAGAGCGAGGGGCCAGCGTTTAAACCCGGGCATGAATGGGGCTTTGGTTTCTCCTTATCCTGCAGAGAGTGGCTTGAACCTGCTTTCTTTCATCCCACACGAGAAAGCTATGGATCTCCCAGCCACTTCTCACTTGGCGAGGTTGGATTGAGCAAGCTTCTGTTTATTTTCTTGTTCCTAGTTTAGAGAGTGCGACAAATGATCCACACCCTTCTGCTTGGCTAGGTTTACCCACTGTAGATGAAGTGCGAAACAAACTTTGCAGACTACAGAGGCCGAGGGAGAAATAGAGAAGTTTCAGGGGCAGGATTCCAATAGGAGGGGAAGGAGAACACAGTGTCTTTCCCGGTGGGGTTGGTGGAATCGTCATGTCCCCATTCTCTGGAATAGCATTCCCAAATCTGCTTGCTCCAGATGTATCAGGACTGCAATTCCCAGTCACCATTTTAGCAGTGTCTTTTTTCCCCCTTAATTAAATACTTCCAATCTTTTCTTTGGGATTAAGCCAAACTTTAAACACATTGTTATCTACCATTTCATGGATAGCAACCAGCAAACGTGATGAATAAACGCTTAACACTACATAAAGAATTGATTTAATGTAATTTTTTAAAGCAGAGCTTGGCACATATTCAGCTTATTTGCATCTGGCACTCCCACTTACCCTTTAGAAGACTTCCTTGTCTAGTTCTTTCATCCCCTGTTGCATGCATGATTATATTCCATCTCTCCAGCATTTTGTCTCCAATATGTGTATGTGAATTTTTGCAAGCGGTGATAATACCATGCCCTAATCTGATGCCTTCTGGGTTTTTTTCTAAAATTGGAATCTGCCTTTTTGTAACTTACTGTAAATCCATTATTACATATCCTACATTCTGGAACAACAGAGAACAGATCTTGACCTTCTTCTGTGTGACATTCAATAAATTATTTGTAGAGTGATATATCGAGCCTCCGTCTTCTTTTCTCAGGGCTATAAAAGCACCCTGCTCCTTCAATTTCTTTTAATAGGCCTCAGCTTCTAGTGACCTATGACAGTGTTGTCCAAACTTGGCCACTTTAAGATGAGTGGACTTCAACTCCCAGAATTCCCCAGCCAGCATGGCTGGCTGGGGAATTCTGAGAGTTGAAGTCCACTCATCTTAAAGTGGCCAAGTTTGGACAACACTGCCCTATGAGGGCAGACTCCACCACTTCTGGAGTGCTTATTAAATTGCATCCAGATGGTTGCCTCCTTTCCTTCCGTCCTCTCTCAAGGGCAGTTAGCAACTGAATGGAGAAACGTGCCCTGCAAAGCAGGTTCCCCCTGGCTTAACTGATAGCGGCCACTGTGGCTCCTTTGACTAAGTTGCTGATCCTCCCATTTACTGCTTTTCCCAAAAGTGATAAACTGGGCAACAGTGATCAGTACAGATAGTCCTCGACTTATAATCATTCATTTCAGCTACCATTCAAACTTACAATGGTGCCGAACGAATGGTAGCTGTAACTGGTCCTTGGAGTTATGGCTGTCCCAACACCCGTGGTCATATGATCGCAATCTGGGCACTTGGCAACCCGTTCACACTTATAACGGTTTGCCAAGCACCCTGCGATCATGATTGCCATCTGCGACCTTCCCTGTTGGCTTCCCCAGAAAGTCAATGGGGAAGCCAGCAGAGAAGGTTGCAAGTCACTGGGGTAAGTCTCCTCCACCCACACACCGTCCCCAGCCCCACTGCACTTGTGCCGCGCTGGCCACTTGCACACCCCCGTGTACCCTCCCCAACCTGTGCAGCACCTCTCACGCACCCCCTCTGACCCTACCCCACATCCCCACACACCCCCTCACTCACTCCCCCACCTGGCAGCAGCCACTTACCTGGCTGCCAGCCTGGGACTTACAACTTCCTGCCGGTTTCCCCACTGACTTTGGTTGTGAGAAGCCAGCAGGAAGTTGCCTTGCCTAATGACTGTGGGATTCAGTTAATGACAGCAACCAGGACTGCAGAGATTGCCGTTGCTAAGTGATGCGGTCACACTTTAAGATTGCATCACTTAGTGACAGAAAATCCGGTCCCAATTGTCATCGTAAGTTGAGGACTACCTGTACTAAGAAGCTTGTAGGTTGTAATCTGAACATATCTGGAAGGCATTACCTTGGGAAACGAAAGCCTTAAAGCCTTGGAGCATGTGCTATATATGTTGATCTAAGCAGAAAGTGAACTCCCAAAATTATCGATCTAGTCTGTGGTGATGATGAAATGGAGGCAAAAATCCATTTCAAAAACATTCCATGGAAAGTTATCTTCTGAGAAAATTCAGCTGGGGTTTATTTATGTATAAACTATCTTGAAAGAAGGATGATCTAAGAGGAGCAAAGGTGAAGGCATTCTTGAGTTGAACTCCACTCCTGACTGTGTCATGGACATCTCCATATAGGACTTGGGGTTTCAGGGGGAGAGGGTAGAATCCAGAACTTGTTTACTTGTGCCTTCTGAGAGACTAGAAAGCCTGCAGTTGGAAGCCCATTGCTTTCCTTCATCAATACTAGAATATATTGGGTCAGGTCCACATTTGCACCTGAAATCACTCCACTGCCAATCTGTAGGTGGTCAGCAGAGGAGACAGGAGGGGGCATATTTCACTGAAGACTGGAAGCATGAAAAACAGTATTTTCAGAGAAATTCTCAGAAAATAATTTTCTGAGAGGTATCAGCTCATTGGTATCCTAATGGCTGGGTAAGCATAGGAACAATAATTTTGTATAAGTTGATGCCCCATTAAGTGGAATGCAAGTTGCCAGAAATCATAAGATTACTCTACCTGCTTATCCTAGCTGTTTGGCATCATTCTCTCTTTTTCTGCTGCCTCTCCCCACCCCACTCTTTGTTCCAGAAGAATTGAGAGCCATCGTCATACCCAGTCCATCCATGCTGTATTTCTGCACACTGAAAGGTTTCGTTCTTGCTTTGTTTTGGATTTACTCTCTGAGAAAACTCTTGAGTTGGAGCCAAAGAACTGCCGTTTTTTTTTTATTGGCTTTTAATTGCTGATGTTAAAAGAGTTTAGCTCATGATGTACTTTTTATGATAAAGGTGGGGCCTTTTGGAACAGGTTACAGTGTTTGATATGAGAACAAATGTAGTGTTTTATAATAATCAGAGGAATTCCCCTAACGTTTCTATTTCCCTTTCTGAAATTCCTGTGGCCCGCCAAAGCATTTTAAACTTAGGAAGGATGCAGACTTAGGATCTCTTACAAATAAGGAATAGTACATCAGTATTAAATCAACTTTTGATTTGATTCTTGTGTAAAGATATAAAAAATATATAACCAGGATCTAGACAAGAATCACCTCATCCAGTATCTTTTGCAAGAATCTCTGACGTGACTTAATAATCCATTAGTAGACAACTGCAATAGATCTGCCAACACACGATATGTTGGTGAAGAGGCTGAATGATAGACTAGGAAATTCTGTGCCCAAATCTCATGCAAGAAAAGTTTCTAAGCCTAACTCCATTCTATATTTTGGTGACCCCAAAGCTCCACCTGTTTTTTATGCCCTGGCGACGTTCTAACAAATCATTGGAGCTTCAGTTGCATCACCGCGGCCACCATCTTGACTTTTTTACCACACTTTGAAGACACCCCTGCTTGCAGGAAAGTTGGCGTATGGGAAGCATTATTTTGCATACAATCAGAAGCCTCTTTTAAAAAAAAAAAATCTAAAGCTAAGGCATTATTTAATGTTTTTTGCCTTTAATAAATAGGCGTCCAGATGGAATAGCAATTGTTGCAAACAGAATACAAATCAGCAGTGTAACGTGGCTACAAAAAAGGCAAATGCAGTTTTAGGCTGTATGAATGTAAGTATGATTTCCGAACCCCAGAAAGTAATAGTTCAACTTCTTCTGGTGTTAGTTAACACTCTTCCCAGCTGCCACCTTCAAGTAGTATGTCAGTTTTTGGCAGCATACTCTTAGGAGGATTCAGAGGCTGGCAACAAGGATGGTCGGGCTCACCAGGGCAACGAAGGACTGTTCTACGCAACTCACTTGAGCACGAAGAATAGGTTTGTGTGATTGCAACACCCAGAGCACATGACCGATACTAGGACAGGTGGAAGATACTTGGCTTGAAGCCAACTTGCTGCCTGGCTGCAGTTTAACTCTTCAACGGTCTTCAAGGACAATAGTTCTGATTGGGAACAATGATGTGCAAGGACAGGGAAGGAGCACAGGTCTCTGGATCTCCTGGATGAGGAAGGCCCCCGTTTTCCATGTTTTCTTTACTATCTTCTTTCTAAAAAGTTTGTGATAGGATCTTAATCATACTAAGGAGCTATTCTCCTGGTTCTGGATGGCTTTTCTGATTTTGCCTTGTGGATCAGATAGCAACTAAACAAGAACAGCAGAATGAGTCTGAAGATTAATGATTAATAGTTCTGCAGTGAGGTATAGTAGTTGTTTGGGTTCCAGCTATCTATTATCACTTATTATTTGTTAACTTAATTTTACAGGTTTGTTGTAAAAATAAAATGAGTGAGTGTATCAAGTGGGGGAGACATGTACGCTATTATGGAACCTCTTAGTTGCAAGACACATGCAAGAAATAGATATGGTTTAGGAAGACACATTCAGACATTCAGAAGCAATTTCATTATCACTATTACCTGATTAGGTTCACACCACACGCTAAAATCAGGTTAACAAAACATAAGCGCTGCATTCACGTGGCACATCATGCAAACAAATTATGGCTTAGCAGGATTGCTTGGCTAACACAACATGGTAAGACAGTGGCTAAATTTCCACAAAACATTGAAGTATAAATTATCTAACTTCATTTGAATCTAGTTTAGCATGTTGTGTGAACCAGGCAGCCTCTATAAACTTTCTACAGCAGGAAGTCTTGGGGTGGAGATTTAAAAATTTTGCTCTGGAAGGAGTTGGTAAGTTACCAACGACTAAAAGTACTAGATGATCTACCAATCACCTTCCACAGTTCCACAGTATAAGTTGGGCCAGTACAATGTGTGAAAATGTAGTGCCCAGCAAAATAGCTGATCTATGCAAATGAGCCAAACAATATTCCATAGGACAGGAAAAGAAATCCCTTTTCGTAGCTTCAGCCTCCAAAGGCTGCAGGGGACATTGCACCATAGTCACAGGTTTGTTTTATTTGATAAACAAAACAGGGGTATTAAGTAGAGGCTTAGTTCAACCTTTTAAAACCAGAAAGGAAAACCGAATGGCTGAATTCTGATGGCTTATGACTGCAATCATGGGATGTCAGGAAGCAAAAAAAAAAAAAGCAAGGTACCCGGATGTGACCTATAAGCCTCAGGATATTGAGGAAGATAACTCTATACCTGGATTAGACCCAAGATCTGACTACTTTAATACTCTCCTTACAATATGTATAAGTCGGCCAAATCCTTCCAAGAAACTTGTGAATGATCATAATCACTCCAAACACTGATATACTCTCACTGCACAGGTAGTTCCATTGTGGTGTCCTGTTCTACAGCTCTGATGATAAAACCTTCAAGTCAAGTTCAGCTCCTGGCAGTTACATGGACAAATCTATATAGGGTTTTTTTAGCCACGTTTTGGAAGTGGTTTCCCATTTTCTTGTTCTAAGATGCTTCTTTGATTTCCCAGTCTTGTCTACAGCCTAAGATTCCCTGGTGGTCTCCAATTCTAGTACTCATCAAACTCAAGCTTGCTTAGCTTCCAAGCTCAGGCAATAATTGGATGCATGCTGCCACCTGCTGAGACAAGCTGTTGCTATATCTAGTTTGTAACACCCTGTTGAATTAAAGAGGGGGAATTGGAAATAAAAAGTAGGATTACCACACCCTTAAATGTGGCTCTGGTTTGTAACTGTCACATGAAAATGGTAACACAGATAGTCCTGTTTGATAGTAGTACCAAGTCTTCAACTACATTATTCTGCTTGTTTGACCAGCAATTTTTATTTGCTTGAGTGAAATAAGAGGCGACTTCACTATTTGCTACTATTTCCTTGAGAAAGAAAGTCAGTCTAATTCCATATATTACTGTCAACAGTTCTGTGTATAGGAAGGCAGAAGGAGGAAGAAGTTTCTGTAGTTTCCCTGATGCAAGAAATAGCAAATTATAAAAATAAACAGGAAATGGCCTCTCCCTTGCTTGAAAACGAGATTTTGTGATGGCTCCCTTATTAATTTTATCCCATCCTTTTTTGTGTGTTTTTACAGTTTATTTGTAATTGCTTTTTATGCATTTATTCTTTTTAATTGTTGTACGCCACCCAGAGTCACTTTGTGTGAGATGGGTGGCTGTATAAATATGATAAATAAATATTATTAATATTTATTATACTACTAATCCAATCAATAAATGAATCTGGGTCATCTTAAAGTTAGTAAAAACATTTTTATATTTTATAGATATTAAATAAAACACAAAGCAAATAGCGTCACAGACAGCTTAAAGCCTACATCCATTTTTGTGGATATGGATTGGTCTTGCAATGCTGAGTGAAATGCTCAATGTTCAAATGCTTTTCTTTGCTAGAATGTCTTGCGCAGAGGAGATGGAGACTGAACCGGCACAGGGAGGAGATTCAAACAATCATATTTGAATTTTCCCTATCTCCCTAGAACAGCGGTTCTCAAACATTTTGGTCTCAGGACCCCTTTACGTTCTTAAAAATGAGAACCCCAAAGAGCTTTTGTTTAGGTGAGTTCTATCAATATTTACCGTGTTAGAAATTAAAACTAAGAAAGTTTAATATATTTATTTATTTGACTTCACGGACCCCCAGGGGTCCCTAGAGCACACTTTGAGAACCGCTGCCCTAGAAACTTGGCTGAGCTAAGCTACCCTCAAAAACCCTAAGAAGTTTACTACTCAGACGGGAGACTTCCAGGGAATCCCAGGGGTAAAAACGAGATTGGGAAGTTGTAAAATCTTGCGGAAGAGAGCAATGGCAACGCACTTCGGGACCGCGGTGTATTTCCCGACAGTCAGCAGGCATCGAGTTCAGTTTCAGAGACTTTATCTGACTTGGGGGGACTAACTTTGTTTTTAAAAAATTGGTCTGTATTCATCATAACGTTTTCCCGCAGATTTTCATATGTATTTTATAAGTATTATTTGAAAAAAGAGTTCTGTGTAGTTCCGAAATTTGATTCATTATCAACCAAACAAGAACAGGGGCACTCGTGGCTCCCCCTGGCGACACACAAGTGCCAGTGGGCATGTCCAACAAAGCCGGAAGGAACAAGACAAATTACCCTCTTCTATGGCATCGGATCACCTTAGCAACCGACCCGGCAGTGGATCTGTGGCTACGTCCCCTCGTTAATTTAGTCTTTGTCACCTTGGTGACCGCTACGCCCGCCCAATGATGCTTCGCGCTCTTGGCTTTCCGCGTTCTCCTTCTCGCTGGGCGCGGGCCCAGACGCTCCGATGCCGCCTCATCAGCCCAGTCCGGGAAAGAAGGGGTCTCGCCAGCCGCGCCATCATGTAAGAGCTCGGGAAGGGAGTGGAACTTGGAAAGGGGAGAGTGAACCCCCTACAAAGGCCCGGCCGGCGCATGAAGCCTCCATGTTCCCGGTTGTGTCAAGACCACGAGCCGGATGTAGTCATCATAGAGATGGAAAGGATAGACCATATATAAAATGATGGCATCCTAGTAAGCTCCGCTCTGTGGGAATCAGCTGTGATGGGGCAGCAGAAATGGTCTCCACAAAAGTGCGAATAAACCTGCGCTAGACAAGGGGAATAAAGCACCCCATGTTATTGCCATCCCCCCCTCAAATCCTGCTCTCCGCATCGGAGCAAGGTGACGCCGAGAGAAATACGAATGTGGGAGGGGGAATGCAGGTTCTGGATAAAGATGACTTGCTGGAACCCCGTAAACTAGGCCACCACCTCCGTTAACAAGCCAGCATATCTGCATTTCCAGCTATAAAAAAAAAAAGTTTAATGTCAGCCCAGCATTTAAGGGGCTGACATCAGCTTAAAACGTTTGAACTCATATGTCATCTCAAGGGAAACTTGCAGACATGAAAGTAGATAAATGAAGAGACATAGTAATAAAGCTCTTCCTTAAAAAAAAAAAACTGCATTATTTGTGTAGTTAAGATTTACCAACAATGCTTTGTTGCTGTTCTTACATAGTTTGACAGTTCAATATGATGGTGTCTGGTCTGTGTCAACAGGAAAAAGTAATGGATCTTTCATCATTGATTTTGGATTGATTCCAGAGACATTTTATGATCTTAGGGAGGCTTTTAGAGATTGTTCCTTAAAATGAAATTTGGTGCCCTTTTCCATAGAATTTGTGGCAGTGCCCAGCTATTTTCTGTCTGAAATACCCATACAAGGGTTACCAAATTTGGGCTATAAAAATGCAGAAGACCAGTAGTTGACAGCAAAGAGATACAGATGCAGAACATTTTCAGATGATTACTGTTTTAATTGCTGTTATTTATTGATTCTTTTGAAATGGATTTATGTTGAATGGTAAGCTGCCTCAAAGACTCCTGAGGGGAAAAGATAGAACATCATAACCAAAAGCTTGTTTGTGGTCTGTTTATTCTATCTTGCTGGTCCCTACAGAGACTACCAGATTTTGCAAGGAAACCCACAAGCAGGGCACAAGTGAAATAACTCTTTCTTACAATAGCTTGCCACTATCTAGTATTTAGAGATTGACTTCCTGAATACCTGGAGGTTCTTTTTAGCTAACTTGGCTAATAGCCATTTATAAATCTGTCCTTACATTAATTTGTCTTTATAATCTTTACAAACTGGGGCTACCAGGTCTCAGTTGAAAAAATCAAAGCCATGAGATGGCAGCAAAGAGTTAGAATTTCTGAATATATCTGCTACTATTTGCCATCTAGTAGTCATCCAGATTTTTGCAGCCCAGGTCTCTAGCCTAACCATTATCCTGTTCATAGCTTTTGTTTTATTTACAGGCCAGTGCCTCTGTCCTATGCCATTTTTGATGGACCCTCACCAGATCCTCCACTTGTTTTCCTGCATGGGCTATTTGGAAGCAAATCCAATTTTTCATCCCTTGCCAAAAAGTTGGTGCTCCAGACTGGTCGCAAGGTGGGTAAAAGATGGAGTATGGTCAGCTGGGGAAGGGGTTGCTGCTGGTTTGGAAGTCAGTTGCTGCCACTTTGAGGAGCCATTTTTATATTGAATAGGCAGAAGTTCTTCTGCAGGATTTTATATAGCTGAACAGGACATTTTAAAATATTTTTCAGTCTATCTCAGGTGAGCCATAGACCTTTATGTTTTTTTATGTAGCTCTAAATTCAACACTTCAGAGAGTCTTGGTTCTTTTCAGTAATGTCTCTTGCTACCGCTTCATCATGTCTACTATCTCATAAACGACCCCAAAACATTCAGAAGGGATTAAAAATCAAGTTGGAGATAGTGCTGCAGAGAAGAACAAGGGAAGTATATGTGTATAAGATGGATGTTAATGTATATAAGGAATATAAGATAAGGGAGGATGTTAATTAAGAACAAGGTGTTGAACCACAAGGCAGGTAAGTCATTGGCTACATGAGAAAGTAGAATTGGACTGAACTGAACTGAACTAAGAGTCATCTAGGTTTTCTTATTAGATTTCATGCTCTGAGACAACCTAATGAGTGCAAAGAATGAGTTTTCCAAATAATATTGGAAAGATTACAAGATAATAGCTTTATAGTCCATAATGCATCAAACCAGAAATACAACTTTTTTGTATCTAAAATAATTTATTCTGCTTTTTTACAACACTGAATCTGCAGGTTATTCTGCTGATTTTTATAATATGGTGACCTTTATACAAATCTTATGCAATGCTTGCTAGACAGCAAACTTAGCTAGGATATATCTTTTCCCAAGATTCAAAATGAGTTCAGATTGGGTTGGAATTAAAACCCAAAGCTCTAAATTATTCTCTTCTTTTAAATCCTGGCTGAGAGCAAAGAAGTTTATAATAAAACTATGCAAGAGAGAGATGGCCAGTAGAAAACCAGGCTTGGAAAATCAACCTATTTAAAAGGAGCTAACCTCCCCCTGCAAGACCAGGTTTGCAGCTTTGAAGTGCTCCTTGATCCAGAGCTGTTCCTGAATCTCTATGGGATGGAAGTAGTAATTAAGCTTTTGTGCCGTTTCCTCAATTGTATCTATTGCAACCATTCCTGAGGTGGTCAGACCTGATAATATTCATCTATGCATTGATGACATTATGTTTAAACTATAGACTACACAAATGTGCACTAAATGGAGTTACCTTTGAAGAGTGTCCAGAAGGTTATTGGAAAATTCAACAGCTAGGCTGTTCCTTGGTGCATCATAATTTCTTCATGTCTACACTGAAATATAGTTCTGGTAATTTAGTCAAAGTCTAAGTAAGGCCTCATCTTTGCCAACCTGCTGGTTTCCCTCTTCTCCTGCCCAGATAGGTGCTGACAGTAGATGCCCGCAACCATGGGGATAGCTCCCACAGCCCCATCATGACTTACGAAGCAATGAGTGCTGACATCCATCTCTTTCTGCACCAGCTGCATCTCAGTAGGTGTGTCTTAATTGGCCACAGCATGGGCGGCAAGACAGCCATGGTATTCACACTACAATGGGTATGCACTTCTGACCAGTTTCTTCTTTTAGTATTTTACTGTTGACATTAGAAGGACATGGCCTTTGTGGCTAAATGGGAGTTGATTATTGAGAGAGGAGGGCAAGCTTAGGAGGTATAAATATCTGATTACCAGAACTTTGTGTATTGGGGTGGAGGGGGAATGTGAATTTTGCATCCATGGCAACTCAAAGATTTGTATATAATAGATATCAAAAGTTGACTGTGCATTAAGGAATCCTGCCATAGTGTCAAACAATATCGTGAACAGACAACAGTTCATATTTTCTTTCGATAGCTAATACAAAAACAAATGGATCATAGAACAAATTGATCCAGAGTTCTCACTCAGAGCACAAATCAGCAGGCTCAGATTATATTTGGGACACTAAATGAAGACCTAGCTCTCTAGATAAGCCTATAATGCTAAGAAAGGTGAGAAGAAAGGGAAGAGGATGGGATACACCATTGGAAGACCTGAAGGACCAGGTTGAGGACAGATAATCCTGAAGAAGGTCTGTTTGTGCAGTTGCTAACAGACACTGACATGATGACACCAAATAAATCAATGAATTTAATCTCATTTTGCATAATTTGTTTCCACAACCCAGGCTTTTAAAAAAATATATTTTTGTCTGAAGCCACAGCATATAACATGTGCTTTAAAACACATTTCCTCTTTTTTTTTTAGCTACAAAGTCCCACACTTAAACAGTTGTACAAGCTCAAAACACATAGACAGATAGGGACTGAAGTACCTCAACATTATATATTTCAAAAATAACAAGAACAGCCAACATATAATTTTCTGGGGTGGGGGAGATAAGAGTTTTATAAAATTCAATAAATTTGTGCACTCACAACAGACTTGTAGGTAATTTCTACAATTTTTAAATATAACTTGATCCTTCCTCTTTTAGAGTCACTACACTCAGAAGAGCATGCTGTGGTACATATGCAGTACATGTTAGTCACGGTTGGCCCATTCTCCTCTGGGATTAGGGGACAGAGGACGTAGATTCTAGTCAGACCTAAGGCTCTGCATCTCTTTTTCTAAAATGTCATTCCCTTTCATTCTTACAATGTCTATGAAGGAAACTGATGCAGAATAACAATTTTTGTCTGATACACTTCTCTCTATCTGTCCCTAGCTTAGAATTCTTATCAGAGGCTAGGCTAGGGACTAGTGTGACAGCTCTTTCAGCCAATGATTCCCGGGACCTCTTTTTCTTTCCCCAAATTCATTCCTTTGCAGCCAGAGCTGGTGGAGCGCTTAGTGTGTGTTGATATCAGTCCTAGCCAAACGAAAGATATCAGTGGTTTTCAGGATTTCATTGCTGCCATGAGAGCAGTGGATATCCCTAGAGGTATTCCTCGTTCCACTGCACGCCGTCTGGCCGAAGAACAACTGCGCCCAACTATTCAGGTAAAATGTTTTTGTTGGAGATCACAAGTTACACATGCCATAAGCTACTTCTTCTTTCTAATGAGGTTTGTAAAAGTGTGGGACAAGGAATAGTCCTGATAGATACTGTTGTGATATTTTCTTCAAACAGAATATATCATTTTTCAGAGTTGGACATGTATAACCATCTGACCATATTAAAGAGACAATGTGTAAATCAATTTAGAGATAGTCCTTATTTAGTGACCACAATTGGGACCCACAACTCAATCATTAAGCAAAGTGGTCGCTAACTGAAACCATGACTGTGCTTATGATCTTACTTCAGCTTTCCTTTGCTTTAAAGACCTGCAAAGGTTGTAAATGTGAGGATTGGTCATAAAGTTACTTTCCATCACTGTTGTAACTCTGAACAGTCGCTAAACGAGGCAGTTGCTAAACAAAGACTACCTGTACTGGATTCAGTTTGAATTGAATGTACTTGCACAAAATAACTGCCCATGGGTTATGTTTCACATTCATCCCAGTGACTTTACTTTTTTCTGTGTAGGAGCCAACCATCCTCTACTTTCTACTCACCAATCTAGTGAATTCTGAGGACCAGTTTGTATGGCGTGTGAATCTAGAGGCCATTTCGCAGCACCTGAACGAACTCATGAGTTTCCCTGACTTCCAGACATCTTATCTAGGGCCTACTCTCTTTCTTGGGGGTTCCAAATCTGGCTATATTAGGTAGGCAATTTGGAGCTTCATTTAGAATAATATCTGCAGGGTTGCAGCCTGAAACCTGTTTTTACATTGCACATCAAAAAATTTCTAATAAATAGTAGAATATAATCTACATGTCCCAAAAGATAACTTTGCCCTGCTGAGTGTCTGCAGATGATGCTTTTGAACATAGGCATGATTTAATCTGAGCTGCATTTTGCCACATCTAGACCAAAGGTATTTTGTAAATTAATCATAGTCTGGATTCTGAGGCTGTTTCTATCATAGTCCCTCTGTTTTATTTTGATTTAGATTGCAGAATGGTCTACTATTTCACCTTGCTTTTTAGGAAGAGTTGAAATCACAAGGTCCTTTTTCACTGAGTTTAGTTTTTCACTGCCATTTAGTTTCTCTCTTTCACAGACTAGTCACATAATTTATATAGCCCAAAGCTGTTATTTTATTGTTATATTATATTGATTAATATAATTTATATACCCAAAAACTGTTACTCCAAGTAGGTAATTTTTCCTATTTCTTTCCCATTTCTGTGTCTATTCTTCTGCAGCTCCCATAACTACCCTGAGATCAAACGGCTCTTCCCTGATGCTGAAGTCCAGCATGTTCCTGATGCAGGGCACTGGGTTCATGCGGATCAACCCCAAAAATTCATCACTGCCATTTGCAACTTCCTTGCACTCCATCCGATCTAGTATTTCTAAACGGATCCTCACAAAATATCCTCTCAATATTGGAGGAATAGGAGTTTTCGCATTGATCTGAATGCCTTTTGCTGAATGGTCAGTTGGATAACTACTATTCTCCAGCTGGTTTTTCACCATTTTTGTAGTCCCTGCTGTCATTATCCTGGAAGTCCTGAGTCCTTGGTACGAATTGGCAATCAGAACCGTGCAGTGGCTGGAATGCCACCTACTCCATATATCTCCTTCTTTGTACAGTATTTAATATTAAATAAAATAGTGTTTGGTTTTAGTTTTAAATAAGCAATCAAAGCCTTGCCAAGGAACCAGAAATAAGTAGAACAGCTCATGTTGTTTCCAGAGAGAGAGAGAAGAGGAGGAGGAAGCAGCAGCAGCAGCAGCAGCAGCAGCAACATCTCCAGCCTCCTAAAGAAATGGAGGCAGTTTATGGACATAGTGCTGTATGTAGCTCTTGGCCTAATTTCTAAAGCTCCATATAAGTGATCCATTCAGCGCTTCGATCAAATTGCCAGTCCCTTCCCTGGTGATCTAATGCCTGGAAGAGGTAGAAGTGGGAGTCAGAGAATGAAAGAAAAGAGGGATGTCAGAAAAAAGGAGTGTCAGAAAGCAGAACTGTCTGGTCTCACCCACTTTTGGCTGTGGCTCAATCAACCACTCGCTCCAGCTCTGCCAATTATTCAACGCAGACTCCAGGAGGTTACTCTTAATGGAATATGTCTTCAACAGAGAGGTTTCCCACCTCTGACCTAAGTGAGCAAATAGATATTGAGACCCTAGGAATCTTATCCATTTATTCAACTAGATAGCATCTGCTAAATAAGATAATCCTCTCCTGGTTAACAGAATTCTGGTCTATGTACATATCTTTAGTTATGTATTATTTATTAATTTATTTAATATCCTACCAAAAAACGTTACTTCAAATATTGACAAACACCACACTGACAACTCATTGCTCCAGGTGAGGTATAGATTTCACCCTCCAGTGTTTCATAATGGTTCAACCAGCCCCCAATCCATAGTTCTTGATGTCTTGATAACACTAGACATATAATCAAGAAGGAGATAGGCGTCTTTAGACAATACTCCTTTAAAGGTGATTGATCCAAAGTAATAACAATCCAGTCATAACCAACTCTTTAGGTTACTGCTGGTCCTTGAAGGTGAAAGAAAGAAAAATTTCAGCTATACACCTTTGCTATTGTTTGGATTATTCACAGGCTTTTAAATAGTGAATTATTTACTTAATGCCTATTTTTGTACTTGCTGTAACCCAGGACCACTTTTGAAAGAAGGAGAAATCTAAACTAATCCACGGCAAGGAATTTGTGAGCAATCTGCACACTCAGTATTTGTGATATTCCAAATAATGAGAAGGAAAGGACTTCTAAGGATTATAGTGGTTTGGGTAATGACACATAAAATTATAGCAACTTTCCTTACTAGTGTGTGTATGCTGTTCTTATGAATTGTTCTAAGCTGGAGGAGCATCCAAGTGAGGTGTTTAGTGAGAAATCACCGTGCTTAATTCATTCACCTTTTGCAGATCATCAACATGACTCCTGCTGTCTCCTGTCCTTGATTGTCCCCATCTTCTGTAGTCTTTTCCACCAGTTGCAGACTGCCCAACATTTTTAGGAGAATGGGCTGGCCCAATGTAAGGTTCAAAAATGTTTCCCATCTCAGTCTTGGAAAGCAGCAAGACCTCTTCACTGCTTTTAAATGGCTCCATGCATGTTATAGAATTGTTGCTGTTGTTATTACTAGATCATTAGATTTTTATCCTGTCTTTTTTATATATAAGACAGCAAACATAGATAATACAGTACTCCTGTCTCCTATTTTCCTCAACAAGAACCCTGTGAGGTAGGTTGGGCTGAGAGGGAGTGACTGGCCCAAAGTCACCCAGTCGCTTTTCATGCCTAAGGGAAGTCTGGAACTCACAGGCTCCTGGTTTCTAGCCCAGCACTTTAACCATTACACCAGGCTGGCATCGTGCAGAAATCTCTCCTGTGCAATGAGTCTCACACTCTTTGCAAACAGTGAGCCCTTTACAGGCTCAGCAAAAGGAAAGGAAAGCCCTGTTCCATTTTTTGGGAGTGTGAGGAAATGAACTTCTTAGGTGGTGTCACTGTCTTTAAGAAGTGCTTGGCAACTTCAGTCCCACAGAACATATCAAAATACTAGAAATCCAGTTTTAAGGTACATTTCCTGGTTACCAGCTTGTTCTGAACCTGACTCAAATATTTTAAAAGTAATAGTACTTTAAGTATTTTAAAAGACCTGAAGAGTTGGGATCAGAACTCTATCTCAGTCAACTGAAAAGGAGGGCAAAGGGTACAAGGAAGAAATATTTTTCATCTTGATGTGGCAGTTGTGGAATAAAATGCTCCCAAAAGGCCATCTGGCCCCATCACAACAAACTTTATCATTTTATAACAGAATCAGTACAGTGGTACTTCGGTTCACAAACTTAATTCGTTCCACGATTCTGGTTGTGAGCCGAATTGGTCGCGAACCAAATCGAATTTCCCCATAAGGTTCAATGTAAATAAGGTTAATCTGTTCTGAACCATATGTATTTTTTTTAATCACAAATATATGAAACAAAGTACAGTACAGTACAGTATGAAGAGAGAGAACACTAACCTTGAGGTGACACCAAAAAGCTTCACAGCAAGTGTCTGTCTGTGACCGCGATCTCGCCTAGAGGAAGCCATGACCACGTGTCAGAGCAGAGAAGATGGCCACGGGTCGTGTTCGTCACCCGATGCGGAGTTCGCGAACGGAAGCAAAAATTTGCGAACGGTGCTGTTCGTGAACCAAATTAGTCGTGAACGGAAGCGTTCGTGAACCAAGGTATTACTGTATTTGTTGAGCAGCCAATTAAACAATTAACTGTTAATATCGTGGCTGTTTTCTTGGTTTGTAATACAGTTTAATTTATTGTATACATTTTTTAAAAGTCAAAGATTTGTTAACCACTTTGAGAGAGTATTCAAATCTTTCATCTGAAGATTTTTATACCTCCCTCCCTCCCTCCCTCCCTCCCTGGTTTGCAATCTAAAAAAGAATTGCATAAAAGGCAGTGAAAAAAGCAGGGAAGAAGAAAACAGCAAACATCCAATTCCGACTGAGAGCCAGGCATTCTTACGATGTCAGCTGAGATGGAAAGAACTCGGGGACAAGCCAGATTTTTCTGCAGAGCCAAGGGAACGGCCCAACTTTCTGCATTTCCTTTGCTGCAGCCTGGTAGAATAGCTGCTACCAAATGTGGCAGGTCCACCGAGCTGAACTTTTTCAAACACAGGAAGCAGGAGAGAATCATTTTGAATAAACTAATGTTAAACATGGAGAAAATCTTACCTATGGGGTCACTAAGAGTTGAAAATGGTGGTGCGTAATCAAACATTTAAAGCAAATCAATTTTGAAGCACGAAGCATGCTTTACTTAGCCTGCCTGTGCACCTGCATATGTCCTAGAAGCATCGTCTTGGAGGAGATACTGCCAGTTGCACCCTCTGCAAGAAAAAGGGAAACCTCTGCCTCTGTTTGGCACAACTTTTAAACCAATGCAGTTTTGCAACATCCTTCCCTCTTTCTCTATTGCATGAAAATAACCAAAGTGTGTCCCTCTCATACAAAAAGCAAATGAGACCAAATCTATATTATGAAATGTGAGAGCCAGGTGTATCCAGCTATTGAAAGATCAAGAGAAGGCAAATTATTTCCTCTTGAGCCAATTGGCAATTTCCACAAAATGCCTCCGTGGGTGTCTTGTTTCCCGGCCGCTCCCACACAGTTGGGCCAGCCTCTTTCTCCCAATGCAGTTCATGGGAGGGAAAACACTTCAATTAGTGTGATTTCTTTCACTTTCACAGTTGCTCAGAGCTGGAACTGCTGCTAATCTTGTGGCTCTTTTTGCTGTCATCACTGTCACATATCAGCTGAATCTTGAGGTGTCATGGCCGGTAAGATCACAGATGCTTCCCTCCTCCTTTACTCTTGCTTAAAATCTTAAATCCTGAAAGAGGCGGGAGTGGCAGTTGCACTGTTTCCTTTTCGTTCTCTTGCTCTGCATTTTTCAAAAATAGTGTAAGGTTCTCGGCTACCCAGAAAACTTGAAATCAATCAGCAGCCCAAAATAAAAGACTTCAAGCAGGGACTTCTCTAAGCAGCATTTTATTTGGCCAAGCAAAAGTCTGGGTGCCCACACCATGCACCAAGAGAGAGCAGGGTGGCACACCCTTGGAGACAAAAACACAGACTTTTATAGTATTTTTAAAAGGGCAGAACTTAGTACCATTATAATGAAGATGAGTTTTACAGCCAGTCAAAGGAACTTAAACAGAATACATTATTTCCCACCCTTGTTTGCTTACATTAATTTAAAGGAGTTCCCCCTAACTCTTATAACTTGTCAGTCCCTGCAGACCCTTGTTCTGGGTCCTCCTTCCTCTTATCAGGCCTCAGACTTAGCCTCTTCGGGAGGAGTTTTCCCTATTATCTGAGCTAGCTCATCTGTGGTTAGTTGCTTCCTCTTGCAATTTCGCTAAGTGCTGTTAGTATTGAAGCTTGGCTATAGAGAACTCTGTGCATACTCTAAAGCTATGAAGTTAACATTGCCAATTTAAATATTGCCAATTTAGTTTTTGATCCCTTCAATAGCACGCGAGAAAGAAGCTTCCTTTCTCCATCCACCCCATCCGTGTCTTGCAAGATACAAAAAGAACTTTATTCCTAAACTAGATTGCCTCTTGTCTGCCTGCCTTTGTGTAACCAAGTGCGTATGAGGAGGCACGTGCACACGATCTGTCACCTCCATGAGTAGGAGGTGCAACGATCTGTCACCTCCACCTCCCAACGAAAGAAACTCTCCGTGGAACCGATATGGGTTCAAAGAAAAGTTCATTTATTGAGAAGTAGTGTACAGGTCCAAAACATTGCTAAGACTAAGCCCACGCATGCCAAAAAGTTACTTTTACCCATTTCTTAGTGCACCCCCCCCGCCAGCTTTCCCAGTCCTCTTCTCCATCACCCGTTGGTACGACCTTGAGCATTCTTGAGAATCTGATAACAGCCCATCTGCTTCTAACGGCTCCTTCCCAGCATGGCGCCCCCGTCCCCCCCCCCATCTACAATGGCAGAAACGCAGCAAGCAAGCTAGCCAGTTGGCTGATTGTGAGGATTCTGACACACGTGCTCCTTCAGCTATAGATCAGTGTAACTCTCCCCCTACATGCCATTCAGTTTGGTTCACTTCCATGAATCAAGTGGAGTCTTTTTAGAAGAAAGTCCCCTTTCTTTTTAAGGGATGATGTGTCCTCTATAACATCACAATGACTTTGGAGGTTTTCAAGAAAAGATTGGACAACCATTTGTCCAAGATGGTATGAGGACGCCTGCCTTGGGCAGGGAGTTGGACTAGAGACCTCCAAGGTCCCTTCCAACCCTATGATTCTATGACTCTGTGGTAATTGGAAGTCAAGATCTTTTCTACTGTCACTGTATTTGCATACCAGAAAAAGAACCCCCATACTTAAGAGATCTCTCTTCTAAAACAGCCCCTGCCAATATGAACAGATCTGGGATTAATAATTAGGGCCTGCAAGCACCAACTTGCCTAGAAACTCAATCTTTTGGCATTCACCAGGCTCCTGGCTCCACTTGACTTTTTTGTCCTTCTTTTGAATGAATGAATGGATGGATGGATGGATGGATGGATGGATGGATGGATGGATGGATCAATCAATCAATGAACACTAGCATTTTTAAGAATGCTCTGGACCCAATAGATGTTCTTAGAAAATCAAAAAGGGAGGTGAGTGCAGCTCAGTGTTTTGTCTGGAAGTGCACCTGCATGATAGGGACCACCCTGGTGGGCTAGGAAGGGAACTAGGGAGTGACTCACCAGTTTGCCTTGTAGTAAATGGGGATGGTGATTGACCACACAAACTATTACAGCCTTTTTGTGAATGGGCAAACCTTCCTCCTTCATTTTGTTGGTGTCTACAGCAATGTTTCCCCAGCTTACTGGCTGGGGAATTCTGGGAGTTGAAGTCCACACATCTTAAAGTTGCCAAGGTTGAGAAACACTGGTCTACAGTATACTCTCAAAATTTCAAATGTTCCAACCAACCCAAAAGGTTGGGGATTCCTGACAGAGATAATACAGAGCTCATTGGACCAATGATTTGACTCATTATAAAGGAACTTATAGTAGATCCTACCCACTGCTTTTCAGGGAAGAGAGTCATCCCTCTGCAACTGATATTCATTCTCCTCACTATTCTCTTTCACTTGACCCATGGGTCAACATCAGTCAAGTCTGATTGACAACAAAGGGAAGAGATTCCCTCTTATTTTCTCAGGACCCAGCGGCCAACTGCAGAGGCCGCTCGAATTGAGATGGGTCTTACTCTGTACCTCCACTGAATGCATTTAGGTGGTAAGGAGCTGACACCTACATTTCCCTGCTCTCCCCCAAATGAATTTCAGCTTACCTGGTGTGATTTATTTTGATCACTTTGTCCTCAAGGTACAACTTCCATCAAGGTATTTGGCTATGCACGAGGGAAGGAGAAAATGGGGCTCTTTTCACACATTTTACCTGGTTTCTGAAGTAATTCGTTTTGTGTGCTTATACAAGATAGTGAATCATAAGCTAACCAAAATGGACAAGATTTACATGCTAAGCCAAAAAAGCAAACCCAGATTGACATTAGACAAGCTTAGCATGTGGTACAAATCAGCCACTGGTGGTATTTAACTGATTTGTTAAGTGTGTTGTGGGAACAGTATCCTAGCATGTGTGTGTGTGTGTGTGGGGGGGGTTAGATAGAGTCCAGCATCACCTTTTTTCATCTTCTACAGAATCCTATTTTAATTTAATATTTAATTCCACATAAAATCCAGTCACAGGTCACACCTGAATGTCCTCTGGGCAGGAAAGTGGGCTAATCTGAGACAATACAGGTAGTTTCCAGTTTAAGAATGAGTTCTCTTCCCAAGGTCTATCCTTAAGTCAAATGTGTACATAAGCTGGAACAGTATTATTGTATAATACTGTATAAGTAATATTGTGTAATGAACTCAAACAATTGTGTATTTAACTTGAATTTTGCTACAATAGGCTCTGTTCTTCACTATGGGTCATCTGTAAACTGGATGTTCTTAACCTGGGACCACTTGTATATACTGTAGAAGCTTATATTTTAACTTCTTGGTCCTATTTTTATCCAATAAGTTGTATGAGGCTTACTTCCAAGTAACTGTACACATAAGGCAGCCTCCCCCAGTCCGGTGTCTTCCAGGCTTATATTGGTTTGGAATTATAGGAATTGTAATCCCAGTATCTGATTGGAGAGAAGAAAGTATACACAGAAACAAGCAAAAATCTGGTTTACGTGTCACACTGAATCCTAATGTGATTAATCATATATTGTGGTTTGCATGGCACACTAAGTTAACAAACCACATTCTGGCATTTTTGTACACATTTCTACACATACAGTGAGAGTATACTCCCCATATGTAAATGGATAAGGTGGGATTTGAATCCAAGATTCAGCATTGTGAATTATCTCAGTGAAATTGTGATTCTCCAAGTCAATGGGACAACTTTAGAGAAGTGCACTTGTTTTCCTTATAGACAAGAAGTTGATGGAAGTGCGCACACAGTTTGTAGAAAGTATTAACAAGCCTGTCATCAGCCAGCTCCTGGATGATCTGCTCAGTGAGAAGGTCCTGAACGATGAAGAGGTGGACGAAGTGAAGGAGAACGCTAAGAAGCGGAGCCAAGCAAGATTATTGATTGATCATGTACGGAGTAAGGGGCCTGAAGCTAGCCGCTTCTTGATTATCTTCCTCCAGGCCCGTGATGCTTTCTTAGCTGAAAAACTGGGTCTCCAAAACTTTCTGTCAGGTACGCGTGATCTCATCACACATTCTCTAGCTCCCCCGCCCCCCTAATTCAGTTGCTATAGCCCACAAAAGACTTTGTGATGTGCCCCAAACTGCTTGGGCTGGTTAGGTTTGGCCATATTGGTGTATTAAACCATTTTGAAAGGAAACCTTACCATAAGATGGTATTTCCCTGCTTTTTAGGAGCACATTCTTACAAATGCTTCTACATGCTAAGATACAGGTACGTGAAACTTAAGTGCCTTCCTATTTTTAATTAGCTTCATCGTGTCTTCTCTTATAAAAACTCTCCTTTACTTTAGTATGGACTAGGGAGTAGTATGGACTAGAAGCAGGCCTTCTTCTCCTTCTTCCTCAATTGCTCATTTGAAGCGATAGGTCAGAAGGTAGGCCATGGGAACCAGCAAGGTTGGGAGGCTTCAGGCTGGGCATTAAGTTATCATCTAATTTTCTAGTTAGTGTCTGGTAGGGACCTTGTAGGCTTTCTTGGAGACTAGCAACGTGGAGGGAAGGCCAAGGTCTTAACAGCTGTCCTTTGCCAGCAGCCCTGTTCAAGCTGCTTAATTCCCTGTGTATTTTTTAGATCTGCTATGGCAATGGTATGAATAAGCAGGAGGACGAGCTCTCTCCCAGGGCCCAGACTTGCTAACTGCTAACTGATTTTAGACCTTTTAGAGCTAACTTTCCTTTTTTACTTACATCCATGGAAGAAAACAAGTGTCCCTGTGAATGTTGTACTACAATTCCCACTACCCCTCATTACAGGCTATTCTGAAAGGGGCTGCTAGGAGTTGTCGTTTAGCAATCTAAAGGGGCAGATTCTGACCCATGTGATATTTAAGAATTCATTGTGGCAAAAAATTGAATCTGGTGTTCGACTTTCCTCCCATCTCCAGTTTGCCAGTCAACAGAAGGCAATATCTCAAAGGAAGAAGTCCCATCCCTGGAATCCAGAAATGGGATCATGCTTTGTCCTCTGAACTTGTTTCAGAAGATACAGGCTAGTGAAGGCAAAGAGGTACGTTGACAGACCTAGTTAGATCCAGACAAGACTTGAGCCAAAATATTGCAATTTATTACATGTAGTAGCTCCTGCAAAGGTAGCCACAGATGTGAATTGATAAATTAGCTTCATCCTTTTGTAGCAGAAATTATGAATATTTCCTAAATTCTCCTCATCCTAGCTTTTGGAAAGATTACCTTATTTTATTTCTAAAGCAGAAAAATGTGTTGGGAATCCTCTGTTGTTCCATATCTAACATTAAATAAAATGGGCAGCATGAAATTTGCTTCTATTAAATATAATGTAAGCCACTACAATACCTTGGTTAGCTTTCAAAGTAGAACTAGACGATAGACAACTCATGGATTCTGTGGCTCCATAGAATTGCCATGTCCTCTGAATATTTGCTGCTGGTTAAATGACAGAAGGAGAAGTCTTGCCTTCAAATCAGGCTTGTGGGTTTCTTCAAGTATCTAGCCACTCACTATGGGAAACAGGAAGCCAGACTATTTTGGGTCTGCTCTAGGAAGATTATTTTTATGGTTAAGTGGAACAAATCTTCAGATTCAAATCATCTCTGGACACTAAATTCTGAGTAATAGCAAAACTGTTGTGTCTTTCAGCCTTGTTTGCAGTAGAGCCATCAAGGCCATTCAAATGCTGCTGAACTAGTTTCCAGGATCCCTTACCACTTGCTAGGACTGATAAGAACTGGGAGGGCTCTAAACTAGATGGATGCTTGGCATAACTATAGTTCAGGATGAGAATTACTTTTGTTTTCCCATACAGATCTATCCTATCAAGGATCCCAGGACTCGTATGCGCTTGGCCTTGATTATCTGCAATATCAAATTTGATCACTTACCAGATAGAGAAGGGGCTGACGTAGACCTGGAACAGATGAAGCTTCTCTTGGAAGGTCTAGGATACAACGTGGACGTAAAGACCAACTTAAACTCACAGGTAAAAAAGCTGAATCAGATGGAACCATTCTACAGAGTAAAATTCAGTTTGTTACTCAAGGAAAAAAATCTAGTGGCTTTAAATGAAAGCTAAACATTCAAGGAATGGGTATGGAAATTCTAATTTTGCCCTTTAATATGTATATTAACTCCAGCTGCCCACTTTTAGTTAGGTGGCTTCAAAATTGCCATGTTTATTTATTTATTTATTTATTTATTTATTTATTTAGTATTCTATCTTGTTAAACTGCTGTCTATAATATTTAGCATAGGTGCAGGCAATCTAATACTTTGTGGATGCTTTAAATTACAAACCCGGCAAGTCCTTGCTTGTGGCCATGCTGGTTGGAATTGATGGGATCTCAAGTCCAAAGACCTGGAGGTTACCTAGTTGTTTATACCCAATTTAGTATAAGGAAAAATATGCCTGCTCAGTAGCTGAACATCCTCTTCTGTACTATGGGTAGTCCCTGGGTTAAGAAAGCCCAGTTTACAGACGACCCATAGCTAAGAACGGAGCCTATTGTAGCAAAATTTGAGTTAAACACATTAGGATTTGAGTTAAATACACAATGGTTCGAGTTCATTACACAATATTACTTATACAGTATTATACAATAATACTGCTCTGGTTTACATACAATTCGATTTAAGGACAGACCTTGGGAATGGAACTCGTTCTTAAACTCTTAATTTCAAATGCCAGCATATTGTGTCCTTTTCCATCTCTCATTTCTCCAAAAAACAGTTGAGGCTAACTTTCCACTGAGAATATACTACTGCACTGGCCATGATGTTTTCTTTTCTTCTAGAGGGCATGATGAGGTCACCCATGAAGACAGGACTCCCCCATCTCCATATCTGAGATGGTGTTCAAACTTAGCATGAATTGCAGGTTAGCTGCACAGGCCTCCCATTCACAGCTAGAGAGGAAAGGGCGGTGATTGTTTCTGCACTGAATTCTTACTGTGCTTGAATAATATTAAAATATAGTGCCATTGCAGGAAGGCTACCCCTATTCCTTCCCAATTCTAAATGTTGGTCCAGAGTTAGCTAGAAACTACATTTCCACTCCTAATCTACCCTCCTGGTTCATTGCTTTCAGGATATGACCACTTGCTTGGAGAATTTTGCAGCTCGGGAGGAGCACAAAGCTTCAGATGGGATGTTTGTGGTACTCATGTCTCATGGCTTCCAGGGCAGCCTTTGTGGAGTCCATTCAAAAGGCAGACAGTGTGACAGCTTCTCCATCAATACTATCTTCTCCACCTTCAACAACAAGAATTGCCCGGCTTTGAGGGGAAAGCCCAAGGTGGTCATTATCCAAGCATGTCGTGGTGGTAGGTACCTGGCAGTTCAGTCGAGGTCTGGGAGGAGAGAAGACTGACGAGACTTTGGCAGGAGTGTATATTCCCTTGCAGGAACTGTTGGTCTTAACTAGACCAACCAACTTCTAGACCAACATCTGCTCCCATGCTTTTAGCAAATTGATTTGTTGATACAGTGGTACCTCGGGTCATGAACTGAATTCGTTCCACAACTCTGGTCATGACCCGAATTGGTCACGACCCAAATCAAATTTTCCCATAAGGTTCAATATAAATATGGTTAATCTGTTCTGACCCCTACGAATGTGGTCGCCAACCGATTTTGGTCGCCAACCGAATCAAATTTTCCCATAAGGTTCAATGTAAATACAGTTAATCCGTTCTGAACCATATGTATTTTTTTTTAAAACCACAAAAATATGACACAAAATACAGTACAGTACAGTATGAAGAGAGAGAACACTAACCTTGCTTGAGGCGACTTCTGGCGTGGAGGACAGAAAGGCGGGTGGGGAAGTGGTTATTGTTTGGAGGGAGAGTCTCCCTCCCTACAGGAAGCCACGACCACGTGTGTCAGCAGGGAAAATGGCCGCGGATCCTGTTCATCACCCGATGCAGAGTTCGTGAACAGAAGCAAAATTTTGCAAATGATGCTGTTCGTGACCCAAATTGGTCGTGAACAGAAGCATTCGTGACCCGAGGTACCACTGTATTTGCTGCTGATTGTATTTATCTCTACATTATGCATGTCAGACTTCAAGACCTGTGATCTTCAGGTGTGTTGGGATCATGACTTCCCATACATGGCAATACAGTAGTTGGGAAAAACTACCTTAGAGCACCTTATCTTAAACTTGGGAGTTTACCCTATTGAACCCTGTCAGGAACCAAAAGCTATACTATACTTTTATGATGATCATAAAGCCATGTGGGAGCAACCTCTGTTCTATCAGAGGCTTTTTGTGATAATTGTTGATCCCCTGTTTTTTTTCTCCAGAGGAACGAGGATATATATACGTGGAAGACTCAGCTACATCTGCTCCTACCTACGTCAACTCTGTTTCATGGTCTCCTATGCAATTGCAAACTGATGCCATTCAGAAAGTGCATGTGGAAAGTGACTTCATCTGCCTATATTCCACCACCCTCGGTAAGAGGATCTTAAAAGAAAAATGGTGGGCAGGTGTCAAATGCAGGACAGAACGATAAGAATTGCCATCTCTTTTCTATAGCCCTGGTTACAGGCATTTAGCTGACAAAGCTTTTTACTCTGGCCATATTCACAGATAAGAACAAGCCCTAGCAACCTGAATTCATACAATCCTAAGCCAGTTAGGGCATTATGTCAGCCAATGTCAAAACGTCAGTGCAAAAGATCAGGTCAGATCACTCCAGTATGAACTATCTATTCCTTTCCTGTTTGCTTGGGAGAAAAAAAGAGGATATTAGAAAGAGAGAAAAAGAGTCCCATAGGCAGGTGTTCCCGCCCACTTCAGCCTTGCCTACCATGCTGCCCCAACAGACTACCCTCAAGAAATCTAGCCCCTAACAGAAGGACATTGCTCATCCATGCTCTAAACCATAAAAGCAGGTTTGCAAAGCATGTATGAATATCACAATTCTATGCAGTGCTCAACCCCAAGAGCAAGGGGGTGCCACTCTCCAGCACTGTCTGTCAAGAATTGGCAGCTAACCAGTTAAGAAAACCTGATCTGGACCTCTTTTCTCAGTATCAGAAGTTCTCTGGCATGCTTGCTGCAAAAGGGCTAGTCTTTCTATAGAATTTGTAGAGAATTACTTATCCAGAAAAGGTGATTGATACATTGTGGGGATTTGCACAATACATTGAACCACATACTACCTAAACAGACCGGGTCTGCGTAATATGCAAAGCTACAAAAAAACTGATCGAGATCAACACTAACAAAGATGAGTATGTTGTGTGTACCTAACCTGTTTGTATAGTAACTGAACCATAAGTTAACCAACCTCAGAAAATGGATAATCCACTGATATGGTTAAGCATGTTATGTAAACATAGCCAGAAAGTTATAACAGATATCCTTAAGTTTAAATCTAAGCAACAACAAAAATCAATACGGGAACATAGCTTTAAAGGCAGTCGCTGGCTGAGACTGCTAAAATTTGTAATTCAATGATATCTGGAATGACATGGGTTTTGCACCCCTCTTGAATGATTGTGGAAAGGTGCAGATGCATGAGGAGTAAGTTGCATCTCTCCAAATGTCTATTTTTGCACAGGCAAAGAAAAAGAGAGTGGTTTGCCCTTGTCTTCTTCCAGGATGTTTTTTCAACTTCTCAGTCTAGCTTATAGTTCTGCAGTTATACATTTATATCCCGTGCATTTACTAACCAGATCTGACTAATTTGTGGGGATCAGCCAAAATTTGCTAGATGTCGCAACTTGCTATGGTAGAATCCCAGGGACCTCCAGTGATATGATTTCACCAACCTGGGGAGCTGTTGGCATCCATTGGCTATCATGCCAATAGCTCAGGGGTGTATTTAGGCAGGGAAAGTCCAAGTTCTCCTTCCAGCTAAAACCAAAGAGCCTTCAGTTAAAAGGCTGAGAATTCCTCTTGGGAAGCAGGGTAGAGAATGAAGTCTGAAATCTTGAAGAATAGTTGTTGCTTAAATTCAAATCATTGTTGTCTGCTTAGATCATTTATCCTGGAGAAGCCCTACAACTGGATCAGTCTTCATCAACCAGCTAATAGATAATATCAAGAAGCATGCCTGGAATTGCAATTTGGAAGAGGTCTTCCGGAAGGTAGGCCTGCTAAAGTCTTTCTGCACAAGGCTCTTATATTTGGAATAAAGCTTTTTTACTAATGACCCACTTTGGAATGGCATTATTTGGCCCTAAATCATGTATTTTTTGGCTCTTGTTCCTTTTTTGCCTGCCATTAGTGATGAAATATCAGGTTCAAAACCTTATTGCCCAGCACAGAAATTGAAGAACATAGGCAGGTTCTGCAAGCTTTTATTAATCAACAACTTGGTTGTCTAAATATTGAACAGATTTATCATGCAGAATGTATTTGAAGATATCCTTTTTGTGATTATGGTGAGCAAAAAAAGAAAGCAAGACTTGGTGGTGGGCAAAAACTTTTAGTAGGCAAAAAAGGAACAAGAGCTTCTTTTTTTTTGCATAAACCGCTTCTTCCCCCACCTGCTGCCTTCAGATATCTTTGATTTCAACTCCCATAATCCCTAGCCAGCAAGGCATCCAGTTGGAGGAAAGCTAACAAAGAGCTGCTATCATGTCATTGTTTTTGCAGTTGGATCTGATCAAAATTATCCCTAGCATTCTATTTCTGATAATTAAATATTTGAAAATAACCAGACACCAAACATATTGCTGCCCAGCCCAAATTAAAAAAAAAATCCCTTTGAGAATATGATCCAGAGTACTTTAATTCTGTGGGGGTTCTGAACTGCCCTTCTTCAACATTTTGCACCCCTTCTTTATCTACAGTCTCTGGATTGCAACAGTAAACAAACAAACCTGGCTATATAGCTTCTCTGCCTGGTCATGAGGCTGGCAAGCTTAAGAAACAAGAACCACGTGGATTTCTGGAAAGATTTTTATTGGTAGTGGGGTAATGTAACAGAATCATGAAAACCTATCAAAGTAATTCTCCTGTACAACTTCTATCTAGTGTACTTACAATGGAGTTACTTTGAGTCTTTTTCTCATGCTTCCCCCTTCCCTTGGACTCAAGAATCTGTTTTGTAACAGCTCCTATCTTAAGCATCTTGCTGCCTCCTCTGCGTCCAAGGTCTGTTGAGCATTCCATCACACCAGCAGAGTCACTATATTTCACAGGTAGGCAAATAGAACTTGCTGAGTCTTCCTTCTAGCCAAAAATCTACCAGCCAGGCAGTAAAGTAGAAACAAGTCTATCAACAGTCCAAGGTTCAGCATCGTAACAAAAACATTCCATGCAGAAAAGAGTTTAAGAGAAGAGAAAGACAAAAATGGATATTTTGGATCCATGTAATCGCTCCTGATGAACAAGGCAAGCATTTGGACAGCTGATCACTGAAGCCCACAGAGCAAAGACAATATTCCTGGCAGTGAATATATCAAACTGACCAGCTTTACATTCTGCTGAATTGTATTAGCTAAGTTCAGATTGCCATTTACTTGGAAGCAACACCTGGGTAGACTTGTTATTGCTAAAGAGTATTTCTATACCTTTAAGGCCTGTGGTTCTTGACCCACCATCACTGTTACTGTCTTGGACTTAGAGGAAATCAGGAACTGGGGTTGTAGGTAGTCTAGTGGCAAGGGACAATTCTTCCACATGTGCTTGACTGGGTCCTAACTCTTGGTCCCGATCAGTCTCCAAGGCTTCCCCACCTCCTCCTAATCCCCTGAAAATGAATTCTTGGGTGGGGATGGGAGTATGATATACGACTTAAGGACTGAACAAAAACAATACCTTTTAAGACTAACAATTTTATTTTAAGGTATAAACTTTTGGGAATTGCAGCTCACTTCATGAGGAGCATGGAGTCACCTGACTAATGTGGGATTTAAATACATTGGAATGAGGTGTGGGCAAAAGATAGGATGGTTATGCAGATGAAGGTTCCAATGGGGAAAGATTACAAGCACCCATCAGTTAATAACTGTAATGTATTATGCCTTAAGATAAAATTGTTATTCTTAAAAGTTGCTATCAGACTCTTTCTGATTTTGGGCTACCATAGTCTAACCTGATTCTTCTACAATGTCTGGTTAGTAAAGTGTGCATGCGTAAGCTAGTAAAATATATTGTGAGCTACTAACTTTTAGATGGGGCTAGCTGACTTTCTTGGATGTGCTCTAACAAGCTTTTGTTTCTGTACCTTCCATGTTGCAGGTGCTGCAGCACTTTACAAGCAACCCATGTCAGATGCCCTCAAAAGATAGAACCACCTTGACTAAAAAGTTCTACCTCTTCCCAGGACATTGAAGACAGGTAAGTGTTTCTCCTTGCAGCTGTGTCACCAAATTTTGGGATATCTGGGGGCAAAAGAATGAGGGACAGCTAAGCCAGCTGATTTTCCTTGGAGCTTTGGGTGAATCTGAAGCCCTTTTATGACAAATCAGGAAATCCCTTGTTCAAATTTCACCACTACCATGAACTCACTGTGAGGTCTTCAACCTCTCTCCCTCTGTGTAACATGGAGGAAAATGATCCTTTTTTTTTTTTTTAACAGCAGGAGTAGAAAATTCACAAGCCATATGCAGGCTCCCCCATTCCCCAAGTAATGCATTTGAGAAATTTCTGAACATGAGCAGAACAACTTTCTGCTGCATTTTGAAGAAAAAGAAATTTGTCACTGGAAAGATTGTCAAAAATATACAGAGCAACTTCAAATATACTGTGTGTTGGAAATGTGAACAACAAGGAGGACTTTTTATCATCTTTGGTGGACATGTAATAAAGCTAAAAAATTTGGACTCAAATATATATACTAATTTAGAAGATTTTGAAGATTAATATTCAATCAAAACCAGAAACATTTCTTTTGGGGCTGAATGATAAACAGTTGGAAAAATCTCATGGATCTTTGTTTCTATATATGATAACTGCATTGAGACTTTTATATACTCAAAGGTACATATAAAAGTCACTATTACCTACAATGGATGGTAAAGTTGATGGAGCTGGTTGAGATGGCAAAACTGACAGTTTGGATTAGAGAAAAGTCATTGACTAATTTTAATGCTAATTGGAAGCCCCTTTTGGACTTTTTGCAGGAAACAGGAAAAAGGTGAACTTATGATATATGGATTTGATGATTAGTAAAATTAATAGATTGTAGAAAAACTGAATGTTAAGTTGTAATCCTAGAGTAAGAGTTTTATGTACGCGTTACTTATATCTGCTATAAAAGAAATCAGAAGTCATTTTTTTCTTTTTCTTTTTTATTTCTGTTTCTTTCTTTTTCTTTCTTTTTCCACACTTCTGCTTTTCTTTTTCTTTATTCTTTCTTCTATTCTTTTTTCTTGATTATTAGTTCTTGTTAAATTTTAAAAACAGAAAGATAAAAACGAATAAAGTTATTCTAAAAAAATAAAACAAGTATGTGAAATCTTATATCTACTACTGTGGACAAGAAACCCTTAGAAGAAATGGAGTAGCACTCATAGTCAATAAGAGAGTGGGAAAGGCAGTAATGGGGTACAACCTCAAAAACGACAGAATGATCTCAGTGCGAATCCAAGGCAAACCATTCAACATCACAGTAATCCAAGTCTATGCCCCAACCACTGATGCCGAAAAAGCTGAAGTTGACCGGTTCTATGAAGACCTACAACACCTTCTAGAACTAGCACCAAAAAAAGATGTCCTTTTCATCATAGGGGATTGGAATGCTAAAGTAGGAAGTCAGGGAGTAATCGGAATAACAGGCAAGTTTGGCCTTGGAGTACAAAATGAAGCAGGGCAAAGGCTAATAGAGTTCTGTCAAGAGAACAAGCTGGTCATAGCAAACACTCTTTTCCAACAACACAAGAGACAACTCTACACATGGACATCACCAGATGGTCAATACCAAAACCAGATTGATTACTAACAACAAAGCTAGTGGAGATGACAGTATTCCAGCTGAGTTATTTAAAATACTAAAAGATGATGCTGTTAGTGCTGCACTCAATATGTCAGCAAGTTTGGAAAATGCAACAGTGGCCATGGGATTGGAAAAGGTCAGTTTACGTTCCAATTCCAAAGAAGGGCAATGCCAAAGAATGCTCAAACTATCACACAATTGCACTCATTTCACATGCTAGCAAGGTTATGCTCAAAATCCTACAAGCTAGGCTTCAACAGTACGTGAACCGAGAACTACCGGATGTACAAGCTGGGTTTCGAAGAGGCAGAGGAACTAGAGATCAAATTGCCAACATTCGCTGAATCATGAAGAAAGCACGAGAGTTCCAGAAAAACATCTACTTCTGCTTCATTGACTATGCAAAAGCCTTCGATTGTGTGGATCACAACAAACTGTGGCAAATTCTTAAAGAGCTGGGGGTACCAGACCACCTTACCTGTCTCCTGAGAAATCTGTATGCGGGCCAAGAAGCAACAGAACCGGTCACGGAACAACCGATTGGTTCAAAATAGGGAAAGGAGTACGACAAGGCTGTATACTGTCACCCTGCTTATTTAACTTATATGCAGAGTACATCATGAGAAATGCCAGACTGGAAGAATCACAAGCTGGAATTAAGATGGCAGGGAGAAACATCAACAACCTCAGATATGCAGACGATACCACCCTAATGGCAGAAAGTGAAGAAGAACTAAAGAGCCTCTTGATGAGGGTGAAAGAGGAGAGTGAAAAAGCTGGCTTGAAACTCAACATTAAAAAAACTAAGATCATGGCATCTGGACCCATCAATTCCTGGCAAATAGAAGGGGTAGAAATGGAAGCAGTAACAGACTTCATTTATTTGGGCTCCAAGATCACCGCAGACGAAGACTGCAGCCATGAAATTAAGAGACGCTTGCTCCTTGGGAGGAAAGCTATGGCAAACCTAGACAGCATATTAAAAAGCAGAGACATCACCTTGTCGACAAAGATCCGCATACTCAAAGCTATGGTTTTCCCAGTAGTAATGTATGGCTGTGAGAGCTGGACCATAAGGAAGGCTGAGCGCCAAAGAATTGATGCCTTTGAACTGTGATGCTGGAGAAGACTCTTAAGAGTCCCCTGGACAGCTAGGAGGTCAAACCAGTCAATCTTAAAGGAAATCAATCCTGACTGCTCATTGGAAGGATTGATAATGAAGCTCAAGCTCAGATATTTGGTCACCTAATGCGAAGAGAGGACTCTTTGGAAAAGACCCTGATGCTGGGAAAGATTGAAGGCAAAAGGAGAAGAGGACAGCAGAGGATGAGATGGTTAGATAGCATCACTGAAGCAATGAACATGAAACTGAGCAAACTCAGGGAGGCAGTGAAGGACAGGAAGGCCTGGCGCGATATGGCTCATGGGGTCACAAAGAGTCGGACACGATTTAATGACTGAACAACAACAAAAAAATGTGAAATCTTTCCATAAGTTTTGCACATCTTAGGATGATCTCTCAGTCACTCCAAATACCTGCCCCCAAGTTGGTCCTATCCCCTTCTATGATAATACTGATTAATGTACCAGCCACTGTATTTCCCCAACCGCTGGTGGGGAAAAAAACCCCTAACAATGGAAAAAGATTGCCTGCCTCCTCCATACAAGGTTTGAACAATCACACCCAGATACAATACAAAATACAATACAAAATACTTTAATGACCAAATATAAAATATATACAAGGAATTTTTCTTTAGTGACGAACAGCAAGATCAATAGTGCGTTTGGATAGCAACAGAAAAATAATAAACAATAACACTACACAGTAAAATAACAGCAGATTGTGATGGAATGGACTTATGAAGGCCATGCTCAGGGAGATAAGCGTGTTCTTAGCCCCCAACAGGAGCATGGGAAGTTCAAGAGGGTGAGGCTGACGCCTCCCTAAGAAATTCACAGTGTTGTGGCTGGCTGGCTTGGGAACTAGGGTTCAGTCTGGGGAGATTTCTGTCTGGAGGTTATAGCTAATAAATGCAACAGAACTGTATTTGCATTGTCTCTTGGAGTTCTTTGGGCTGAACCTGACACAGATAAAGCGTATAACTCACGTCAGATAATTGCCAGCACTATGCAAATGTCTGTAGCAGTGTTTCTCAACCTTGCCAGGTTTAAGATGTGTGAATTTCAACTCCCAGAATTCCCCAGCCAGCATTTCACCTACATTACTATAAGGCAGGTAATATGCTTGATCAGTAAGATCAATTCCACTGACTCCACTGATAGGAGCCAGCTGTTTAGAATGCTTTGGAATTAGGGCAAAATAGGTATGTTTAGCCTTTTGTATGATTAATGCCTCTATTTTGCACCTACTTGGAGCAAAACAAACAAAAAAGCCCTAGAAAAGTCCAATCATGTACACAAAGCTCTAATTTTACTGTAAAATGTGGGCAGAATGATTTGGAGGCTACATGGTTCATCCTGCTTCAAGAGTAAACTATTAAGGTAATGTATTCTAGTGTGATGAAACTAATGTTAATCCATATCTCCTCTGTCATGTCCATTGTGGTGTACTAACAGGACACTGCATATCATCTATACATACTTAAAATGTTTAATACAGAAAACAACTTTCAATGTAAGGAGTTACCTGTGACATGTAGGAAAGCCTTAAGGACCTGGCTGTTCTTTCAGATGTTTGGCCACAATGTTAAGTGAGCCCAGCTGAATGATTGCGTGACCTCAGGTGTGTTCTTTTGTTATAGTTTGGAAAGGGCGTTATTGTACATGGGCGTAATGTATTGTGAGCCACTCAGAGCTGCGTGAGCAAGATGGGCAGCCATATACTGTAAATTGTTTAAATAAATAAATAGCTGCTGCTCATTTTTTTTCTTCTCTCTTTTTCTCAGATGAAGGAGGAGCTATCGGACCCATAGGCAGACAATTTTCAGATATTTGGAAGAAACATGGATTGACCGCACCTTGGCCTTTCTCCACCTTATTCCCCATTTTCTTTATTGTAATATAGTCCTCATTGTAGGCTTTCATCAACCAACTCCATCACTGCCTAAAGGTCTCCTGCTCCCTCACATACCACACTTTTTTTTCCCTTTTTTGCTCCTTACATCTGGAACAATTTCTGGTAACATTTACACAGAACTCACCTCCCTTGCTATCTCAAATCTGTCCTTGAAACACATATCAGAGCTCTGTTCCCACATATGCTTAACAGAGTCAGCAACAAAACCGGTCAAATCTGCTTACTGGCAGTAAAATCTCACCAACTAAATCAAAAGTCATCCTTAGGAGAATCTTTATGAGTTCATTTGGACTGGAGACCACACACAATTACACTGAACTACCAGTTGGTTTATTTTGGTGACAGAGGTAAAAGTCACGCCTAAAATGTTTGAGGATACAACCCTTTTATATAGATTTATTCAAAATACAATATAATTTTTATCAGTATAGCTAACAATTTGATTGATTGTGCCAGATGTGCATTAATGAGGTCAAGATGGTGAAGTAATAGAGTGGATACAATGGCTTTCTTGAATTAAACAAAGGTGTCTTGGAGGATGTCTGTTGAGATGTTACTTTTCCCCAGGTGTTCTCATATGCCCTGCTTCCCAGTGCCCAGTTCTCATATGCCCTACTACCTGAATCCACATTCCTCTATGTCTAAATAGCTGAGTTAACAATTTATTTTCTTAGGGAAAGTCTATTAGGAAGGGCATAATTTACTGTCTAACCTAATACTGAATTTTCTATTTCATTACTCCTATTTGAAGCTAGAAAAAGCTAGAAAAAGAAAAAGGCTCCAGGTTATGGTGCCTATGTATTTTCATTGAAATTGTTGGAGTTCTACTTGTCTCACTTGAGTATATAAAACCTCAAATTCCTTTCTGGAATTTTATGTGATTTGTGTCTAAATCTTACACAGAGTGAGATTAGTATGTATTTTCCACAGCAAAAATGAATGCTTAAAACGAAATAATGCTTAAAACGAAAATAAGAGTCAAAACCCACTTTAAAAAGGTTCTTCCTCATGCTCCAGTGTCTGGGAAAAGTTATGTTAACCAAGAAAATAATAGCCACTTTAGAAGGTAACAAAAGAGCTTGAGCAAAGCATGGATAAAAGGAGTATGGGAGACTGAAGTTCCTATAGAAGATAGGGACTGCCTCTCCTTCCAAAGAACACCAAAGGAATGACAAACTCCACAAGCATAATGCGAATTTACAGCAGATTGCCTATAGATGTAGACTTTGTATGGATAAGTGTAATGAAATATGGGACTCATTTATACAAAATACAGTAGGTTAAAAAAAATGATAGTCATATCAATGTATTAGAAATATATACATACTAGAATAATATTTTGCATTAGATAAGTGTATATTGAATCATAATTTTTTGTAATTTTAGTGTGTTTTAATAAAAAACACAAAAATAATAATACACTATCAAGAAAAAAAAGTGCTATTACAAAAAAGTGTCAAAAATACAACAAAGAAAATAAAAAACAGCATAGTATATCATAACAGTAAATATTTACAAATCTATATATATTTATCTAGTGCAAATATTATTCAGATGCATATACCAATACATTTTGTTTAACCTACTGTATTTTGTATAAATGAATCCCATATTTCATTACACTTGTCCATACAAAGTCTATGTCTGTAGGCAATCCGCTCATAGGTGGCAAGTGCAATCAGGTCTTCAATCCACGGAATAAATGGGGCCACTACTTTCTCCCAAAACTTAATAAGTATAGGACATTGTAAAAACATATGCTTTAAAGAGGCATTGTCCTTATTACATCCCCAACAAAATGCTATTTTGACAATCCTTTTCTATACAAGCATAGTGGAGTCCAATAAATTCTAAATATTATTTTTTGTTGTATAAGTCATTGTTTAAGGTCCATTGACACTCTTGCTATAGAAGTTAAAACACTCTCCCATTGCCTAGGCAATATAGAAACCTCTAATTCTTTATTCCACTCATGTTGTTAACAAATGTAGCTGTGGATATTGCCATTGGGATATATCTGACAGATGATATTTATCTCTTAACATAGCATATGTTAAAAATTCATCTTCATCATCTATCAATTGGTCCAGAGTCAATATCCCTGCTTCCATCCACCTTTTCCGTATCACCATCTTCTTCCCAATTTTTAATGTTGGGTTTCCCCATAGTGTCAATTTAGCATGGGAAAAAGGATCGAAACTTTTTTTAGAATTGTAATTGTTTATTGCTATAATGACATATTAACATGTTTTTTTTCTTTGTTGTATTTCACTTTTGTTGTTAAAGCACTTTCTACGTGTTTTTTCTTCTTCTTCTCAACAATAGAAAAATAAGTATTAAAAAAAAGCATAATGAGAATTTGTGTAGTTACAGTTTGTCCTCCTGCCAGCTTACAAGCATGGGAATTTACAGCACCCTCACCAGAAGAAACACTTAGCAACAGTCTGTCTCAAATACAGGCTACTCAGAAAATGGTCTCTTTAGAATTTCCTCATATTAGTTCAACTGAAATTTCAGCTGGATGAAGAAGCAGTCGGGAACCAGCTCTCATTGACTCCCATGACAAAGTCCAAATGCAGTTTGACTGCAAAGATCAATCAGAAGCCAGATCATCTAGTTATATGTAGAGAAGCCCAGTCAATCCCTGCTCAGTTGCTTGTGAGCTGCTGAGGAGTACACTACAGACCAGATCACTTCACCTCTGAAGATGCCAGCCAGAGCTGGTGGCAAAATGTCAGGATACAGTATCAGAAAATGAGCAGCCATTTAGCCCAAAAGCTAATCTCCTTTTGATATATCACACTATATTGAAATAAATCAGTCTAAATCAAGTCCTGCTATGCTGCCTCAATGTGGCTGGGGGATGTTCCTGGGAGAACACAGAAGTGTAGGCCAACAGTATATAATCTCAGCAGGGTCACCTAAGGCATGAAAGCACTCAGCTTTTATATCAGGCAGCAGAGATATAGGAAGATGCTGGAGATGGATGGCCACTTTAGTGACAACAATAAAGGGATTGCTACATACTGCATGGGAAAGGCAGTGGTAAACCACTCCTATATTTTTCCAAGAAAACCACATGGATAGACAAGATGAAGTGAGGAACAGTATTGCTTTTATAGTCAAGACACAGAAAACAAAGACAATTATTGGGCACAATGCAATAAAAATTAGATTTGCAGACAACCCTTTAATATTTCCTAGTTATAAGAACCTGTAGTACTAGAGGATGAAATTAGAACAGCACCCCGGTCATTACCAAATCAGAAGGCTACAGAAATTGATGGAATATCTACAGAAATAAGCAAGCAACAGAAGAAGAATCTATAAAGCTTCTAACCAAACTATGCCAGCAAATCTGGAGAATGACAAGAGATTGGAAGAGATCAGTCTACATCCAATACCAAAGAAAGGAGGCTTAACAGAGTATGCAAACTGTCATACAATATCCTTAATTTCACATGCTAGCGAAGTAATGCTTAGGATCATCCAATATTGATTAGAACTCTACATGGAAAAGGAGATGTAAGATATTCAGGATGGTTTCAGAAAATGCTGAGGAACAAGATACATTGCTGCTGATGCATAATGGATAATTGAGAAAGTCACAGAGTACCAAAAAGATATCCATGTGCTTCATTGATTATGGAAAGGCCTTCAGTTCTGTCAACCATGTCAAGCTGTGGATTGTCCTTAGGAAAATCCTAATTTGGTATGTCCTTGGGAATACCAGAATGTTTCATTGCCCTTATGTGAAATCTATATACAGGATAGGAAGCCACAATCTGGACAAAACATGGTGGAGCCCAGCTGGTGGTTGTAGGAAATTGAGTCTCTTCTGTTGCGTTGCATCCAGCAACTGGCAACCGATTCCTGTTTTCCTGTGCAAGGCGCCGCCAGTGTTTTTCCTCCCACCGGGGTGAGAGTACGTATTTATCTACTCACTTATGCTTTCGAACTGCTAGGTGGGCAGGAGCTAGGGATGAATGACGGGAGCTCATCCCACCATGCAGAGCTTGGACTTGAACCGCTGAAGTGTTGACCATTTCTGGCCGGCAACTTCCAGCATCATTAAGCCACTGCACCACCACGTCCCTTTGTATCTATACCTACAAATATCAGAATTGTGCAGGGAATGGTTTTTCCTGTGACACTGTATGGAAGCAAAAAGTTAGACTTTGAAGAAGCAGGATAGAAAGAGGACGGATGCTTTTGAACTTTTGTGTTGGAGAAGACTCCTGGAATACCATGGATAGCCAAGAAAACAAACAAATGAATCATCAAACAAACCAACAGAGTTCTCACTCAATGCACAAATGACCGGACTCAAATTACCCTACTTTGGACATATTACACAAAGATCTAGTTCTCAGGAGAAGGTTCTAATGCTGGGAAGATGGAAGGAAATAGAAGAAGAGGACAACCAGCAGCAAGGTGGATGAACTCAGTTACAGTGTGTGAGAGATGGATAAAATATGTTATTATTGACAAAGAAATAGTAGCTTGAGCATGCTAAGAGTGCAGTTGTGTGAGAGATAAGGAAGTAGTGTTAAGTGTTATGGTTATCAAATAGTGGCAGATGGAGAGGAAGTTGTCTCCTTGTGTGGGACAATGTAAATAAAAACTAATTTAACCTGGGGTAGTCTTTATCAGTATAATGCAATTAGCTGAAACCTTGAGCAAATTACCATAGACTTGCAATGGATGAGGTGGGAGGGACCAGGAAGAAATCATAGAGCGGCCGGAAAGACTGTACACCCTGAGTACCTTAGCCAATGGGGAAAAGGGGAGGGACTTGCGATCGGGAATGTATATAATTAGGCCGGAGTGTGTATGTGGGTGTGGCTTCTTATTTGCAATGAAGCCCACCATCCTTTGCAAACGCTTCCAATAAAACTTTACTTCTGACCAACCCAGAGAGAGATTTGTGCTGCTTGTTTCGCACAAGTGGGGCAAAAAAGTATTTAATCAGCCACCAATTGTGCAAGTTCTCCCACTTAAAAAGATGAGAGAGGCCTGTCATTTTCATCATAGGTATACCTCAACTATGAGAGACAAATGGGGGAAAAAATCCAGAAAATCACATTGTCTGATTTTTAAAGAATTTATTTGCAAATCATGGTGGAAAATAAGTATTTGGTCACCTACAAACAACCAAGATGTCTGGCTCTCACAGACCTGTAACTACTTCTTTAAGAGGCTCCTCTGTCCTCCACTTGTTACCTGTAGTAATGGCACCTGTTTGACCTTGTTATCAGTATAAAAGACACCTGTCCACAACCTCAAACAGTCACACTCCAAACTCCACTATGGCCAAGACCAAAGAGCTGTCGAAGGACACCAGAAACAAAATTGTAGACCTGCACCAGGCTGGGAAGACTGAATCTGCAATAGGCAAGCAGCTTGGTGTGAAGAAATCAACTGTGGGAGCAATAATTAGAAAATGGAAGACATATAAGACCCTGATAATCTCCCTCGATCTGGGGCTCCACGCAAGATCTCACCCCGTGGGGTCAAAATGATCACAAGAACGGTGAGCAAAAATCCCAGAACCACATGGGGGGACCTAGTGAATGACCTGCAGAGAGCTGGGTCCAAAGGAACAAAGGCTACCATCAGTAACACACTACGCTGCCAGGGACTCAAATCCTGCAGTGCCAGATGTGTCCCCCTGCTTAAGCCAGTACATGTCCAGGCCCGTCTGAAGTTTGCTAGAGAGCATTTGGATGATCCAGAAGAGGATTGGGAGAATGTCATATGGTCAGATGAAACCAAAGTAGAACGTTTTGGTCTAAACTCAACTCGTGTTTGGAGGAGAGAGAATGCTGAGTTGCATCCAAAGAACACCATACCTACTGTGAAGCATGGGGGTGGAAACATCATGCTTTGGGGCTGTTTTTCTGCAAAGGGACCAGGACGACTGATCCGTGTAAAGGAAATAATGAATGGGGCCATGTATCGTGAGATTTTGAGTGAACACCTCCTTCCATCAGCAAGGGCACTGAAGATGAAACGTGGCTGGGTCTTTCAGCATGACAATGATCCCAAACACACCGCCCGGGCAACGAAGGAGTGGCTTCGTAAGAAGCATTTCAAGGTCCTGGAGTGGCCTAGCCAGTCTCCAGATCTCAACCCGATGGAAAACCTTTGGAGGGAGTTAAAGTCCGTGTTGCCCAGTGACAGCCCCAAAACATCACTGCTCTAGAGGAGATCTGCATGGAGGAATGGGCCAAAATACCAGCAACAGTGTGTGAAAACCTTGTGAAGACTTACAGAAAACATTTGACCTCTGTCATTGCCAACAAAGGATATATAACAAAGTATTGAGATGAACTTTTGATATTGACCAAATACTTATTTTCCACCATGATTTGCAAATAAATTCTTTAAAAATCAGACAATGTGATTTTCTGGATTTTTTCCCCCATTTTGTCTCTCATAGTTGAGGTATACCTATGATGAAAATTACAGGCCTCTCTCATCTTTTTAAGTGGGAGAACTTGCACAATTGGTGGCTGACTAAATACTTTTTTGCCCCACTGTATACTAGCGATGAGTACACTGTTGGAAGAGCTGAAGGACCAGGTTAGGGACAGATTGTCGTGGAGAAAATCTGTGGTAGCTAAGAGTTGACAACAACTTGATGGCACATAATGAAATCAACTTTATAGATGCAATTTCAGTAGATATAACTTGATGGTTTAAAACTCCCATTAAGTCTTTGGGGGCAAGAATAATGTTTTCACAATGAGATTAATGTATATTTTACAAAAGATTCTATTGTTGATTTCTTTTAGGTATATTTTACACAGATGGATAAATTAATGGGAAGGAAACTAAACTGTATTTATATAAAAAATGCTTAGTTTACAAGATTTCTAACCCATCCTTCAGATCCCCAAAGAGTTTCCAATGTAGGTTCTGCTGTAAAGGAAACCAAATATACAGTACAAATGATGCAAAGCAAATATACAGTTTAAATTGGTGCAAGAGTGGTAAAGAACTGGGGGTTCTGCAAGACAGAGAAATTTTCATGTTTCTAATTAAAACATTATATAGTTTGGCTATTCTATCTTTTCCTTCTTAACAGATTTTTATAGCAAAAGAAAGGACTGAAGGAAGAGTTAAGCTGTTATGGAGCAATGGGAAATCATAATGGCAGTTTATTTTTATTACATTTCTAGTTTATTATATTCTTCTGGCCACATTATACAGAAAATTAAAATATCAATAAAACTCAATTCTAACAGTAAAACATCAATTTACAAATGGAAGATGATGATTGTACTCATCAAATTTCCCTGAACAAATTGCACACATAAAAAAGCCTTTTCTGGAAAAGTCTAAAGTCAGTACAAACGTAGGATGGAACTGAATTGTGGATGTCTTGGTTGTAGATTGTATTCCTCATGAAGCCCCATTAATGGCTTCATGTCTTTAAAAAAGATAAAATGATATCTACAGATTTGGGATTAAGGTTAATTAATTGGGATTAAGGTTATTTAATTCAATACCGTCGACCACAGTATCCTATTGGGACGGCTCAGGGATATGGGGGTGGGTGGCACAGTTTTGGGCTGGTTCACCTCCTTTCTCCGGGGCCAATCCCAATTGGTGGTGATAGGGAGCGAGAGGTCCCATCCTCGGTCCCTCCTTTGTGGGGTGCCTCAGGGTTCGGTTCTCTCTCCGCTCCTTTTCAACATCTATATGAAGCCGCTGGGTGAGATCATCCGTCATCATGGGATGAGGTATCATCAGTATGCTGATGATACTCAACTATACATCTCCATCCCTGGTGAGGTAAGTGATGCTGTTTCCGCCCTCTCGAGGTGCCTGGAGGCTGTGAGGGTCTGGATGGGGAACAACAGGCTCCAGCTGAACCCTGGCAAGACGGAGTGGCTGTGGGTTAATGGCTCTTCTGTATCTGGGACGTTGTCATCGTTGGTTCTGGATGGGGTAGCACTGCCCCAGACAGACCCAGTGCGTAACTTGGGGGTCCTCCTGGACTCATGACTCCTGCTCAAAGAGCAGGTGGCAGCCGTGGCCAGGAGGGCTTTTGCACAACTTCGGGTTGTGCACCAGTTACGCCCTTTCCTGGATCGGGATGCCTTGCGAACGGTCACTCATGCCCTCATTATCTCCCAGATTACTGCAACGCGCTCTACATGGGGCTACCCTTGAAGAATATCCGGAAGCTACAGCTGGTCCAGAATGCGGCCGCGCGGGCGATTTTTGGGGCCCGAAGAAGGATCCATATAACACCTCTGCTCCGTGAGCTGCATTGGGTACCAGTTTGCTTCCAGGTCCAATTCAAGGTGTTGGTTATCACCTTTAAAGCCCTACATGGCACGGGGCCAGGCTACCTGAAGGACCGCCTCGCCCCCACGATTTCCACCCGTCCCACCCAATCTCACAGAGAGGGCATGCTTCGGATCCCCGCGGTAAAAGAACTCCGATTAGGGGGGTCCAGAAGGCGGGCCTTCTCTGCTGTGGCCCCCGCCCTTTGGAACATCTTGCCCCCGGAGGTGAGACAGGCCCCCTCACTCCAGGCCTTTCGGAGGGACTTAAAGACATGGCTCTGCCATCTGGCCTGGGGCAGGGAGGGAAGAAATCAGAATTGGGGTTGGCTGGCCCCTTAGTGGTATGCTGTGGCCCCAGCGGCCTCTTGGATTTCTTAGCTTTTTTATTTTTTAATGTTTGGTTTTATAACTTTTAACTGTATTCATGTTTTTTAGTATGTTGTAAGCCGCCCAGAGTCCCCCATTGTGGGGAGATGGGGGGGACAAATTAAATCAATCAATCAATCAATCAATCAATCAAAAATTGTATTTAGGGTGTATTTGCCTCCACAAAGAATGTATTTGAAAGGATGGACGTCCTTTTTTATGCTGGAGGTGTAAAAGAATTGAGGGCTCACAGATCCATATGATGTCATGTGATCATTTAGTATATTTTTAGGACAGTGTATCAATGTATATTAGCAGATTTATAAGAAAATCTTTAAATGTTAAAGATGTTGATGTAATGTTGAATTATATACCAAAGCTTTGGAATTTGACTGTTTATTGGGAATTATGATTGTATGAAACATGGGAGGTGGCTAAAAGAATTATATTAAGAAATTGGAAAAGTGGTATTATTCCAGAAATGGTTGTCAAAAATGTGTGATCTACAGTATACAGGTTTTGGAAAAGGCAGTTTTCTATTAATCAAAGGGTGTTACTGTAAGAGAGATATTATGTTGTACCTTACAGTAATATCTTGCATTGTTCACATCATAGTAGGGAATTCATTGGTAAACAGTGACTATTGATAAGTATAAAATATTAGATTTTTTTTCCCTTCTGAATTTGCATTTTTAGTTTGTATTTTTATTTTTTTTAATTTTCTTTGCCTTTAAGATTAAAGATGGTTTTGTTAAAAATATATATATGTATTTTTTTAAAAGTAGAATGTGTTCCTCTCTTGAGACTCAGAATACATCCACACATCTCTCTAGCTCGGTGTCACTCAACCGTGGCAACTTTAAGACATGTGGACTTCAACTCCCAGAATTCCCCAGCCACCATACTGGCTGGAGAATTCTGGGAGTTGAAGTCCACATGTCTTAAAGTTGCCAAGGTTGAGAAACACTGCTCTAGCTTCACCCCGAAGATGGTGACTGCCTGTAGTTTACGACCTCAACCTTATCAGCGACCCTTCTCCCCTCCTTCCCGGCTCACAGCCAAGGCCGTTTTCCCGGGTGAAAGGGGCGCTTTCCCTCATTATCAGCCAATTTTCAGGGCAACCACTGGTAAACTTTAGTTAGTGCCACTTACATATTTCAACAATATAATTATCAGTTTACATAATATGAGTTTATAGTTGTGTAAAAATTCCGCGTTCACGAGCGGACACATTAATTACCAGCCTTAACACCGTTACCCGCACACCCATCCCTTCCCGTCAAAGAATACCAAAGGCATAGATTAATTGGCCCGTACAAGCCAAGGTCCCGCCCTGTCTTTTGATTGGGCTAAAACAGAGGCGTAGTAGAGGCGGGGCGATATGATTGAACAGAGACGGTGGGATTAACATCGAGAGACTGTAGTTGGTATGGAAATGTCTATCCGCTGTAGCACCCAGGCGCGCCTCTCTTCACAGCCAATCAACAGGAATGTTTCATTTCCCTCCCTTCTTTTGACACCACTGAGGAGAAAATGGCCGTGGGCGCCTCTCTTTTTGTCTCTCATCCTGACTGGCTAGAGTGAAGGACGCGCTGTGATTTCTCATTGGCCACCGTGGCCTGCCCCTTCCCCTCCCACTCCTTTCCTTCCTCCCTTGTCACGTTGGAGCCAAGTGATTGACGGGAGCGATAACCAATCTGAGCACTACATGCGACGAATTGTCTCCTCCAGGAGGCGCCATCTCGGTTTCCGGAATGGATCTCTGCGACGGGCGTTGATTGGCTGACAGTGGGCACTGTGAGGGAGTGGCTGACTAGGCAGGTGGGCGGGAGCTGCACGAGGCGCCTGAGGTGGGAGCAGCACCGTCAGGAGGAGGAGGAGGAGCGCAGGTGAGGAGACCCCTTGGCGCTCGCTCAACCGGCCGCCTGTCCTGTCCCTCTGTCCCCTCATTTTGCGTGGCGGCGACGGGGTTCGTGGGTGGGGCCTTGGTGTCTCCGGGCCTCGCTTCATTTTGGGGGAAGAAAGCGAAGGCCCAGGCCGGACGCCTTTCCTTAATTGCTGTCAGTCTTAAAACCGAGGGGAGGAGCCACTACTAACCTCGCCCTATTGGGGGCATATCAGGCCACACCCCCAACATTCTAACGAGTTGTCAGGCGAGCTTTGTACATGCTCAGGAAAACTCCGGTTTGATTAGGCCTAGTTCTCACACTTTAATGAAACTTCATTTCTTGACTATGTGTAGAATCTTTTTAAGTAGGTCTCCCTTTATTTTTCCTGTCATCTCCTGCAATTTCTAGTGCCATTTCTTAAAACAAGTGGGAGGAGCCTTGGGAAACCATGCCTTCTATTGTTCAAGCATATTTGCATAAAGTCAAAATCGCAAGCCAGTACTAAGTTGGACTGATGTGCTTTGCTCATATTAAGGCAGGCTTGGGTTTATTTGTTATACTAAAATTTTATCTTTCTGTCAAGGTGTTACAACATTTTACTATTTAATCGCAATATTGTCTTGAACATATTTTGTCTAAGAAGAAAGCCGTAATTCATTAAACAGCACATTTAAATGTTAGCTTTTAAAGTATAGGTTCTTTATGTAAAAAGTATAGATTCTTTATGTAAAAAGTATACATATATGAAGTGCATATGACAGTGTTTTTCTTTAAAAATTAAAACAAAATTAAAAGTGGAGGCTGCTTTCCTCCACTCTTATTATATAGGAGGGAATGCTTCTTCTAAGACTGTGTCTGCTGTGATATGTGTATATGTTATTTAAAAATAAAGATGTGTCTTTTAAATAATTTTATTTATATTCACATTCAGGCAAAACTAAATGATTCCAATGCTATGATTGTAAGCCAGGATGGGCAACACGTTCCTGTGCAGCTTCATAGCAGAAAAATGGCAATTTTATCCAGTGTGACTTTGTGCTTTTAAAAAAGGGCTAAAATTGCTGTATTTAAGATTGTTAGGTTGTGTATAATAATTTGCCATAGAATCAGTGGCCATTTAAGCCAGCTATCCTCCCTTCCTGCTAATGTAGGACTCCAAATTAAAAAATCCTTGATAGAAGACTGTCCAGCTTCTGCAAAAGAATGCTTACCAACTAGCTTGCAATTTGTTGCAAGCTACTCCTGCCTTAGGAACTTTTTTTTTTTTTAGATTCAAATGGAATCTATCTTCCTGTACTTGAAGATCATTATTCCATGTCCTGTGCACTGGGCTGCAGCAGAACAAGTCATGGCCTTTTCTGTATCATTGATTCCTTTTATATTTGAAAAATAGTATCATAGTCATCTTCTGTTATCTTTTCTCTAAGTTAAACTTGCCTGTTCCCTCTGTTTCTTCTCATAAGATGGACAATCTTTGCTGATTTTCTTTGCATCTGTTCCAGTTTCTCAGAATTCTACATCCTGTACTTTTGATTATTTTTTCCTAGGTGATGAGCTTTTCATTTGTCTCTATAAAATTTCATTCTGTTATTTTCAGAAGAGTTCAGCAATTCCCCTCCCTCCCATTAAATTATCTTTCCTTACATTTGGAAGGAATTTCCACTGGTGATGCTTACCCCAGTTGATAGTGCTATAACAAAGTGAATGCCTGCATATAGGGCACGGAGTAATGTAAATCCACATGATGGTTTCCACCAAAAAGTTTATATTCTTCCTCTATGCTCTTTTGTAAGAATCAGACTGTGGTCAAGTGTGTGCATGTATTCAGTGCTTTATTTTTCTATCGAGATAGGCACCAAGGACTGTTAATCTGAGCTTTAAACTGAGTTTGTACTGGGAAAAAGGCATGTAATGTGTAAATTGTACATGCATGTGTTTTCTCCAATTGGATATTTTTTAATAGCTGATATTGTATGATAATTTTGAGGAGCAAATACTGAAAAGATTAAACTTGCACATTTAGTCTTCATGGAGACACATCTGTACAGTTATTTAAGAAGGATGTTGGAAACAGCCTCTTGTTTGTATTGCAAGAATCTTTTTCACTTTGTTTTTTTACATACATACATATATAAAATCTTATCAAAGATTTTTAAGGAGAAAATAAAAACTAATACAAGTGAATATAAAGTAAGAAAAAGAAAAGAGGAAAGAAACCAAAGAGAAAGTTAAAAGTGCAAGAAAGGAAAAATAGAAAAGAAAAATAGAAAAGAAAGAAAAAAGATACAAAGTAATAGCTTCCAATTTTCTTTACAGCAGTTATAAGTACAGTTACAAGTTTACCTCTTACTCTGTGGTTATAACATGCCTCTTTTTTTCTATATTCTATCTAATCATCAAAACCATTAATCATAAGTTCATTTTTTCTTTCATGCACAAAGTCAATAAGGGGTTTCCAGTCAGCAATAAATGTAGATATTGTCTTCTTCTATCAAAGAAGTCAATTTAGCCATCTCAGCAAGTTCCATCATTTTCACCAACCTTTCCTCCATTGTGGATAATGCCAATCTTTCCATCTTCGTGCATACAATAATTTCACTGCAGTTATCATGTACAGAAACAGAGTACCATGACTTTTTTCCAACTGTTTGTCCATCAATCCCAAAAGGAAAACCTCTGGTTTCAATTGTATATCAATCTTTAAAATCCTCTGAATCAGCATATGTATTTGAATCCAGAATTTTCTGGCTTTTTTACATGTCCACTAAACTTGATAGAATGTCCCTTCTTGTTCACATTTCCAACATAAATTTGAAGTGCCTGTATACATTCTATACAATTTCTCTGGTGACATATACCAGATACATCATTTTATAAAAATTCTCTTTAAGATTATAACATAATGTAAATTTCAGTCCTTTCAACCGCATATTTTCTCATTGTTCCATCTGTATATTATAACCAACTTTTTCACTTTGAATTGAATTGATACCTTAACACCATAAAAAGAGCAGTATTGTATCTGGGATTTTCTACATAGAAGGCATATATTCTTCCACTGAATAATGGGTTCTCCCCAGATGTGATTTTTGAACCATGGCTTCATAAGAGCTCTAAAATATGATGAGGGCATTGTAGACTGGGACTTGATTTTCCAAAATGAGAGGACTCAGAAAACATCTCCATTACCCTCCTTTCTTAAATCCTTCAGGTAGGTATTTAAGAAGAGTGTATGGTATATATTGTGAAGTAGCCCCATGCTCACTTTGATATTAAATATCTTTTGGAATGAACTATATCTTTAAATAAGGAGGCTAATATTGGCTCATTCAGAATATTTTAATTCCTAAAAGCAGGAGAAAATGGACATGTTTGCAGTCTGTGAGATATGAGAGAGGTGGTTTGGATATGATTGGTTGCTTAGAGATGAATGATGACAGGAAATCACTTCATAATCTCAGAAGGATGATTTCTTTTTCATTATAATAGTGAGTTTTTCATATGTCATAGGTTGATTCCAATTCAAAACAGATTCCAGAACAGGATCTATGGCTGCATGCAAAACTTGATGCTTAATTTTAAAATGAAGCCTGCTTGCAGATTATCTCTAGAATCCTCTCTCTAAACCTATTTGTATGTTGGTTGCTTGTTGTGTTTATCATTCTTACTCATCTGTTTTTTATTTCCTAATTTGGGATTCATTCCTTGTAGACAAGTGGGGGTTTTTTGGTTTACTGAATTAGTTTTACTTACGCAAATATTTCCTTGTTCCTTGTTTCTCTTTGGGATGAGATATGAGATTAAAAGATTTCCTAAAATCTTTTTTGTTATGGGGATTCTCTGGTGTTAGATTTTTGTCTTTTGTGGTTTTTGTTTTTTATAAAATAATTTTAAAATGTGTTTTTTAAATGAGTATGTATATCCTTCAATATCTAGCCGTATAAAGGAACAAATTGTTATCTAGTATAAGCTTCATTAAGTTAATTGTCTACGATAACTTTGTTAAGAATTTTATCTTTCAAAGTTAATAATTTGGGTGATCCCGAGTTCTTATACTATATATTCTAGAATTTTAAAAAGTTCTAAAATCATTTTTTATTTTATGCTTTGTAGATAAAAGACCAGTTCTTGTGCTCATTGTGGGAAAGTTTTTTTTTATGAATATTCATTAATGTAGTCCAATTTCCAATCACTAGCCACCTAACACATATCTCCTGGTATGGACTATAGGATAAGCCATGTACTTCTGTAGTGAATCCGTTAGCTTTTACGTTTCCCCTGGAATTTCCTTTGTGTGCTTGTAGTAATAATTTCTTATAGTTCCTTTAAATCCTTTCCACCTCCTAAATATTTCTTTTCTATGTTTTATTTTATTTAAATATTTACATTTGTTTGGTTCACATTAATTGCTTAAAGCAGCTTACAGTTAAAGTGTTAAAAAAATTAAACCCAATTTGTTAGAAACCAGTGACATGCAGCACAGCAGATAAAACGTTCCAAGGAAACAATTGTTCATGGTCCTAGCTTTCTTCTAAAGGACTCTGTATGTGATAACTGTCCACTGAGCAACCTTGTAAATGTTCCATAAAAGTTATTAGTTTAGCTAGTTTTATCACCTATTTTTATTAGTTGGAGAAGCATAATTAATCTTAATTAATGAAGATAAATGCTGTGGTACATTAGAAACTATTTGCTCAGTTTTTTGAGATCAGAGTTGTGTGAATGAAGATTGTGATCTGGAGATTTGGTGTGTGTTTAGTCTTCAGTTTAAGTGGGAAGCACTGTTGACTTCTTTTGCTGATTTTGCTTGGCCCTCTTTTTCACACAATTGTGTTGTTGCATCTTGAGAATTTTGCACCATATTGCAAGCAGAAGATCCCATGCAAAGCCTTAGTAGTCCAGATTAGGGATTTGCAAGACATTTTGAATTTGAAATATTCTGAGTTCATAAACTCTGTTTGAATCTAAGGACATGTTTTCATAGTCAAAATGGGTTATTTCTGAAGCGTTGTGGGTTTGAAACAGCTTCAGTTCACCATAGGTGTTTTGATGTTGAAGTTGGACTGTTTTGAGCTCAGGACATTTAAGAATGTCACAAAAACTGATCTAAACCCAATTAGAGTGTATTGAATTTGAACCAGCTCAAATTCAAAATGTTTTGCTTATTCATCCAGATGATATGGAAGGGTTCCCTGCAGCCTTTCCTGAAAAGGAAGACTATCACTCTATACCCTGTCCCCTATTGTTGTAATCCAGTTCTCTTTTGCTAATATTGAAGCAGTGAAGAATTATTCCCAGTTTTCATTTCAGTGATAAAAGGAGCCTTTTTGTAAAAGAGAAGACTAGGACCACCTCCTCCTCTTTCTCCTCCTCTCCTCCTCCTTTTGGAGGAACTAGGTAAGACAGGGCTGGGACAATTCTGCACTTCCTTCTATGTGATATATAGAGTTCTGTCTTCATATATGACCTTTTTGGGAACACAGAGGCAAATTACCTCTCAATACACCTAAAAAGAGCATTTCTGAAGATACAGAACTGCTTATCTTGATTACTTCTGGGGGATAGGGAGTACTGCTGCCTTAGGAGATAGCAAGGACTGTGGATACTTTATGAAAAGTGGAGGATTCTGTTTAGATGCCCTTTGGGTGGTTAGGGTAGTCTAGTGTTTATAACATTTTGCACAATCTGTACATAGTCTGTTTTTGGTATTCACTGTCACGGGTTGGCTGCTTGGACAAATTCAAGGAGAGAAGGTCTGTCTACTATTAGCTATAATGGCTATATGAAACAGTAATCAAAGGCAGTCTTTTGCTAGATGAAAGTTGCTATTGCTTTCATGCACTGCTTCTTAAAAGCATCTGACTGATCACTATGGGAGGCAAGATTCTGGGCTTTTGATACATCAGAGCTGCTGAGTGTGGTGTATTAGTAGAGATTAAGAAGGTGTGAGTTCACAAAAATGGAAGCACAGAAAATAAATAAAAACTGTATAAAAGGAGTTTAGCTTTGAAAATTGTACTTGTTCATAGTTAAGAAAGAACCAAGACATGAACCTAAAAGAATTACCTTAACTCTGAAAGAATAGCAGCTATTTTCAGGAATGGGGTCACCCATATCTTTCTTTATAGTGTTAATTTCTTAATAAATTCTGGTTCTTGGCTTCTCATTTTAGATATCTAAGGTGAAATTAAGTACAGATTTACAAAATGGTTATGAAATGAAGGTACTTTGTGGGAGGATATATTAAAATATATGTGTATTTGAAAAAAGAGATGCCTTTTCTGTCTTGATCTTGACATGTTTAATGTAGAAGAAAACTTTTTAAACATCTGTGATATTGTTGAATTGCAAAGATTTAATTGACTCTCCACCCCCAAAAGAGGTTCCTGCAAGAGGCAAAAGTGCAGTCGGGGTAGGTTGGGGAGCAACAGAGGACCAGCGTATAAGATGGCCAATGCTGAAAGGAAAAAAAACTTTCTAGCAATAATTGTGTACAAAAGGAACTTTCAGCAAAAAACACCATTTTTCTTACTCCTGTTTGATAAGATGAGGAACTTTTTTCTTTTATTTCACATAAATACAGAAATAGAGATACTTTTCAGTTATATCTACAGTAATTGTCAGCATTTATGCTTAAGGCTTCACTTAGCTAGTTACATTTTTATATTAAGGCCGACAGCAGCTGAAAGCATGAAATTCTATAGAGTTCTATGTGGCTTATGTTCAGAGGAGTGGATGTAAGATTGCAGTGCAGTTGAATGAATTGATTAATCAATATTTGCATATAGCTTAGCTTATCTGCTAGCACAGCCAATTGCCAGATCTAGCAGTGTTCACTAACACGTACCACTGCCCATTTCAGGGGCTCCATGGTGGCTGCTTCTGGAGTGATCCAGTTTATTGAATGATTAGTCCAATTACTGAGTGCTTAAACTGTGGTCAAGGTAGAAGTGTAGGATGTCCCTGTTTTTAAATAAGCATAAGCCAGTTTTCTGCTCAGAGGATTCTGGGCTGTAGTCCTAAACCCACTTACCTAGTAATAACGCCTACTGAATTAAAAGAGATTTAATTCTAAGTAGATATTATAGGATTGTTCAGCAAGTAAGCCTTGCTTAGTTTCTCTGGAGAAAGAACTAAGACAAACAGACTTACAAGATTCTGTTACTATAGCCTATCTCGATAAACTATAGTTATAGACTTCCTGTGGAATTCATTTCTTGATCCGGTCTATCTTGTAGGGCTTACAGAAGCTAAAGTATGTTGTAAACTAAATAGGCTGTGGGCTGGAGAAGAAATCCTGGGAGGTGTAGTAGATGTCTGTGCTCCTAAGCTGATTTCTAATTTCCATTCACGTTTTGCAGCCAAGTCGGCTCATTTGCAGCTGCAGGAGTTGTGGCAAATGAAAAGATAGCATGGTCCTTCCTGTCACCCTCAGGTGGAACAGAGGACCACAATGAAGTGCTTAGGAAGCCAGACAAGAAAGTTCAGACCAAGCAATAAGGAGAAGCAGCATCAGGCCCTACTGCTCCTGTCTCAACTTCAACCCAGAGTCTAGTTCACATAGTCAGTGGTAATGCCAGGCAGGTGTGGAAAGCCCAGAGAGCAGGGAAGTGGAGGGATTGATGGGTACACTGATAAACAGCTAGCACAGGCAGATCTGTTCTGAAGCTGGGGCTCATCAGTATCAGGTTAACATTGGGAGCTTCTTGTTTTTAAATAGTTTTGTCTTTGCAACATCACACTGGAACCCTGCTTTGTTATGGCCAATCTTGTGTGCAACAAAGTTGACTCTAGCTCCTAGGTGTGTAGTCTTCTTGAAAATTTTGACCCTTGCCTGACCATATGAACATTATCTTCCCTTGGATTTTGGCTACTGATGAGAACTTATTCCTTTTGAATTTCGGCTGTATTTTATGACTACAACCTTGCCTGATAGATGTATAACTTGAATTGCTAATTAGCTAATTTCAGCCAGTGGCCAGAACAACATCAGTAACATCATATTTTTCATTGACTGATTATGTACATCTAGTCAGTATCAACTCTTAGTGACCATATAGATAAACATCCTTCAGGATTATCTGTCTCCAACGCAGCCCTTCAGGTCTTCCAGTGATGTTCCCATCGCTGCTATAAATCAAGCCCATCCCCCTTCTGCTGGTAGTCTTATTCTTCTCTTTCCTCCCTTTTCCAGAATTATAGACTTTTCTAGAGATTATCATAATGTATCCAAAATATGATACAGGCAGTCCTTGCTTAACGACTCTAATTGGGACAGGAATTTCTGTCGCTAAGCAAAGCAGTTGTTAGGTGAAACATCATGTGACTTCATCACTTAGTGACAACAGTTTCAGTAATCCCGGTTCTGATTGTTAGGCAAGGACCATGCCATCATTAGGCAAGGATGTCATGCTTCTCCTGCCCTGCATGAACTGCTGGCTCCATCCTGCTGCCTTCTTCCCAGCCGGGCCCAGCAAGCTCCCTTCGGCAAACAAGGCTCCGTCGCCCTGCCGCACTCAACTCTGCTTCAGCTCCCCTCACCCGCCTATCTCCCCCTGCATCTCTGCTCTTTTAGCTGTCATCCACTCTGCTATTGGTTACCCCTGCTGCCCCAGCTGACCTTTGCCATTTTCTTCCTCCCACTGCTGGCCCAGGATCCATGTGCTGGATGAGAGCCCAGCCCTGGGATGTGCACGGCAGGGCAGCAGAGCCTCATCTGCTGAAGGGAACTTGCAACTGGCCCACATTGACAACTTCAGCATGTGCTTCAACTCTGCCCACCTCTCCTCCCATCTCTGTCCTTTTAGCCACCCTGCACTCCGTCTGCCTATCCCTGCCACCCCCGGTTGGCTTTTGCCATCTTTTTCCCACTGCTGGCCTGGGATCCAGGAGCTGGGTGAGGGCACAGCCCCAGGTTGTGTGTGGCGAGCATGGCAAGGCAGCGAAGCCTAGTCTGCAGAAGGGAGCTTGCCGGGCCTGGCCGGGGAAGAGGCAGCAGGATGGAGCCAGTGGAAGAAGCAGTGCGGCAGTGTGGGTGGTGGCTCACTGGGTGAAGGTGGCAGCTTCGGAGGCAGCACCAAGAACCACCACCTTCACCCAGAGAACTGCTGCCTGCACTGCCACCCTGCCAACTCCACTGGACTACCTGTAATTTGAGTCTCGTCATTTGTGCCTCAAGTGAGAACTCAGAATTGATTTTTTTTTTAATCCATTTGTTTGCTTTCTTCACTATCCATGATATTCACAGGAATGTTCTCCAGCACCAAAATTCAGAAACTTCAATCCTCTTTCTATCCTGCTTCTTCAAAATCCAGTTTTTGGTGCCATAAAGTGTCCCAGGGAAAACCATTGCCTGTGCATTTCTGGTCTTAGTAGAGAAAGGCACATCACAGCATCTGAATACCTTATCCAACGGCTTTCTTGCTGCTCTACCGAATCCTAGTTTGCGGTGTGTTTTTGGACTGTTGGTTCCTTTACTGTTGATAGTCAGTCCTAAAAGGCAGAAGCTATCCACCACCTCAGCGTCTTCATTGTCAGTTTTAAGTCTGGTTGCTGAACCTGTTGTCATTAGCTTACCTTTTCTTTCTATTTAATGATCCCATTTTTTCACGATGTTCCCTTCTTTTTTTACTAGAGCTTGATGGTGATGATGATGATGGTGATGATGATGATGATGATGATGATATTTTTATCCTGCCTTTTTTATATATTACTCAAGGTGGTGAACATACCTAATACTCTTGCCTTCTGTTTTCCCCACAACAACAACTCTGTGAGGTGGGTTGGGCTGAGAGAGAGTAAGTGGCCCAAAGTCACCCAGCTGACTTTCATGCCTAAGGGAGGCCTACAACTCACAGTCTCCTGGTTTTTAGGCCAGTACTTTAACCACTACACCAAACTGGCTCTCATTTTGTGATGTTCAGGTATTAGTAGAGTCATCAACATAGCACAGGTTATTGACATGCTCATTGGACAATTTAAAAAGCTTTCTCTTTCCTGTGCAATTACATGAGAATTCAGTCCACAATGTATGATCCATAGGTGTCTCTACAGTATTTATAGATTTAATATGGATCAGAGTTATGGTGAAGTAGATCAGGCTTACAGCATGTGTGTCAGTCATCTCTAAGGATTGAAACAAGCGCTATTCTATATTCTTGTATAGAAATTTATTTTCAATAACTAAAATAGCAGACCATTTAGAATTAACAAAATCCATGACAAAGGAGTATGCATTTCTTCCCCTCTTTCCTTAAAATACTGGGATCCCCACTGAATCAGACCTGTGTTCCATCTATTGCAACATTCTGTTAACAATTTGTCAGTCCTTAAGGAAGGCTAGATTAAGAAACAGACTGAACAAGGATTTTTGGAATGCTACTTTACTGTTTTAGGCTATAATAACAGAATCTTGTCCCTCTGCCCCCTCTTATACCAAACAGTCAAGATGAGTTATTCTGAATTTCTTTCTTACACCTACTCCCTTCCCAGGACCAATTTGTGTTTTACTTTCTCTTAATGGTTTTTGCATTTCTTCATCAATCTTCATGCTCCTCTACACCATCTAATGTTCAATGAGATGTTCTTCCTCACTGTTTGCTATTTAGTAATTATAAAGATGTAGATGCAAAAAATGGAGAATCCATACAGCCAATTGGTCTAATAGAACTTCCATTAAATATTTATTTCACCCCATATTTATTCTTTCCATCTTAGTAAAATGGGACCAAATTTGGTGGTGGAGGAGAAGCTGATAAAAGAACATGTGAATTAGAAAATGAGCCAGAGCAGTGCAGGGGCTGTGGAAGAAAAACCTGAAAATATTCCCCAAAGTTATCCCTATGGGATCGGCAATTAGATATCATCTTGGAATATTCCATTCTAAATCCCTTTCCTTCCTGGTCAGATGACCCAGAAAAAGACATATGCAGCTCATCGCCGTATTTCCCATTGTACTCATAAGCACAATACAAATTCAACACAAGGGGAAAGCAGAAACATAAACATAGTGTATTATTTCATTGTAAAGAAACAGAGATGCCTCCCATGGCCCCTGCTGGCAAAAAAGGTTGGAAACAATTCCAGAAGTGATTTGTTTCCCCTAGTTTGTTCTTTGTAACCCAGCAGAAGGTTGGAAGGAAGTTATGTAAAAGGGCTTGGGAATCCTGTCTATCGACCAACAGCAGGATAATTCTCAAGAAGAAAAGAGAACAAGACTAAATTTGGTATGGCAGGAGAAGCTGGCAAATGAAAGA